>NC_141699.1:905531804-906731804 GCF_964263255.1 Lissotriton vulgaris
ACAAAGCAAGGAACCAGAAAACTTTGAAAAACCTCTCTCGAAACGGAACGCAAACGCATGAGGAAAGCAAGGAAAAGTAAAACAAACAAGTTAAAGCCCTCCAACAAGCACCACTGACATCAATCCAGGAAAAACAAAACAAAAATGACAAAAGGGATAGAGATACTGTCATCACGACGAATCAAAAAAATAATGAAAGTAACAGTGACATACTCAGCATGACGAACCATAAACTCTTGGCAACAAAAGAAATTGCGGCCATAAAAATTCACGATGGCAAAAACAAAATAAAAAAGGGAAATCTGTCAACCAATAAAATTTACGATATATTCAAATCATCTACAAAAGGGGGTGGTGATGAACAGAGTGTCTGAGTTAAACAGACCACTCTTACCCAGTCAAAAGATCAGGGCTTGATCCATCACCGTTATTTATCTCACTGCCCCATCCCAGCTCAAAACCTGGGCTATATGCAAATCAGTCTGTCCCTGGCCCAGTGCATCATGGGAACAGGGCAGACTAAACTACCAAGCCAATTCTTCACCAGAAAGGAGACAGCTACCGGGGACCGTTTCTGGCATTTCAGCCTTCTTCGGCCCGGCTTGCTTGAATCCTGATGGAGCAGTGAGAAAGGGACTCATGTCTGAGTATACCCTGCCACACCTATAGTGGCCAAAAACGATTTACAAAAGGGGGTGGTGATGAACAGAGTGTCTGAGTTAAACAGACCACTCTTACCCAGTCAAAAGATCAGGGCTTGATCCATCACCGTTATTTATCTCACTGCCCCATCCCAGCTCAGAACCTGGCTATATGCAAATCAGTCTGTCCCTGGCACAGTGCATCATGGGAACAGGGCAGACTAAACTACCAAGCCAATTCTTCACCAGCGTGGAAGGGTATTCTCAGATGTGAGACCCTTGCTCATTGCACCATCAGGATTCAAGCAAACCGGGCCGAAGACGGCTGTAATGCCAGAAACCGGTCCCCGGGAGCTTGTTTCCTTCCCAGTGTAAGAATTGGCTTTTGTAGTTTGGTTTGCCCTGTTCCCATCATGCACTGGGACAGGAACAGACTAATTTGCATACAGCCAGGTTCTGAAACTGGGATGGTGCAGTGAGCTAAAAAACGGTGTTGGATCTAGCCCTGATCTCTTGACTGGGTGAGAGCTTTCTGCTTAATTCAGAGACTCTGTCCCTCACCACCCCCTGTTGTAAATATTTTTGTCCACCCTAAGCGTGGAAGGGTATTCTCAGATGTGAGACCCTTGCTCATTGCACCATCAGGATTCAAGCAAACCGGGCCGAAGACGGCTGTAATGCCAGAAACCGGTCCCCGGGAGCTTGTTTCCTTCCCAGTGTAAGAATTGGCTTTTGTAGTTTGGTTTGCCCTGTTCCCATCATGCACTGGGACAGGAACAGACTAATTTGCATACAGCCAGGTTCTGAAACTGGGATGGTGCAGTGAGCTAAAAAACTGTGTTGGATCTAGCCCTGATCTCTTGACTGGGTGAGAGCTTTCTGCTTAATTCAGAGACTCTGTCCCTCACCACCCCCTGTTGTAAATATTTTTGTCCACCCTAAGCGTGGAAGGGTATTCTCAGATGTGAGACCCTTGCTCATTGCACCATCAGGATTCAAGCAAACCGGGCCGAAGACGGCTGTAATGCCAGAAACCGGTCCCCGGGAGCTTGTTTCCTTCCCAGTGTAAGAATTGGCTTTTGTAGTTTGGTTTGCCCTGTTCCCATCATGCACTGGAACAGGAACAGACTAATTTGCATACAGCCAGGTTCTGAAACTGGGATGGTGCAGTGAGCTAAAAAACGGTGTTGGATCTAGCCCTGATCTCTTGACTGGGTGAGAGCTTTCTGCTTAATTCAGAGACTCTGTCCCTCACCACCCCCTGTTGTAAATATTTTTGTCCACCCTAAGCGTGGAAGGGTATTCTCAGATGTGAGACCCTTGCTCATTGCACCATCAGGATTCAAGCAAACCGGGCCGAAGACGGCTGTAATGCCAGAAACCGGTCCCCGGGAGCTTGTTTCCTTCCCAGTGTAAGAATTGGCTTTTGTAGTTTGGTTTGCCCTGTTCCCATCATGCACTGGGACAGGAACAGACTAATTTGCATACAGCCAGGTTCTGAAACTGGGATGGTGCAGTGAGCTAAAAAACGGTGTTGGATCTAGCCCTGATCTCTTGACTGGGTGAGAGCTTTCTGCTTAATTCAGAGACTCTGTCCCTCACCACCCCCTGTTGTAAATATTTTTGTCCACCCTAAGCGTGGAAGGGTATTCTCAGATGTGAGACCCTTGCTCATTGCACCATCAGGATTCAAGCAAACCGGGCCGAAGACGACTGTAATGCCAGAAACCGGTCCCCGGGAGCTTGTTTCCTTCCCAGTGTAAGAATTGGCTTTTGTAGTTTGGTTTGCCCTGTTCCCATCATGCACTGGGACAGGAACAGACTAATTTGCATACAGCCAGGTTCTGAAACTGGGATGGTGCAGTGAGCTAAAAAACGGTGTTGGATCTAGCCCTGATCTCTTGACTGGGTGAGAGCTTTCTGCTTAATTCAGAGACTCTGTCACTCACCACCCCCTGTTGTAAATATTTTTGTCCACCCTAAGCGTGGAAGGGTATTCTCAGATGTGAGACCCTTGCTCATTGCACCATCAGGATTCAAGCAAACCGGTCCGAAGACGGCTGTAATGCCAGAAACCGGTCCCCGGGAGCTTGTTTCCTTCCCAGTGTAAGAATTGGCTTTTGTAGTTTGGTTTGCCCTGTTCCCATCATGCACTGGGACAGGAACAGACTAATTTGCATACAGCCAGGTTCTGAAACTGGGATGGTGCAGTGAGCTAAAAAACGGTGTTGGATCTCGCCCTGATCTCTTGACTGGGTGAGAGCTTTCTGATTAATTCAGAGACTCTGTCCCTCACCACCCCCTGTTGTAAATATTTTTGTCCACCCTAAGCGTGGAAGGGTATTCTCAGATGTGAGACCCTTGCTCATTGCACCATCAGGATTCAAGCAAACCGGGCCGAAGACGGCTGTAATGCCAGAAACCGGTCCCCGGGAGCTTGTTTCCTTCCCAGTGTAAGAATTGGCTTTTGTAGTTTGGTTTGCCCTGTTCCCATCATGCACTGGGACAGGAACAGACTAATTTGCATACAGTCAGGTTCTGAAACTGGGATGGTGCAGTGAGCTAGAAAACGGTGTTGGATCTAGCCCTGATCTCTTGACTGGGTGAGAGCTTTCTGCTTAATTCAGAGACTCTGTCCCTCACCACCCCCTGTTGTAAATATTTTTGTCCACCCTAAGCGTGGAAGGGTATTCTCAGATGTGAGACCCTTGCTCATTGCACCATCAGGATTCAAGCAAACCGGGCCGAAGACGGCTGTAATGCCAGAAACCGGTCCCCGGGAGCTTGTTTCCTTCCCAGTGTAAGAATTGGCTTTTGTAGTTTGGTTTGCCCTGTTCCCATCATGCACTGGGACAGGAACAGACTAATTTGCATACAGCCAGGTTCTGAAACTGGGATGGTGCAGTGAGCTAAAAAACGGTGTTGGATCTAGCCCTGATCTCTTGACTGGGTGAGAGCTTTCTGCTTAATTCAGAGACTCTGTCCCTCACCACCCCCTGTTGTAAATATTTTTGTCCACCCTAAGCGTGGAAGGGTATTCTCAGATGTGAGACCATTGCACATTGCACCATCAGGATTCAAGCAAACCGGGCCGAAGACGGCTGTAATGCCAGAAACCGGTCCCCGGGAGCTTGTTTCCTTCCCAGTGTAAGAATTGGCTTTTGTAGTTTGGTTTGCCCTGTTCCCATCATGCACTGGGACAGGAACAGACTAATTTGCATACAGCCAGGTTCTGAAACTGGGATGGTGCAGTGAGCTAAAAAACGGTGTTGGATCTAGCCCTGATCTCTTGACTGGGTGAGAGCTTTCTGCTTAATTCAGAGACTCTGTCCCTCACCACCCCCTGTTGTAAATATTTTTGTCCACCCTAAGCGTGGAAGGGTATTCTCAGATGTGAGACCCTTGCTCATTGCACCATCAGGATTCAAGCAAACCGGGCCGAAGACGGCTGTAATGCCAGAAACCGGTCCCCGGGAGCTTGTTTCCTTCCCAGTGTAAGAATTGGCTTTTGTAGTTTGGTTTGCCCTGTTCCCATCATGCACTGGGACAGGAACAGACTAATTTGCATACAGCCAGGTTCTGAAACTGGGATGGTGCAGTGAGCTAAAAAACGGTGTTGGATCTAGCCCTGATCTCTTGACTGGGTGAGAGCTTTCTGCTTAATTCAGAGACTCTGTCCCTCACCACCCCCTGTTGTAAATATTTTTGTCCACCCTAAGCGTGGAAGGGTATTCTCAGATGTGAGACCCTTGCTCATTGCACCATCAGGATTCAAGCAAACCGGGCCGAAGACGGCTGTAATGCCAGAAACCGGTCCCCGGGAGCTTGTTTCCTTCCCAGTGTAAGAATTGGCTTTTGTAGTTTGGTTTGCCCTGTTCCCATCATGCACTGGGACAAGAACAGACTAATTTGCATACAGCCAGGTTCTGAAACTGGGATGGTGCAGTGAGCTAAAAAACGGTGTTGGATCTAGCCCTGATCTCTTGACTGGGTGAGAGCTTTCTGCTTAATTCAGAGACTCTGTCCCTCACCACCCCCTGTTGTAAATATTTTTGTCCACCCTAAGCGTGGAAGGGTATTCTCAGATGTGAGACCCTTGCTCATTGCACCATCAGGATTCAAGCAAACCGGGCCGAAGACGGCTGTAATGCCAGAAACCGGTCCCCGGGAGCTTGTTTCCTTCCCAGTGTAAGAATTGGCTTTTGTAGTTTGGTTTGCCCTGTTCCCATCATGCACTGGGACAGGAACAGACTAATTTGCATACAGCCAGGTTCTGAAACTGGGATGGTGCAGTGAGCTAAAAAACGGTGTTGGATCTAGCCCTGATCTCTTGACTGGGTGAGAGCTTTCTGCTTAATTCAGAGACTCTGTCCCTCACCACCCCCTGTTGTAAATATTTTTGTCCACCCTAAGCGTGGAAGGGTATTCTCAGATGTGAGACCCTTGCTCATTGCACCATCAGGATTCAAGCAAACCGGGCCGAAGACGGCTGTAATGCCAGAAACCGGTCCCCGGGAGCTTGTTTCCTTCCCAGTGTAAGAATTGGCTTTTGTAGTTTGGTTTGCCCTGTTCCCATCATGCACTGGGACAGGAACAGACTAATTTGCATACAGCCAGGTTCTGAAACTGGGATGGTGCGGTGAGCTAAAAAACGGTGTTGGATCTAGCCCTGATCTCTTGACTGGGTGAGAGCTTTCTGCTTAATTCAGAGACTCTGTCCCTCACCACCCCCTGTTGTAAATATTTTTGTCCACCCTAAGCGTGGAAGGGTATTCTCAGATGTGAGACCCTTGCTCATTGCACCATCAGGATTCAAGCAAACCGGGCCGAAGACGACTGTAATGCCAGAAACCGGTCCCCGGGAGCTTGTTTCCTTCCCAGTGTAAGAATTGGCTTTTGTAGTTTGGTTTGCCCTGTTCCCATCATGCACTGGGACAGGAACAGACTAATTTGCATACAGCCAGGTTCTGAAACTGGGATGGTGCAGTGAGCTAAAAAACGGTGTTGGATCTAGCCCTGATCTCTTGACTGGGTGAGAGCTTTCTGCTTAATTCAGAGACTCTGTCCCTCACCACCCCCTGTTGTAAATATTTTTGTCCACCCTAAGCGTGGAAGGGTATTCTCAGATGTGAGACCCTTGCTCATTGCACCATCAGGATTCAAGCAAACCGGTCCGAAGACGGCTGTAATGCCAGAAACCGGTCCCCGGGAGCTTGTTTCCTTCCCAGTGTAAGAATTGGCTTTTGTAGTTTGGTTTGCCCTGTTCCCATCATGCACTGGGACAGGAACAGACTAATTTGCATACAGCCAGGTTCTGAAACTGGGATGGTGCAGTGAGCTAAAAAACGGTGTTGGATCTAGCCCTGATCTCTTGACTGGGTGAGAGCTTTCTGATTAATTCAGAGACTCTGTCCCTCACCACCCCCTGTTGTAAATATTTTTGTCCACCCTAAGCGTGGAAGGGTATTCTCAGATGTGAGACCCTTGCTCATTGCACCATCAGGATTCAAGCAAACCGGGCCGAAGACGGCTGTAATGCCAGAAACCGGTCCCCGGGAGCTTGTTTCCTTCCCAGTGTAAGAATTGGCTTTTGTAGTTTGGTTTGCCCTGTTCCCATCATGCACTGGGACAGGAACAGACTAATTTGCATACAGCCAGGTTCTGAAACTGGGATGGTGCAGTGAGCTAGAAAACGGTGTTGGATCTAGCCCTGATCTCTTGACTGGGTGAGAGCTTTCTGCTTAATTCAGAGACTCTGTCCCTCACCACCCCCTGTTGTAAATATTTTTGTCCACCCTAAGCGTGGAAGGGTATTCTCAGATGTGAGACCCTTGCTCATTGCACCATCAGGATTCAAGCAAACCGGGCCGAAGACGGCTGTAATGCCAGAAACCGGTCCCCGGGAGCTTGTTTCCTTCCCAGTGTAAGAATTGGCTTTTGTAGTTTGGTTTGCCCTGTTCCCATCATGCACTGGGACAGGAACAGACTAATTTGCATACAGCCAGGTTCTGAAACTGGGATGGTGCAGTGAGCTAAAAAACGGTGTTGGATCTAGCCCTGATCTCTTGACTGGGTGAGAGCTTTCTGCTTAATTCAGAGACTCTGTCCCTCACCACCCCCTGTTGTAAATATTTTTGTCCACCCTAAGCGTGGAAGGGTATTCTCAGATGTGAGACCATTGCTCATTGCACCATCAGGATTCAAGCAAACCGGGCCGAAGACGGCTGTAATGCCAGAAACCGGTCCCCGGGAGCTTGTTTCCTTCCCAGTGTAAGAATTGGCTTTTGTAGTTTGGTTTGCCCTGTTCCCATCATGCACTGGGACAGGAACAGACTAATTTGCATACAGCCAGGTTCTGAAACTGGGATGGTGCAGTGAGCTAAAAAACGGTGTTGGATCTAGCCCTGATCTCTTGACTGGGTGAGAGCTTTCTGCTTAATTCAGAGACTCTGTCCCTCACCACCCCCTGTTGTAAATATTTTTGTCCACCCTAAGCGTGGAAGGGTATTCTCAGATGTGAGACCCTTGCTCATTGCACCATCAGGATTCAAGCAAACCGGGCCGAAGACGGCTGTAATGCCAGAAACCGGTCCCCGGGAGCTTGTTTCCTTCCCAGTGTAAGAATTGGCTTTTGTAGTTTGGTTTGCCCTGTTCCCATCATGCACTGGGACAGGAACAGACTAATTTGCATACAGCCAGGTTCTGAAACTGGGATGGTGCAGTGAGCTAAAAAACGGTGTTGGATCTAGCCCTGATCTCTTGACTGGGTGAGAGCTTTCTGCTTAATTCAGAGACTCTGTCCCCCAACACCCCCTGTTGTAAATATTTTTGTCCACCCTAAGCGTGGAAGGGTATTCTCAGATGTGAGACCCTTGCTCATTGCACCATCAGGATTCAAGCAAACCGGGCCGAAGACGGCTGTAATGCCAGAAACCGGTCCCCGGGAGCTTGTTTCCTTCCCAGTGTAAGAATTGGCTTTTGTAGTTTGGTTTGCCCTGTTCCCATCATGCACTGGGACAAGAACAGACTAATTTGCATACAGCCAGGTTCTGAAACTGGGATGGTGCAGTGAGCTAAAAAACGGTGTTGGATCTAGCCCTGATCTCTTGACTGGGTGAGAGCTTTCTGCTTAATTCAGAGACTCTGTCCCTCACCACCCCCTGTTGTAAATATTTTTGTCCACCCTAAGCGTGGAAGGGTATTCTCAGATGTGAGACCCTTGCTCATTGCACCATCAGGATTCAAGCAAACCGGGCCGAAGACGGCTGTAATGCCAGAAACCGGTCCCCGGGAGCTTGTTTCCTTCCCAGTGTAAGAATTGGCTTTTGTAGTTTGGTTTGCCCTGTTCCCATCATGCACTGGGACAGGAACAGACTAATTTGCATACAGCCAGGTTCTGAAACTGGGATGGTGCAGTGAGCTAAAAAACGGTGTTGGATCTAGCCCTGATCTCTTGACTGGGTGAGAGCTTTCTGCTTAATTCAGAGACTCTGTCCCTCACCACCCCCTGTTGTAAATATTTTTGTCCACCCTAAGCGTGGAAGGGTATTCTCAGATGTGAGACCCTTGCTCATTGCACCATCAGGATTCAAGCAAACCGGTCCGAAGACGGCTGTAATGCCAGAAACCGGTCCCCGGGAGCTTGTTTCCTTCCCAGTGTAAGAATTGGCTTTTGTAGTTTGGTTTGCCCTGTTCCCATCATGCACTGGGACAGGAACAGACTAATTTGCATACAGCCAGGTTCTGAAACTGGGATGGTGCAGTGAGCTAAAAAACGGTGTTGGATCTAGCCCTGATCTCTTGACTGGGTGAGAGCTTTCTGCTTAATTCAGAGACTCTGTCCCTCACCACCCCCTGTTGTAATTATATTCAAATCATCAGCCGAGAAGGAAAAGGACAAAGTTGAAAACGAAAAAAACGTAAAACCAGACACAACTCAAATTTTAAAGGAAAAAGAAAGCATCAAGCAGGAAACAGTAATAAGTGGGAAAGGAGAATTATCAACAAGAAATAAAAAAAACAAAAATACACATAGTACAGCCACATAGTACTACAGACCCCATTGAAAACAAACACCAAGAAGAAGTCAAATCAACCAAGCATGTCAAAATACAGCGACAAGACCCAACAGAAGTAATGACAGGGAATCCGCTCAATTACAATAAAAAACAATCGCCCATTGCCCATAACCAAATAGAACTGATTCCACACTACAAATCGAGAGGATCTCATGACACATTAAATCGAAGCGCAATAATAAAGCTACTCAAATCCTTACCTGCCCTGAGCCATATAACATCTGAAGACCTGGAAAGAATTGAATTCAAATCTACTCCCAACCATACGGGGCAGAAATAACAATACCCACTTGGACAAACCATTTAGTCACTGAACAGATTTTGAGGCACATGGAGGCATTCGAAGAGTGGGGTATAAAACTAAATGAAGTGGAACCCCCTCGTTACCCGAGCCCCCTACAACAACTTCCCCGCATAGAGGGCGTCCTAAAAGGAGCCAAGGGACCAGAGACCCATGAACAATTAAAGGATGACGTCAAATTCATAAGACAAATCACAATCACAATTTCACACCCAGATAAAGACAAAAATGAGGTCAATCAACATTTGAGATCTCAAATCATGCAACAAGGAGTTGCATGAATACAACCTCAAAGAAAAGCGAAAACATTGCAAGACATTAACATCTGTTCTTGGAATGTGAATGGTCTAGCATCCAAAATAGGAGAAATTGACTTTGCTGAATTCATATTACAGTACGATATATTGCTGTTGCAGGAAACGTGGCAGACAACACCTACTCCTATAGTAGGCTACAAAAAACATTTAAACTTAGCTAAAAAAGAGTCAGCACATGGAAGAGCCAAGGGTGGCTTATCAACATACATCACCACAGATATCCGATGGGAAGAAGAAAACATCGCTCTGGATTCAAGCTGGATGCAATGCATTAAACTTGCAGTAAACACCGCTTGTACATTGATAATTATGAACATATACATCCACCCAGCCCACAAACACAAGGGGAGAGATATACAACAACTGGCCGCCACTATCAAAACGTTAAAGGCAACATATCCACAAGCCAACATAATATTGACTGGAGATTTCAACATGAATTTGATGCAAGAACAAGAGAAAAATCCACCAAATGGAATACCCGTCAGGAGAGACAACTCAACCAGACGTGACACATTTGGAAAGAAATGTGCCGCATTGCTAGACAAACAAGCATTATATACGCTGAATGATCGAGGTCCACAAGATAGTCCGGCAGCATTCACAAGAGTGACGGCAAAATCAGGAGCAACCATTGATTTCACCTTAGCAGATCCAGACCTATTCCCCAGTATCACAAATTTTCAAATACTAGAAAGAATAGAGAGTGATCACTACCCCCAAACTTTTACACTAATTGATTTCAGAAAAAAGCATCCACCATCAAGAGCTATGACGCAATTTACTAAACTGTATAATTTAAACCGGTTAGTATGGAACGAAAACACCATAGACAAAATCTTGGAGTTCTACACAGCTTTTCTGACTACTATAGGTGAAAAATCATTGGGGATAGAGGCGTGGGAGTCCTTAATTAACAACTTGAACAGAAAGGTTACACACAGCCCCAAAAACCGAAATAGGTCAAGGATCAGCGGGTCAGAATGGTACACTAAAGCACTGAGGATAAAAAAAACAAAATTAAACAAAGCATTGAGACAAATGAGAACTCACGGTCAACAACCTTCCCAGGAGGTCTTAACGACACTAAAAAAAATGAAAAGTGACCTAAAAAAAGAGACCCGGGACGCGAAACGCACATATAATGAGCAATTCTGGACAAAAATGCTCTACGCAAGTCAACAACAAAATTCCAAACTGTTTTGGGCCCACATTAATGCTCTATCCAATGGAAAAAAACGGCATTTCAACTCCGATGTAACTGAGCATGTATGGCGAGCTCACATAGAAGCTACATATAACTCACAGACTAGTACCGAAATTGATATACGGATGGCGATGCAATTAAACCAAGGAAACCCCAGTGAGACTCTAAAAAGAGAGCAGATGAAGGCAGAGATACAGAAACCACCTATGTATGCTCCATACCACACGACAAGTAAGCCGAGCCAGAAACAAAACAGCAAATCACAAAAAAAACAAATGGAAGGAGAATCACAACAAGATCAGCCAGAAACAGCAGGGTCAGATCAATCAATAGTTGACATTCAGATTACACAAAAACAAGTAAAGAACATCATAAAAAAACAGAGATCAGATGGGGCGCCGGGACCTAACGGTCTGCCAAACGCCCTATTCAAAAAAGATTCAGCATTCTGGTCCAACCATCTAGCCATACTGTTTGAGAATATTTTTGAATCCCACACTATATCCGATTCCTGGCGAGGAAGTATTCTGCACCCAATATTTAAATCTGGGGCTCGCGCAAATCCCGCAAATTACAGGCTAATAGCCCTCATAGATGTCAAGGCAAAAATGTTCGCAGAAAACTTGCTTAAAGACCTAGAAGATTGGGTAGAGAACATCAAACTGATTCCCACTACACAAACGGGCTTTCGAGCCGGAATGGGTACCCTAACAAACATATCCGCCGTAACACTCCTGGCCAACCAAGCTATTGTAAACTCAAAAGTATTGTACGAGTGTTTCATAGACCTCAAGGCGGCCTTTGATAAGGTCCCCAGACAAGCCTTGTGGGAAAAAATGAAATCTTGGGGTGCACCGACAAATCTACTGAATGCGATAATCAACCTTTATTCAAAAACATGGGTTCAACTAAAAATGGGAGATGGCCGAACGCTAACTAACAAAATTACAACCATCAATGGCCTAAAACAGGTGTGCGTTTTGGCCCCCTGTCTATTCAACATATATACAGCTGATCTAGACCACAACCTACGTTTATCATTAGGTGATCCCCCAAAACTGGGGAACGTGAGAATAGTAAGCTTACAATATGCAGATGATATTGTACTGCTCTCCCAAATGCCTCGCGGGCTACAACTCGTCAAAAGTATTGTACGAGTGTTTCATAGACCTCAAGGCAGCCTTTGATAAGGTCCCCAGACAAGCCTTGTGGGAAAAAATGAAATCTTGGGGTGCACCGACAAATCTACTGAATGCGATAATCAACCTTTATTCAAAAACATGGGTTCAACTAAAAATGGGAGATGGCCGAACGCTAACTAACAAAATTACAACCATCAATGGCCTAAAACAGGTGTGCGTTTTGGCCCCCTGTCTATTCAACATATATACAGCTGATCTAGACCACAACCTACGTTTATCATTAGGTGATCCCCCAAAACTGGGGAACGTGAGAATAGTAAGCTTACAATATGCAGATGATATTGTACTGCTCTCCCAAATGCCTCGCGGGCTACAACGACTGATCAATAAATTAGTAGAATACAAAGACCTAAACCAACTACAGATAAATTTAAAAAAAACAAAGATTATGTGCTTTTCTAGACCACAGAAAAAAATACCAAAAATCATTTGGATGATCGACAGCAACCGTTTGGACCGTGAGGGGACATACAAGTATTTGGGATTTACTTTGGATTGTCATCTTAACTACAAACCACACCAAGAACAGCGAAAAACAAAAGCCAAACAGCTATTATTTGCATTTAAAACTTTGCAAAAGAAACTCAGTGATAGTTCTACCACTCACTTACTAAAGGTTGTGGCACCAAAATTTCTGCCCGCAATTACATATGGTTTTGAACTTTTAAACTTAAAGGATGCAACATCTCTGAATATCGCCCAAACCAGCCACTTCAAAAAATTGTTTAACATTCCACGCCACATCTCTCAAGATCGGATTAGACTGGAATTTGGGCTAAAAAATCAAATCATATCAAGACAAGGAGCGCTGGTAAAATACTACTGGAGAATGCGGGCAGCAAAGGACGACTCTCTGGCACATTATTGTTGGCTGGAGGATGAAAAACAATCCAAATTGACTAATTCTGTTTATCCAATCCTAAAGAAATCGATCGAGGCTTTAAAGCTAGAGGAAGAATGGCACACCATAACGGCCTATCCGGAGTTTAAACAATTGGTCAACAAAATAATTAATCAAAGGTCCCAAGAACAGGATAAATCCATGTTGTCCAAGAAAACACATGCATGGATGGTGCTGCCAACATATAAAAAAGTAAAGCCCCAATCATATCTTTTGGAACACTTTGCAAACCGAATGAAACAGCAACTAATTTTAATGAGACTGGGAGTGTACCCGACTAAAGATCTAACACCAATATGGAAACGCACCTGGCCTTCAATGGATTGCCGCCTCTGTGGACAAGGAAAAGAATCAGTGCTCCACTTACTTTGCATTTTTTCGGTATTATCCTCCAACCGGAAAGAACTGCTGCGGCCGTTAATGAAAAAAGAGCAGATAAGGACCTGCAGATCCGCAGTAATAAGGAGGATCAACAGTGCAATTGGCATGCAAATCATTAAAGTTCCTAAGCCTGGCGGCAAAAGCACTAGAAAAGAAAGAGACGGAACTTGATCTTGAAAAACGATTAGATAATCATCTTGAGCCAATTTAAGAATAAGAAACAGTCATCACAAACTAGAACAATTATCATAAGACTAAAAGCACTAATTGCACTGCTGTTTTTCTTTGTTTCCTTTGTTTCACTGATCAAAAAGGTTTTAATGTGAAGTCATTAATTAATGTCTATTTTACTCACGAATTTTAAGTCACAAGCGTTAACGTGTTTTTAGCGGTTAATCTGCTCTTTTTATGATTTAAACCAAATCAAATAAAAGTAATTCAGTAGAGCTGGACTTTTTGCATAATAAAATCTTCTGACTAATTTCCTCATTTCAGAATGTTGAACTGTTAACATCCTGAAATGGTGAAAAACACTTCGACATACTTTTTTAGAAACACAAGCCAGAGAATGACCTTGCAAACCAGTATTTTCTCTTACTCTGCAAGAGTCTAGTCCTTGCAACATCTTAATCTTTTGTTTCACACTTTCTTTGCATAGTTACGTAAGAAATTGCGTAAAAAATCAATAGATTCTTGCCGTACACTACAAATACTACTACAATTCCAAGTGTACACTGGAGCTTTAGGACGTCTCCCTAAAACTTCATCAGCTAACACCTCCTCTGCATTTCTAGGAACAATTTTCTCTTTCTCAATAGGACAACCATTCCTAACCTCATAAGCACGACACTAGTGTCAACTGCATGCCACAAATCATTACTCTGAAGATAACTTTCTTCATTAAAAAAAGGCTCAGAACTTGAACTATGTTTCCATTCACCCAAAAAAACTCACAAAAATGACTTCTGTTAATTACTCTTCTCCACTTACATTTGGCCTTCATTAAATGGATTGGTTTATCTAGTGATCGAATTCTATTGATTACTAAAATAAATAATTTTGTTTTCAATTCGAAAGCTTTCTCAACTACATTTTCTATACCTTTCTTCTTATAAAAAAACAGATTTTTTAACATCCCTTAATTTCTTTAATTAAATTTAACAGAACTCTATTAAAAAACATTTTTTCCTAATTTCCATAATTTGGTTTTTCCTCCATTTACTATACACTATTTTTTCTGCAGTTGACTTTCCATGATTGTTCTCTTTATTCTTCTTTTTCTTTTTTGTTGCATACACACTAATACCATTCTTTCCTTTGTGCACACTACTCTTACTCTTTAATATTTTCCTCAGAAACGTGTTCCTTCTCTTACCAGGACATTTTTTCTTTTTCTTAACACATGGTTCTTCATGTAAATCTTGTGGATGACTTCTCTTCAAATAAACACCTTTCTTTCGTTGTTTCTTCTTTTGACATTTGGTAGACATGATACCGTTTTTTCAGTATTGATAAACAGAATCCATTAAAAAAAATATATATAACATTACAAAAATAAATATATGAAATGTTCTATAATATTACTTATAAGAACAGAGGGAGGATTATGATGAGAAACGTGAGACTATGAAAATAAAAGTACTTACAACAAGAGAAGAAGAAGTATGAAACAAGGGAAAATATAACGAAAAAGGGGAGTATAAACAGACACTGCAATATAACGGGTTAAAGGAAGTATGAATAAACTGGAAAGTATCAATAGGTAAGGGAGACTATGAAGAGAAAGATGGAAATATGAGGAGAGAAGAAAGAGTATAAGTAGAAAAAAGAAACTAAGACGACAGAGGGGGCACTATAATAAGACAGAGAAAGACTCTAAAGAAAAAAGAAGGAATATGTAAAAAGACACGCAACTATAAGAACAAAAAACGAATACTAGCAAAGGACAGTGTGTATAAGGACAGACAGAACAGTGCCAGAAGAGAGCACGAAGAATGTGGGGAAAAGTGGAGCATAAAGAAAAAAGGCTTATACAAGAACAGAGGATACAGTCTGAGGAGAAAAGAAGAAGTACAAACAGATAGAATATTATGAAGAGTGAAAAGTGTATGAGGAAAGAGGCAGAAATATGACAAGAGAAACAAATATAAAGAGAAAGATCAGTATGAAAACACGAAGAATATGAGGAAAGTGCTGCAGAGTGTATGCAGGGAGTCAAGGAGGAGTAAGAGAAGAGAGCAAACAGTATCAACAGATTTAAGGAGTATAAACAGAGAGGACAGAAAATGAAAAGAGAAAAGGAATATGAAGAAAAAGAAGAAAATATGAACACAGAGAGAAGGAGTATAGGACAAAAAGAAATATAAGAAAAACTCAATACTACAAGGAGACATGCACAAGTAAGAGAAAAGAGAGGAGAATATGAAAACAGGGGGGAGTGTAAGAACAGGGGGGAAAATGAGGAGACGAATATGACATTAAGAAAAGACGGCAATATTAGTAGAGAATGCAATGTATAAGAAAAGAGAGGAGAAATTTGAGTACAGAGAGAAGAGTATTAGGAGAAAAAGAAAAGTGTGAGAAAACAATAGGGAGTACCTACAAAGAACAGCGAGAATAACAAGAAACAGAGAATATAAGAACAGAAGAATATATATGAAGAAAGAGGAAAGACTGTAAAAAGACACAGACACAAAAATGTACACAAAAGACAATTATAAAGGAAGACTGACCGTATAAGGAGAGAGGGAGTACTATGAGAAGACAGTAAGAACTATGACAACAGTGGTGAATATAAAGACAAGATAGGATATAAAGAGGAGGACAAATATGCAAAAAGAGGAGCAAGTATGAAAAAAAGTATAAAAAGAGAGCAGAGTATAAGAAAAACAAGATAGTATAATGATAGAGGAAGGAGTAAGAAAAGACAGGTGGGAGTATAACGAGAGAGTGTAGAATATATGCAAAAATGTTCGAATATAGGGCCATATTATCAAGCTTGGGCGATAAAATTATCGCCGGTTTATCGGCAGGAAACTGCAGCTAAAGTGGCGATGATGGGATTGATAATAGGCTCTATGGAATTCCAATTAAAGCTCATGTTAGAAGTCACATCTAACATGGGCTTCGATTGGAATTCCATTTGGCCTATAATCAAGCCCATTATCGCCACTTTAATGGCAGTTTCCTGCCGATAAAGAGACAATAATTTTATCGCCCAGGCTTGATAATATGTCCCATAATTCCTTAATATACACACATGCACAGTGTGTTGAGCTTCAAACCATGAGGCACCTGTGCGTGTTTCTTCTTAATGCTGAAAACTCACAATTCCTCTGCAAGCCAGTCAGGCAACAAGGAAATGTACACTTGACTGCTCTGACTGTTCCGCAAGGGAAAGGGTAAGTGGAAAGAGAAACAAACAAAACACTGGTCCTTGTGGAATTCCAGCGACGTTTCTCAAGTTGAAGTGTGCCGGGCCTTAAGATGTCCACTGTCAGATTCTGTGTAATGAGCCAAAACTATTACTAAACTTGTTGCGAATATGCACTCAATAAGAAAACACTACTAAATTCAAGTTGACATACCAAAAGGTCTTCAGGCCCTTGCAGACACTTCTACAGTTATCAAACAGGTCTTCGTAACTCGTGAATACCTTTAACATAAGGTAAATATCATGAATATCTAGAACAAGAACTTTGTTACATTACGATCGGTTAATATTGTTAGTGGGTTTAATAGTTATTAATATAGCCCAAGAACATACCTGATAACGGTTGTTCTACAGTTGTTAAATTGGGGTTCTTCAGATCTAAAAGGAAACAAAATAACAAGAAAAAACACCAAAATGTCCTATGCTTGACCAATAGGCTCTTGTGTTCTTGTTTATAGAACTGAATCACAGTTCAACTCTCCAAAACTTATGTGTAACAACATTTATTTGCTTGCACCAATGCTTGTTGTCTGTTTTCATCAAAGCTTATTGTTTTCATGAATTATACCAATGCTTGTTTGCTTTCACAGCACCGGAAGAAGTACACAATGCGCTTATACATTTGACTATTAAAACTAATGTGTTTACCAAGGTTTGTTTCACACACACACAACCAGTAAACTTAATACAGTCTTAGCCAATGCCTTTTTGCCAAGCGGAACAATGTCAACATAATGCTCAGATCAAAAAGTCTTTACAATTCTTTATTGTCCTTTAAACAGGGAGATTCACAAATGTCAAAATAGCAGGGAGGATGGGGTTAATAAAACCTTACTACAAGTTCCAACGGAGGTGACGTGCTGCCTGGAAGAAGACTGAGGACTCGGAGTCCGATGAAGATGCAATGTCCAGGTAAGTTCTGTTGTCTGCTTCTATTTTTAAAGGATACGTGAAGATTTGCACAAAGAATGCCATAGCGATGAGCAGCAACTGGATACCAAGGTATGTGGGGCGAAAGAAGGGCGGAGGTCGGGAGCTTCGAGAAGGGCGGAGGTCGGGCGATTCGGGAAACACTGATGCACTCGCGGTGGCGCTCAGATGATGCGAAGCGTCATCGCATCTCTCAAGCTGGCTTAAATACTGTGCCGCTCCCAAACGTTTACAGCCCTCACATGAAAGCCGAATACCGGGACACACGTGAGGGAAGCAATGAGAACATTGTGGTAACATCCAAACTCAACAAGCATAGGCATAGGCAAGAGAAAGAACGTGTTACAGAAAATAGTTGCTCAAACAGCACAGAACATTAATACCAGGCTAAATATAGTGTGAATTAAAATTACAAGATGTACTTTCAGGATTAAAACACACAATAAAAGGCAGCATAATTACACAGTGGTAATGACAGCATGTTTCCCCTTAACACAGTGTGATATTACCCAAAAAATTAGAAGACCATACATTTTACCAAAACACATTCACTACTTTAAAACGTTTAAAAGGGTGTGAATATAACTCCATAATGTACACACATGCACAGTGTGATATTAGACACAAAAAATGAGACCATGCATTTTACCATTTACTACTGAAAAACGTTTAAATAACTATGCACATTCCATATATATACTTACAACATTTCAGTGAATTAAACACATTTTTTCTGCCACTATTACATCAAAAAAACTAACGGGCATATTATCAAGGACCGGTATTAAAATTATCGCCGTTTTATGGACAGGAAACTGCTGATAAAATGGCGATAATGGTCTTGATAATACGCCCTTGTTAATTCCCATAGAAGCCCATGTTAACATCAGAACATGGGCTTCTATGGAAATTAACAAGAGCGTATTATCACGCCCATTACCACCGTTTTATCGGCAGTTTCCTGCCGATAAAACGACAATAATTTTAACACCGTTCCTTGATAATATGCCCCTAACACAATACAACAAAAAAGACGCACAAGAGGCTTGTAAATCAACTCAGACTATATACAGAGGGAAAGAAACAAGAAAGAAGACAGAACTGGGAGTATCAAGAAAAAAATTAAATATGAAGAGAAAGGTAAGGAAATGAGGAGACAGAAGAAATAAGAGAAGAAACAGGAAAATATAAAGACAAACAAGGGCAATATGACCACAGAGGACAATATAAGAAAAACACAGTAGTACTGAGAGAGAGAAAACAGTAAGAAAAGAGAGTAGGAAGTATAAAAAGAAAGGCTAGAAATTGTGGAAAATATAGGGCCATATTATGAAGAAAGATTGAATATGGGTTTCATAATATGCCCTTGTGAATTCCCGTTGAAGCCCAGGTTAACACCATAACCTGGGCTTCCATCGGAATTCACAAGGGCATAGTATCAAACCCATTATTGCCGCTTTAGCAGCAGTTTCCTGCCGATTAAAGCGGCGATAATGTATCGCCCTTTCTTGATAATATCGCCCATAATTCCTTAATGTACACAGATGCACTATGTGATATAAAACAAAAAAAATAACAGAATGCTTTATAGCAAAACACATTTACGACTCTAAAACATTTAACAAGGTGCGAATATAGGGGCATATTATCAAGACAGGCGATACAATGATCGCCGCATTATCTGCAGAAAACTGCCAATAAAGCAGCGATAATAGCCTTGATAATATGCTCTATGGAATACCAATCGAAACCCATGTTATATGTGAAGGACATCTAACATGGGCTTCGATTCAAATTTCATAGAGCATATTATCAAGCCCATTATCGCCGCTTTATCAGCAGTTTTCTGCCAATAAAGCGACGAAAATGTTATCACCTGTCTTGATAATATGCCCCATAATTCCTTAATGTACAAAGATGCACCACACACATTCCCATACAATTTATCAACTCACCTTTCAAATTGATTTCCAGATTAAGAAGAATACCACTCACACTATAGATATTCTTATACAGAATCTCTTTAGTTCAGTGTTTCCATCAAAACCACGAAATGGAACATTTTCCCTCTCATTTTACACATACATACATATAAAGAGCCAATTAACATCCTTCACGCATTAATTCAAAACAAAACACACATTTCTATTCCTTTAACATTGCAAACCTTTCCAACTGGTATGACTTTCCACCCTACCCCCAACAGATCATGCAAAAGTCAACTGTCAACAGAGGTCAAAAGTTCAGCACTGTATAAAACACTGCTCCTCAACAATTTTAGACTATGCATAAGCACTTACTTATAAGTACCAATATAGAAAAAAGGTCTCATTACAAGCAACCAACATATAAACACATAAACCTGATAGATATCTGAAAAATATATATTTTTTATTGATTTTTTCTTCCTTACGTACGCTTATGTGAAACGACTTTCAGAATTCGCACAGTACACGTACACTAAATATACCGTAAAAAAAAAGTTGCATCTATCACAATTTTTTTTTAATCCTCTGGGACCCCATCTTTCGGTGCTCAAATATAACGTTCAGCACCGTGGGAAGAGCCCCAAAACCCCCACAGTCCCAGCCGACTCCCTGCGTCTTTCGGGAGCCAGCATTCCTTTTTGTCAGAGAGACCAGCTTACATGCTGCTCTCTCAGATGAAAAGCAATCTGCTTTCCTACTTGACAGAGAACTCTCGCCCTACCATAGCAAACAGCAGTGTTCCAGGGATAGGCACCCCATAACACTACAGGCGCCGGCCCTGTTAGGTGGTGGTCCCCACGGCCATCAAAGGCTCAACAAAGCCCATCCAAAACTTTGGCCTTGCAGATCATTCTAAACTCCCCTAAGCAGTATTAGGGGTGCAGGAAGTCCTATAACAAATAGCAAACTTTTCCTGTCAATCTACACTCCCAATCTACACACATATACAAATAAATAAAAAATCACATTTATTCCCACATTAAATCAAAATGAAACACACTTTTACATTGCTTGAACTTTTGCACCCTTTATAACTGACAAAACTTTCAACCCTTCCCCCATTCTACAATCTGCCAGTTGCCATAGAAACACTTCAGAAAACATCTAGCTCAGCACACAGGTGAAATTTCCATCATACATTGTTGCAAATTAAAACAGCAAGCGTGCTTGACTTGAGAATATACCAGCTTATCTTATGTAACATTCTTTTCTATCAGTTTTCCTTAACCAATAAAAATCAGGCTTTTAAAAAACAGAAACATGCATCCTAGCTTAGTGTAGAATATTGACGAACAACAAATCAATTATTTTCTTTTTTCAAAACTGCATGTTGTCCACCATTTTAGAAAAATCTTATTTTTCAAACTGCCATTTCATTTACAGAGACCTTCAGAGTCCATCCAGATCTCTCTTCAAGAAGTTTACAGTGTGGATTGTGGGACACAGCTATATTTTCTGGAGCCAAAGGTTTGCACAAAAGAAAAGAATTCACAAAGACCTACGTTTACCAGATGTAGACATTAAATGGATTGGACAGAGAGGATCAAAGTGGCATCAATTTATGCCATTGGTGAAATCCTTTTTACATCTCCAACACCCTGACCTCATAATTGTGCACTGTGGTGGCAATGACCTAGGCACTTTGACAGGGGTAGGTCTAGAAATGCTTATGAAGGACACCTTTCAACAATTGATGACACTGTTCCCCAAAACTGCCTTTGTATATTCTAATATATGCCAAAGGCAGAAATGGATGTGGTCCAACCACTATTGTCCACAGATTGAAAAAGCTAGGAAACATGTGAATAAATCTGTTTCTGCCTTTCACCGAGACTATTGAATGGGGTTCATCTACCACAACAATCTATGTTTCAATATGGATGGCATCTATAGGAGAGACGGAGTACATTTTACAAATGAGGGAAACAGAGTATTCCTCTTGAACTTTAGACTCTGCATTGGCACTTCCTTGTAGGTACTAAAATCTCCCAGTAAACACAAGGGCTCTTTTTAGAGCCACCCAACATCTAAACACATACACTTCATAAATATCTGAAAAATATTCTTCTTTTTCTTCCTTCAGTACTCTTATGGGACGATTTCCAATCTTCGCACAGTACGTCGTCCATACGTGCTTGGTACACGTACCATAAATCAACCATAAAAAAATAGCCTTTATCACAAATTTTTCATAATCCCCGATGACCCCATCCCCCGGGGCTCAAATGTAACATTGCGGACCGTGGGAAGACCCCAAGGCCTCCTCGGTCCCAGCCGGCTCCCCACTTCCTGCAGGAATCTGCATTGCTTTTCATCACAAACAGCAGCTTACATGCTTACATTCTACTTTCAAAGATGATTTCAACACTTATACATTTTATAAAATAATATAGTACTGCACGCTAAAGGAGAAAAGTCAGCACAATTATAATAGAATAGAAAATAGAAAAAATAAATACTTCCACACCCAACAAACTCGTAAGCAGACTTCACAGTTTAGTTTAAAATGCACGCTACCACAACTAGTTTTTGAAACTCATTATACAATAAAATGCGTCACAAAATAGGCTACATACATGGTGACTGTATTGTAACATCACATACAAAAAAGAAAACCACTCTTACGCTACCAGGAAAACACAACAACACTATAAACCCCAAATTTCCATTGTAGTGATTTCTTAGTTGCAGGTCTGGTTGTCGGAACGACACACACACTCCCTCATGACTGGTATATACCCACACCACACCCATTCAGCGTATCCATCACTACACACGTGACCCTATGTATAAAAAAGACGGAGCGCACGTGTAGTACGCCATTTTAGAGTTGTTCCCAAAGCACCGAACAAGGGGCACACTACCACATGCGTGGCCTCTTTGGTCAATGAGTTTGTGGTGCCCAAAGCACTGAGCGGGTGAAGAACCTGCGATGATGATGGGAGCACGAATATGTCGTTAGCCATAAAGATATCAAGTCTCTGCACCATATATGAGACTTCTTTGTTGGAGATCGGAACTACCTCATGAAGAAGGTGTCTTTTCCACGAAAAGGTGAGCAGTGAGGCTTGAGTATGCATCAGAGGAGTCAAAGGGTCCCACCAACTCCAACTCGTCCAAAACCAGGCTGCCAGATTGATATTTCGGCAGCCGAAGTCTTGCTCTGTGAAACCACTCCTGAAAAGTCTACACTGGCTCCCGGTAGTCCAGCGCAGTCTTTTCAAGGTGGCCTGCACCACCTACCTTGCCCTCACTAATCAAGGTCCCTCCTTCATTGGCACTCTACTCCATCGATACACCCCCTCCCGAACACTTCGGTCGGCTGGCCTTGATCTCCTCTCCACTTGCACGTTCAAGCGTAAAAGGCTTGGGGGCCTAAGATTTGCCTCACAAGCTCCCTGCCTGTGGAACTCCCTCCCCCCGACCTTCACCACATTTCCTCCTACCAGGTGTTCAGGAGAGCCCTGAAAACGTGGCTGTTTGCACAGGCATTTGATGAAAATCCTCCTGCTCTGCTGGCATTGTCAGTCAGTCCCAAAGCGCCAAGAAGCCACTGGTGAACGTGCGCTGTATAAATTTCATTTTCATTCATTCATTCATTCATTCATTCATTCAAGGGTTGTAGCTGACTACATACAAAAATGTGACTTTGTATTTTACACAAATGCACTCCTACATAATGTTTTAATTTACATGTTTAATTTTTTTTCCCAATAGCAGTAATGTTTTTATAATCGCTGAAATGTCCTGAATATATTCACAATACAAACAGTTTGTAGAAATCTGACAATCAATGTCTATAAAAGCGCAATATTATCTAACTCCAAATTAATATAGCAAGAATTACCAATCATAACATCTTTCTTTTAATATCTTTTAGATGTACAGCTTCAGGATGGATTATGTAACACGGACAACGGCATTAGCACAAGGTGAGCAAACAAGCTTGTTTCTGAAACAACGACAAGTTATCTGTCAAAGGAGAGAAAATGTAGTATGCAGCAGGCGCAAAAAACATTCTATGAAACGAGTGAGTGGGTAGTGTGCACCAGCTTCACTGTGTAAAATATATAATTACCTCCCAGCAGTGACAACAGATAGGTTACAACAGTCTGACAAACAGATCTACAAGCTTATTACGCCACTTTTGTGTCACTTTTAACATAGGAAAAGTGACGCAAGAAGCTTGTAAATCTACGTCTAACTTTTTAAGAAAAAATCTCAACTCCATACTCTGGGAGACAGTTTTAATGTTGTTTTCTCTCTCTTTCTCTCTCTCTCACTCTCTGTGACATCATTTTTCTTTCTCTTTTAAACTTATAGAAAATGATATCTGCTTCGACCTGTAGAAAAAAATGTATCTTCAAGTTGAGAATTCCACTAGCCGCAGTGTTTATACAACGGTAAGCGCAGAGGCCTAGATATACAATGCCTTCATTACAATGCATTAGAAATAAGTCAGCATATTTAGAATCCCGTTCTGCCACTTTTGTGTCAGTAACGCAGTAGGCACTTCCATATAGACACCACTTGATCGCTGCACTATAACAGAACTGAAATGTACTAGGCACACTGAACACGTAAATCTGTAGTGGTACCTTCATTTGTGAAAGGAGACAGTGGGTAGTGTGCAGCAGCTTCACTGTCTAAAATGTATAATTACCTCCGAGCACTGACAACAGATAGGTTACAACAGTCTGACAAACAGATCTACAAGCTTATTACACCACTTTTCTGTCACTTTTAACATGCTTCTAAATCTACATCTGACTTTTCAAGAAAAAATCTCAACTCCATACTCTGCGAGACAGTTTTAATGTTGTTTTCTCTTTCTTTCTCTCTCTCACTCTCTGTGACACCATTTCACTTTCTCTTTTAATCTTATAGAAAATGCTATCTGCTTTGACCTGTAGAAGAAAATGTGTCTTCAAGTTGTGAATTCCACTGGCCGCGGTGTTTGGTCACAGTGTTTATACAACGGTAAGCACAGAGGCCTAAATATACAATGCCTTCATTACAATGCATTAGAAATACGTTGATATATTTACAATCCCATCGAGCCACTTTTGTGTCAGTAACGCAGTAGGCACTTCCATATAGAGACCACTTGAACGTGGCACTATAACAGAACTAAAATGTACTAGGCACACTGCACACGTAAAACTGTAGTGTTACCTTCATTTATGAAAGGAGAAAGTGGGTAGTGTGCAGCAGCTTCACTATCTAAAATGTATAATTACCTCCGACCATTGACCACAGATAAGTTACAACAGTCTGACAAACAGATCTACAAGCTTATTACACCACTTTTTTTCTCTTTTAACATGGGAAAAGTGATGCAAGCAGCTTGTAAACTACGTCTAAATTTTCAAGAAAAAATCTCAACTCCAGACTCTGCGAGACAGTTTTACTGTTGTTTTCTCTTTCTTTCTCTCTCTCACTCTCTGTGACATCATTTCTCTTTCTCTTTTAAACTTATAGAAAATGCTATCTGCTTTGACCTGTAGAAGAAAATGTGTCTTCAAGTTGTGACTTCCACTGGCCGCGGTGTTTGGTCGCAGTGTTTATACAACGGTAAGCACAGAGGCCTAGATATACAATGCCTTCATTACAATACATTAGAAATAAGTCGGCGTATTTACAATCCCGTTGTGCCACTTATGTGTCACTGACCCAGTAGGCACTTCCTTATAGACACCACTTGAATGCGACACTATAACAGAAGTAAAATGTACCAGGCACACTGCACACGTAAAACTGTACTGTTACCTTGACTTGTAATGCTTCAGCTCATTTACTCACATCTACATAATTCTAAAGTCTAATTTTCTTTTTTGTTTTGCAGATTACCAATCGTACGTCTTTTGGAGTCCACTTCAAAATTTGCTTTACAATATTGTTTTTTAAAGTTATTTTTCTAGTTATTTATAATATAGTTATCATTAAGTTTCGTTTACAGTTAATACTTTAATAAAAGTTAATTTAAAAAAACGGTATGCTTCTTTTTTTGTGGGGGGGTTGATGGTCCAGAATAAAAATAATATTTATAATGATGAAGTACTATAGTAAGATGTTCAAGAGTAAGATTTAAAAGTACTGAGCTATATTTTCTCTGCATAGACTACAACATGGTAAAGAAATCAAACTAATACGAAACAATGTGTACCACATTTACAAACCTCTTGCGACATTTTCCCATGCAAACCTACCACCCTACAAAATTAAGTGTGGGCTTCAATGACGCCCCTCAAACCACGGAAGCAATCACCCCACAAAAATGTCTATATTGCATGAGTGGGGCTGCGTCCCCTCCGACTGGTGCCCTGGAGTCCACCACGCCCGACCCGGATCCTGCAGTGTCCTTGGGGGAAACAGCCATTACAACGCGGTCATAACCACGCGTGATCGTCACCACGAAGCCATTAGCACGCATATGGCTTTACCACGCATGCCTTTACCACGCATGCTTTTACAACTAGTAACCATTAACCATGCATGATAAACGCATAATCTTAATAATATCTTTGTGTTGACAAACACGCGTTGTAATGGCTCTGGCTTACGTCCTTCAAATCAGTTTTTAGGTATACGTGTGACCAAGTCATAAGATCGGAGGCCAAGGACAAACACTGTGGTGTCTGTGCCAGGAAATCTCATGGATCTTAGAGAAGATAAGCGGAGAGTAAAATGAAAGTAAAGGCAATAAACAAACAATGCTATCGACTGTCAAGAAAAATCGATTTAACAAACTTTGAAGGAAGAGGTCAATCTGGGGTGATAACAACTTACAAGGACCACAAATCCCAGCCCTATTTGGATCAAGCACTGGGGAGAAAGGTCCTAAAAACATTCAATGGGCTAGACTTGTATCTCTCCCAATAAAAGAACTAAATCCGGGCTGGAAAACCTTGGAAAATAAAATCTGCTGCAGAATATGCAACTTCAAAACAGAAACATTGCTACATCTGATGTGCTGCTGCACGGGGCTCTCGCATTCTCGTCGGAAGCTATTAAAGGTAATATGGCTTGCCAAAGGTGTTCGAACAACAAAAGAAGCAGTTACAGCCATATTCTCTTGCACATTAACAACTGATCTGGGCAGAATCGGTAGATACATGTAGGACGTTCGCTCCAGACTTGACAAAGACAATTAATCTGATAATTGCATATAAATAACCTTGATGTGCATATACAAAAGGATACTACAGTGATGAATGTCTTTTTAAACCTAATTAACTCTTTAACTTTTATACTATGCCCATATTGTTTTTATGTTCTTCTATGAAAAGAAAAGAGTTATAATTATTATTAAATTACCTCCTTTCTTTTCTAGCGACATTGCATATGGTTTTAAGTAACTGTGCAATAAATAAAAAAAAACTTAAAACTTATATATATATATATATATATATTCACTGAAAAAACCATCATTTGAGATGTCATCAGTGATGTCATTTGAGATGTCATCAGTGATGTCATCAGTGATGTCACTAACCATGTCATGAATGATGTAATATGTGACATCATCAGCAGTGGATTGCGGGTGCGCGATATATAGTTAGTGCAACTAACTATATATGAAATTTCAATGGTTTTGTGTGAGTAAAATAAGGTTTTGAAAAGGCTAATCCCTAACTATATATGGTCTATAACCAATGGTTTTTTCAGTGAATTTTCAAGGTTTTGTAAATGCAAATTCCTAGCTATATATGGCCTAAAACCTATGTTTTTTTCTGTGAATTTCAATGGTTTTTTAATAGCAAATATCAAAAGCTGTCAAATGTCAAGTACGTGATAGGTAAAAACTTTTTCGTGTTTATGCACGCTGATGTGCTTTGAACGCTGCCCCCCCCCCCCTCTTTTCTCTTAGTAGTACTCTCTCTTTGCAGATAGTGAAGGGTAGTTAACGCAGGCCTTTACCCCCGTTGTAATCCGTCGTGCCTGCTTGTCTCTCCATTTGATTGATTGTTATCCAAGCATTTACTGTTTTACAATTGATTCTCTTTGGTTCATTCTCTATTTACAAACAAGCACAAAGTCGCAATACTCTGTTTAGTCTTTGCAGATAGTGAAAAATCGTGAAAAATTGTGTAAAAAAATAAAAGTAATCGAGCAAAATCAGTAGGCCACTAATTGGATCTCTTTTTGACCTCGCTAAAATAGAAACATTAGGAACAACCCTTCATGAGAAATACAAAAATAGTGAGATGAACTGAGCTCCACACCATGAGGGCTGCAAGACAGCTCGGCTCCGTCACCCACCCCGCCCAAAATAACGACAAACCCTATGCAAATATTAAAAATATATACAACACACCAGCAAAGTAACAGGGTAAAACATTTTATTAAATAACTATTTACATAACTATTTTATACTTTTTGTTGCCCGATCCGGCTAGCTCAATCGATCGAGCATGAAACTCATGCACTTTGATAGCAAGCTTTGCTGCTGATGCTATGCAGACCAAAACTGGTTTTCAGTTTGTACTTTCTTCTAGATTTTTCCATCCAAGGTTGGTTGAGTTTGTAGAACGATGGCTTCAGATTTTCAACATACGGTGTGGTGGCACGGACTGGGAGGGGGCGCTTGGCTCCTGCCCCCTCCCCAAGTAAGATTTTCAAACGTGAAAGTACGTTCATGGTTTTGGTCCCTGAGTTGCTTCGATGTCACTGCCATTCTCAAATGGCATAAGTTCTGGATGTTGGGTGCCATAGTTCAGAGTTCTGAGCAGCGCTTGTAACACTGTCTGAAGCTTATTTGCACCTACTGCAGCTTCACTATTCTCAAAGTAAGTGAGGGCCGTTTGTGGACCTGACTGCATTTGAAAACAATGTGATACGGTACCTCTCTAAACCGCTTGACGGAGGCCCCCGAGGGGCGGTGTGATGGCACGGACTCGGAGAAGACGCTTGGCTCCGACCCCCTCCCCAAGTCTTATAGCACTGGTGTAGCCTGAGATCGCCCCCGACATAGGCGGCCGGCTCCCGGGGTCCGGCGGAACTTTTTGCCTTTTGATGACTCTTCTATTCTGGACCTTGTCCCACAATCCGTTTGACCTAAAGACACGCTGTAGTGGGGCGCCCCTTTACCGTTTTAGTTGCCATTCCGCCCGCTTTTGCTACACTGTGCCTCTTCCGCCATTCACCTGTTTACCGCCCGCTCTTGCGACTACAGCGTCTCGCTCACCATGTAGTTGAGTTGCTCCCGCTCTTGCGATGCAGCGATAGGCGGATGCCACAGGACTCTCAAAATGGCGGCCGGCTCTTCAGATTTGGGCGTGGTCCACTAAAATGGCCCTGGGACACCTTGGAACTCGGACGCTTGCCTGATAGGGCTTGGGTCCCATTCTCGAAAGCGTCCCCTCAGCCGTGAAGATTCTACAAAAGTCTTGGGGGCCCCCGACTCCCGCAGGCTTCTGGTGGGGAGCGGCTGCCATGATTGCTCGTGGAATGGCCACGACGGAGCTACGAGATGGTGGTGCTCTCATGCTGACGCCAGCTTCAGTCTGAAACATCCAGAAACACTGTAGACTACCAATTCGATCAGTTCCGGTAGCGCCCCAACATGACCCGGTAGAGAAGAACTTGCCCTCCCCTCTTTGACTGATGGTTCTTGTTGCCTGTCCCCTCTGTTGTCATTTAACAGAACTTTTTGGACTGCTGAAAGGGGTTGTGTTCCGAACGCTGGTTGGTGGAGACATTTTGACTATATTCTTGACCTACGTTGTCGCGTAATGCTTTATATGACACGCCGCGTTAGCGCACCCGGAAGTGATCCGGGGCGCGGCGCGCAGCGCGTAACGTAAGCATAACAGGTCATGTGACTTGTTAATAAAACTTTTCATTGGTTCATTTTACTTTTGTTATTTTAATGATGAAAAGCTTGGTCATATGACCTAAAAATTACGCTTTTTATTGGTTTCGAACATTATTTTTTTTTAAACATATATGTTATAATGTTCCAGGCTAATGTACTTTCCCGGAAAATTTACAACTGTCCTGCAAGTAAAATATATTCCTTTTTCGGGAAAAAGGGCGTTTCTTCGTCCCATGACGGAGCCGTTGAGTAAAAGAGGCTCGGCCTGCTGTCTTAGTCGCCGATACGCCTGATTATCAGATTCTTATCGATCACTTTATGTTGCAGGAGTGGAAAACACAACTGCCCTTGACCATTTATCTTTACTGCGTTCCTACGTATTATACCTTTTATCCGTCATGTAATTGGACTGCTTTATTTCACTTGCCTTTTACTGATTCGAAAACAGTGACTAAAAGTAACAAGCATTTACAATGCAATAGGTCTCGCAATGACATTGATTTGAGCTATTGGTATTGAACATTTTTTTTTTTTTCTCCTCCGTGAAGCATTAATCAAGTAATGGCGTTGTAAATGATAATGTCTTCTACCCCCAGTTGGCCCCCGCAAAGAACATCAGCATGTGCCCGTCATAAAAAGGAATATCTGACAATCGCATCGTAAACATTTTGCGACAATTCTATAGTTTCACTGCGGTTCTAAATGAAATTGTAAAATAAAATGTATATTCTCATAATATTAGCACATCGTATAAAATCGATGTTTGAAAAGAAGTACAAAAGCAACATCACATTTTCTTTCTGGTGATCAGCATAAACCTTTTTTAAGCCAATGGATAATCTATTCACTTTTGAGGTTAATTAATTCTCCTGTACAATTAATTTCACAAGAGTAGCTGTTAATGTTAATGAATTCAATCTACCTAATTGCTTGGCGAAGATTCCCTCACAAACCTATAAAAAATGTATGTATTTCTTTATTAAGTACAGTGAGAAGTGCCCCCATCAATTTAACGTTTTAAATTAAATCCCAACAAAACCAATGCAACAAAAACTCTTATGTACACAAAACATTTAAGATTGCACTATGCACTGTTTACATGACCAACATTCATTTAAATTAAAATAAAAACACTGCGAATATTTTCAAGGTACTAGCTAGCTGCAGGCAATTTCATGCACTGTCCAGTCTATGATGGTAGGGGGGATACTGCTTGCTTGGAACGAACACCGTACGTACATATGTTGTGCAGTTTTAATGTGGCAGGCACATTCTATAAATCGTTCAACTTTGTAAACATTAGCAAAAATCAGCAGTTGGTAGTAAACAGCGAGGGGTCTCCGGACGAACATGCTTGGTGCTTAATTAAAGGGGCACTGCAGGTAAAATCTGAGTGAATCATGACCACTCACAGGGCAAAAGAAGAAACCCCGTAACGCTCTAAAGTCAGTGCAACAAATTAATATTCAGAAAGTGAAAAAAACACTAGACTGTGTACACCAGTTTGACGTTTAGGGCGGGGGGTCGCTAGCATGATGCCAGGCTGGTAGCAGACAGTAAGGAAACAGCATCTGAGGTGACCTCACCTCGGAAATGCGCTCAGAGCTGAATTACTGCTGCTGCACCCAATGTCCGTGTATTTTGCTACCGACGTTCCTTAAGGAAATCATTGTGGTGGATTGAGAACACGTTGTGTCTCAGCACAAAACATAGGTGTGTGTGTGCAATAGCATTCGCCGACATTTCAGCTGAGGAACATGCAGTTTATTGCAACCGGCGTCACTCTCCCTCCAAATAAACAATTTTGCTGTCCCGTGTAAAGGGCAGAGCTCTGCGCTTCGGTGTGTAAGCCACTGAGCACAAGGGGATCCTGTAAACACTGCCTGCAGTTCTGGTGTGAGTTGTGCACCCCTTAAATGACACGGAAATTCTGAAAACTTCAGGTGGGTGTGAGGAGTGCTGCCTGGCAGCCCCGGTGCGTTACCGCCACTGGAGGAGCCTGTGGCACTCGTGCCTTATTACACCCGGCATGTTACCGCCAGGCGCACAACAAAAGACGCGCAGACCTGCAATGTGTGTACTGCACGACTGGAAGGGAGCGGTGGGTGGGAAGAAGGAAGCACGTGTGCTCACTCGATTGTGCATGTATAGCGCGAGCACGCATGCACTTTATTTACCTCACAAAGTGCATCAATGTACAATTACTAACAAGCTTGATGCTTGACGCATTGAAGAAGCACTGTTTGCACGAAAGTTCACTGTCAGAATCTTATTTTTCGAAACGCCAACACATCTTTTCTCTTTGATTGTTGTGAGCAGTGTTAATTCGTGTGCAATTTTATTCTCGGGACAGCGATTATAAAATTAGAAGTGCATAACAAGAAAACATTCAGAAGTCTTTTGTTTCTGAAAACGCCTGCTCCTTCTTCGGGATTCATCAGAAACAAAAGTATAATCAAGGCACGTGGTCTGCACACCTGGAAAGGTTGAAAATGTTCATATTCAATGAATGCCACTTTTAATAACTGCAGTTAAACAAGGCATGCCGGCCAATTTTCCAGGATTTGTCTCCGTGGGCGGAAGTCAGGCAGGCCGGGGGCGGGACGTCAAGACACACCGGAAGCCGGCCGGGCTTTCGTGAGGTGAGAGCCTCGCACGCACAGAAGGATGAGACCGCCGCCGCCTGCATGGAGCCCTTGCCTGGAGGCGAGTACCGGTGAGTGGGGGCCTTTGCTGAGCTGCGAGGGCGGGGGGCATGTGTGTGTGCATGGGGCGCTCTGTATGTGTGTGAGCGTGCGTGTGTGTATGTGTCTTGGAGTCTGTGTGTATGTGTCTTGGAGTCTGTGTGTATGCGTGTGTGCATGCGTGTGTGATGACTGCGGCGGGGGAGGGGGGGGAGTGTGTGAGCGAGCGAGTGTCTGTCTGTGTGTATGTGCGCATGCGTGCGGGAGCCTTTGTGTGAATGCGAATAGCAGGCAGGGCGACGCGACGTGCGCGCTCACGAGCTGCAATCTCCAGGAGGACAGGCTCGTCACAGTCTGATGTCCACAATATTCCCAGAAAAGCGGCAACATAAGTTGTCTCGCATAGACAGCAAAAGCTTCGCTTTTGCTTTCGTCTAGGCGAGACCTAAAAACTTTACCAATGTAAATACTACTACCATGTTTTGTTTTAAAAACCTTTATTGTGAAAATGTCAGTATACAAATACGGGCCTATAACCAAGTGGGCCGGCCACGGAGCAAACTGAAATCGTATATGATGAGGAGACATTTACACTGTAGAGGAACGTAACGAGCGGGCCATTAGGTTGCAAGAACTAAGGTGTCTAACAGTTGCGGAATCGGTGGACGATTACGAAAATAAAGGAGGACCCCGCACAGGTTAATGGGGGACTGGGGGGAGTTGAATGCAACAACGGACTCTGGCGTCCCCTCAACAAAGAAACACACAGGTTGAGTATTTTACCCAAGAACTAGCATGCCGGTATTTCGGCGGGAAAGGTAAAGTTACAAGATTTTGAAAATGATCTCTAAGAACATACTTGAATGGGGAGGCAAGATCTCTGGAGTAACTTATCTATATCCCTGCAGTTACCAAGTCTTAAGTAATTAGCATATCTAACAGTGTATATTTAATCCAAACATAAGCATCGTATTCCACAAAAAAGGATGAAAACAAATAAAACAATTTAGAATAGTCTTAAAAAGATATTTTCCACACCATGAATTTAGTAAACCTCTGTTGTACATTTATTACATTTGGAAATACAGTTGATCATCATACAATACACAAATTCTTAAAAAACATGATTATACATTTCATAAAAAAACTTTAAAACAAAGAATCACAAGTCGACGCGGCGTTTCGGTATTCTGTATGACTATCTTCTTCAGGACTGATACTTAAATTTAGATAGGGCAAGTTTGACTGGACACAGTTTACTTCAGTTCTGTACCCAGGTGCCTTCAAATAACTTGGCTTTTTCTTCTTGATGCTAATTTGCCAGTTTTGATGTCACTGGTTTTCAAGATGAATTAACTTGGTCTTGGACCGCCAGGAGGAGCCAGCGCATCAGCTGGAGAGCGTGGAACAGGCTGCCAGGACATCAGGAGCAGGGAGGCCGAATTCGAAAGTAAAGAACGGACTTCCAATTCACAAAGGAGGGACTGGAAAGCATCATATTCGGGAAATTGCGCCAGTCAGCTAATATTGAATGGGTCATTGATGAAACCCAATGTTAAGATTACGGTGGCTCCTCCTGGCGGTCCAAGACCAAGTTAATTCATCTTGAAAACCAGTGACATCAAAACTGGCAAATTAGCATCAAGAAGAAAAAGCCAAGTTATTTGAAGGCACCTGGGTACAGAACTGAAGTAAACTGTGTCCAGTCAAACTTGCCCTATCTAAATGTAGGAATCGGTGGACGTACATTTTGTAATTAAAATACGACAGGGCCACTTACAAAAAAATTATCTAGATATACATTTGCGGGCAAGTACCATGGGTGACGTTAATTCGAACTTTCAATAGTACAGTAATCAATAACACATCAGAACTTAATATCAATAGGGATGTCGAAATATTCAATCAATTCTCGTCCCCGCCCGCCATGAGCATCAAAACTGCATTCATATCTCATGATATCAAGGTTGTTCAACCAGTACACAACAAGGAGTTACGAGTCCCATTTATACCGGCGCCATTTTGGGCGAGGCCGGGCAGGTCCAAGATATAGTCAAAATGTCTCCACCAACCATCGGCCAGACCAGAACCCCTTTCGGCCCTTTATGCTACAAGATGGTGTCTTCCATTCAGAAAATATTGTTGGCAGCATTTTGAAAGGAAAGATAAACAGCCGTTCTCCTAGTGAGTCTCACATTGTTACATTTAGGAAGAATGTTGAAGAGTAGTATGTTGAAAATCTGAAGCCACTGTTCTACAAACTCTCAATCAGCCTTGGATGGAAAAAAAAATCCTGAAGAATGTACAAACTGAAAACCAATTTTTGTCTGTATAGCATCAACAGCAACGCTTGACTCAGCTTTGTGTGAAGCCGCCATTTTGATTCAATCAATAGCGTCCCCCTGCACACATTCAGGGACCTGGTCGTGTCTTCAGGTCAAACGGATTGTGGGACAAGATGCAGAAAGGAAAAGGAAAAAAGTTCCGCCGGACCCCGGGAGCCGGCCGCCTATGTCATGGGCGATCTTTGGCCACACCAGGGCAATAGTGAAGCTGCAGCAGGTGCAAATAAGCTTCAGACAGTGTTACAATCACTGCTCAGAACTCTCAACTATGGCACTCAACATCCAGGACTTGCTATCCGGATCTTGGCGCCTTGTGCTGGTTCCGACCTATTCACACATCGGTCCACTACTGACATCACCTCATAAGCCAACGGGGCACCCCACGCCGACTTTCGGCGCAGCATTGTAGGATGGCCACACCAGTGCGGCAACTTGCTGGACACCACCTCGGTGCCATCCGGATCTCGGCGCGTTCGAGTCACTGTACCGCAAGAGTGACCGGAACTCAGCTGGACACGCCGTCTTTCGGCGCAGCATTGTAGGATGGCCACACCAGTGCGGCAATTTGCTGGACACCACCTCGGTGCCATCTGGATCTCGGCGCGTTCGGGTCACTGTACCCCAAGAGTGACCGGAACTCAGCTGGACACGCCATCTTTCGGCGCAGCATTGTAGGATGGCCACACCAGTGCGGCAACTTGCTGGACACCACCTCGGTGCCATCCAGATCTCGGCGCGCTGTGCTGCCTTCGGCCTACTGTAGCCGCAAGTGCGGACGCAACTCAGTTGGACGGCGAGTGAAACGCTAAGGGGCGCCCCACTGCAGCCGAGGAGCCTCCATCTTGGGGGAGACGCACAGCCCCCACTGACTGACGCGGCCTTACAGGCCAACGGGGCGCCCCACGCCGACTTTCGGCGCAGCATTGTAGGATAGCCACACCAGTGCAGCAACTTGCTGGACACCAACTCGGTGCCATTCGGATCTCGGCGCGTTGTGCTGCCTTCGGCCTATTCGCACATCGGTCCGCTACTGACGCCGCCTCACGTGCCAACGGATTTTCTACGCTTTTTGTAGCCCTATGCCGCATAACAGGTCATGTGACTTGTTTATAAAACTTTTCATTGGTTCATTTTACTTTTGGTTTCCTAATGATGGAAGGCTTGGTCATATGACCTAAAAATAACACTTTTCATTGGTTTAGAATTTTTTTTTTTCCCAAACGATGAAAGCCCCACCTTGTTTCTGGATGATTCAGACTGAAGCTGGCGTCAGCATGAGGGCACCACCATCTCCTGGCTCCGTCGTGGTCATTCCGCGAGCAATCATGGCAGCCGCTCCCCACCGGAAGCCTGCAGGAGTCGAGGGCCCCCAAGACTTTTGTAGAATCTTCACGGCTGAGGGGACGCTTTCGAGAATGGAGCCCAAGCCCTAGCAGGCAAGCGTCCAAGTTCCAAGGTCTCCCAGGGCCATTTTAGTGGACCAGGCCCAAATCCGAAGAGCCGGCCGCCATTTTAAGAGTCCTATGGCAGCCGCCTATCGCTGCACCGCAAGAGTGGGCGCAACTCAACTACATGGTGAGCGAGACGCTGTAGCCGCAAGAGCGGGCGATAAACAGCTGAATGGAGGATGAGGCACAGTGTAGCAAAAGCGGGCGGAATGGGAACTGAAACGGTAAAGGGGCGCCCCAGTACAGCAGACGAGCCTCCACCTGGGGAGGCCCGTTCACGCCGCCTCCCCCACGCCCCCCCCCCCCCGGGCGCCCCACGCCGTTTTTCGGAGCAGCATTGTAGGATACCAAAACCAGTGCGGCAACTTACTGGACATCACCTGGGTGCCATCCACATCTCAGCGCGTTCTGCTGCCTTGGGACTATTCGCACAACAGACCGCTACTGGCGAGGCATCCCCGCGCACCCCCCGGGGCGCCCCACACTGTTTTTCTGAGCTGCATTGTAGGATACCAAAAACCAGTGCGGCACCCAGGTGACATCACCTGGGTGCCGTCCAGAACTCAGCACGTTGTGCTGCCTTGGGACTATTCGCACAAAAGACAGCTACTGACCAATGTTGCTTCTTTTTTCCAAAAAATGTTTAAATGTATTTACAGTTTTTGTTCCGTTCTATATATTTATAAGTTAATAAAGTTTTATAATCCTACTACTTTGTTGGAGTGCTATATATTTTTTAAAAATCGGGTGAATGGGGCCTTGAATCGGGTTATTGTCATGTGTGGGCTTTGGAAGTGTGCTGCTACAGGATCGGATATTTCAAACTCAAATGCACGTTCTTTTTCTTACCTTTCCGAAGCATGGAGCGCAATAGCAGGCAGAGAAAGGGTGATGCAAGTGTTGAACACTGCCTGGCCTGGCAAGTTGCTGGCAGTGCCCCCCCCCCGCCCACTCCTGAAAGAGGGCACACACACACCGCCGCCCCGAGTACTTCACAGATCTTTAAAAGACCATGCGCTTGTTAATGAGGCTTAAATGGTTTATCACCCCTTCTAGAGCCCCTGCATCGGCCCTCTGACGTTTCCTGGAAGAATTAGCACGTAACACAATACCAAGCCCTGTCAGCTGAAACCCCCGAGGAATCGTGTTTTTATTTGCAGGAATCGGGAGGCGGGAGACTAGCACTGAAAACGGTAGTCTCACGCCTGAATCGGGATGGCTGGCATGTCTAGATTCTCTACAGCTGGGGCCATAAACTACATCCGCAGGGCTAGGTGATAGCCTGGGACCGGCCTGGACAATCGGACACAGAGGAAGAGGAGTGTCAGAGGGTGCGGTAGTGAATAGGGTGAAAGGGAGGTGTCGGGCGGGCACAGGGTGTGATTCTCAGGGAAGAGCAGCGCAGATGGGGGGAAGTTTATGGCCCATGCATGAGAGAGAGAGCAGGGGTGACCAGTGCGTGGGGGAGATGCTTGCGAGGGTGGGGAGCCGTGCTGAGAATCGACGGCGTGCAGAGAGTGGGTCTGGTCAAGGCATCTAAAATGGCTGCCGTGCACGACAAAATTGTGGCATTGGAAAAAAGGCAAGATGGCGCAGACAATGTTTATCAATAAGGATTCATTTATAACAAAACATTTTATCGCAGTGACAAATTGGCGGTCAACACTTCCTGATTTCCATTGAATCGAACGTTAACAGACGTCACGCAGCAAAAAAAAAAACGCTCACGCACAGCCACTGGAAGACATGTATCAACATATATGAGCCTCCTCAGCCACCCTCAGAAAACATAAGGGATCAGGATACGTCTCCCGCACCCCCTTATACCTAGTAATTTAATTAAAACGAAACACAAAATGGCGAATTCCCGTTTCGCTACCAGTTTGCGGCCCAGTTTGCGGCCCGGAAAGCGCTTCTACCGTGAAAAATCAATTTTTTTTTATTTTCCCCACGGGACCCTTTAATAACCCCAATCATTCCTAGGGGGTCAAGAGGGGTCTATCTTGCCCCCTTTCATTAAATTCCCCCTTCGTTTTTCACCTCTTCTTCTCTCTCGATCCTACCGAGAGATAAGATGGCGGCCGCTCCGGACTGTTTAGAATGTTGACAGACACTGGAAAGCCAATCAGCTTCGCATCGCAAAGTTCCGTTTCGCGAAAAGTAAGCGGACCAGAGCGCAGCCCGGAGCGCTGTTACAGATATATATCTTGTTTTGAACGTTAATTTCTCAAAATCCACTGGAGCACATATATTGAGACCTAGCAAATAGCATCGGGCTAACAGTCCCTACAATTTTGCCAAGTTTCGTGCAAATCCATTCAGCCGTTCGAGCTAAAAGTGAGGCCAACCGCCCTATGGAAATTAACATGGGAAAAACGCGTTTTGGGACCCCCCTTTTTTCTCGGCCCCCCCTATATATATATATGTACCACAACAGCAAGCCTATTTTTTCAAAGACACCGCACTCCTCATTGAATTATAATTTCAGTTTATTGACCTGTTTTCTTCTTCCACCGGTCACGGTAGTAAACCGTATATATATATATATATACATATATTCACTGAAAAAAAACATGGGTTTCAGGGGCGTTATATCTAGTTGGGCATTTCACTTGTACAAAACCAGTGAAATGCCCCCGTTATAGTTAGTTCAGCTAACTATGACTCGCGCGCCCGCAATGCACTGCTGATGATGTCACATATTACATCACTCATGACATGGTCCGTGACATCACTCCTCATGAAATCACTGATGACATCTCAAATGACATCACTGATGGGAGGGGGTGCCTGAAGTGACATGTGTGCAAACACTCCCTGTGGCCGTTTTAATTTGGAAGATAAAGTCCCCTTGAATCCTGAGTGTCCCTTGGGTCCAACTAGCCCACCACGTATCTCCAGTAAGCGCCACAGAGCTTTGTTGCAGAGAGGTATAAAAAGGGGCACTGCCTGGACCACTTCTCTGCAAAGCAGTGCAGTGGCGCTTACTGGAAGCACCTGGTGGGCTAGTTGGCCCCAGGGACACTCAGGATTACATCAGGATTATTTCCCCAACTTAAAACGCCCCACAGGGCGTGTTTGCACACGTCACCTCAGGCCCCATCCCCTCCCTTCCCCACTGTGTAAACATGCCCTGTGGCCACTGTTGGGAGATTAATTCCCCTTGAATCCTGAGGGTCCCTAGGGTCAAACTAGCCCACTAGGTACCTCTAGTTAGCGCTGCTGCAGAGAGGTGTAAAAAAGGGCACAGTCTGGACCACCTCTCTGCAACTCAGTGTAGTGGCACTTACTGAAAGCACCTGGTGGGCTAGTTGGCCCCCAAGGGCCCTCAGGATTGAAGAGGAATTATTTCCCCAACTTAAAACGCACCACAGGGGTTGTTTGCACCGTCACCTCAGGCCCGTCCCCTCCCTTCACCACTGTGTAAACACGCCCTGTGGCTGTTTTAAGTTGGGCGATTAAGTCCCCTTGAATCCTGAGGGTCCCTAGGGTCCAACTAGCCCACTAGGTACCTCCAGTAAGCGCTACAGAGCTACGTTGCAGAGAGGTGTTAAAAGGGGCGTGGCGTCTGAACACCTATCTGCAATGCAGCTTCCTGGCACATACCGGAGGTACCTGGTGGGCTAGTTGGCCCTCAGGGACCCTCAGTATTGAAGGGGAATTAATTCCCCAACTTACAACTTGCCAGGGGGCACGTTTGCACAATGGTGAAGGATGGGGGCGGGGCCTGAGGTGACATGTCCGCAAACACGCCCTGTGGTGCGTTTTAAGTTGGGGAATTTATTCCTCTTCAATCCTGAGGGTCCCTGGGGGCCAACTAGCCCACCAGGTACCTTCAGAATGCGCCAAGGAGCTGCGTTGCAGAGAGGTAATCAGAGGCCACGCCCCTTTTTGCAACACTCCGTCGCACTTACTGGTGGTACCTGGTGGGCTAGTTGGCCCCCAGGGGACCTCAAGATTGAAGAGGAATTAATTCCCCAACTTAAAACACGCCACAGAGCATGTCTGCACACATGTCACCACAGGCCCCACCCCCTGCCTTCACCACTGTGAAAATGCGCCCCGTAGCGTGTTTTAAGTTGGGTGGTTAACTCCCCTTGAATCCTGAGGGTCCCTGGGGTGCAACTAGCCCACCAGGTACCTCCATTAAGCACCACAGAGCTGCGTTGCTGAGAGATGTAAAAAGGGGCATGGCCTCTGAACACCTTTCTGCAACGCAGCTCCCTGGTGCATACTGGAGGTTCCTGGTGGGCTAGTTGGCTCCCATGGACCCCCAGTATTGAAGGGGAATGCGTTCCCCATCTGTAAACGCACCAGGGGGCGCATTTGCAGAGTGCTGCAGAAAGGGGACAGCCTCCGGCACAATGTCAGTCTTTTTTTTATTTTATTTTTTTAAGAAGGGGCGCTGTGTGGCCCCCCCTTCTTTTCCTATTTTATTGGCCCTGGGGACCCCATCCCCCAGAGCCTGACCTCTATTTTATTTTATTGTTTAACAAATTGGAAGGGAGCCACATGGCCCTCCTCCCAAGCAATAATTGGCCCTGGGGACCCCATCCCGGGGCATGGCCATTTTTTATTTATTTGGAGGGGGGCTGCGTTGCCCCCCTCCTCAGGCCATTTATGGCCCCGGGGACCTCATCCCCCAGGGCCGGCCTTTGTTTTTTTTTGTTTGTTTATTAAATTTTTGAGGAGAGGGCCGCGTGGCCCCCCTCCCATACCACTTCTAGCCCTGGGGACCCCATCCCCCGGGGCTGGCCCTCTCCGTTGGGGACCGTGGAGGGGTCCCCAATCCCCCCACGCTCCCGCCGGCTCCCCACCTCCTTCGGGAGCCGGCATTGCTTTTCCACATGGGGAGCTGCTAAGATGCAGCTCCCCGTGTTGAAAAGCAATCAGCTTTGGTTTTTGGAAGAGAGAGAAGGTTTCCTGCTCTCTCTTCCAAAAACGAAAGTAGAGTTTGCCATAGCAGACAGCAGTGTCCCAGGGGTGGGCACCCCGGGGCACTGCAGGAGCCGGCCCTAGAGGGTGGCAGTCCCCAGGTCCATTGAGGGCTCCAGGATGGGGGCCACGTGGCCCCCCTCCCAACATTTGCAAAGCCCCGGGGTGTGATGGTCCCTGGAGCTTGGAGGTCCATCACGGACCCCTCAATTTGAATAATTAGAGCCCCAGGGAGGTGGTGGTCCCCGGGGAATGTGGGGGGGTTCGAGCCCCCCCAGATAGGTAGTTGATTTATTTATAAAACAAGCCCTGGGGGTGGCAGTCCCCAGGGCTGCGGGGGGCCATATGCCCCCACCAATATTTTATAAAAGCCCCGGGGGTGGCGGTCTACGGGTCTTGGGGGGCCTTTAAGCCCTCCACCAATTTATTATACAAGTCCTAGGGATGGCTGTCCCAGGGGCTGCGGGGGGGGCTTGAGCACCCCCGCAAATACTTTTGAAAAGCCCCAGGGGGTGGCGGTCCCCGGGGCTGGGGGGCCCCTTTGGGTCCCCTTATAATGTAAACATTGCCCCTGGACATGGCCCACTAATTAATAACGAACCGCAGGAGCCCGTGCATTGTTTCTTTTCTTTTTCACGGCCGGATCCGCGGATCCCCCGCGCATCCCGCGTTTTAAAAAATAAATACACTTTTCTGGGCCCTGGGGGTCCTTGTGGGACCCCTAAACAGTCCTAGGGGGTCAGGGTGTTTCTAGCCATCTCCCTTTTTTTTCTTTTTGCGTTTGTTTTACTGATATCTTGTGCCGAGGCACAGGATGGCTGCCAACACTTCCTGGTTTTGAGTGTTGACATCCAATTAGCATGAAGCTCGTGATTGGGAGGGTGCGTGGATCCTGCGTGCTTCTATATATATTGATATTTATTTAATTTTGATTTTCTCAGCAACTACTGAACGCATTTACACCATTTAACAAAAAGAGTTGTTTCTGAACCAAGGGCTACCTTTTTGCCAAAGTTGGTGTAATTCCGTTCAGCAGTTCGGGCTGTAGCCGCGGCTAAAGTTTCCTATGGAAAATTGCATGGGGAAAACACGTTTTGGGACCCCCTTTTTTCTCAACCGCTGCTTGCCGAATCACCCCGAAACTTTCAAGATAGGAGCGGATCGGAGCGCCCCGCGAGTTTTGAAAATTTTGCGAAGAGCGCCAAAGTTATTGGGAATAGAATGTTGCTATTTTCCTATGGTAACTAGGTCCTAACTGTAACTACCTATTGGCAACTGCCAGTAGGTTATATATATATATATATATATATATATATATATATATATATATATATATATATATATATATATATATATATATATATATATATATATATATATATATATATATATATATATATATATTCACTGAAAAAACCATAGGTTTTAGGCCATATATAGTTAGGGATTAGCATTTACAAAACCTTAATTTACTCGCACAAAACCATAGAAATTCGCATATATAGTTAGATGTCATTTGAGTTGTCATCAGTGATGTCATTTGAGTTGTCATCAGTGATGTCATCAATGATGTCACTGACCATGTCATGATTGATGTAATATGTGACATCATCAGCAGTGGATTGCGGGTGCGCGATATATAGTTATTGCATCTAACTATATATGCGAATTTCTATGGTTTTGTGCGAGTAAATTAAGGTTTTGTAAATGCTAATCCCTAACTATATATGGCCTAAAACCTATGGTTTTTTCAGTGAATTTCAATGGTTTTTTAATAGCAAATATCTATAGCTGTAACATATATTCTTATTCTAATTCACAAATATATTTTATATTTTTTTTTTTAAGCAAAGGACCCAGATGCATTTACAGTTTATCACTAACAATGTTCCAGGCTAATGTATTTTCACGGGAAATTAACAACTGTTCTGCAAGTAAAATATTCCTATTTCGTGAAAAAGGACGTTTCTTCGTCCCATGAGGGAGTCGTTGAGCAAAAGAGACTCGGCCTGCTGTCTTAGTCGCTGATAGGCCTGATTATCGGATTTTTATCGATCACTTTATGTTGCAACAGTGGAAAACAAAACAGCCCTTGCCCATTTATTTTTACAGCATTCCTGCGTATTACACCCTACCCCCAAACAGTATTTTTCCTGTTACCATTGTAGTAGTTTATGGAACACTTACGTCAGCACATAGGTTAAAATTTCACCACAATATGTTACTAATGAGTGAGCTTCAGCATTATAGTTCAAATTATAAATATCATTTCTATTGATGACTGCTACCCCCACAAAAAAACAGACGTATGTACTTTTTTAATTAACTTTTATTAAAACAATAACTGGAACTATAACTAAAAGATAACACTACAATAAATAACTAGAACTATAAGTAACAAAACAATATAATAAACAACATATAATATGGAGTTCAACATAAGTATTGTAGTTAATTTGCAAAACAAAAAGAAAAATTAATGGTAAAAATTAGATTGAAGTGACTAAATGAGATCAAACATCACAAGTCAAAGTATGCCATCCTAATATCTAATTATCCATAGTTATACAGAGATCCGCCCTGTATCAGACTCATATGTACAAGTGTATATTGTAGATTATCTGCCACCGAAAACCTCTCAAGTACCTATATCCGTTACTTTTTAACTTCGTTGAGTAGTCATATTGTGAGTATTTACCTTAAAGTTGTACATTTTTATTGATTATTGCTATTTGAGATATTCCCTGTCTACAAACAGAGAAGAATAGGAATATTCTGTCTCCCTTTGCAGATAGTGAAGGATAGGTAATGCGGACTTTTGTCCCCAGTTGTAATCCGTCATGCCTGTTTTTCTCCCCACTGATTGATTGATTGGCTGGACATTTATTGTTCAAGGAATAGTTCTAACGAGGTATTCTCTGTTTGCAAATAACGTGGAATAGAAATATTCTGTCTAGTCTTTGCAAGTAGTGAAGGATGGGTAATGCGGACCTTTGTCCCCCGTTGTAATCTGTCATGCCCATCTACTCCCCACTGATTGAGAAACTAGTTCCACCCGGACCATTTATTAGAGGTACATCATCTGGCTCAACCGGAGAGTACCCCTAATAAAGAAGACATATGTAAAATACAAAGTAAAAACTATATCCTGTTAAACAGAAACTTTACAATGAAACACACTTGAAAAAGAAGGGAAAGAAATCGAACAAAATCAGTAGGCCACTGATGAGTTTTTGACTTCGCTAGAAATAAGAAACATGGAAGTGGTGAGAGAAGCCAAGCTTCACGTTACGGCAGCCACGAGGTAGCTAACCTCCGCCAACCCCCACTGCTCCAAGCATGTCTGTCCCATCGCCCGCCACACCCAATAACGGTAACATGAAATAGATACAAATCAGCAGATACCTACCCCCATTCCGGAAACTCCCGAAGTGCAACAGGTCCACGGTTACGCCCATCCGGAAGATGAGGCCTCGACACGTGCAGGGTGGGGCCCGACTAGCCGCCATCAGCCGGAGAAGTCGTGGGATGGTCGGCCCGGAATGTGCTAGTCTTCCCATTCTCTTCTGGCGCCCTGCAGGCCACGGGGGGGGGATGTCTTGCCTCTGCCTCCAACCCCCCCCCTCTTATCGCCTGGTCCGGACATCACGGATATCAACGCCAGGTGTCGGCGTGGGGTGCGCTGGGAGGGAGAGGCGGCGCAAACGAGCCTCTCCCACCCCCCAGGTGGGGGCCCCTCAGCTGCACCCCCAACGCTCCACTCACCCAACAAAAGGGTCATCACGTAAGGTGCACCAGGAGAGGAGCCGAGGCCGACGGGAACTCTAGCTGCGACAACACTGGAGAGGAATGTCTTGCAAATGCCACCGACCCTCCCCTCGTATCTCCTGGTCTGGCCCCAGCTTGGTATGAGCCACCCGTTCGGTCCTGAAGCAGCGCCCTGCAGGCCACGGGGGGCATGTCTTGCCTCTGCCTCCGACCCCCCCCCCCTCTTATCGCCTAGTCCGGACATCACGGATATCAATGCCAGGTGTCGGCGTGGGGTGCGCTGGGAGGGAGAGGCGGCGCGAACGAGCCCCTCAGCTGCACCCACAACGCTCCACTCACCCAACAAAAGGGTTCGTCCACTCTTGCGATGCAGCGGCGCTGCACTCACCCGACAGTCTCGGTTACTTTTGCGGTACAACGACGCTTTTCAGTTCAGCCCGAAAATGAGTCCTGCGTCCAGAAACGTTCTCCTCAACTTTGAAGATTCTATAAGAGCCACGGGGGCCCCCGACCCCCGATGAGAAATGACTGCCATGATCACCCAAGGAACGACCACGACGTAGCCGAGGGACGTCGGCGCGCTCATGCCGGCGCCGGCCTCAGTCTTGAAATGATCAAAATCCTGCAAGACTACCAACTTGATCAGTTCCGGTGGGACACCAGTATGACCCTGTAGGAGAAATTGTTTCCTCCCACCCCACATTCACTGATGGTTCATGTCACCAGTCCCCTCTGCTACCCTTCAACAAAAACTTTTGGACTACCGAAAGAGGTCACGGTCCAACCACGAGTTGGTGGAGACCTTTTGACTATACTTGGACCTTCCTGACCTCACCCAAAATGGCGCTGGTACAAATGAAACTCTCAACTCCTTGTTGTGCCCCGATCGCTCAGCCTTGATATCATGAGATATGTATGCAGTTTTTACCACATGAATTGATATGGGATAAGACTGATTACACGTTCGAACAATGAATTGATATTAAGTTCTAATGCATCATTGATTACTGTATGTAATATTGAAGGTTGGAATTGTCGACACTAATGGTACTTGCTCACAATGAATTATCGATATGATTTTGTTGCACTTGTCGCACTTTTTACTATGAAATCAACGACCACTGACTCTGTTATGTTTTTCACAAATAAACACCCCCCCCCCCCCATTTACAGTTCCAGCCTGCTCCGTGGCCGGCCCACGGGGTTGTAGGCCTGTATTTGGGCACCAACATTTTTATTAAAGGTTTTTGAAAAAGCAAACGTAGTTGTAACGCGTACATTGGTAAGTTTCGAAGAAATGGCCACTGTTTCCGATTTATTTTTTTTTTTTAAAAGCAGGTGAAATGAAGCAGCTCAATTAGTTAAGGGTTAAAAAGTATAGTACGCAGAAACATTGAAAATATGAATGGTCCTGGTTTGTTGTATGTGTTTTTCATTTTTGTACAGCATAAACCAATCGATAAAGATCCTGGTATTTAACCTCTACTTTATATGCTACCTGTATCAGGGAAGTTGTTTTAAATGCCCCTAAGCCACCCCGAAGGAATGTCACCTGGCCCCCCTAGTACGAACGAAAACGACCCGGTACCACTGTAGGTTATCTCTCTTCCTCAAAAATGACAAAAATTACTTGCTAGGACGTTTTGGACATTGATGATTTTCATATGATCTTTTTATTAAAGTAATACTCATCTCTCCGCATGAAATTAATTTTCCACATGCTACACAAGTCAATCTCATCTGCCCAAAGTTCTTTTGCAGATTTGGGACCGTTTCCCTTGCCTCTGACTCACTTATTGCTAAGTCATTGATGGATGTTTTTGCCGGTCGGGGGTTATCCACCAAATCTCGAAGTTGTGCTTTAGAATAATTAGGAGGGTGCCACCTCTCCATGTGCCGATGCATGGTATGATTACCATAGCTATATTTTTTTCGGTCCCTCTCGAGAGTTTTTTTTTTTGCAGATGAAGCAGGTAACGAACCTGGCATTAACTTTCTTTTCATGAATTGCCAGATAAAATTCACTTTCACATGGGACGTGCTTGGCATTTCTTTCAGAAACTTTTACATCACTGTGTCATTTCTTTGTCTATCCTGGTTATAGCAATGTCATATAAATAGTTGTTTAAAAAGTTTTTTTAACGTGTTTACTTTGTTGGAGCGTTGTATATATTTATAAGTTATTAAAGTGTTATAATCCTACAACTTTGTTGGAGTGCTATATATTTTTAATGTGACACATAATTGTGAAGACTTTGATGTACAAAAAGGCATCCCTGGAATCTTCCGCTTCAGGCTCGGTCCCACACACCCTTACAGTGAGAATCCCCTCCCCAATCACAATACAGGATCGTTATCAGATAGTAGGAAAGCGTGTGGTGTAACGGATCTCATGAGGTGGCGACCTTGATCTACTGTAACTCCTTTAAACAGGGGTGATTCTTTACAGTTGGGGCCATAAACTACATCCGCAGGGCTAGGTGATAGCCTGGGACCGGCCTGGACAATCAGAAACAGAGGAAGAGGACTGTCAGAGGGTGCAGTAGTGAATAGGGTGAAAGGGAGGTGTCGGGCGGGCACAGGGTGTGATACTCAGGGAAGAGCAGCGCAGATGGGGGGAAGTTTATGGCCCATGCATCAGAGAGAGAGCAGGGGTGACCAGTGCGTGGGGGAGATGCTTGTGAGGGTGGGGAGCCATGCTGAGGATCGGCGGCGAGCAGAGAGTGGGTCTGGTCAAGGCATCTAAAATGGCTGCCGTGCACGACAAAAGTGTGGCATTGGAAAAAAAGCAAGATGGCGCAGACAATGTTTATCAATACTGATTAATTTATAACAATTATTTTTTACAATATATTTACTCGCAGTGTCAAAATGGCGATCAACACTTCCTAATTTCCTTCGAATCGAAAGTTAACAGAAGTCAAGCGGCAAAAAAAACAAAAAAACCACTCACGCGCAACCGCTGGAAGACAAGTATCAACGTATATGAGCCTCCTCAACCACCCTCAGAAAACATAGGGGGTCAGGATACGATCCCGTACCCCCTTATACCCAATACTCACATAGTTTTTCCTCCATCTAGTAATTTAATTAAATCGAAACACAAAATGGCGAATTCCCGTTTCGCGTCCCGATTCGCTACCCAGTTCGCGAACCGGGAAGCGCTTCTACCTCGAAAAATTTAATTTTTTTTATTTTCCCCACGGGACCCTTTAATAACCCCAACATCATTCCTAGGGGGTCAAGAGGGGTCTACCTTGCCCCCTTTCATTAAATTCCCCCTTAGTTTTTCTCCTCCTCTTGTCTCTCGATCCTACCGAGAGACAAGATGGCGGCCGCACCGGACTGTTTAGAATGTTGACAGACACCGGAGAGCCAATCAGCTTTGCTTCGCAAAGCGCCGTTACGCGAAAAGTACGCAATCTAGTGCGCTATCCAGGAAGCTGTCACAGATATATCTGTTTTTTTAAACGTTAATTTCTCAAAATCCACTGGAGCACATATATTGAGACCCAGCAAAGGCACATCGGGCTAACAGTCCCTACAATTTTGCCAAGTTTCGTGCAAATCCATTCAGCCGTTCGAGCTAAAAGTGAGGCCAAACGCCCTATGGAAATTAACATGGGAGAAACGCGTTTTGGGCCCCCCCTTTTTTCTCGGCCCCCCCTTGACGAAACCCCCCCAAATTTTCAGGGACTGCTCAGAAACAAAATGTGCAATTTTTCTGAAATTTTCAGCCGATTCCGTCCACAAACGCCAAAGTTATTAGACATTGAATTTTCAAAAGTTCCATAGAGAAAAAATCCTAACTATATATACCTACTGGCTATCGCCAGTAGGTAATATATATATATATATATATATATATATATATATATATATATATATATATATATATATATATACATATACATATATATATATATATATATATATACACATATATATATATATATATATATTCACTTAAAAAAACATAGCCTTATATATTTAGGAATTAGCATTCAAAAAAACATTGTAATTGTTCCTATGGACTTGGTCAGTGACATCACTGATGACATCACTGATGACATCATCCAGTGACTGTGTGTTTCTGTAAAGTTTAAATATGTTTTACATATTGAAGAATGAGTGGATGTATAAATGTCTGGATGAAGGATTTAGTAGGTGCGTGACTGACTGTATGAGTGAGTGATTAAATGTGTCTTACTAAATGCATGGGTTAGTGACTAAACTGTCTGAATGTGTGCATCAGTATGTCTGTTGTTGTGTAAGCTGCTGCATGTGTTGATCAGTAGCTATATGAGTGGCTATATGGGTTATTGATTGGTTGCCCAAGTATTTGAATGGGAGACTGAGTGTGTGTGTGGGTGGCTGGGAGGTGTGTGACTCTGTGCATAGATGTGTGAGTAGTTGATTCACTAGGTGTACGAGTTCAAGAGTACATGTGGAAACAGCTATATGGGCGGTTGACTGTGTGCATAGGTGTGTTGGTGAGTGAATGGATATCTCAGTGCTACATGTCCAAGTAAGTACATATGTAAAATACAGTGCATGTGAGAGTTGGCATATATAAATGACTATACATGAGAGCCAGTGAATGTGCGAGTGGCTGTATGGATCATTGTGTACTTGTATCAGTGATTGTATAGGAGAGTAAGTATGTGTTAGTATATGTTTGAATAAGTAAGGTGTTGTGTGTATAACTGTATAGTTGAGGAATTGGAAGTGTGATTAATTCTTTGCATGACTGACTAGGTGTGTGAGTAACTCCATGGATGAGTGGCAGTGTGTGAGTGTCTGTATAGGTGTATGAGTGCATATGATAGTGTTGTATTGATGAGTGACTGTATGTATGAGTGATTCTACGGGTGAATGATTGAATGTGTGTGTAGACCTAGGAATCAGTGAGTGCGTATGTAGTAACTGGTATTGGTGTGTCAATGGTTTCAAGAATGGTAGTCTGTATTTAACACTAGGTGTATCAAAGGTTATATTAGAGTGTGAGGAGGTGCATCGTATTATCACATGAATGATATCATCAGTGATGTGATCAGTGATGTCAAATGAGATGTCATCAGTGATGTCATCACTGATGTCATTTGAGATGTCATCAGTGATGGCATTAGTGATGTCACTCACCATGTCATGAATGATGTAATATGTGACATCATCAGCAGTGGATTGCGGGTGCGCGAAATATAGTTAGTACAACTAACTATATAGGAGCAATTTCAATGGTTTTTTAAATGCTAAATCCTAACTATATAAGGCCTGAAACCTGTGTTTTTTAAGTGAATTTGCAAGGTTTTTAAAATGCTAATTCCTAACTATATTAGGCCTGAAACCTATGGTTTTTTAAGTGAATTTGCAAGGTTTTTAAAATGCTAATTCCTAACTATATAAGGCCTGAAACCTATGGGTTTTTTTAAGTGAATTTGCAAGTTTTTTTAAAAGCTAATTCCTAACTATATCAGGCGTGAAACCTATATTTTTTTTCAATAAATTTCAAAGGTTTTGTAAATGCTAATTCTCTTAGCGGATAACGTTTATATATGTTATTATCCTTCTGGGACCACCTGAGCAGCCATCTTGTTTCTCAGGAGAAGTGAGGCACAAGAGAGCACAAAACAAGAGTGAAAAATGCGAAAAGAGAACAGGGTTGAGACCCCCTGACCCCCTAGCCCTTCTCAGGGGGTCCCAGAAGGACCACCAAGTGCAAAAAACATTTTTTTTTTAAATCGCGGGGTACGGTGCGCGTACCCCGCGATTTTTTTGATTTTTTTTTTTTTTTGCCCTTGGGGGTCCTTTTGGGACCCCCTGAGAAGGGCTAGAGGGTTGGGGGGTCTCTACCCTGCCCCCTTTTTGTGTTTTCCACTCTTGTTTTGGACTCTCTTGTGCCTCAGTTCTCCTGAAAAACAAGATGGTGGCCAACACTTCCTGGTTTAGACAGTTTGGAATGTTGACAGTCAACTGCCAGCCAATCAGAAACTCGCTCACGCACGTAAGGGTACGCGTACGGTACGCATACCGTATGCGTATGGTGCGCGTACGTGAGCGCACTGTGAGCGCATATCCATACTAATAATATAAAGAGAGAGCCCAAACCTTTGAGGCGGGTAATCTCAGGAACCACAGCACCAATCACAACACCCAATACAGCGTTGGAAAGGGCAGTTGCAGCAGAAGGACATAGGCTATACAGACGCCCACTATCTACATTCAAAAGGTAAAAGAACCGTGCCAGCAAAGTAGTCCCTTGTGGGCGTGTCTGCGTTGTGCTGTGGGCGTGCGCTGGGGGCGTGTGCTGGGGGCTTGACAAACACTGGGGGCGTGTGGTACATTCCACCCTTCATGCCATGTTTCATATTGTGTGCTAATCCCACCCTGCTCCCTTTAAATACCCCTGCACCCCTTGATCATAACCGACCCTTACTCCTTAAAATACCCAAACACTAACCCATCTTAACCCTATAAATATACCCTGTACTCCAAAACCCAAACCTATCCCTAAACCCTAAAAATACCCCAAAACCCAAACCTAGCCCTAAACCCTATAAATACCCCTGTACCTCAAAACCCAAACCTACCCGTGAACCCTAAAAATACCCCTGTACCCCAAAACCCAAACCTAGCCCTGAACCCTAAAAATACCACTGTACCCCAAAACCCAAACCTACCGCTGAACTCTAAAATACCCCAGTACCCCAAAAACAAACCTGGCCCTGAGCCCTTAAAATACCCCTGTACCCCAAAAACCCAAACCTACCCTGAACCCTAAAAATAACCCTGTACCCCAAAACCCAAACCTAGCCCTGAACCCTAAAAATACCACTGTACCCCAAAACCCAAACCTACCCCTGAATGCTAAAATACCTCTGTACCCCAAAACCCAAACCTAGCCCTGAACCCTAAAAATACCCCTGTACCCCAAAACCCAAACCTAGCCCTGAACCCTTAAAATACCCCTGTACCCCAAAACCCAAACCTACCCCTGAACCCTAAAAATACCCCTGTACCCCAAAAACCAAACCTACCCCTGAACCCTAAAATACCTCTGTACCCCAAAACCCAAACCTAGCCCTGAACCCTAAAAATACCCCTGTACCCCAAAACCCCAAACCTAGCCCTGAACCCTTAAAATACCCCTGTACCCCAAAACCCAAACCTACCCCTGAACCTAAAAATACCCCTATACCCCAAAACTATATCTGAACCCTTAAAATACCCCTGTACCCCAAAACTCAAACCTAGCCCTGAACCCTTAAAATACCCCTGTACCCCAAAACCCAAACCTAGCCCTGAACCCTAAAAATACCTCTGTACCCCAAAACCCAAACCTATCCCTGAACCCTAAAAATAGCCCTGAACCCCAAAACCCAAACCTAGCCATGAACCCTAAAAATACCCCTGTACCCCAAAACCCAAACCTACCCCTGAACCCTAAAAATACCCCTGTACCCCAAAACCAAAACGTACCCCTGAACCCTAAAATACCTCTGTACCCCAAAACCCAAACCTAGCCCTGAACCCTAAAAATACCCCTGTACCCCAAAACCCAAACCTAGCCCTGAACCCTTAAAATACCCCTGTACCCCAAAACCCAAACCTACCCCTGAACTCCAAAAACACCCCTATACCCCAAAACCCAAAACTATATCTGAACCCTTAAAATACCCCTGTACCCCAAAACCCAAACCTAGCCCTGAACCCTAAAAATACCCCTGTGCCCCAAAACCCAAACCTAGCCCTGAACCCTAAAAATACCCCTGTACCCCAAAACCCATACCTATCCGTAAACCCTAAAACTACCCCTGTACCCCATAACCCAAAACTGTATCTGAACCCTTAAAATACCCTAACGCCCCAAAACATATAACTCAGTACCCCAAAACATATACCCCTATACCCATACTTACCCTTATCCAAACATTTTAAAAAAACATGCTTTTACCATTCATGCATTTACAACGAATTTCGTTGTAAATGTATGCGTAGTAAAAGCATATAAAATGTAATGCCATGCGTTATAATGGCATTGCGGAGTCATGGTACTTTTGTAATGAAAGTATGCGGAGTGATGGTATGTTGCAGAATAATCGGTGTTCACCCTCCCCCGGTAAGTACATTGGTGGCACTACGGCCCACATCTCCAGCAACATACTCATATTTTTTCACCACTCATTTGAAAAATGCACAGGTCTCTCTCATTGATGGCCAGCACTAACATACACTTTTAGACACTCCTTCCGCAACAAGTTCTAGAATTGCGAACTTTAGAGCTGGGGAGCTACGTTTGAATCTCGGCATCAGCTCAACATCCTGTGATTCCAGGCAAATCGCTTTGTCTCCCCGTGCATACCACAAATGAATGTGTTCTTCTGTAATGTAAATTGTGCTTATGCCATGTTTTCGAGTTTGCGCTATATAATATTGCAAGGAAAAATAAAGTAGGGAAACTCGAGTTCACACACTACTGAACGCGCACTCTTAAGTGCATCAGCAGTGCACTGTGAATCGGAGCGTTTCACAGGCCTGTCACAGATAAGAAATGCTATCAAAACGAAATCCTACAAAACAATATACTACTGGCCGGCAGCAATTCATACCCGGACAACGTCGGCACGGGCTGCTATCAACAATGAAATCATAAACCAAGGACTTATAGAAATTGAAGACTCACTGTATCTATTATGCGAGAAGTCCTTACAAGATTTCAGCCTGCCGCCAGCGGTCCGAACTAACCTAACTGGATACCACAATATCGCTACCGCACACAATATTCCAGAGCTAAATAACTACCTTGTTCAACACTTGCCTAACTTAGTTCCCAATCAACAACTCGCCTACAACACCATAGTTGATAGTGTTGAAAAGAAGCAAGGCAAACTATTGTTCATAGACGCTCCCGGTGGCACAGGAAAGACGTACCTAATCAAGCTCATACTTGCCAAAGTTCGATCTTCTGGGAATTTGGCTCTAGCTGTTGCTTCATCTGGAATAGCTGCCACTTTGCTAACAGCTGGGAAAACAGCACATTCTACCTTTGAACTGCCTCTAACAGTTTCCCTTGAAAAGGATTCAATATGCTCTATTTGGAAAAACTGACCTTTGGGGACACTGCTTCAAAATGTGGCTCTTATCATGTGGGACGAATGTACAATGACACACCGCTCAAATATTGAGGCAGTTGACAGAACTCTCAAAGACATTAGAAATTCATACAACATAATTGGAGGTGTTACTTTTGTGTTTGCTGGTGACTTCCGACAAACTCTTCCTGTGGTGCCTACAGGAACGCAGGCTGATATACTAAAAGCATGCTTAAAAGCATCACACCTTTGGAACTCTGTACAATCTATTACCTTGCGCACTAACATGAGGACACATTTAGGAGGTGGAGATATACAATTTGCAGATCTTCTAATAGAAGTGGCCAACAGAGACATACCTGACACAAATGGCTTTATCAACATACAAAACTTAGGTAAGCATCTCTGTACCCTACATGAACTCATACAACATGTTTACCCAGACATCAAGCATCTTCTCAGCAAAGATTACACATGGATTTGCGAAAGGTCTATAGTTGCCGCCCGAAATTCTGCAGTGCATCATATTAATGAACACATACTACAACTATTCCCAGGCGAAACCACAATATATAATTCCATTGATACAGTATTAGATACACAAGACGCTGTGCATTATCCCCAAGAATTCCTCCACTCACTTAACCCTTCAGGGCTTCCCCCTCATACACTCCAAATGAAAGTAGGTGTTCCTATCATGTTATTACAAAACCTACATCCACCAAATCTCTGCAATAGGACGCGCCTACAAGTTAAATCTCTTTTACCTTATTTAATAGAGACTACGATTCTCACTGGCCCTGCTGCAGGACAGTTAGCCCATATTCCCTGGATACCCATGATCCCTACTGATCTACAATTTCAATTCAAATGCTTACAATTCCCTATTAACATTGCTTTTGCATCCACCATTAACAAATCACAAGGTCAGACATACAAAGTCATTGGGATAGACTTACGAGAGGACTGCTTCACTCATGGACAGTTATATGTCGCGCTATCGAGGGCGGGGAATTCCGACAACCAATTTATTTTACTTCCTGATTCTCATGAAACACGAATTGTCGTGTACCATGAAGTTTTGAAGTAAATGTTATTTTCAATACTAAAACCATTGCTGCCTAGCCTTTTTTTACCCGGACAACGTCGGGACGGGCCGCTAGTAGATATATAATTTGCTCAAATTCAATTTTCTCAACAACTACTGGAGGGATTTTCACCAAATATAGAAAAGGCACTACTGCATACCTGTCCCTACCATTTTGCCAAGTTTGGTGTAATTCCGTTCAGCCGTTCGGGCTGTAGCCGTGTCTAAAGGTCCCATAGAAAATGCCATTTGAAAAATTTCAAATTCAATTTTCTCAAGAACTACTGGAGGGATTTTCACCAAACATAGCAAAGGCACATCTGCATACCAGGCCCTACCATTTTGCCACGTTTGGTGTAATTCCATTCAGCTGTTCAGGCTGTAGCCGTGTGTAAAGGTCCCTATGGAAATTAACATGGGGAAAACACGTTTTGGGACCCCCCTTTCAGCCCCCGCTTGACGAACCCCCCTGAAACTTTCAGGGAAGGAGCGGAGCGGAGCAGGCAAAAATAATGGAAAATTACACACAGATTCCACAATCAGCGCCAAAGTTATTCCCAATAGAATGTTGAGCGCATATAGATATATAATTTGCTCAAATTACTTTTTCTCAACAACTACTGGAGGGATTTTCACCAAATATAGAAAAGGCACTACTGCATACCTGTCCCTACCATTTTGCCAAGTTTGGTGTAATCCCGTTCAGCCGTTCGGGCTGTAGCCGTTTCAAACGGTCCCATGGAAAATGCCCTTTGAAAAATTTCAAATTCAATTTTCTCGAGAATTACTGGAGGGGTTTTCACCAAACATAGCAAAGGCACATTTGCATACCAGGCCCTACCATTTTGCCAAGTTTGGTGTAATTCCATTTAGCCGTTCGGGCTGTAGCTGTGTCTAAATGTCCCTATGGAAATTACCATGGGGAAGACACATTTTGGGACCCCCTTTTTTCTCGGCCCCCACCTGACGAATCCCCCCGAAACTTTGAGGGAAGGAGCGGAGCGGAGCGAAGCAATTTTAAGAAAAATTACATGCAGATTCCTCAATCGGCGCCACAGTTATTCCCAATAGAATGTTGGGGATTTCCTATGGTAACTAGGTCCTAACTATATATACCTACTGGCGACCGCCAGTAGGTAATATATTTATATATATAGGTAGTTATAGTTAGGAAAGTTGTGAAAGAAATTGAGGAATTGGAGAGCCTGATTTCAGAGAATACTGATAAAGAGGAACAAGAACTTCTTAGGGCTAACATGAAGAAACGACTTCAGAAATATGAAACTAAAATCAAACAGAGAAAACAAGAGAAATTTGACCGGGACGAACAGGACTATGCAATGGGTAGGGCCCTGACAATCTCTAAAAAGTATGACCAGACACGCAAGGAGGTTGCAAGAAAAAGTCAAATGCCGAAAACAGCAGTGGAAACCAGAGTAGAAACTTCGGATTCCGATGTCAACGCCAGTGAACTATCTGGGGATGAAACAACGAGCACGATGACTACCTCTGAAGCATCGGCAAATAAAACCCCTTTTCAACAGGAGTTCAAAGTCATCCAAGAGAGCTGGTTAAGAGACGGCAAGAACAAACCCCCAGAAGAGGGAGGCAAACCCGATGCGGCGGCTGGAAAGGGAAGAGGCAGAAGCAACGCCAAAACCAGGACAACTACGAGGGTAACCAGAAGCCAGAGGAGAGGCAGATGGTGAGGGCCTCCGATCAACTAACCATTGTGAATCTGTCCCAAAGGAAATTAACATCAGTGGAAGAGTCCGTTTTTAAGCTAGGACTCACATTTTGTCCGAATAGAAATATGGAGTACACCCAGACACGGATTGATCTGTATAAATTTATTCGGAAGGTCAAACTACACAAATTTTACAAAACAAAGCCAACGGTTAAAGACGTCAAACAACTTCGACAGAGTAAAAAGGATACGAACCTCTTAACCGTCAATGACTTAACTGCCTGTGAAGTTCTGCACAACTTGAGGTGGGAAGGAGATATGGAAACCAACACTATGGACAACACTCTCACCCAACGACTGGCAAACGTTAACATCGATCAGGTAGCACCGACAAGTGACTTCAAACTTGCTTCTAAATTTGTCCCCCAGATTGCTGTGGATCCTATTGATATCTTCTCTGATGCTGTCACCAGGGACCTGATGGCCATGAGGACAGTACAAAGCCATCAGAAGGTACAATTCAACACCACCAAAGAACAGAAACTGGCCATTAAAAGAAAAATGGAGGACAAAACGATTGTATGCAAACTCTCCGACAAGGGAGGCAACATCGTTATTATGTCTAGGCCTAAGTATGTTGTAGAAGCGACACGCCAATTACAGGATGTCTCTTGTTATGCTCCAATAAAGAAACCTGAATATCTAGCTAGCATCAACGAGCTCCATGCCTTTCTCAAGAAATGGCATGATAAGCTGATGTTAGACCTGGAGGAATATCTGTTTCTAAAGACATGTAACCCTATTCTACCTTGTTTCTATCACCTCCCCAAGGTTCATAAGAACATTCTTGACCCTCCAGGGAGACCCATCATCTCCTCCATGGGAGGACTTGCTGAGAATCTCTCCAAGTTCCTAGACCACCACTTGTTCAGCTTTGTGTTGTCTTTGAAGTCATACATCAGAGACACTATGGATTTTATTGAGAAAGTGGAACTCTTGGATTGGCAACCATCATATGTACTGATTACATTGGACATCACAAGTTTATACACTTGTATAGACCACGAACAGGGACTCCATGCAGTGGAATACTTTTTAAACAAAAGAGAACTCAAATATGCAATGCATAACAAAATGTTATTGGAATTAATTGCATTTTGCCTGCATAATAATATTTTTCTCTTTCAGGACATCATCTACCGCCAATTGTCTGGTACGGCCATGGGTTCCTGCTTCGCCCCCAGCTACGCGAATTTATTCGTGGGCTGGTGGGAGGAGCAGGTAGCCTGGGCCCCCAGACATGCCACTTGGAACAACAAAGTGGTGGCATGGAGCAGATATATAGACGATCTGTTCCTAGTGTGGGACGGGTCGATTGATGAAGCCAATCAGTACATACAAATACTCAATGACAATGAATACCACTTGAGATTCACTGGCGAAGTTAACAGGGAAAGGGTCAATTATTTAGACCTGCAAGTGAGTGTCAGAGATGGACACATTTGCACACAACTCTACCGCAAACCTACTGCGGGAAACAGCGTACTACACGCCTCCAGTAGTCACCCCCGTAAACTTATTAACAACATTCCGTACGGGGAATTTTTGCGGCTTAAACGCAATTGCAGTCAGACTGAGGATTTTGAAAAAGCGGCCAATGACAGTTTAGAGAGATTCTTAATGAGAGGGTACAATTTCAATCTTCTCCAGGACACCTTAAACAAAGTCAGGAAGGTACCCCGTGCCAGTCTTTTCGCCAAAAAACAAGGCCCCATGACAGAGGGAAGATTTTGCATGATCACACCTTACTCTGCGAACTCTTTTAAATTAAGATCAATTCTGTCGAAGCACTGGCATATTTTAAAATCTGACCAAATTGTAGGGCCTGATGTTCCCAATGCACCCCTAATAACATTCAGAAAGGCGAGATCACTACGCGATCAAATAGTCCATAGTTATTTACAACCCTTGGACAAACAACTGGGCACTTTAAAGGACGGGAAAGGCTTTTTTCCTTGTGGAAAATGCAAAGCCTGCTATGCTAGCAAAAGAACACTCACTTATGAGGTTACAGGCTGCAGAGGCGGGAAGAAAATCAACAAATTCATGTCATGCCACACTGACCATGCCGTCTATTGCCTTGTGTGCCCCTGCATGTTAAGGTACATTGGAAGCACCATTAATCCTGTCAAGCTAAGGATATTGGAACATATGTGGGCCATCGCTAATAAAGACTTCTCGTATCCGGTGGCCCGTCATTTTGCCATTAGACACAATAGCGACAGGAATCTTCTGAGGTACTTCTGCCTAGATCAGGTAGGGGAGAACCCGAGAGGAGGCAACAGACTTCTTACACTCAGAAGATTAGAGTCTCGATATATTATAGATCTAGAGACTAAGGCGCCAAAGGTCTAACTATGGGAGAAGAACTGGCCTCTCACTTGGGTTGATAATGATGGATTACAGTATTTTGTATGTGGAACAGCAAAGTATGAATTTTTGACATGTATGATATTTCAGGTAATACGGGTTTATGATTATAGCTGCGCCTCTATTATTATTCACATTTGCTTTTTAGAACTGCTTCTGTTCAAATTCACACCATTATTTTGGCAGCCTTGCGAGGCTGCGATTGCCGATCCACGGCAAGATTTACTTGACTTGACTTGTTCACATCTATTATGTGACAATCATTAAGGGATTGTGTTGTGTTTCACAACGATTTGTTCTCGCATTTACATGGTTCGGATTTATTTTGTTTCCGATCATATATTCTTATGTAATTGACTTTTGAGAACAACACTTGTGCCGATACACGGCTTTATTATTGGTGTAACCGAATAGGTAGCAGCCTGACGCAGTAACTGTTGTATTATACACTTTAAGATGGCGCTTAATGTTGTGTTAATGGCTAAGTCCTTTGTTTGTTTTCACTATCTGTACAAACATAGATAATGGCGCCGCATACTGCTTTTCCGATGTGAATACTGACGAAGGGAGTTCACTCCCGAAACGCGTTTGTTCTGAATAAACCCCCTTGCTGATATACTGCTGTGCTCGTGAGTGGTATATTTCCTGAACCCGCCTGTGACTATTGGCAGGAATTTGGAGCTGTTATATATATATATATATATATATATATATATATATATATATATATATATATAGTTATATATATATATATATATATATATATATATATATATATATATATATATATATATATATATATGTATATATATATATATATATATATATATATATATATATATATTCACTTAAAAAAACATAGCCTTATATATTTAGGAATTAGCATTCAAAAAAACATTGAAATTGCTCCTATGGACATGGTCAGTGACATCACTGATGACATCACTGATGACATCTCAAATGACATAACTGATGACATCTCATTTGACATCACTGATGACATCATCCAGTGACTGTGTGTTTCTGTAAAGTTAAAATATGTTTTACATATTGAAGAATGAGTGGATGTATAAATGTCTGGATGAAGGATTTAGTAGGTGCGTGACTGACTGTATGAGTGAGTGATTAAATGTGTCTTACTAAATGCATGGGTTAGTGACTAAACTGTCTGAATGTATGCATCAGTATGTCTGTTGTTGTGTAAGCTGCTGCATGTGTTGATCAGTAGCTATATGAGTGGCTATATGGGTTATTGATTGGTTGCTCAAGTATTTGAATGGGAGACTGAGTGTGTGTGTGGGTGGCTGGGAGGTGTGTGACTCTGTGCATAGATGTGTGAGTAGTTGATTCACTAGGTGTACGAGTTCAAGAGTACATGTGGAAACAGCTATATGGGCAGTTGACTGTGTGCATGGGTGTGTTGGTGAGTGAATGGATATCTCAGTGCTACATGTCCAAGTAAGTACATATGTAAAATACAGTGCATGTGAGAGTTGGCATATATAAATGACTATACATGAGAGCCAGTGAATGTGCGAGTGGCTGTATGGATCATTGTGTACTTGTATCAGTGATTGCATAGGAGAATAAGTATGTGTTAGTATATGTTTGAATAAGTAAGGTGTTGTGTGTATAACTGTATAGTTGAGGAATTGGAAGTGTGATTGATTCTTTGCATGACTGACTAGGTGTGTGAGTAACTCCATGGATTAGTGGCAGTGTGTGAGTGTCTGTATAGGTGTATGAGTGCATATGATAGTGTTGTATTGATGAGTGACTGTATGTATGAGTGATTCTACGGGTGAATGATTGAATGTGTGTGTAGACCTAGGAATCAGTGAGTGTGTATGTAGTAACTGGTATTGGTGTGTCAATGGTTTCAAGAATGGTAGTCCGTATTTAACACTAGGTGTATCAAAGGTTATATTAGAGTGTGAGGAGGTGCATCGTATTATCACATGAATGATATCATCAGTGATGTGATCAGTGATGTCAAATGAGATGTTATCAGTGATGTCATCAGTGATGTCATTTGAGATGTCATCATTGATGTCATTAGTGTTGTCACTGACCATGTCATGAATGATGTAATATGTGACATCATCAGCAGTGGATTGCGGGTGCGCGAAATATAGTTAGTACAACTAACTATATAGGAGCAATTTCAATGGTTTTTTAAATGCTAAATCATAATTATATAAGGCCTGAAACCTGTGGTTTTTTAAATGAGTTTGCAAGGTTTTTAAAATGCTAATTCCTAACTATATAAGGCCTGAAACCTATGGTTTTTTAAGTGAATTTGCAAGGTTTTGAAAATGCAAATTCCTAACTATATAAGGCCTGAAACCTATGGTTTTTAAGTGAATTTGCAAGGTTTTTTAAATGCTAATTCCTAACTATATAAGGCTTTAAACCTATGTTTTTCTCAGTGAATTTGCAAGGTTTTTTAAAAGCTAATTCCTAACTATATCAGGCATGAAACCTATATTTTTTTTCAATAAATTTCAAAGGTTTTGTAAATGCTAATTCTATTAGCGGATAACGTTTATATATGTTATTATCCTTCTGGGACCACCTGAGCAGCCATCTTGTTTCTCAGGAGAAGTGAGGCACAAGAGAGCACAAAACAAGAGTGTAAAACGCGAAAAGGGGACAGGGTTGAGACCCCCTGACCCCCTAGCCCTTCTCAGGGGGTCCCAGAAGGACCACCAAGTGCAAAAAAAAAAAAAACACATTTTTTTTAAATCGCGGGGTACGGTGCGCGTACCCCGCGATTTTTTCGATTTTTTTTTTGTGTGCCTTTTTGCGATGGGTTATTTACCCTATGTTTTTCTGCCTTTGTGCAATGGGTTAATTACCCTATACTTTTGTGCCTTTGTGGGATGGGTCATTTACCCTATACTTTTGTGTCTTTGTGCAATGGGTTATTTACCCTATACTTGTGTGCCTTTGTGCAATGGGTTGTCTACCCTATACAGTTACTGAGGTGTGCAGATGAGAGTGAGTGCCTGGGTATTTTCATCTTCCCGTTGTTCTTCTCTCTCCCAGCCCTGCACTATTTCCTCTATTGTGCGGTGTGTAGAAACATGGTTGGGTGTTATACCTTTTGGTGTCTCTTTTTCTCAACCTTGAGTTACTCTCCTTCCTTGCACCTTTTCCTCACGTTAAATTTTATGTTTATATTCTGTTTCATTTCTTCCTTCCCTCTTATGATGCTATACTAGAATGTTTTACATGCAATATTTTACATACAATGTTTCAATTATTGCTATTAATTCTTTGTTTTTTCCAAGGGAAGGGGATGTGCTATCCTTTTTGTTTGGACTGTTTCACCCTCCCTTCACTCTAGTCACTTTCCACTACATATTCATTTCTTTCTTCCCTGTCACTGTACTTTCATTCTTTCTCTGATATCTATTGTGCTCCATATTGCAAGTATCGTCATTTTTATGTTCTTGTTACAATGTTGCCAATCATTGTGGTTTATTGTGTTCAAGGGAAGGGGATGTGTTATACCTTGATTCCTACAAGTGCATCTCATCCTCAGCTGCTCAGACAGAATGAATGTGTTGACTGTGTTGAATGTTAGAATGCCTGATGACAGAGATAGTGGAATGTTAGTGTGCCTGTTTATGTGGAGTGAAGGACAGTTGAAGAGATTGGGCTGAGCAGCAACCATGCTGCTCCTGGTGGGATCTCCTTAAGACCTCTATAAGACCTGTAACTTACTTCTACTGAACTAACCAGTAAACCTTCTACTTAAAATATACCTCCTGGCTACCTCTGGTCAGCTTTGGAATTTACCATACAACAGTTATTCATGTTCCAGATAAGGTTGTTCATTCCCCAGTCAAGATCATGGACATTTGGCGAACTTGAATGAGTGTTACCTCGCACCCCCCTCCCAGGAGTTCTCCACTTGATTGTTTTCTCTATTTGTTATTTGGTATTATGATGGGGTTCACCAAATACAGCTTGTTTGCTATCCCCTGTGGGTGGGTGGTATGGGTTTTAATATCTTCGACTGTGTCACTCTTGTAATTTTTTTCTTACAGGGGACTGATTATGTTACATGCTAAGCACAATTTTAATACTCACACACTTGCATTTCCGCTCACTATCCTTTTGCCTAGATGACTGCACCTAATAGGGGACCTGGGACGCTAACACTGGGGTGCATGACCTGAAATGTAAGGGGACTGACTAATCCTCAGAAGGGGCTGTAGGTGTTGCCCTACCTGTCGTGACATGACACTCAGTTAGCTTACCTATGCATCAAACGGGGGGGCAGTCATTTTTTTGCTAACTGTAGCGCATACTTTAGGGGTGCCTGCATCTTAATCCACAGGGCAATCCCTTTTAGGGTGTGCAAGGTCATTTCTGACCTAGAGGGACGCTATTCTTAGTTTCCGGCACGCTTGTCTCTACATCCCTTTTACTAGTCAATATTTAAACCCCTAACGTGGATACACCTGACTTCTTCTGAGACATTTCCATACATATCACCCGATTACATGCAGATTGCATATTAATGGGGGTTGACTTTAATTGAACTCTATGTTCTTCCCTGGACTCGACAGGCACCAGACATGTGACCAAACCCTGCTCTACACAATCATGTTCATCCTTCCTGCGATCCCTTTAACTCGCTGATGCCTGGCACTCCGGATATCTGCTTAACCCCTTCACTGCGGCGGCAATTCCGCCGCAGCGCTAGGGGGGTGGGGGGAGCGCCACATGCGAGCATGCGGTGCTCGCATGCTCGTGACGGAGCCGCTCCGTCACGAGCAGCGGTTGAGCTGTGCTCATGACGGAGCTGTTTCGTCATGGCCCCGCCCGCTCAATAGAAGGCGCCGTGCAGGCGCGAAATCAGCACCGCGCAGGCGCGGCAGCAGGGCCATGACGGAACCGCTCCGTCATGAGCACAGCTCAGCGGATGTTCATGACGGAGCGACTCCGTCATGAGCATGGGAGGGGTTAATAAGGCCCATACTTTTTACTCTGCCCCCAATGGGTCGTGATTGCATATTGACCATTGGTATCTTACCCCTGATTTGTTACTCACGACTACTTATGGCGAGCACATCCCCAAAACCTTTTCGGACCACTCTCCAGTGCTTTAGACCCTTTGTTTTCGTAACACTGGTGACCTACAAACGCGTTATTGGACAATGTTTTTCGAGTGGAAGTTCAAAACGCAATTGTAGAATGCTTTGAGCTCAATACTGGAACCGTATCATAACATTCCGTACTCTGGAAGGCAGTTAAACATACACCAGGGGAGTGTGCTTTCCGAAGCATTCTGGGGTGCTCCATTTCATACGTGGGGAACTAATGGCTCTTGAGCGTGAACTGAGTGATCTTGACGCACAGCCCCTGACTGATAACCCCCTCCCATCATTGCACCGACAGACGGTGCTACTCCAAGACTTTTGCAATCTGGTGGCTCGCAAAGTGAACTATCTGGGCAAATGTGCGTGAGTTTATGGTAGGGTGGAGAGACCCAGACGTTCGCTGGCTAGGCTTCTCTGCACCCCATATCAGGCTTCTTTCATCACGCACCTCTAGCTGGATGATGGTTCCTTAGTTATGCATAACAAAGACATTTCTGCTGCTTTCCTCACCTATTACACTCACCTATATATGTCCTGCAGCCTGCTGGCTGATTATTTAGAAGAGGTAGCTATGGTGTGGCTGGATGGGGGACAACAGCAGTTCCTTGCCTCGCCTATCTCCTGCAATGATTTCTCAGGCAATGGATGACTTGAGCTGCAAAGGTCTAGATGGTTTCACCAACAATTTTTACAAGGCTAATAAGTCGCTATTGATCCCTCACCTGCTAGAAGTCTATGGAGAATCAAGGATTCCGAACCCCTCCATAATACAAGAAGCAGTGATAACTCTTTTACTCAAACCAGGCAAATCTCTGCAGAGTTGCACCTCATACAAACCCTTGTTCCTGATAAATCACAACAACAAAATTCTGGCCAAAGTCCTTGCTACTCACCTTTTGTTTCTTATGGATAGCATAATCTCCCCATTACAATCGGGACTTTTTCCAAATCGCTGTACGTCAGTTAATCTCCAAATTGTATTCACCATCCCAAACCAAATAACCTCTGATCTCCCTGCCACAGCAGTTTTACTCGTTGTCAAGAAGGCATTTGACTCAATAGAATGGTCCTTTCTGCATGCTACATTACAGAAACTGGTCACACCGATGGGGTTTCAGGGCCTTGTCCGTCTACTCTATACTGCCCCATTGGTGAATGGCTCCTTAACCAACTAGTTTACTTTTCACGAGGCACAAGACAGGGGTGCCCCCTATTACCCAAATTATTTATCAACGCCATGGATCCCTTGGTGTATCATATTCAGGAGCGCCACCTTTTGCACAGATTGTGCTTCCATGGTGGTCCCCTTTTGGCCTCCCTGTATGCCGACGACGTCATGCTCTTTGTCAGGGACCCCGGATCCAATTTTTCTCTTCTCCGAAAGGTCGCCAGATTTCAGTTCTTCTCAGGTCTTACTATTAACAAAAGTAAATCTGAAGTTTTCCCGTTGACTGAGGCCACTGTCCCTTGCCCCTTGAGTACCCTCTACAATGGTGCACGGATTCCCCAAAATACCTGGGCCTCTATCTCCATCGGAAAAGCATGTGTCGTACACCTCAATTATAGCCCTGCTATCAATGGGCTGTCATCCCTAATTGATCAGTGGATTAAAGGCCCCTTATCCATTGCTGGCAGAATTGCCATCATCATATTTGTGGTGCTACCCCGGTTTTTATATTTTTTAATAATATAATTTATTTTTTAATATTCCTATAGTCCTGATGGGCAGTTTCTTTAACACTTTTACTTGTTGTAAATAAGGCTAGGTAGTCCAGGTACTTTCTTGATGCTCCTTTATTCAGGTAAGATGTTAGGTAAGATATATAAAGGGGAAAACCCCACCAGGAGTGGCCTCTTGCCACTCAGCCCACATTCAACTGCCAGACATCCACACAGAACATTCTAGCAGGCTCTTACATCACACATTCCAAGCTGGGCAGCAGGGACAAGTATAACACATCTCCCTTCTTTGATTTGATGAATGAGAGAGATTAATAGAAATTGCGGAGAGTAAATGAGATAGCAAGTCACAACACGCAATTTCCACATAAATGTAAAACAAGATAAGATTAGCAATTAACAACTTCACAAACCAATCTCGCAAAGTAATAAACAACATTCACACCACCTTCTCTCTTCCTTAAACAAACATCAATGACACAACAAAACAACCAACACACTATCACGCCCACGCATCACATACTCAACCCAAAAACCAAGCAAACCGACTGGCCAGGTCAGTAAGAGGCAAAAAGGTCCCAACTTACGGCGTAACAGCACAGTGGAACTCCAAGCTCCCACAAAACTCCACGAAAATAAAATATTTTAAAGTGGAACTCCAAGTTCCGTCAAATTCCATAAAAATGTTTAAAGATGGAGCTAAGCTCCCTGAAACTCCAAGCAAATATTTAAAAATTGGAACTCCAAGCTCCATTAAACTTCAAGTAAGTATTAAATTTATCACCCCACACCCCAAAAGCAACAAAGCACATAATGCCCTGTGACATTTCAAACACACAACACTCTTAACATATTGTCCTGTGATATTTCAAACACAAAACTCCCTTAAACTTAAAGAATGAGACCATCCTATGAGCAAAACACAGGGCACTTAACAAAACACAGAGCACTTAGCTCCTATCTCAACCCCACAAAAACACAGGGCACTTAACAAACACAGAGCACTTAGCTCCTATCGCAACCCCCACCGCCACCTTCACAGAACCATTTAAACAGAAGTAAATTGTACATATAGGAAAATGTAATGCAAGTACAAATAAATAGCTTCCAAGCTGGGCAGCAGGGACAAGGATAACAATACTCAATCGACTAGTATGGGCCGGTAGACAACCAAGAATTAGCTGGCAAACAAGTCAAGTCAAGTCAAGTCAAGTCATAGGATTTGTACAGCGCACTACGTACCCAGAGGGTTTCAAGGCGCTTAGGAGGGGGAGGAGGATTATTTGTCAAATATCCACGTTTTAAGTTGTTTTCTGAACGCTAGGTGGTTCTGGGTAAGGCGAAGGTAAGCGGGGAGTGAGTTCCATGTTTTAGCAGCCAGGTATGAAAAGGATCTGCCTCCCATGGTGGTCTTGTTGATGCGAGGAACAGTGGCGAGGGCTTGGTTGGAAGAACGTAGTTGGCGGGAGGGGGTGTAGAAGGACAGTCGTGAGTTGAGGCAATCTGGTCCGATGTCGTAGAGTGATTTGTGTGCGTGGGTAAGCAGTCGGAAAGTGATCCTCTTATTGACGGGTAGCCAGTGGAGGTCTTTAAGGTGACCAGAGATGTGTTTGTTGCGTGGGAGGTCTAATATGAGCCTGGCTGAGGCGTTTTGGATTCGTTGGAGTTTCTTCTGGAGTTTTGCGGTAGTACCCGCGTAGAGGGTGTTTCCGTAGTCCAGTCGGCTCGTGACCGGAGCGTGGGTGACTGTTTTCATTGTATCGGAGGGGATCCAGCGAAAAGTTTTCTGAGCATGCGAAGAATGTTGAAGCAGGAAGAGGATACGGCGCTGACTTGTCTGTTCATTGAGAGTGAGGAATCCAGGATGACATTGACCATGCCCTACGCACGTGGGGGGGTTGGGGTCCCTGACTTCTATCTCTACTATCTTATAGTGCAGGAACATTTTATGTTCTATTGGTATCACCCAGATGCTCACCTGCAATTCCTGAGACCGGTATGGACTCAGCCACGCCAATATCCCATCCCCACCAATATGCTGCATGGCCTACCCAGGACTCCCTCTGCAATACAGATGCTCCCTACCACACACTGGGCCTGAACCAGAGTCTGTTATCTGGGCTTTGATCTCTTATACTCTCCACATATTCCTCTCCTTGATAATCCTTGGCCTCCAATGACTTTGGAGGCATTGACTAATCGAACATTGACCGTTTGTCGGCTCCACAGACTGGGCAAACTCTTTGTTGATGCCACACTGCAATCTGTGACTTCCTTGACAGAGGGGCATGATGTGTCATATATGGGCAGATTAATTCGACATTGGATATACAACACCATTCTTACTACACTCCCGTCCTCCCCAGCAGAGCCTTTGGAATTCCCACCACTTAGCATGGTCATTACAATCCCCCAAAAAGCCCATTTGGTTTCTCTGTTATACCATTTGTCTTTCCTACTGAAACCTGCCGGGTGGAGACAGACTTGGGGAACCCGCTACCAGAAGTGACATAGTACTTTTGTTGTGAACAGACACGCTTAGTATCCAATATTCAGCCACACAAATTGCTGCACTTTGATTCCTACACCGGGCATACACTACCCCACATCTTATCACCAAAATCAATCCCACCAAATCGCACTGTTGTCCCAGATGCACAGCAGAACATGCACATTTCTTGTATATGGTATGGAACTGTGCACCAACACTCTCTTATTGGCAGGAAGTTTTTTCCATATTATCAACGGAGGATTGATTTTGCACTTACACCAACCCCACTAATGGCATTATTAGGCTATGTTAAGTAATTGCCTGCGGGAGTCCAATGTTATGCCACCATTGCTCTGTTATTGGAAGAGGGAGTATCGATGGCTCCCCTCTGCCAGGTTTCGATCACCCTCCAGCCCCCCTGGGCGCTGGCTCCACCCTCCTGCTGGGTGTCTGGACTCCCTCATCCCGGACCCCCCGACCTCCAAGTGCGAGGGTCCGGACATCAAAGGGCGCCAGACCTATAACTGGGGTAGCTCCAGAGCAGCAAGGCAGTTGTATCCTGGAGTCGAGAGACACCGAGACGAACTCATCCTTGGAGGCCTGCTGGCGCTGCCGCGGCCCCTCTTTGTGAACCATCTTCGAAAGCCTGCTGGCGCTGCCGCGGCTCATCCTCCTCGTGAACCATTTTCGAAAGCCTGCTGGCGCTGCCGCGGCTCATCCTCTTCGTGAACCATCTTCGAAAGCCTGCTGGCGCTGCCGCGGCTCATCCTCTTCGTGAACCATCTTCGAAAGCCTGCTGGCGCTGCCGCGGCTCATCCTCTTCGTGAACCACCGTCGAAAGCCTGCTGGCACTGCCGCGGCTCATCCTCTTCGTGAACCATCAACGAAAGCTTGCTGGCGCTGCCGCGGCCCATCCTTGCGTACCATCTACGAAGCCTGCTGGCGCTGCCGCGGCCCCTACTTGCGAACCCTCCAGCTCGAGGATTGTGAGCTATACACCAGCTACCCCTGTACCGGACCGGTACTGAGACTGTTCCGCTACCCCCTTCCCCACAGAGACTAGAATTGACGAGATCATCGTATCCTTGTCTTGCTGTATCGTCAAGTTTACCCTGCCTAAGAATACCTATAAAAGTGTGCAGAACCTATCTTGGTGTGGCGTCCATCTGTGGGGGGGTAGTTGCTTGTCCGTACGATCTAAGGAGAGGGCCCTCACCAGGAGGCCTCTCCCCCTTGCTCGGCCGACCCTCCGTGTCTCCGTCTAACACACATCAACAACTTTCTCCTAACCCTGTCACCATCAGTAAAGCTCTTATGTTTCACTGATGACCTTTTTTTATGTTTCTTGTACTTTCATGGTCTTATAGGACCGAATAAAAGTTACTGTTGACTTTGACACTACTGACAGTACACTGACTCTCCTACCTCACATCAACAAACTAGCCCAATCCGCAAGTTTTAGTCTCCAAGGGGCATATTAGCAAGGAACAGCGATATTTATCGCTAAACGTGCCTAGCTATTTTTTTTAACCCTGCCTATCGCTGAATATTTCAGCAGAGAAAACATGCTATTAGCAACGTTTTTCTCCATTGTGGTAAAATTTGCAGCGATAGGGGCGAAATGCGAGAATATCGCTGCAAATCCAGCGATATTCTCGCATTAACGCCATCAGGGGCTTAATCTTATAATCCACCCCCATTGACTATACAGGTAAGTCAACTTTTTAGCAGGCATTAGAGTATAGCGATAATCCCGCTTAGCGCGATTTTTTTTGTCGCTTCGCCTGCCTTGCTAATAGGCTAAAGTTGTGTTCGTTTTCAGTCGCTAACAGTTTGGGTACGCCCACTTTGCATATCATTAGCGATAAATATCGCTGACATGCAAAGCGGGCCCCAAACCTGTAGCTATCGCCTAAAAGCTGTCAGGGACAGCTTGCTAATAGGACGATAAAATTATCGCCGCTTTAGTGGCAAAAAGTCCCGCTAAAGCGGCGATATTGCCCTTGCTAATATGCCCCCATGCTTTTGCAAAAATACATCTCCAGACCCATGACCAACTGAGAACTGCAGCACATGCTCTCTCTAATTAAATCCCTCCTGGATAAACAATGCTGTTACTGTAGGGGTTTCTCAGTCCTCACTCTCTCCCATGAAGGCAATTTTCCATGCCCAGTCCAACTGCTCTCCTCGATGAGGAAATGTGATCACGTGACCAGTGCTGGAGGAATTTCACTGGCCACCCATCTATGCCACAATACTATTCAAAATCAGTAACTTGACTCACAATGCCCTTCATCAAGGCACCCCTACTTAACCAGAGTCACTCCGGACCATCCCTGGAGGAGAGAGATGGTGTCAGAGCAGGAGCTCACTTACCTCCTAAAAATGCCGCCCTCGGATGTGTGGATGTCCTGAAACAGGCCGTGATTTATGCTACATCACATAGAATCCCCCGGACCTGTTCACTTTCAACAAGCAACGGCAAACCTATTTATTCATGATCCTATCTCAACTGGCTGCTTTGTATATTTTTTTCCCTGGGCCATGCCCCAGCTTTCCCGTTATATCACTTGTTATTGCTTTTTTTTTTTTTTTTTATTGAGCATGATTTATAGTAGTCAATCAAAAATTTCTTTACAAGACAAATAGCAGTATAATATACCAATAAAACATCAAAAAGTTTAGCAGACAGAAAATATATATATCAGAAAAATAGGGAAATAAGCAAAAGACATTAATACTTAATACTTAATACAGATGCACATCTAACAAGGAACATATAAAAAAAATATATATAAAAAGAAAAATTATATGTGTTTATAACATCATAACAGTCCCTCTCATATCAATGGGGAGATCTTACATCGGAGTACCACTCGGAAATTGGGGCCCAAATCTTGGTGCCACGAGCTCTAGCTTTTCTACCTCTTGTATTATATATAGCTATCTCCTGTTTGTATGTGGCGAGAAATCGGCTAAGCCACATCTGAAAAGTAGGTACATTTGGGTCGTTCCATCGGGCCGCCAGAATAATGTGGAAGACGGCGGTACCCAGGAAGTCGATCCTGCGTTCCTCCATACTGTAACCTAAAGATTCATCATGACCTAGAAGATATAAAGTAGCGGAAGATCTAAGGTTCCGCCCAAAAACTTGAGCCCAAAATCTTCCAATCATTGTCTGTAGAATATCGAGCTTAGGGCACTCGGCAAACATATGGATTAAATTTGCTTGCCCCTGACTACATCTTGGGCAGCAACCATCTGCCCGCAGTCCCCACGTGAAAAGTTTAAACGGGGTAAAATAAAGATTGTAAATAGTTTTATAGTATTATGCTTTAAGATTGGGAGCTAAAAATAATGTTGTAGAGAGGGTTAGGGAATAGTCAATATCCACATCTGGATTTCCAAGTTTTAGTGCCCAAGACCGCTCAACACGATCTAGATCATCAGTAGAAGATTCAGAAAGCATATCGTATAAAGTGCCTATCCTGGTAGCCCGTTTCCCAATAATAGAAAAAAAGTGAAAACTATCTAAATTAATATAAAATTTAAAGTTGCGAATACTGGTAAACACTTGGAAGTATTTTAAATAGTCTGTGGATGGAATATCGAATATCTGCTGTATCCCATCAAAAGATGGAATTGCATTCTGTCCTAAGAAGTCGCCTAGTGTGCAAATGCCGAGGTTCTCCCAGTTCCTTGAGATATTATCATTAAGATAGTATGGTATGATCTTACTATACCATAGAGAGGTGTACTTAGTGATTTTAGGTATGCCTAGGTGTTTAGAGGCAAGTTTCCATACTTTCCACGAATCACTAATCACCTTAAATTAGGTCTTTTTGTAGTATGATGCTTCAAGTTGTTTCAAGAATAACCCTTGACATCTAACACCTAATCAGAGTTCAAAAATCGAGGGGATATAAGAATCGATATTAGATGGATTGTAAGGTTTAAGGTTAAAAAAGAGGGCCCATTTGCTGGAGAAGTGTCGCCCAGAGATAAAGTGTCAAATTAGGAATGCCTAGGCCGCCTCTATGTAGAGGGAGAGTTAGTAGTGGTAGCGCTCTTCTAATTTTACCATAGCTCCATAAGAACTTAGATATATTGGAGTCCAAGATTTTAATAGTGCTACCATCGGCCATCAATGGAATAGCCCGGAACAGATAGAGTATTCTAGGGAATATGCTCATTTTAATATAATTTGCCCTCCCTATTATTGAGAGGTGTAGATTGTCTACCCTTTTAAGGTCCGTTTTTACTCGATTAATCAGAGGATCAAAATTAAGCCGGTTAATCTCCTTCACCTCAGGAGATATATTTACACCAAGATAGGTTGCATTTTTAACTTTGTAGGGGCTGTCATATATGATGTTATTTGTGCAAAGAACCATTGTTTTATCCCTATTAAGGGAGTAACCAGAGTGGAATCCAAAAACCTGGGTTATTTGCTCTATTTCTACTACTGCATCAGCCGGATTGGTTGTAAGCACGGCAATATCGTCGGCGTACGCCAAAATTTTGGTTGAGTAGGGGCCCACCTTAACTGGTTGGATTTGAGGGAAAATAAGTAATTTTAAAATTAAAGGATTAATTATTAGGGCAAATAATATCGGGGAGCAAATGGCAGCCCTGCCTATTACCTTTTTATACCTCAACATACTCTGACTCCAAGCCGCCAATAGAGAGTTTAGCCCTAGGATTGATATAAAGAGCTTTTATGGCTTTAATAAAGCCTGGTCCAAAGTTGTTAAATTCCATAATGTCCCATAAAAACCGCCAAGATACTCGATCGAATGCCTTTTTGGCATCGAGAAGGATCATCGACATTTCACCCCCGTGACGCCCATGATGTCAAATAGGGAGATGACTCTCCGGGTATGATCAGTCGTGCCCCGCCCAGGAATAAAGCCATGCTGCCACGGGAATACAAGATGTTCGATGACCCCCCTCAACTGATTTGCGAGGATCTTGGCGTATAGCTTTGAGTCAGAGTTTATGAGGGAGATAGGCCGGTATGAAGATGGAAACTGAGGGGGTTTCCCCTTTTTTTGGAAATATAGCCATGTTAGTGTATTTCCAAGAGTCTGGAGAGCTTGAATGGTATTGTACCCCCAGAAACAGATCTAATAGGTAGGGTAATAGCTGCTTGCCCAACACCTTATATAAATCTAAGGGGATCTTATCGGGGCCGGCCCCCTTCCCGTTAGCGAGGTCCGAGAGTGCAATCTCTAGCTCCGCAATTGTGATTTCTTTTTCCAGGTCTTCCTTAATTGCTTGATCAATTTTTCTAGTTATCTCTGATTTAGGGAGCCATTCGCTGAGAAACTTTTTCGTGTCTCTGGTAGGTAGGTGTTCATTTTCATTTTGTTAAAGTTTTTGGTAGTATTTTTGGAACACTCCTACAATATCTTGATTGGAAGTGTATTGTTGTCCCTCATATTCGATATGCTTTATTTTATTGTATGTTTGCTTTTGTCTAGTTTTAAGGGCTAATTGTCTCCCTACATTTTCTCCTACTTCATAGATTTTGTTTTTGTTGGCTTGATATATGTCCGCTGCTTGGGTTAACGAGCTGTTAATTTCTGTTTTTAATATCAATAGCTTTTGCAGTGTATCAGTAGTTGATATACCTTGCTGTATCTGACTAGCGTGTAGTATTTCAAGATTAGTGAGTTCTATATTAAGCTGTTTATCAATACTATCCTGAGTTTTTTTACGGTTGGCTACAAACGCTATAGTCTCCCCCCTCATTGCTGCCTTGAAGCAGTACCAGACAGTGAATCTAGGTGCACTATATTGATTAGAGTAAAAAAAAAGGATTGGGCCCAAGATGTTATATGGCCTATATATTCTGGGTTAACAAGGAGCTTGTGGTCAAATGACCACTGGAAATTAGGTCTTTTAAAGCCGTCCAAGTCAAAGATCAGAGTAAGCGCATTATGGTCAGAAATGGTTTTAGGGGATTTAAATATGTTGATTAGGACCATCTTCTGCAGTGATGTCATGATGTAGTCTAATCGGACATATTTATTATGGGGGTAAGAGTAGTACGTGAAGCCGTTATCGTTCTGCCTCAACATGTCCCATACATCAGATAGGTCGTGGCTGTCCATCAGATGGGATAATGCCCTATAAACTGTAGGTTTACGACCGTTATAATTCTGCGGCAGTTTGTTATTTACTAACTTCTCTATATTCACATTAAAAATCCCCACATAGGATGAGTGGACCAGGCCAGGAGGCCAGTTCTAATTCAAGATCGATGAAAAGTTGTGGATCGTCCAGATTAGAACCATAGAGTGAACAGATGGTGATGCCCGACTCTAGTTGAACCGCTACCCACCTACCATGTTTATCAACTAGACGGTGTCTGGGAGCCCCCAAAGGGGGTTTTACCAAAATTGCAACTCCCCGTGTTTTAGATGTTTGAGATGTTGATGCAATCAGATTATATCCAGGAAATTTTAGCAAGTTTTTATCACTTTCAGGTATGTGGGTCTCCTGAATACAAAGGATGTCGACAGGATCCTGAAGTAGTAATTGAAACAATTGAGCCCTTTTTTCCCATCATTAAGACCGGCAACATTCCAACAACGCAGTTTTACTCTCCCCATTCAGAGCCGTTCCCTAACAAACCGGCACCATCTAAACAGTATAGTATGCAACAACTTATACATTCGATGTTAATATTCCAATACAACTTCCAGTTAATCAAAGACGTGTAGTTCTTGACAATTAAAAAGATTGAAGAAGACAGTAGATTTTTTACATCTCTTATACTGTTGATCAAGCTCATTTTTATAGTTTTTTCCCCAGTCACACCCACACCCTCCCCCTCCTCCTCCCTCCAAGCCCCTGCTGCCCACCCCCCACCCTCCCCCACCCGCACACTAAGGCAATTAGACTCTATCAGAGTCTTTAGTGATGGAGAGACACTCCCAAACCAGACCTATATATGCGAGAAGAAAAAAAAGAAACAAAGAAACAGCCAAAAAGAAGAAGAGAAAAAATACAAATAGAAAATTGAGGAAGAGAAAAAAGAGAAAAAAGGAGGGATAAGATCTAAATAATGTCTAAATAATGTCTAAATGCGCTTTCTTTCCTCCACCATCTGGATCAATGTCCGGGTTTCCAACATCCCTAACTTTATCCATTTCTCAAGCTACAACCAGTACCCAGCAAAAATCATTTATACCAGATTTTATCAATATTAACCCATTAGGTCAGACTATCTAAAAACTCTTTAGCCTTTATCTCGGAGGTGAAAAATTTGTTCTGACCATTGTACAATACTTTCAGTTTGGCTGGATTATTTAGCTCCCAATTCCATGAAGAGAGCTCAGGAAGTGTGTCTTTAAATAGTTGGATGATGAAGGCTCGGATATCAGTGCCTTCGACATTTTCAGGTATCCCAAGGACGCATAAGTTATTACGTCGCAGGCGATTTTCCATATCCTCGAGCTTCCATCTGACATCACTTAGTTCTGCTTCATGTAATTCGACCTGTTCCTGTGTGGCTGTAGCCTCAGCCTCATTGATGACTATACGGTCTTCCATTTCTGTCATACGAGTGTTGAAGGTATTGACAGATTTCGATAATTTACGTACTACGCCCTGTACCTTGTGTAGAGCTAGTTGCGCCTTACGTCCATCCCTTGAAGTTTCCTCTCGATGGGAAGCGATAGCCTGGAGGACTGTGTCCATCACTGTGGAGAGCGTAGCATCTTGTTGATGTGGAGAGCCCCGTTGTATAGGGCGTGAGCCAGTGGCGTGTTCTTGAGAACCCAGTGCCATAGAAGGGGAATAATCCCAAGTTAATCCCTGAGCCCTTTTCCTCCGTAAGGCAGTTCTCTTATTTTCTTTGGATTCGGCAGATCTCACCTCATGGTCACTTTCTGTCTCAGATCCAGTGTTAGTCTCGATATCTAGTTCAGAGTCGTCTGACCATCTTGTGTCTTCGATCCCTTCTGAGATTGAGTAAAAATCAGAGGGATCCCTATCAGTGTCAGTAGGATCAGGGGTTATCTCATCTCCATCGGGTTTCTCACTGCAATCAGGAACCTCCAGCAAATTCTCCAAATTTTTTGAGATATCTCTTGCCTCTAGTAACCCCATATCGCTATTTGGCACATTGCATATAACCTGATTCAGCTCATACTGCGGCGCTTGACCATCCTGCTCAACCACAGTCTCAATCGTATTAGGGACCGTTAGATCGACCTCAAGTAATGTTACTGGTGCTAGCTCTGGTAGGGCTACCGTAGTTAAATGTGTTACTGGCGTTGCTGGTGTTACTGGTGTTGATAAGGCTATCGAGGCAGTTGAAAAAGCAAGAGTATCACATGCAGAGTGGCTCTCTGTACCTTGTGCTCCAGCGTTAGAGTCTGCTCCAGCGATAGGGTCTGCTGCTGCCGCTGCTGCCACTGCAACTGCAACTGTGGATTCCTGGAGTATCGTAGAAGAATCTTTTGTGCTCGCTGAAGTACTTGCGCTAATGTCTATTTTTCCCGCATTCCCTGCTTTGCCATTCCTGATTTGCCCACTGGATGTCACTGTAGACCCTGGAAAGAGACTCTGAGCCTTCAGGGTTGATGGTCAATCTGCCGGCACTTGGATTGAAGGAGCCGGGACCAGAGCAGGAGCAGGAGTCTTCCTGAGCAGCTCGATCACTGAGGGACCGGCTACGGGCGTATTAGGCTGTTGTCTGGACCATCTTGCCGGTTTGCCCGCTGTAGTGTCGGAGTCTGCAAACTCACCGCTCCCCTCCAGTCGAGCGCCGCCTCGTTTGGCCATCAGTTCTCTGTCGCGGAGAGCCTGCTTTGCGGCTCTCGTCTTGGCTGCAGCGGCAGCTATCGTTGCAGCGTTTTTCGGAGCCATAACACCAGAGTTACTCCGTGAAGGCGGAGCCACGTCAGAAAGCCGAGCTGGTTGAGCTTGCCCTGAAGGGCCAAATCGTTCCTTTTGCGTGGCCGCCTCTCCGGTCTGGATACGAGCAATTCATCTTAGCACTAGTACCCCAATCAACGAAGTGCAAAATGAGAAGCGGAGTTGCAGGGCAGTTGGATCCGGTGTAGACATCAAGAGTCGGTCCTCTGCTTGATTCCCGACCATCTCTTCGATATTGTCATCGAGTAACAATAGGATGATAGGTAAGTCCTTTTGCACCAATTATTATTTAGGTAGACAAGACATCTCTGTTTCTTCACCGTGTTCCAGGAGCTGGCTTAGGAGTTGTCTCACAGCGGTCTAGCACACCGCCGCCATCTTGCCTCCGCAAAACTCCCACTTTGTACCAGTTATTGCTTTTTTACTGTTTCTCCTTTCAGAATTTTTCAAATTTTCATTGTATTTCTCTGGCTAATTTTAAAGCTTACACCTTTATTACATTTAGCAGCATAGTAGAAATCTAAAATAAATATGCATGACTTACATTTTTTTATTTCGAAAAAAAAATGTTGTGTGATTTGATACGATTAATCTGAAACGGGACTTATATTCCAATTGGTACATCTATACTGCCTCTTAAAATGACAACTGCGGTATGGAATGTCTGCTCAGTCTGATAGCATGAAATCGTTTCTTTTGGGAAAGAGACGTAGACGTGGGTAATCGAAAAAGTGCTGTACTAATTAGACCGGCAGGTGGCAGCCTTGCTCCATATAAACAACCAACAAAATGTAAAGTTCCTGTACGTGAACGTTTGGACATTTTTGCTAGATGCTTGTGGTACTTTCATGGCGTTATTGAAGCGCCAATATGTCAAAATCAAAGATTTCCCTTTGGATGTAAAAGGATGTAAACGCTAGAATACTACATTGTGCTGACTACAAACAAAACAACAATTCATCCAATTAAGTCCAATATCACCAAATAGCACTGTGAAATTGTATGAATAGTATACAAATAGAACAATCTTATTTTAAAAAGCAAACTAAAAGTTTTGTTTAAAACACATTCGATATAACAATAAATATGTACACAGCATGTTATACATAGGGTCCTATATTTTGTCAAGCCTATATTCTACTTTAAAAAATACTCAAAAAACATTTCATGCACAAATTGAAGACCTAGTTAAAAACATTAAAAATCCTTTTCACAAAGAGGAAAAATACAGTAGACATTCATTTTTGTCATTTAAGGCACACTAATCAAGCAATAAATCATTGATTAAACAACAACAATGTATTGAAAGTTTTCTTATTTTAACCAATGTTTAGTCGATTTAGTGTTAAAACATTGCTGCATCAACGTGTTTCAGTGGGTTCTTAGTGATCCAAACCACCTTCTTCAGGAAAGAAATAGATGTCAACTGATAGAGCGCCATGTTATTCTGAAATTTGTAGGGGTGCATCATAATCACTGATAGTCAGCACCCGCATATTTAGAAGACTGTATTAACATGCAATCATTCTGAATGTAGTACTAAAATTGCATATATGGGGGTTATTAGAAATGTAACCATGTAGTTTATGTAGACCAAAGTAGAGTTTAATCGAAAATGTGTTTTAGATGATGTAGCATGTATTAGTTACGTATAAAGTGATGCATTAGGACTAAAACGTGCACCATATTAAAGTCTGCACGTGTAGATTGCTTATTCGTGGAGTGCAATGTATGCTTTAGATGACAATGAAATGTAAAGTTCATAAGGTAACTTTAGAACGGCATGTTTAAATGTGTAAAGGTCTGATCGAATATACATTCAAGAGAACGCCTATTTCTGATTTCATATGTTAGCTGAATATTGCAGGCCCGAAATGTATTTTTCCTTGGGAAGGCTCTTTTTCTTAGTCAAATGCTGACTGTAGAATTTGTGTGCGTGCAAGGTCGATTTGCTCACAGGTTTTCTGTTGCAGGTGCAAGGACACATGTCTCGTTAGGCAGAATAACCCTTTGCTTAGGAGTTAGGATGGTAGGGGAAGGCGCCAGGGGAGTACACTGGAATGTGGAGAAGATACTTTAAGTGGAGAAGGTGCCTGGGACCCAAGGTCGTGCTAACGGTTTCTGGATAAAAGACACAGAACCCCACAGACAGCGGACTGACTTGGCTCTTATTCGAATTTGAATTTGTTTATTGCACAGTTAATAAAAACTCACAATTTTTCACACAAAAAAAATAGAAATTAAAAAGTCTTTTGACTATGTAAAACTTTTCCAGACAAAAAGATATTGGACATTAATAAAATCTCAAAGAGTCTATAATCAGTTAGTCTGTCTTCCTATTGATCACTGCTATTATAGGTTGTAGTTCTTGTAGTTATAGGGCTTTTGAAGGATCTCTGTTCCCCTGATATAATTAATTTTCGCTCAGCAGCCTTTAAAATGTTTTTTTTTTAAGGGTCGTTTGGAAAGGCTACCTTACTCCCAGTACGGTTGTTTTTTCGCATCCGTGTACTATTTCATTTAATTTTTTAGCCACCATTTCAAAATATTTAACTGTTCTACAGTTTAACTGGGTCTCGTTGGGGTTGAAGCAAAGCATTACTGCTTGCCTACATGATCTTACACCCTTCTGGTTCCATAGGGGCCTGAGCATTGACCGCCTTACATCCAAAAGAGCTTTACAGATGCATATAATATGTATAAGGTTCTCCTTTGCAGATTGACAAAGGCGACATGCGTTAGACGGATCAGGCCTTTTCCAAGGTTCTAGGTGATGTGCTATGGGTATGTTGCCTAAGTGCATATTTAAGAACTTGTTTTTTATTTTTTGTGTAAGGCCCCTTGATAGATATTCTTGTGGCTTTGTGGCTCCATAGCCTTCGAGCACTACCCATCCGTGAGCTCTCCTGGTCAGGGTGGCTCTGTCCTCGAGTGTGGAGACTAGTTTAGTGACCTTTGTCACCGTTTTCTTAAAAGTCCCAAAGTCCATCCTTGTTTCCCAGAGCATATTTAATCCTAGGCTCTCCAATGAGTTTGTTAGGTAGGCCCTTGCTGGTGAGATTTCTTTGGCTTGAAGCTCAGTCCATAAGTTGGCATTTAATGATCCTTGCTCCGATTCTTTGATTTTGCGCCAGCTTTTTACGTATTGACCTTTCCTCTCCACAGATTGTTTCAGTAGTCCGAATTCGAGACGAATTTGGGCAGGCGAGGAATTTTTGGGGAGATGAAAGATTGCCCTGTATGCACTGCTGATAGTTTTGTCCAGAGTACTTGCATCATTACCCCGCATTGATTCGCTGCCATAGGAGAGCATTGGCAGTAGGCGAGCTTTTATTACCTGTAGAAGTGGCGCTAATGTCCTATCGGGGAGGACTTTCTGCAGGGGCCTTATTGATAGTTGAAAGGTCATGCCCTTCCTACGGATGGCCTCTAGTTGGTGCTTGGAGGAGCCATTGCCCTCTATTATGACTCCTAGATATTTATATGAGGCTACCAGTTCTAATCTTAGTTTATCCAGAAACCATGCGGGCTTCTGTTTTTTGTTATAGTTCATTGGCATGACTTTGGTTTTGTCCAGATTTATTGTTAAAGAGTTTGCTTTGGAAAATGTGTTTGTTTTGTCTAGAAGGTTTTGGAGGCCAATGGGAGACCAGCTGATAAGGACCAGGTCGTCAGCGTAAAGCAGATTTGAGAGCGTGATATTTCCTAACCGGGGTGCATGTGATGTTACTGTTTCTAACTCTTCGGGAAGATCCGCAAAGAAGAGGTTGAACAGTGTTGGCGCTAATACACAGCCCTGCTTTAGGCCTTTGCTGGTCTTTATTTTCCTCGATAGATGTGTACCAGATCCCAGTTTTATTTGGACCCATGTGTCTGTGTGCAGCATTTCCAGCTGGTGTAGAAGGGGGCCGGGGATTCCCCATGAGCTCAGCTTCCGCCATAGTTTGTGTCGGTCTACATGGTCGAATGCGGCGCTGTAGTCAATGAAACACACAAACAGAGAGCTTTTTGCCGTTTTTGCTGCATCGGACAGTAGGGTTAGTGCCATGATGTTGGTTAGAGTTCCCTGGCCCGTCCGAAAGCCCGTCTGAGTGGCTGGGATGATGTTCTCTTTTGTTGCCCATGTTATTAGGTCCTTCAAAAGGAGGGTTGCGTAGTACTTCGCCTCTACATCTATCAGGGCGATCAACCGGTAGCTGCTTGGGTCGATCCTTGCGCCTTTTTTGTAGATTGGACTTATTATCGAACCGCTCCAAGATGCTGGTATTTTTCCTGTTTCCCTTGCTTCGTGGAATATTGGGATCAATATGGTGCACCAAAAGGCCAGATCCTGTTTATATAATATTGGGGGATCCCGTTTGGTCCTGGCGCCCCCTCGAGTTTTCCCTTTGAGATTTGCTTAAGGATCGTGTCTGTTGTTTCCTGAGCCGTTATTCCGGGTTCTATTTTACTAGGAACGACTATCTTGGGGCCGGCTTTGTTCTCTTCTAGGATACGGAGCCCAGTTGTTTTCTTGTTTGGCGCTTGGTTTACTTTTTTGACGGGTGTGTCATTTTTTCCCAGTTGGTGGAAAGCTCCCTCTTCCGAATTTGTCCCTCCGGCTTTCTTCTTTGCGGGGTCAGTTGTGTTAAAGTGAATTGTTAGGTAGTTGGCCCAGACTGATTCCGGTATTTCAGAAGTAATACCTCTGTGGTCTGGCTGTTGAAGCCTATGAATCATCTTCCAAAAGCTGGAGCTATTCTTCTGTTTTGAGTTATGTAGAATTTTTGCCCATAGATCTTCGTTCAGTTCCCGCTTCCTTTGCCAAATTTCCTTTTGTAGCAATGCCTTTGACCTGCGTAGCTGCAGTTGAATTCCGGATTGTTTGGATCTTGCCGGAGCTGTTTAAGGATCTTTTTTATTTCAAGCTTGATATTTTTTATTTCTACTGTTGTTACTTTGCCAAGCATATGCCTAGTGGTGTTCCCTTTTTGGTCTTTCTTCCTTATGGCATGCTTTTCTCCTAGTACTGTTGTAAATTTTTCCCATAAGGTAATGGGGTTGTCGGTTGTGTTATGTATTTCCTGTATTATTGTTTTTGCACAGCTTGTAAGAGTTTCTATATCCGAGATCTTGCATCGTAATCGTTTGTAGTTGGTAGTATGTTCTGTGCACATACTTTTGATTTCCGTTACTTCGTTCTTACAGGTTAGTGCTAAGTTGACTTCTAGCGGTAGGTGGTCGCTCTGGGCTCTGTCGCCTATCTTAAATTCTAGTACTTTGTCATACAGCGGGAGTGTAACTAGAATGAAGTCTAAATAGGATGAGGCAATTGACGAGTGAAATGTTGGTACTGGGGGAATATCCTCTTTAAGTCGTCCATTAAGAGCGCGCAGATTCAATTTCTCTAGAGATTTTAATAGCTTGGATGCAATGTTGCTGTGTTTGTAACTGTGGGGAATTTTTTGAGGAGGAATTTTCCATGCTATGTCCATTTCCTGCGTCATCTCGTCGGTTGTCAGTTCGCCGAATAACTGGAGGTTGAAGTCGCCTCCCACTAGTATGTTTTCCATTTCTTCGTCCTCCAAGAGTCTTGTCAATTCTTGGACTAGTTCGTTTGACCCAGACTGCTTGTTCTTAGGGTGAATGTATGTATTGACTACAAGTAACTGATGGCTTTCTTGGTTTTTTCCAATTGTGATTGATATTGCCTCGATTGCATTCGGCAGAGTGAGGTTTGTGGTTAATAATTTAATTTCTTCTATAACTGGTATTGAGAAGAAGATTGCCAGACCGCCGGAGCAGCGGCCATAATGTGATTCTTTGCGGGCCGGGTGTGTCCAAGCTGTATATCCTTGCAGAGTTATTTCGCTGGGGTCCGATGTTTCCTGGAGGAGAATCAGATCAAAAGATTGCAGGTAGTTCAGTGTTTCGGGGTCCTCCAATTTGTCGCCTAGGCCATTTATGTTCCAACTACAAATTTTGAGTTTGTCTTTGCTTTTGTAGCGCCCTGCGATTTTGGTAACTAAACCTGACTCGGTTTGTCAGTTTGTGACCCTTCCGTTTATTGTCCGAGTAATTGTTTCTTTAAAAGAAGAAGCTGTTCGTTGGAACGTTGGATTTAGCGGTTTCCTCAGATGTTTTTCCCGTTCTGGCGAGTAGCTTCGTGCTCCTTTGAGTACTGATGCAGCTAATAGAGGTCGTTTTTCCTTCCGGTCTTCGAGTAGTGGAGTGGGGTAGGCTGGTTTTATTTCTGGTTCAAGCTGAATTCCCCACTGGGAGAAACTAGGTGCGTGCTTCATAATCGATTTTGCTAACTCTTTGGTTTTCCACGTTGCCCTTGTTTTCTCGTTCCCTTGTGAATTTATTGCTGAATGGAATTCAATTGATAACAGGTCAGAGGTGTTTATAGACTTTAGTTCTTCTATTGAATTAATTAACTTTAGTTTGTTGCCCCTATTCAGGATGTCTACTCTCCCCTTAGATTTGTATTCGGGTATGAAGAAGATAGTTTCTGGGTCTATTTCCCTTGTGGGCTGCGTTAACTCAAGAGGTTGCTCCTGAATTGCGTTTTTCCGCTCTGAGTGTTTGATGTTCTGTTCGTTTAATGTGGGCTTTGAGATGCCCTGATGAGATAGATCACTGGGAAGCATATCACCGATATTTGCATTACATGAGATCTGAAAGTTTGGTTTAGTCGGTGTTGTCTTTGTCTTCTTACAGGTACACCGTGGTATAGAATTATTCAGGACCTTGTCGTTTTGGGTGGAGTTTTGACGTTCCTGGTCTTCTATTTCTCCCTCCGGATTTTTATTCTTTTCCTTTGAACGGGCATCCGATAGCCCTAATCCCGACTCAGTTTGTGTTTGGGCTGCTATCTTGGTTATGCTTTCTTCCAGTTTTCTCTTTGCTTGTTCTGTTGGGCCCGTGCAGATGATAGGGGATTCTAATCCATCTGTTGGCGTGCCGGTTGGGGGCTGTTGGATTTCTGGTTTCTGTGGGGGGGGATTGTCATTCCTTTGAAGGTCGAAATTATCGGTCGTTACTGATTGCCCCTGGCCATCCGGTGCTATGGAGTTCCAGTTTTCTCCGTAACCGTCCTCAGTGACCTTTCTGTTGCGCCCTTTCCTTTTTTGTTTACGGCGCGCCCTTGCGTTCGTCATACTCCCTGATTCAGTTGATTGCCCAGTTGTAAGGGCGTTCTGGATGGTCTTTTTCTCTGTAAAGATGGCATAATTGATTTAACTCACTGGCGAATTTGGTTTTTGCTTATCTGAAATATTTTCACGAAGTCCTCCCTTTGTGGGAGGTGACTTTGCTGCATTTGTTTTTTGGTCGGGCCTCTCTAACTTAGTTTCTGCTTGGGGGAGTATTGAGGAATTTAGTTTTATTTCATCCAGAAGGTTACTCAACATCGTAGGTAATGATGATAGCTTGTCAATTATTAAGGGACAGGTACAGCTGGTTCTATCCATTTCGGTTAATTTTACAGAATCTTGTCCTCTTTTTATGAGTCCGTTCAAGTCGGCTAGTTTCCTGTCTATTCCCATTGTCGCTTCTGCTAGACTTTGCAGAATAGATAATTGTAAGTCCATCTTGTCGGATTGGTATTGTAGGGCCGTTGAAGATAGCTGTATTGTGTTATGGAGAGTGATCCAAAAAGTGTTGATTGAATCCGTAGTCCTCTCTGGAAGCGAGTGCGAGCTTACTTCACTGATATTGTTAATTGGCTGCCTGCCGATATATGCTGTCTCCAGATCAATCCATTCTTCCGAGGTCAGGAAGGTCATATCTTTGGTTGGGGATGAAGTTGGTGCGAAGCCTGCGTGATCTAATTTTGGCTCTAAGTGATCGGAGGTCCTTATGTTGGTGTTAGACTTTGATTCAGTATTTGCTTGGGGAAACCGGCCTTGAAAGCACTCCATTGGCTGCCCATAAGAGCGAGAGTGAAATTCAAAGCGCTCTGTACAGTTTTCAGAGTCCTCCAAGGCACAGGCCATCTGATCCTCAGAGATCTGATCCGCCCTTACAAATCATCACGAATGCTCCGCTCTGGCGAGGAAAACCTGGTAGCTATCCCGAGAGCAAAATGAGCAAGAACCGGAGGACGCCGCTTTTCAATAAATGCGGGTCAGCTATGGAACTCCCTCCCAACATCAATGAGGAAAGAACTTAGCTTGACCAGATTCCAAAAATCTCTGAAAACGTTCCTTTTCCCCCAGAATGACTAACATCTCTGGATGCGGTTCAGAGGAGGTCTGTCTATGTGTACACGTAGCGCTGGGACGCTCAAGGGCAGCCATGCGCTTTAGAAATTCTTTTTCACTTAATTTCATTTCATTCAGTTTGATCTAGATGGTCTACGTTTTCTCAGATTTTTTCTTCCTCTAGAGCTGTTTCTTCTGTGGGGATTGGTTGGGTTATTGTGGTGGGCTCACTACACTGGTTACTTCTGTGCGGCCCTAAGTTCCCTTCACGACTTTTCGTTTGTTTGCTCGCTGGAACAGATGCCTGTGTCTGGTTTGTTAGTTGCATCTCCTCTATGTGTCCCACTTGTGGGGGCGGCTGGGTGGGATCGTCTTCCTTTGGTGATGTTCTAGTTTGTTGATGAGCCGGGTTGATCTTATTTTCTGCTCCGTATCCAGTTGGGGTAGTTGTTTCTTTTAGTATTGGTGTCATATGGATCTCTACTGTGGTAAGGCCTGTATTCTTGAGGCAGGCGTTGGGCTCGCTAACTGGTTGCAAAGGGGATTGAAGACCAGTTATAGAATTATTGGAGGAGTAGATTACGTTTCCTGGATTTTTTAAAAAGTTAAATTTAGTATAAATTTTAGGCTGAAAGTTGTATTTTATTTCACTTTGTGGTCCTGGTAATTTGATTAGTTCTTGATTGTTTTTTCATTTCTGACCCTTGTGACTCCCTTGTTTTGAAGGTGGACTACTGTTTATTTTGTTATCCCTAGATGTTTCAAATGCTGGGGCAAGGCTGCTCTCTGCTCCTAGACTTAGCCCTTCGGCCTGCCCATCAGCTGGGTCGATGCTGGGTCCCTCTTCGGCGCTTTCCAGAGAGGTTTCATGCCCTTTCATGTTGTCGGACACATTTTTTCCGCAGGGGGTCGATTCGGTCCTCTTAATCAGCTTGGTCTGCTTGGTCTGCTTGGTCGTGCCGGGTGGGTCTGGGCTTGTTGATGTGCTTATTGATGTGCTTGTATTGCTCCGTTTTCTTTTATTGGGCTGGGTCACTGGGGGTTTTCTTACCCTTTCAGACCTCATGGTGGGCTGCCTACGTCCTATGTCCTGCTCCCTCGGCTCCCTTAACGCCCTTCGCCGTTGTCTGCCTGGGAAGGCTGAGGGCTGGAGGGCTGGAGGGCTGGAGACTGGAAGATGGAGGTGCGCTGTTTCTCTCCGCACTTGTGATCACGTCTCGACACCCTCCCGCTATTTCGAACCCAATAGAATTTTGACGTTGATTTTTTCAAGGTTGGTGGGTAAGTGAATAGATGGGCAGGTGGGTGGGTGGGTGCTTGGTTAGTAGCTTAGTAGCTTAGTAGGTGCTTCAACTGCTCTTGGCAGCCCCTGGCTGCCCTTGGCTGTCCCTGGCTGCCCCTGGACTGATGGTGGTCTGATGGTGATGTGGTGTTTTTTTGAGGAGGGGCTGCTCAAGCTTCAGTTGTGCTTCAGTAATACAGGCAATAGTGCAGGCTGTAGCGCCAAAATTTCCGTGCTACTAAACTACCGTTGGGCTGCTGCTAAACTACCAAATGCTACTTGTGCAGTCTTCAGTGAGCTTTAGTGGACTTTACAGAGCTCAGCTTGATGGGCTCAATTGGAGCTGCCCAGAAGCAGTCCCGCCGTTTCACCAGTCTTTTTTTTGAGTCTTTATGACCTCACTTGCTGTTTATTTACTGAACTGGACGGTATTTGCCTGACTGTGCAAGCAGACTGTGCAAGCAGTCTTACCTCGTCCACGTTTCTGCCGTTGCTCTCGCGGTTAGACCCATGTCCGCACCCTCATCCTCGTTCTCACCCTCTCCTCGCCTCGCCTCGTCCTCTCCACCTCCGTGACCGCCGCCGTAGTCTCCCCGCTACCACTACTGCCGCTGCCGCCACAACCACGGGTGCAAAAGGTGGAACGGCGGACGCTGGACGGCAAACGCAGAGACACCAGTGACGTCGGCTCCCAGCTCCCGACAAGATGCAAGATGCAAGGTGTATAAGGTTTCAGGCTTGTGGCTTGTGGGTACGGCAAAATGCAGGCAGAGCACGACGGCAACAAGCTCGGTGTCCGGCGTCTGGAATGGCGTTCTACGGTCTGAATGCACCGGTCACAGTTCCCAGCTCTTATTCGGTACTCCTCATATACGGGCTATTCAAGAAATAGAGACAGTGGATCTTAAAACCAAATTCCAGTTCCTTGCACCTCCACAAAGTAATTCGGATGGAAGATCTATGCGATATTGACGTACAGCCAGACTTCCATTTCCACTTACCAAAAGGATTTGGTTAATGACTGTTTAAGCCCAGATACCGACTAATAAATGAGCTGTTATTTTAATCTTACTGGACCATTTATAACCAGGGGGAGTAATAACACTACACATGAAAACTCACAGGCCAGAAAATAGGCAACACCAATAAGACGCAAAGTCTAACCATCCTTGAACGTGGTGATCATAACTGACCCCCTTTTCATGAAAAGCATTTCTTAACCCTTGGGTTGGGGCAATGACAGCTAACCCTTGTTTGTGACAGCAAATTTATGGTCTTGATAAAGGTGGTCTTGAATAAGTGAACCCACCGAAACGCGTCGACGCATTCTTTAGTATAATTCAAGTCTCCAACACCAAAATTGAGATGCTAATGTAATAGCAATACAACATCGGTGTCCCTACAGCGGAGCCAGAATATACGAATTGTATTCAACTATTGAATGTTGTACTCGTTCTGTCTTTTGAATTGTGCAGGCCGCAATTGTATGTACTCTTTGTCAAAAAAATGTTTAATTGTATTTTAGAAGTATGGATCTAGATCAGCTTAACCCTTCACTGTGTTTTTAAGTTTTTTTCATAATAAATGTATTTTTAAGTATTTATTTGCTTTTTGTTGTATGTATTTGTGACATTGTAAGGTTGGTATTACAATCTGTACTGAGTTCGTCCCCAGGGGAATCCTCCCATTCTTGGTTTCTGGATAAAGACAAAGTTTCGATGGACAAGTGCTGATGGCGTGCCCTGCTGCTTTGGGATTTTGTGTTAGGGACAGTGCCCCGAGGATGAAGCCGAAGGGGGCTAGGAGGGAAGCAAGAAGGAGCACCTAGAACGAGCTCTGCAGCTTTGGCTATTTACCTATTCAAAGTGAGTGTACTTCTTTGGAAGTCTCCACTGCTGACACCTTTTTCTCTTGCCTGGGAACGATGTTAAGTAGGGATGAGACTTTAGTGTTAGTGTAAGGATAGATTAATATTTATTTTCTTTTTAGGTCAATGCAGTGCAAGATCCAAATTGGAACTGTTATTGTCTGCCTGATGCTTTTAGAAATAATGCAAATTTTTATTTTGAGTCGGATGAGACTCCTGCGTAGGATTATGTCTATATTAGTACCTGGTTTTTTTCTTAACCTCCTGCTGAGGTGCTTGTATGTCCACTTATTTTTGGCTTTGTAATAAACTTTCAAAATTTTATTCTAGTGGTCAGTAGTCCCTTTGAATTAAATTGGTTTGGTTATTGATAAAATTGTGATAGGCATAGCGTTTCTCCCCTTAACACTTCTCAGCAGACAAAAAGACCAAATGGATGGAGGATTCTTAGAGTTGGTAAAACAAAGTAAAATTTAGAAACAAGAATCTGGCGGTAGCACTCCCATTAATCAAATTCAATAGTTCAAGGGTGGTGCTTAGCATGCACTGCTCCTTGTTGGTGAAAGCTTCGGGTCTTTTTGCATCTTAAGGTTCCACAGTGATCCCATAAACATGCTAGGATATTACGATTCTTATTTGGGTTGGCGGATTACGTTGACTTCTAATTATGGTTTAGTGGGGTAACTTGCAGCAGGTGTGTTAGCCTGTCAAGATATTGTTACTGTTGGAAATGGCCCTTTCTAGAGTGCATTGCTTCAACTTTATTTTTTCTCCTTCCTAGTTTTCCGCTGATCTAGGTGCTAGCCTTAGGACTTTGAGCATGTTTGACACTGCCATTCAGTGCCAAAGCGCTGTGCTTGTCGTATACTTACTGCTGATTGGTGCATACATGATTGCCTGATTTGTTAGCTCTAAGTCCCTTGTCTAGGGGTAAGACATATACCCAGGAAATGCAACTTGAATGCACCTCTGTGAGCTTGCAACACTGGTTGTGACATCCATGGAGGTAGCTCATTGGTTGTACCACAGGTTTCCCTGGTGGGGCCTGTGTGCACAGGTTACTTGGCATTTAAAAAGCTACGTGAAAAGGTTCTGCATGTTTCTTGCTATATCGGAGGTCTCCCTGGTGACAGGGTGTAATGTTGCCCCTGCCCCCAGGTTTCACTATGAAGAATGTGAATAGAGGGATGGGGAGAGGTGGCGGCATTGCAGTAATCTATACCGATAGCTACACCTGCAGCTTTAATCAGGAAACCATCCAGGACTGTGAAAGCGCCACTTTTAGAATAGCCTTAACAGACAACTTCTCGTTTTCTGGATTGCTGATCTACCTCCCTCCAGGGCCGTCCAAACATTTCAGAGAAGCTCTAATTAATGTGGTCAGTGGTTTAGCACTGACATCAGCCCTTTTTACCATTATTGGCAATTTGATTCTGAGTCTGGAGTCAGACAACCCGGACATTCACATTTTTCTTAGTGATATGGCAGCTTGCCAATGAAGCCAACTGGTTTCTGGGCCTACTTATGAGGTAGGTCACCTTCTTGACCCAGCGCTAGCTAACATTTTGCTTGCCCAGGCTCCAGTATCCATACCTATGACATGGACTGACCATAACCTAATTTGTTTTTCGCGGAACCTTATAGGCCCCAAAACTCACGGTCGACGCAATGCTATATATAAACGCCCTTGGCAGAAATTAGATTATCCTACCTTCCACTATATTTTTGCTACTACACAACCCATTCTTTCCATTGAGACATCTAGCGACAGTTTCGGAAAGTGTTAACCAGGCCTTAGACAAGTGCATTCCAGACAAACGGATCCATCCTAAGAAAGCTCGGTCTCATGAGTGGTTTGATGAATCACTCATAATAGATAGGAAAAACTGAAAAGTTTTAGAGCGCACCTGGAGACATGCCTACAGTCCTACTGCTAAGCTAGCATATAAATACTCAATGAAAATCTACCATAAGCGGACCCGGAAAGCTCAAGCCGCATATTTTGCTAATAGGATTAACTAGAGCAGTACACCTTGTAAAGAGGGAGAAGAGTTGGCCTAACAGCTAGGGCGGTCGACCTTGAATCTGGGGTACTGGGTTTGAGTCTCTGCAATGACGCTGAACATCCCATGATTCTGGGCAAATCACGTAATCTCCCTATGCCTAACAAAAATGAATGTGTCCTCATGTAATGCAACTGGTGCTATGTAAAGCGCTCTGATAGCTGATTCGGGTCAAGTTCATGCAATATAAAACTCTGTTAAAAAAAACTTTTTAAAGAAACCATATTTACCTTATCAAAGGACATGGTGAAATCACGGATGACAGATGTAAGTGATCGTATACCGACCCCCAAAAACTCCGCCCAAATTTATCAAGTGGCTGTCGGAACTGGTACACGATCCGTGCTCACGCTATCAATGCCTTCTAATACTGGGAGATTTCAATTTCCATTGGGAACTATCTCCTAAAGAGAGCCAAGCCAATCAAATGGACGAGGCTCTGACCGCCTTGGGACTTTACCACTCTGTTATCGGGCCCACTCATGCAAAAAGGCATACACTGGACCTAGTTTGGTCTTCTCAGCCCCTCATTGGCCCCCCAGTCATCATACCATGCTCTTGGTCCGATCACTGTATTATCTATGGCACAATCCAACCTCCTAAGCAGGGATCTTCACCACCTCCTTGTTGGAAAATAATCAGACGTTGGAACAAAATCAGGGCAGACGATCTCGTCTCTACCCTCCGATGTTCTAGCCCGCCAGACCACCCTCCTGGGGATCCTGACACACAAAATAGCGCCCTTATGGAAAGGCTGAACACTGCTATTGACACCTTAGCACCCGCACACAGGGAAAAGATAAGAGACAAGGGGGAGTGGGCCCCATGGTTCAATGAGAACCTTCGCAGCCTAAAACAACAGCTCCGCCAAAGCGAAAGAGCCTGGCGGAAAGTATATGACCCGATCGTCCTCTCAAAATATCTTGAAGCTTTTGCCATTTACAAGAAAGCTATCCAAATTGGGAAAGCTGTCTTCTATGAAAATAAAATAACATCTGCTCATAACACGCAAAAAGAAACGTTCAGAGTCTTGAAAGAACTGAGACAGGTTAAAGAACAGAAGCCTTCCTTTGGCATAGAAGACTGCGATAAATTCCAAACGTTCTTTACTACCAAAGTGGAGGACCTTTTGACCACAATTGAGGCCACCCCTTTGCTCCCATGCCCATTAGAACCAATACCCTTATGTCCCCCGGTAGAGCAAGCCCTCACTTCATTCCCCCTACTCTCGCACAAAGCCCTTGCCTCACTTCTAGGTCGTGTGAAGTCTGGCTCACCAGCAGACCCCTGTCCGCCAAGGACCTACAAGATGGCTCTCCCTGGGATTGAAGTCGAGATTTTATCCCTCTTGAACTCCTCCCTTGAAATTGGAGTTGTCTCCAGAGACTTCAATAAGACGCGTGTGATCCCTTTTTTGAAAAAACCTGGGGCTAACATTAAAAACTTGAAAAACTTTCGGCCAATCTCCCAGCTTCCCTTCCTTTCTAAAGTCCTCGAACAGCATATGCTCACCTCACTCTCACACCATCTGGAGGCCAACCACCTCCTACAATTCAATCAGGCAGGTTTTCGAGCACACCATAGTACAGAACTAGTCATGCTATCTGTACTAGATGGACTGAGACTGAGGGCCGACTCGAGTAAACCTTGTGCCCTGATCCTCTTAGATTTATCCGCGGCTTTTGATACCGTAAACCACAAGCTTCTCTTGTCGCGGATGTTTGAGCTTGGGGTTCAGGGAAAAGCGTTGATATGGCTCACATCTTTCTTAAAAGACCGCTCTCAGAGAGTGCAGCTGGGTGATGTGGTGTCCAGGCCGGGCACACTTCCCTGTGGAGTCCCGCAGGGATCCTCACTGTCACCCCTCTTGTTTAATGCCTATCTCCAACCCCTGATAGCCGCACTAAACCAGTTGGAGTGCCAAGTGTATAACTACGCAGACGACACCCAAATTGTCATCCAGATTGATAATTCTTCATCAGCCCACGCCAGAGTCCAGAACATTCTTAAATTCACGATTAATTGGATGTCGGCCAACTACCTCAAAATCAATCCAGACAAGACTGAGGTGTTGGCCGTCACCTCTGACACCAACCTTTGGAGTAGCCTTTTCTGGCCTCAAGAGTTGGGTAAATATCCCGAGCCAGCCACGGTAGTTAAAAGCCTGGGCATCAAGTTTGATAGTGAACTAACCCCACAAGTATCAACAATAGTGGGCGTCTGCTCAAATCTATTAAGGCAGATGCGGAAACTGGCTCCTCTCCTCACTTTTGACACCCTCAAATGAGTGGTAGTAGCACTTATTATATCCAGGTTGGACTACGGAAACTCGCTCTACCTGGGACTCCCAGACCACCAATTGGCCAGACTCCAGATCACTATGAATGATGTGGCCCGACTAGTGTTCAAGGTCCCCCGCCGCACCCATGCCTCCCCCCTCTTGCACCAACTTCATTGGCTTCCAATCAGGCAAAGGATAAAATTCAAAGGCCTCTGTATTGCGCATAAGGCCATCTTTGGCCAGGCACCGAGATACATCAAAAATAGCCTAGACAATTATGCCCCAACCAGAGCACTTCGATCCTCTGAGGCTTGGTTTCTAGTTTGCCCCCGTGCCCGACTGGTCTCCCTTGGATGCAGAGCTTTTTCTACTATCATCCCACAGATCTGGAACAAGCTACCCGATAATATCCGAAAGGAACACTTTTTGCTTCCATTTAGGAAACAGCTAAAGACCATACTCTTCAAGGAAGCCTGGGGCACACAGTGAAGTACCCTCTCCCCACCATTAACCTAAAGCAGATTCCCTCTCTCTCAGCTCTTAGAGACCGTTGGTGATAACGCGCTATATAAATATAAATTACAAATTACAATTACAAATTATAAGCACTATCAGCTCCAATGACCAATGTGATGCATTGGCCACCTATTTTATCAATAAGGTAGTGGGCATTTATGATAGCTTCCACTTGATGAGCGAGGCCTCACTCTTGATGAGGAGAGATCCCACTGGGAGTGAGATCCACTCCCTCCATGCTTTCCCACCTATCACAATGGACGGCCTCAGGATCTCCAGAAGATCCCTCAAACTCAAATTCTTTGTCAAATTCCAAGATTGCCTTCTTCCTAGATGTCTGGAACTTATCAACCTCTGCCTCTCCTCTGCAAAGTTCCTGCAGGCCTGGAAACATGCTAAGGTCATGCCCCTAATAAAGAAGCCATTGTTAGATGCATCTAGGCCGGAGAACTATCATACGATTTCAATGCTTCCGTTTCTGTCTAAAATAATGGAATCCTATGTGAAGAACATTCTAACGCAGTATATGGAGTCTTATTCCATACTGGATCCATCTCAAAATGGCTTCTGGCCAAGACATAGCACAGAGTCAGCGCTACAAGCAGTAACGGAGCAACTGAGAGTCTCTATGGATGAAGGTAGAATGTCAGCACTAATTGTGTTAGATCTCTGTGCCGCCTTTGATACGTTCTCACATAACATCTTGCTCCGTCGGTTGCAGGAGATCGGTATCAAGGGCAAAGCCCTTGCCTGGTTACCATCCTTTCTACTCAATAGGTCTTTTCAGGTTATAGATTTTCAGGTTATCAGGTTATCTACCCTCCCTATCGCTCTCAGACACACTCACTTTGCTGTGGCGTTCCTCAGGGGCCGGCATTAAGACCAACCATGTTTAACGTTTATGTCCTGCCATTGGCACTGCTGGCAAAAACCCGCAATATTTCCCTGGTGTCATCTGCGGATGACACGCAGCTGGTCCTTTCCTGCACCAAGAACCCTAGCCAGGATGCTGCTAAATTCCAGGAGGACTTGTCCGCTATAGCGGGTTGGATGGAGGCGAAATGCCTTCAGCTGAATTCCAGCAGGGGCAACATGTATCGTTGGCTGGGGTAGTTCAGTGACTGAAGCGGCTGGGTCACGAGTCAGAGTCAAAGACCTGTGATTTGTTTGACAATTGCAAATGTTGGAGTATGCGATTTTGGGAATGTTGTGTTTGTTGCTTACCTGGGAATAGGGCATATATTGTTATGCCATTCTGCTACTAATGGGACAGTTTGACAGTTGCATATAACTGAGAAGTATATATTCAATGTACAGATGGTTGGGATTTCAACTTATATATCGTGTTGATTTTGATGTGTTTGTAATACAAAGACCAGTCTATTTTATGCGCACGCAGTATGTTGCGAGGGGGATGTTGTGCCAACACTGTACTTTACACATTGAGCCTGAGGATAAGTCTTACTGCTCTGTGCCAAGCTACCCAGGTGTGAGCACAGGTTATCAGGCATGTGTATCATACTCATCCTATCTAAGACGGGGGATTCCGACTGGCTTTGATGCGTCCCGACCAGCCGGAAAATGATGGGTGTAACAATTACATCAGAAAGGGTTGGGACTTGACAAATAATATAGGCACAACTTGTTGATCCCCAAGTCCTTTATGGCAAGCAGCAGGTTTCTAGGCACTTAACATTTTAAACCTTTTTGTAGAATCCAGATGTGGTTCCAACGTGTATGAAGAAGGCAAGATAAACAGGGGTCAATTCACATAGGTAAATTGACCATGTGAGAAAATCTACATGTGTAAATTTACACTTACACTTTGTAGCACATTTACTACTTTTGGCTGTTCATCGTTTCTGAGTGTAAATTTACTACAAAGTGTAGACTTACAAGTCCACCCCCCCCCCTGAAACCAGGGGGTAGAACCAAAGTTATGAGGGTAAATGTACTAATTGTACCTTTTCACACATAGGCAGAGCTCTCTGCCATGGATATCTCTCTGTGCTAAAGTAATTTTATGTATTTATTTTAAAGGTAGAACACATTTTTTTAAAAATACTACAGCACTATTAAATTCATTTTGTTTTTAAAAAATGTATTAAAAATCAAATCTCATCTAAATTAAAATTTTATATTTATTTATTATGTGGTAAAAATAATAAAGGTATGTTTGGAAATATTTTAAAAGAATGCCATTATTTTTTTTATACAAAGTTGTTTTTCTTTTTAAATTGAAAAGATTATTAAAATAAAATATAATACAAATTATTTTACATATACCTTTTATACCTTTTTAACATTAATTACATGTATTTGTATTTTTAGAAAGTAAAAAAAGTATTTATTTTAATATAATTTCTGATGGGGTGTTATTTTAAGTATTTGCCTCCATTATTGTCCATGAGCGGGTGTTGCAAAATCAGTGGTTGGCAATGTGTTGTGATGGGCTTACGCCAAGTCTGAGTTGAAGTATAGTTACACCTGGTTCGGGGCCTTCTTGGGTGTAATAACAAAGGAGTTGCAGTTTGTTACTAGCAATGTGCTTACTCTTTTGTTGGTGGGTGTCGGTTACTCCCTCCACATTGTTAACCCTCTTTTAATCCCCACCTTATTCAATCCATTTTGTAGTAACCACTCCTCGTTTTCTAGCCACTTCTCCCTGTCTCTTCCACATTTAGTGCAAAAGCATAGATTAATTTGTGCGGAGAGCACTGCAGTCAGGGAGGAGATTATCACTTAGAAAAGATATGGAGGCAGGGGATACAGATTTGTGAAGAGCATTTTTTACTAAATAAGTAGTACTATTGTAGTACTAATAAATGTATTACAAAATGCTGTTGGTGAATAGTCTCCAGAGTGTACACAAAAAACCTATAGCTATGGAATTACAGCATAAGCAGTGAGCTATCAGGGATGGACGAGCAATTTAGAAGCACTGCGCTGCATCATTTTAAAAACAAAGGGATGCGCCGTATTCACAAAAATATGGCGCACCCCTGTGTTTCCCTATATCAACAAAACAAAGTACCTCTGACACCATAAATCACACTAAGTTTTTATAGGCAGGAGTCCATCTTATTGACCCTGCACTTGTTTTATTTTTTGTATCTTTGTGTAGTTTTTTTTCAATTAAGTATTTCTTTACCGAGTACACAACACAGGTAATTTTTTTAAAAAGGGGGGGAGGGAAAAGACCTTTACATTTATACACAAAACATGGAAATATGTACAAAAAACTCTTACTGTACATATATGGCAATACACTTAAATTTTTACCAATGTTTTATGCAAAAATGTTCTCCAATTTGACATTTAGATATTTTCGCACAAAGAAGAGAAACCTTTTTGACACCTTCAAATAAATTCATGGTTGAAAAAGCATCATTTGTGTTTCTACAGAGTTCTAATGTCCTATTATTATTCACTATGTCAGGACTGCTTGCGATATTAGTCCTGTCCACCTATCCTTATTTAAGGTCCTTTTAAATGGTCTGAAAGAGGCATTGACGTTTGTTTTCAGGGGATGAGTTTATCTTGTTTCAACTCAGCGAGATGGTACAAATGCCAACTTGTCTTAGAGTAGATCTTTCTGGACCGCTATGTTAGGCCGACGCGTTTCGACCTTGCAGTTGTGGGACCAACATATTGGATTATCTCAAGGTCTTCATCAGGGCTGGTATCAGTTGTGATAGGACAGATTTTGATGTTGTCTTTGTAGCAGAAGAATAAACTCTTATTTCTTCTTTACTACCCTTTCTCTTATAGTTTATGGATTTTCCGGGGTTAAAGTTTGTCACAGTTCATACAGCTTTGTTTCTTCTCTATCCCAGCCGAGAAGGGATATCCTGGACGCGCTATTTCAAAGTGGTGTATGTACTTCTTCCCGTGTCTCTCGTGTCTGAACTTGCTCTTGCCCTGTGTTTCCCTAGCACTGGTGCAAAAAAAGCTGCCTAGCCCCAATGTACACACCATTGCGCCATGGTGCACGGCTGCCTGTGTTGTTGGGATTATTGTATATGTGCAGGAAGGAACACCTTCCTGCACATACACAATCATTAAAGTATTTCTCTTTTTTGCACCACTCTAATGCCTGCTTTTCAAATGTGTTAGTTTTTGGCACTGCCTCAGACTTACAGATCCTTGTAAATCTGGAGCAGTGTCAAAAAGCAATGGGTGTTGCGGTGAAACGCCAACAGCAACACCAATTTCAATCCCTTTGACGCAGGAAACTGCATGAAAGGGTACTGTTGTAATCGAATCTAGGCCCCTAGTGTAAGTTTCCTGATTCATGCCCTTATATAGGTATACTTCATCATATCCGTATATAGGCATAGAAATAACTACCCTATTTGGTCTAAGTCATACAGCCCAAATACGGCATGGCTACTTCCACTAGGTTCTGAGAATTAACAACAATTTCTTGGAAAAACCTGCCTTCAGCAGCTAGGAACTTCCCCCTGCTTGAATATTAAGTTCTCCAAGAACTCCTGGCATTTTCCAAGAATTTAGCCTTTGAGTGACGATATTAAGTCCAAACATGCACCAAACTCGGCACCTTCAAAGTATAAATATGCCCAGGTTTGCCCAGTCAAGCACACGGTGGTTTGGAGCAGATCTACTATCTACTTGCCCGGCGCCCTGCAGCAGCAAGTGCCGAAGGAAGCCGACCCTCCAGCTGACGCACTGAGAAAGATGCTGTCTTTTCTCTTGCCAAGATATCCAGCTCCAGTGTTTCCGGCTTACCCTTGCGGGTATCTGGGAAATCGAGTTCTGAGAGAGAGATACAAGACCTCCTTCCTTCTAAAACCAAGGTACAGAACTGATTAGACCTCTTAGAGAATTCTTGGAATAGATTCCTGGCAGAGAACTACTAAACTTAGGCTACTCCTCACTTACTCCTTCCCTAGTACTAGACTTAGGTTAGGTACACCAGGGTAGGCGTATTTTAGAAACACCAGTTGATTACTTTTAGTCATTATTTATTACTGTATGTATTTTATACATTGTATTCACTTCATGGCTTAGAAACCATATCATGCTTTTTCAGTACTACTTTATAATACTGTGTGTATTATATGCCTTGTACTTTTTAACCAGTATTACAATTGTAGCAGTTCATTTCCAATGCTTGAGAAAGAAGATTGTTCAATAAATACTTTTATTGAAAACGCCCGTCTCTGTATTTCTCTGCATCTCTATTGAAACGAAGCATGCACGATTGACTGAGTAAAATAGTTATCTATTGTTTCCGCGACTCTAGAGATTTGATTTCTTATTCTTGGGAAACAAAGTTGTCTTGTTTATGCGGTTGTCAGAAACGAATCCCTTCTTGTGAATTCGAGAAAGTTTCTAGTGACCTCTGAGCTAGGTGGCACTCACTATTAAGTTTAATATATTCGGTAGAGTCCTAGGGCCAGATGTAGGAGCCTTAATACTGGTCGGAAACGGCCGATTTCGGCCGTTTCCGACCGGTATTTGGCTTTTGAGATGTAGGGGGCATTTTATTTACAGAATCGGTATATTTACCGATTCGGTAAATATACAGAATCGGTAAAATACCGAATCGGTAAATATACCGATTCTGTAAATCAAGATGTAGGTGGCACTGTAATCAGTGCCACAAGCCCTTACCGAATCGTTATTTACCATGGAATACTATTCCATGGTAAATAACGAATTCCAGTGTACATGCACATCTGTGCATGTACACCTGTGCCATGTGGCACACAGACATGCCCTAAGGGCATGTCTGTGTGTCACATGGCACACAAGCCAGAAACAAGGGTGCAGCAGGGTGTCAAAGTGACACCCTGTCACCCTTGCAAAATCTGTAATTTTACCGATTCTGTAATTACAGAATCGGTATTTGCCATTGATTCCTATGGGCTTCAAGGCCCATAGGAATCAATTCTGAATAAAGGCCTAACCCCACGTGGGCTGCTAGAACTACAGTGCGCACTACTGAAATAACATTTAAACATTCAATAAACTTTTCAAATTAGTCCAACGTGTATTCAATACATTTAATTTATTTTAAATCATCAGTAGAATCCAAAAAGACTATGCATAGGATCAAATCATATAACATTTGCAATATGCATTGTTTTTAGAATGTTTCATGAACCACCACCCAATGCATTTCGGGACGTTCTTGTCCCTTCGTCAGGGGTTCCAATTGTCAACTGAAAAGAACAAGGAAACAATATCAAACGATGCCATGTTACATATTTACAATAAGTCAGCAGTTAAACTGTACATATAAAGGTAAACACTTCAAAAAAGCATTTTTTCTTAGCAATTACCATGCTGATTCATAATTCACACAGGTTTCAGGTGAAATCACGGTCAACAACAAAATGAAGACTTGTTTGGATGCATATTCATATTACCAAAACAAAACTAATGGCAAATACAGTTGTATTACCCTACCGAAACGCTCACGACTCTGTCTAAAAAATAGAACGAAGTGAAAAGTAAGCCAAAAACAACCAATCAGTCTACCTACTAGATGACAACACCCAGAACTCCATGTCCTCCATTAATCAACATGCGCTCACCTTAATAAAAAGACGAACGTCGTAGTTAAATGATCCATGCAAAATCAAGAACAATGATGACACTGTTAGGAAACAAGTTTCCACAATTAGAACCAGCGTTGTTATAAGTAAAACGTTCGGTGTGGTTATAAATTCGACAAACCGCTCACCTCTATATATGCGAACCTATATAGTCTGTCTATTACGAAGAATCCTCTGTACCTACAAAAAATAAAGGTAACATCAGTACCTATTTTTAAAAAAAATTACAGTGGTAAGTAAGTACGAGACGGTCAACAAACCGAGCTTACCTATTATTCACTCCGAGTAGCTCCGAACTATCCCGCCTAGCTGTTTCAACGATGCACTTCCGTGTCATCGTACTCAGCTTATGAACGTAATTTCCGGGTCAAGAATCGCAATCGACAACAGACTATAATCGCATGGTGTTTATCGGCTCTGGATCAAATTCTTTGAACGTACTAAAAAATGGCGTGTGTATAACACATCTCATATTCGAGTGGTTAATATATGAAAATGATTCGAATATCGACACGTTCTTTGCCTAAATCACCGTGACTCGAAACCTGAGCGTCATGGTTCAATACCTGATAACTTTATGTGGCGAACACAGAATCTGAAAACACAGTAGGAGTCTCACAAGTACATAACCACAAAAGAGAGATAAAAAGATAAAGAATGTGTGTCAAAATAAAACATCATAAATGAAACTAAACTACATACGTAATTGTTCTAAAGCTGCCTGCCTGCTATTTACACCTTTTTTAATAACATGAATCATAAATTACCTGCCTTCTATTTACAGCTATGGTATTTAAAGTGATACACCATCGTACAGAAGCACCCAATTTTTAAACCCTGTCCATTACGGTTACCATCTGAATGTGTAGTTGAATGTGTAACCTGAGTGTGTAGTTGGATTCCTAAAGGCTATTTAAGGCTGTCATCATGCCCCTTAAAGAACAATTTAGAGAAAGCAACTCATTTCAAATTTATCATTTAACCCCAATGGGGTTAAAGTTTGTAGTTTTTTGATCCAGAAAGCCTCTCTCCGGAGAAGTGCCTGCTCATTATCTCTGCCTTCTTGTCGAGGTACTGATTCAATGATCTGACATTTGATTTGTGCAATAGTATGTCTTTTGTCCATCCAATGTACAGCCAATGGTGACGTTTATGTTCGGATATTCTTGTTTTGAATTTCCTTGTAGTTTTACCTACATATAAAAGTCGACACGGACATTTGATTGAATATACAATGAATTTGGTATTGCCGTCAGACGTATGATATAATGTAATTTTTTCTCCTGTTCTGGGATGTAGTAATGTATTCCCCAATATCACATTTGGTGGTACCACGAAAGGACCCTCCTTTTAGTTTGACTTTTGAAGGCTTTGTAAGGAATTCTTTCAGGTTTTGAGCTCTCGTGTAAGCACATATTGGTTTTTCAATGAACAAGTTTCCAAAGTCAGGTTCCACTTCCAATAATTCCCATCTACGTAAGATAATCCTTTTAATGTCTCTAGATGCTGAGGAATATTTGGATACAAAAATCATTCTATTGGTGTTAGTTTTTTGTTTCTTTGTGAGCAGCGAACTTCTTTCCATAATATTGACCTTTGTAATTTGTTTATCGAGTAAATCTTCCGGATATCCTCTTTGGATGTATCTCACCTTTTGGTCAAGCAATGATTCTACACAATCAATTTCTTTTGAAGAAATTCGTTTAATTCTCATGAATTGAGATGTGGGCAAATTGTCAATCAGATTTTTCGGGTGAAAGCTGCTGTATAGAAGTGCATTATTTCTGTCAGTTGCTTGAACAAAAGGTGAGATACATCCAAAGGATTATCTTACGTAGATGGGAATTATTGGAAGTGGAACCTGACTTTGGAAACTTGTTCATTGAAAAACCAATATGTGCTTACACGAGAGCTCAAAACCTGAAAGAATTCCTTACAAAGCCTTCAAAAGTCAAACTAAAAGGAGGGTCCTTTCGTGGTACCACCAAATGTTGGAATTGCAACAACTGCAATAATGTGATATTGGGGAATACATTACTACATCCCAGAACAGGAGAAAAAATTTCATTATATCATACGTCTGACTGCAATACCGAATTCATTGTATATTCAATCAAATGTCCGTGTGGACTTTTATATGTAGGTAAAACTACAAGGAAATTCAAAACAAGAATATCCAAACATAAAAGTCGCATACGAAATCAAAATTGCACGTCACCATTGGCTGTACATTGGATGGACAAAAGACATACTATTGCACAAATCAAATGTCAGATCATTGAATCAGTACCTCGACAAGAAGGCAGAGAGAATGAGCAGGCACTTCTCCGGAGAGAGGCTTTCTGGATCAAAAAACTACAAACTTTAACCCCATTGGGGTTAAATGATAAATTTGTAATGAGTTGCTTTCTCTAAATTGTTCTTTAAGGGGCATGATGACAGCCTTAAATAGCCTTTAGGAATCCCACTACACACTCAGGTTACACATTCAACTACACATTCAGATGGTAACCGTAATGGACAGGGTTTAAAAAGTGGGTGCTTCTGTACGATGGTGTATAACGTTAAATACCATAGCTGTAAATAAAATGGCAGGTAATTTATAATTCATGTTATTAAAAAAGGTGTAAATAGCAGGCAGGCAGCTTTAGAACAATTACGTATGTAGTTTAGTTTCATTTATGATGTTTTATTTTGACACGCATTCTTTATGTTTTTATCTCTCTTTTGTGGTTATGTACTTGTGAGACTCCTACTGTGTTTTCAGATTCTGTGTTCGCCACATAAAGTTATCAGGTATTGAACCATGATGCTCAGGTTTCGAGTCGTGGTGATTTAGGCAAAGAACGTGTCGATATTCGAATCATTTTCATATATTAACCACTCGAATATGAGATGTGTTATACACACGCCATTTTTTAGTACGTTCAAAGAATTTGATCCAGAGCCGATAAACACCATGCGATTATAGTCTGTTGTCGATTGCGATTCTTGACCCGGAAATTACGTTTATAAGCTGAGTACGATGACACGGAAGTGCATCGTTGAAACAGCTAGGCGGGATAGTTCGGAGCAACTCGGAGTGAATAATAGGTAAGCTCGGTTTGTTGACCGTCTCGTACTTACTTACCACTGTAATTTTTTTTTAAAAAAGGTACTGATGTTACCTTTATTTTTTGTAGGTACAGAGGATTCTTCGTAATAGACAGACTATATAGGTTCGCACATATAGAGGTGAGCGGTTTGTCGAATTTATAACCACACCGAACGTTTTACTTATAACAACGCTGGTTCTAATTGTGGAAACTTGTTTCCTAACAGTGTCATCATCGTTCTTGATTTTGCATGGATCATTTAACTACGACGTTCGTCTTTTTATTAAGGTGAGCGCATGTTGAATAATGGAGGACATGGAGTTCTGGGTGTTGTCATCTAGTAGGTAGACTGATTGGTTGTTTTTGGCTTACTTTTCACTTCGTTCTATTTTTTAGACAGAGTCGTGTGCGTTTCGGTAGGGTAATACAACTGTATTTGCCATTAGTTTTGTTTTGGTAATATGAATATGCATCCAAACAAGTGTTCATTTTTTTGTTGACCGTGATTTCACCTGAAACCTGTGTGAATTATGAATCAGCATGGTAATTGCTAAGAAAAAATGCTTTTTTGAAGTGTTTACCTTTATATGTACAGTTTAACTGCTGACTTATTGTAAATATGTAACATTGCATCGTTTGATATTGTTACCTTGTTCTTTTCAGTTGACAATTGGAACCCCTGACGAAGGGACAAGAGCGTCCCGAAATGCATTGGGTGGTGGTTCATGAAACATTCTAAAAACAATGCATATTGCAAATGTTATATGATTTGATCCTATGCATAGTCTTTTTGGATTCTACTGATGATTTAAAACAAATTAAATGTATTGAATGCACATTGGACTGATTTGAAAAGTTTATTGAATGTTTAAATGTTATTTCAGTAGTGCGCACTGTAGTTCTAGCAGCCCAAGTGGGGTTAGGCCTTTATTCAGAGTTCATTCACCAATGCTTGGCAGGCATTAATACAGAGCAGCACACATATCGGTAAAACTTATTAATCAGTTGAAAGTGTGCGACACCCAACCACATTCACTTCCATAGGAATCAATGGCAAATACCGAATCTGTAATTACAGAATCGGTAATTACCGAATCTTACAGATTCGGTATTTTTACCGAATATTTTACCTACATAGCAATTACTGAATAGTGAATACCGAATCTTTAAAATTCGGTATTTACCATTCGGTAAATTGCTATTACCTACATCTAGGCCCTAGTCGACTTCAGTCCTACGTCTAAACTACAGTATATATTATTCCAATGCGCAGAGCCTATAGGAGGAATATAGGAACTACAGTACATGGCGCCCAACGTTTGGTAAGGCGATAATTTAACGCTAGATACTAGAGTAACTCAGTCGTGCTTTTCACACAGACCCTTTTTTCCCGTAAAATACTCCAATAGACATCTGGAGTGGGTAAAAGGATAATATCCGCCAAAACTGAGTAGGACGAAAAATCCTTTGTATTAGTTTTTGGTTTATTCAACGTTGAAGGATGAAGTGTTCCAAAATATTGTGCACCTAATCTTTGTTTCCTTGAAATTTTGCTCTAGAAAAACTTTCAGTCAACAAAATGTCGGAGAGTGACGGCGAAAGGGAGAGAGCTGCAGCAGCAGCTCAAGCAGTCTTAGAAGACACAAATCTCCAACAGAATACGCGGATGCAATATTCATCCCGGCAAATGTAAAGAAACCCATAACTACAAAACTTATAGAAAATCGGGTATCATCGAGAGGTGGTAAAGTTATCTTTGTTATAGAGGCACATGAATATCGGCAGACAGAGGTATTCTATTCATGGATTATGTTTCCTGCAGCAAATGCAGTAACACACGAGTTCCACTACTATAAATTAGAGGAACCTCCAGCGGAATAGGTTCCTTTTGAGGATGTTGAAATTCCATTAACTTACCAAGAGCATCAGCTCTGGTTTAAAGGCGCCCTACAACATCAAAATCACATTACCAGGCTCGGTCCACTAAGTAGACCAGGAGCAACATGGCCGGTACTGGCCAGCTGCACACCACATCCTGACATTAACGGAATGACAGGTCCAGAACTGTTAGCTCAGCTGAAACAATTAATTAAAATTCATAGACAATTGGTTCAATATGTCATGCAGACTTTAACAGTCCAACCAGCTGTAAGGATTCCACAGCACACCCCTCACCAGGGGAGCACCAACAAAATTACTCCACAGACTATACAAGCGGTCATTGGTAAATTGCCGCAAAAAGGGAACAAATTCCGTCTGGTTAGCTCAAAAAATTACTCAGATAGAGGCAGTATTCCCTGATAGTACACCTCATGAGAAACACAGAATTCTGACAATCTGTTTACCAATGGGAATAGCACCACGTGTGGAGGACTGTGACACTTGGGGTACAGTCTTTGCTTCAATCTACACAAAAGCACATGGTGTACCGTCCATGGCGGTGATACCAGACGTTCTGAGGCAGATTCAAAATGAATACGGTCCAGAACCGGCCTTAAATCTAGGCATGAAATTAATGAAAGATTTCAAACAGGTCTCAGCTATATTATGAGCTAACATTAAAGGTGAAGCAGCATCCATGGCAATCCGCCAAAAGTTAAAAGAAACAGATATAACAGATCAACCATATGAGCTTGCTAGAATTATTGAAAAATCTTATGAAGAATTAGGAAGAGATAGTTTGGGTGGGAAACCAGTAAAGCCAGAATTAACTGAAAATCCTGAAAAGATGTTTATTAAAAATAATCTCACTACTCCTAAAAAGAAGTGGGAAAACACTAAACAGACTCTTTCTAGAGAAAAACATTCTCAGTCCAGAGGAAGATCTCCCCAACGGGAGCCCTTTGAAAAAAGGTACAACCTTAGGAATAGGGATAATTTGAAAAAAACCTGATAGATATCAAAATAATGATACACGTCCCTCTCGATCTTTTCAGACTTCCTCGCAGAAATCGGAAAGAAGAGGACGGTCAAAACACAAGGAGGAACGCGCCAAGTCCAAAGACAAAGAACCCGTTCACCAAAGTAAAAAAGCTCAATTTCCTAAAAAGAAGGTAGCAAGCATAAAGATCAGACATGCTGAGGATCTTGAGGACACAACTCAAGAATGGGGAGTGGTCTCAAACAGTGCTAGACAGCGCAGCAGAAGTCACCATAATTCGCAGGATCCTGAAGGATCTTCTGGAGACAGTAGACTTGAAGGAATGCATTCAGGTTGAAACCGCCGACATCAGGGTTAGTGTACCCCACAAGTTATATGAAGTAACACTATGGATGGAGGGGGACATAACTAGAAAAATAAGAGCACTCGTTTGGGTAAAGCTCTCTAAGGGCTATGACATTCTTCTAGCTGAACAAGATTGGACACCTGAATTTGTCAGGGAGTGCCCACATGGCGAAGAGATAATTATGCCGGCCTTCTCAAATCATATTCCAATTCATAAAAAATACACTTATGCCAGAAAATGGGCAGTAGCTCAGGCTCCAGCATTATATAACAATCATGTGGGATGGGATGAGGATTCTCCTAACCATAAAATCTAGTTAAAAAATCAACCTGCTGCACAAAGGCAGTACCCAGTTAAGCAAGAAGCTGAAAAACTAGTCAGGGAGATATTAAATCAACTTGAATACCAAGGGATGATTGAAACATGCACCTCGTCAATGAACAATCCTTTTTTTCCTGTCTCAAAACCAGACAATTCATATAGTCTAGTATTGGATTATAGGCACTTAAACTCTTGTTGCAAAACTTTTGCAGTGCAAAATGCACACAGTGCAGCACTGATGAATAACATAGTGCGCAAAAAATACAAAACCACATTAGATAATTCAAATGGGTTTTTCTGTCAAAACATTGCACCTGAAAGCAGGCATCTAACCGCTGTCTCAATAATGGGGATGCAGCGACAATTTTGCTGTCTTCCCCAAGGATTCAAGAATAGTCCAGGGTTATTTTCAGCCAGGGTAACAGAGTTACTACAAACGTTCGATGATGAGGCATTATCTTATGTCGATGACGTCTATCTTACAGATGACGACTTGGACAGGCACCTGGAAAGAGTGAACACCATAATACTTGATTTCGCCTCTGAGGGGTATAAATTCAATTTTAAGAAATCACGAATTGCCCACCTCAATGTCCTACTTCTAGGGTACGAGTTATCAAGTGAAGGCAAAAGCCTGGCAGCAAACTTTCTAGAAAAATGTGCGCTGCTCCAAACTCCAAGAACGCTGAAAAACTTACAGTCCATTCTAGGTTTCCTGAATTTTGGAAGAACGTATGTTCTAAATTACGCTGAAAGGGTTACACCTCTCTACAAACTAATCAAACCTGATTTCAAACCAACTAATTGGACTCAAGCACACACAGAAATTCTGCGTTCAGTCCAAACAGACATGTTAGCTAAAAAACAGTTACAGACATGTGAAAACGTTCGCAATCTTGTGACCCGAGTCCTCCCAGGAAGATGCGGATTTACGTACCTGACCTTTAATGAGGGAGAAACGGTACCAATAGCATACAAATCACACTTGTATACACAAGCTGAAATGAAGTTCACTTCTACTGAGAAAATTCTGACAGCGGTTCAAACTGCAGTAGCAAAAGAGAGGGCTCTCGGCAGGGTAAACGCATAATGATCGTTACACCTGTACCTGCCTTAGAGGCAGTGACAAAAGCAAGCATTCCAAATGCTAAAGCTTTACATCCAAGATGGATACAATGGGTTAACTCTATTGCTGCAACAGACGTTGAATACGTTTTTGACCCTAGCTTAAAAGCACAAGAATTTCTCCAATACAAACATGAATGTCCTCTGCCGACCGAAATTCTGTCTCTGGAACATTACGGATGTATAATATATACAGACGGTTCAGCACAGCCCGCAATTGGGGGTAAACAAGCCTATAGTGCTGCGTGGGCGATTGTTAAAGGTAGATGTCGCGAAGGCAAATTCAGACCATGGTCACAAAAACTCAATCACTCGGAGACTGTACAGCTCAGCGAGCTGAACTACAGGCTTTCAAGATGTCGCTTGAAAATACTGATCGCGAATTCCCCACACTAATAGTGTGCAATTTGTATTTCTGCGTTGAATCTTACAACGAAAATTAGCAGAACTGCGTTAAAAACGGCGTCAAAAATTCAAAAGGTGGCACAATTAAGCATAAAACGCTTTGGGAACAAGTAGTTCTTTTGCAGAAAGAACTACAAAAGACTCACATGATTCATACACTGAGTCATCAGGGTGATGGCGTTCACGTTGCAGGGAATTCATTGGCTGATGAAGCCGCGAAGGCAGCTGTGCAAACGGCTTCCGTAGCTACAATCGCTCGCTCAAAAAGAGTAATAGACGGTGAAACGTTACCAGCACTAAAAGCCTCTATGGAAGGAAATCCTGCAGCGTTACCTCTAAACTATCCACTCACGTATACATTCATAATTGATGCAAACTCCGTTCCTTTTGCTCGAATCCCTGGAGTGGGGGACAGAGTAATTCCAAACAGGAAGCGGAGAGCTTACGTCGTTCAAGAAGCACATATGGGGCAGGGTCTGACACATCAAGGGATCTTGAAAACTCTAAAAGAATTAGAAGAGATGTACTAGTGGCCAGGAATAAGCATTCATACAATTGGAATTTAGATCGTTTTCTGCTGCCTTGCTTAATACTGCTTTATAAGTGCAGAATCGCTTTGCCTGCTGTTTGCCTGCGTGTCGCTCAGCTTGTTTAGCATTACAATTGGAATTTAGCGCTGTTTTCACCTTGTTTAGCGCGTTTTCCTCCAGCGCTCGCCTGTGCTCCCCCCCGCCTCCATTTTGTTTGTTATTATAGCCCTCGTGAGCCCGACCCGCCTCCCAGCTGAACCGCCCTCCCACTGACCGTAAACAGCGCTCCCCTCCTGAACACTGCGTGACTCGCTCCTCTCCCTCGAGCAGGGTGGTCGCTCCCAGTGTCCCCTGGAGACATATGGTATCGTTTTCTGCTGCCTTGCTTAATACTGCTTTATAAGTGCAGAATCGCTTTGCCTGCTGTTTGCCTGCGTGTCGCTCAGCTTGTTTAGCAATACAATTGGAATTTAGATCGTTTTCTGCTGCCTTGCTTAATACTGCTTTATAAGTGCAGAATCGCTTTGCCTGCTGTTTGCCTGCGTGTCGCTCAGCTTGTTTAGCATTACAATTGGAATTTAGCGCTGTTTTCACCTTGTTTAGCGCGTTTTCCTCCAGCGCTCGCCTGTGCTCCCCCCCGCCTCCATTTTGTTTGTTATTATAGCCCTCGTGAGCCCGACCCGCCTCCCAGCTGAACCGCCCTCCCACTGACCGTAAACAGCGCTCCCCTCCTGAACACTGCGTGACTCGCTCCTCTCCCTCGAGCAGGGTGGTCGCTCCCAGTGTCCCCTGGAGACATATGGTATCGTTTTCTGCTGCCTTGCTTAATACTGCTTTATAAGTGCAGAATCGCTTTGCCTGCTGTTTGCCTGCGTGTCGCTCAGCTTGTTTAGCAATACAATTGGAATTTAGATCGTTTTCTGCTGCCTTGCTTAATACTGCTTTATAAATGCAGAATCGCTTTGCCTGCTGTTTGCCTGCGTGTCGCTCAGCTTGTTTAGCATTACAATTGGAATTTAGCGCTGTTTTCACCTTGTTTAGCGCGTTTTCCTCCAGCGCTCACCTGTGCTCCCCCCCGCCTCCATTTTGTTTGTTATTATAGCCCTCGTGAGCCCGACCCGCCTCCCAGCTGAACCGCCCTCCCACTGACCGTAAACAGCGCTCCCCTCCTGAACACTGCATGACTCGCTCCTCTCCCTCGAGCAGGGTGGTCGCTCCCAGTGTCCCCTGGAGACATATGGTATCGTTTTCTGCTGCCTTGCTTAATACTGCTTTATAAGTGCAGAATCGCTTTGCCTGCTGTTTGCCTGCGTGTCGCTCAGCTTGTTTAGCAATACAATTGGAATTTAGATCGTTTTCTGCTGCCTTGCTTAATACTGCTTTATAAGTGCAGAATCGCTTTGCCTGCTGTTTGCCTGCGTGTCGCTCAGCTTGTTTAGCATTACAATTGGAATTTAGCGCTGTTTTCACCTTGTTTAGCGCGTTTTCCTCCAGCGCTCGCCTGTGCTCCCCCCCGCCTCCATTTTGTTTGTTATTATAGCCCTCGTGAGCCCGACCCGCCTCCCAGCTGAACCGCCCTCGCCCCTCCCCTTCCACTATCCATATATGACAGTAGTTCCCGCGCGCAGCGTTCACGCGCAGCGTCCGCGCCCAAACCGCGCCGAAGGTGCGCCAAAGGTAAGCCCGTCTACGCCCGTCCGCGCCTGGACCGCGCCCAGCGCCAGACCCCCTGCCCCTCGCGCTGCCCAGCCCCCCCGCGTTACCTACGATGCCGCCACCCTCCTAGCCCTTAACCCCGGCCGCGCCCCCAACTGTTTCCAAGCCGCTCCTGGTCGCACCCATGGACCGTTCTCCTGCCTCTCCTGCAAATTTAGCGGCACTGACAACATCTCCGCTGCGACCACAACACAGATTACCGACCCCAACCACCTAGAATGCATCCTTCTCAACACTCGCTCGGTCCACAGGCACGCCATTGACCTTTGGAACCTACTAGACACCATCTCTCCTGACGTCGCCTTCCTAACGGAAACATGGATGAACGCTTCCTCCGCCCCTGACATCGCCATCGCTATCCCTGATGACTATAAGATCACACGCAAGGACCGCACCGACCATACAGGAGGAGGAATCGCTATCGTCCATAAGAAATCAATCCGCATCTCAACCAGCTCTGACGACAACCTCGCTAACTCCGAACACCTTCACTTCCAGATCCACATCGACCCCAAAACCACACTCCGAGGCACCCTCCTCTACAGACCACCAGGACCCCGCGCAAAATTCAGTGAAGACATCACGGACTTCATCACCCCACACGCGCTCCCCTCCAAAGACTACATCCTTCTGGGAGACCTCAACTTTCACCTTGAAAAGATCAACGACCGCAACACCGCCACCCTCTTGGACAACCTCGCCAACCTCGGACTTAAACAACTGGTCACTTCACCCACCCACATCGCAGGTCACACACTCGACCCCATCTTCACCTCTAGCAACCATGTCTCCTTCAGCCATACTACGAATCTCCTCTGGACTGACCACAGCTGCGTTCACTTCACCTACAACAAGCCGAAACCCACCACCCACCTCCAACCAACTCTACAAAGAAACTGGAACAAGATCACCACCGACCAGATCTCCACATCACTCCTCCAAACCTCCCCAGCCCTCTCTTCTAACGCCAACGAAGCCGCCTCCAACCTCACCCTCTGGCTATCCAACACCGCCGACACCTTAGCACCACTGAAAAAACGTCAACACAAACCTGGCATCAAGAAGGCCTCATGGTTCAACGATGACCTCAAGAATTCCAAGAAACTGTGCCGCTCCCTTGAAAAGGCCTGGAAAAAAGACCCATCCACCAACACCAAAGACGCCTTCAAAAGCGCCATCCGTACTCACCACCAACTGATCCGAAAAGCCAAGAAAACAGCATTCAAGGATCGACTTGACAACAACGCCCACAACAGCAAGGAACTTTTCAACATCGTCAAGGAATTTTCCAACCCCTCGGCCAACTCCAACGACATCACCCCCTCTCAAACCCTCTGCGATTCCCTAGCCTCTTTTTTCCACAACAAGATTGCTGACATCCACAACAGCTTTGACAACCAACCCGGAAGCCAACCCACCCTACCATCAGCCGACCATCTTCCCCTCGTTAACACCCTTAACGCCTGGAACCCAATCTCCACTGAGGACACCATCCGCCTGATGAATTCCATCCACTCTGGATCCCCCACAGACCCATGCCCTCACCACATCTTCAACAAAGCAGACTCCGTCATAGCTCCGCACCTCCGAGACGTCATCAACTGTTCCTTCAACTCCGCTACCTTCCCAGAAGACTGGAAACACGCTGAACTCACCGCCCTTCTGAAAAAACCAACAGCAGACCCCACCGAACTCAAAAACTACCGCCCCATCTCGCTTCTTCCATTCCCGGCCAAAGTCATCGAGAAAGCTGTCAACAACCAGCTCGCCGCCTTCCTCGAAGCCAACAAATCACTCGACCCCTCACAATCTGGCTTCCGAGCCAAACACAGCACTGAGACCGCCCTCATCGCAGCAACAGACGACATTCGAACTCTACTGGACAACGGAGACACAGTCGCCCTCATCCTCCTCGACCTCTCTGCAGCCTTCGACACAGTCTGCCACAGCACCCTTTTACAACGCCTCAGAAACATCGGAATCCAAGGAAAGGCACTGGAATGGATCACCTCGTTCCTCACCGGAAGAACACAGAGAGTCCGCCTCCCACCATTCAAGTCCGAAGCCTCCGAAATCATCTGCGGCGTACCACAAGGATCCTCACTCAGTCCCACCCTCTTCAACGTATACATGAGCCCCCTCGCGGCCATCGCCCGCCAACACAACCTCAACATCATCTCTTACGCGGATGACACTCAACTGATCCTATCTCTCACCAAGGACCCCAGCACCGCCAAAACTAACCTACACGAAGGAATGAAAGAAGTCGCCGAATGGATGAAACAAAGCCGTCTGAAACTGAACTCAGACAAAACAGAAGTCCTCATCTTAGGTAAATCCCCCTCTGCATGGGACGACTCCTGGTGGCCGGAAGCCCTCGGAAATGCACCCATCCCGACAGACCACGCACGGAACCTTGGCGTCATCCTGGATTCTTCACTCTCTATGAACAGACAAGTCAGCGCCGTATCCTCTTCCTGCTTTAACATTCTTCGCATGCTCAGAAAAACTTTTCGCTGGATCCCCACCGAAACAAGGAAAACAGTCACCCATGCCCTGGTCACGAGCCGACTGGACTACGGAAACACCCTCTACGCAGGTACCACCGCTAAACTCCAGAAGAAACTACAACGAATCCAAAACGCCTCAGCCAGGCTCATATTAGACATCCCACGCAACGAACACATCTCTGGTCACCTCAAAGACCTCCACTGGCTACCCGTCAATAAGAGGATTACTTTCCGTCTGCTTACCCACGCACACAAATCACTCTACGACATCGGACCAGATTGCCTCAACTCTCGACTGTCCTTCTACACCCCCTCCCGCCAACTTCGCTCTTCCAGCCAAGCCCTCGCCACTGTACCTCGCATCAACAAGACCACCATGGGAGGCAGATCCTTTTCATACCTGGCTGCCAGAACATGGAACTCACTCCCCGCTTACCTTCGCCTCACCCAGAATCACCTAGCGTTCAGAAAACAGCTTAAAACGTGGATTTTTGACAAATAATCACCCCCCCCCCTTCCTAAGCGCCTTGAAACCCTCTGGGTATGTAGTGCGCTATATAAATTTTATGACTTGACTTGACTTGACCAGATACCTGACTACAGTATAGCCAGCCCAGTTCAGATACCACTGTTAGACAGCATTCGGCTATCTACCCGCAGGTGTCCCTACAGACAAATGCGGTCCCACAACTACTAGGACAAGATTTATTTGGTTATGGCCCCAGCGCTCGGCTGATGCAAGAACTGTTAGAAAGGATTTGCGAGTCTTTATCGGCACATACGCAATCGGCACACTACATTCTGCCCTGGGTCCTGCGTTTAGCTCTCGAGCTTACAAGGAGGCTATGGTTAGCTTGGGCGTTGCATTGCGGTATTCTAGTCCCTTCCATCCTGAGGTTAATGCGGTAGTGGAAAGAAAAAACCGTGACATAAAGCAATCCATAACAGCTAAGGTATTAGGTTAGTGTGATGGGTGGGTCAAACATTTAATAAGTGTCCAACGTAGTCTTAACAGTCTGCCAAGAAATTCTCTGGGGGGAATCACTCCTTATGAATTACTGTTTGGTACTAGAATGATAATCAAAGACCTTGATTGTCAAACTTCAGTGGTGGAACAAAAACCATTTGATGTTAAAGATCGTTTGGCTGTTTTACAGGACTTAAATGAAACAAGAAGAAGTCTGAGTAACACAACAAAAAAGCCAACAGCCACTGAAGAAAAACCACCTGTCCCAGCAAGACCTGTCTGGATTCCAAAGATTGGGGATCTAGTCAGGGAAAAGATAGCGGTGAAGAAGGAATTCACGTCTTCTTACAGAAAAGCAGTACCTGTCTTAGCAATCCAAGGAACAAGATCTGTAGTACTACTGCCCCTTGCTGGTAAAAAGGAGAACCGAGTCGTGTCCATCGACCTGGTCAAACCACAACATGTGGCCAATAATTAGTAGTAGGCCCAGTGGACTCCCAAGATGTAGCACAAATCTGCAAGTCCTAGGAATGTTTTTACATATAATCAATGGGAGCATTGTCCCACACCACCAAAAGGCAGCTCAAAAACATTCCATGAAAAGTTTTCGTACTTCTCTGGGTTTAATGTTACAAATCCAGAAACGTTTTATTTCAAAAATGTAAGACAGGATTGATAAAAAAAAGCTGACCAACACTAAACAAATTTATTCTGCAAACTTTTATGCTCATCTGTCTACATTAGGTTTTAACTTTTGGAAAGACAACATTGAGACAAAGACTGTCTGGGGCAGGAAAGAATGGCAAGTACAGGATTTAGAAGCCTTGCTCAGAGCCTGCATTATACCAGAACAAATAATGTTTTAAAACAATACTGTTCAACAGACTTCTTGTCTTGACTTGGCTAGGATAAAAGATTTAAATAAACCGCCTTTACCTAAACCCACTTCTGAAAGTACTGACACGACAGAAAAGGAGGTAGACGTACCATTTATTTTTACATAAAACAGAACTAATCCTGATTGGAAAAAATGGTTAATCTGGCCCACAGACACCAATAACTGTCATGATAGATTCCTGAACAAAACACAGGGGTAAAACTGAACAGGCCAGATCCAAGATACTCCCAGAGACAACATCCAGGGATAGTAACCACATATAGTGTAGGAAAGCTATGCCTTGAGTGGCTACAGACATACACACTTCCGGAAATAAGACAACACTTATCTTTACTTAAAGAAAGCAATGATTTGCGAGATTTCCTAATGGGGCCTCGCAAACCATGGCAAAAACGTTTTATATACGCCGGTATATATGCTGCGTACAACGAAGCTTGGAAAATAACGCAAATTGAGACTGCAGAAAGAATACGAGAAATTGATCATATTAATTTGGAAAAAGCTCTCTCTGTAGTAGACAATGGGTTAACGACTCTGTCCTCAAGAATATATTCATTGGACAGCATTGTATCCTCTGCAATTGATATAATGGAACAGGACTTGCTAATGTTACAACATGGCCAGTCTCAATTACGTTCTATAATGCAGTTAGGCTGGACATTGCAAAACCTTCGTTCAGGCTACGTGCCATGGCGTCTAATCAACACAACGTCATTGTTTGCTGTATTTAACCTTACAGATAAACAAATCTCTTTGGCACAAAGAGGAGCAGACTATACAGTGCTGAGCATTGAAAAACTGTAAAGATTACCATTGACAGTTTCTGAGAAGCCTGTCATAGAATGGATAATTCATGGCACCATCATGATACCAGTGACGATTTTCCAATTTCAGTATTGGCTACAGCATATGCCAGCAGGCCTGTATGAAAGGTTGGGTAAAGAATACATTAAGTCAACATGGACTTTACCTTACACACACAAATGTTGGAACAAGGGAAATGAGGTATTCCTTAGTGGAACAAGCATTTGCAATGCAATAGGTCTCGCATTAGGAAAGTTTGAGCTATTGGTCTTGTAAATGACAATTTTTTTATTTATGTGTTGTTTTGGAAAATAGCTAAATTAATAGCTTTGTCATTTACAATGCCAATAGTTATAACTTTCGCAAATGTGACACCTGTAGCATTTGTAATGCAACATGTTTTATATTTACGTGACTTAAATGTATTGATATTACAAACAACAATGGCTTTTAATTTTTTTAAATAATTAATACTCAAATACTTAAATAAAAGTGATTGTAATTTATAAAGGCAATAGCTTAAACTTTTGTAAATAACTTTTGTGAAGATTATGTTCAGTGTATTTTATTGTGACGAAAATCCAAGAACAGAAGTGAAATATTAACCTCTTTTTGTGACATTTGTAATAAAGCTTGAAACATTGAGAGAACATATTTGAACCAGTGATGCTGTGGTGGTGCCGAGTGATGCTGTGGGTGCGCTGAGTGATGCTGTGGTTGCGCTGAGTGATGCTGTGGTTGCGCTGAGTGATGCTGTGGTTGCGCTGAGTGATGCTGTGGTTGCACTGAGTGATGCTGTGGTTATGCTGAGTGATGCTGTGGTTGTGCTGAGTGATGCTGTGGTTGTGCTGAGTGATGCTGTGGTTGCGCTGAGTGATGCTGTGGTTGCGCTGAGTGATGCTGTGGTTGCGCTGAGTGGTGCTGTGGTGATGCTGCGTGGTGCTGTGGTGGTGCTGAGTGGTGCTGTGGTGGTGCTAAGTGGTGCTGTGGTGGTGCTGTGGTGGTACTGAGTGGTGCTGTGGTGGTGCTTTGGTGGTGCTGAGTGATGCTGAGGTGGTGCTGAGTGGTGCTGTGGTGGTGCTGAGTGGTGCTGAGTGGTGCTGTGGTGGTGCTGAGTGATAATGTGGTGGTGCTGAGTGGTGCTGTGGTGGTGCTGAATGATGCTGTAGTGGTGCAGAGTGGTGCTGTGGTGGTGCTGAGTGATAATGTGGTGGTGCTGAGTGATAATGTGGTGGTGCTGAGTGATAATGTGGTGGTGCTGAGTGGTGCTGCTGAGTGATGTTGTGGTGGTGCTGAGTGGTGCTGTGGTGGTGGTGCTGAGTGGTGCTGAGTGGTGCTGTGGTGGTGCTGTGGTGGTGCTGAGTGATAATGTGGTGGTGCTGAGTGATAATGTGGTGGTGCTGAGTGGTGCTGTGGTGGTGCTGAGTGATAATGTGGTGGTGCTGAGTGATAATGTGGTGGTGCTGAGTGATAATGTGGTGGTGCTGAGTCATAATGTGGTGATGCTGAGTGATAATGTGGTGGTGCTGAGTGATAATGTGGTGGTGCTGAGTGATAATGTGGTGGTGCTGAGTGATAATGTGGTGGTGCTTAGTGATGCTGGGGTAGCGCTGAGTGATGATGTGGTGATGCAGAGGGCAGAAAGGCACAAAAAGCGAGTCTAACAGAGGGCAGAAGAACAGAAAAACAAGGGAAAAACGAGTCTAACAGAGGGCAGAAGGGCACAAAAAACGAGTCTAACAGAGGGCAGAAAGGCACAAAAACCGAGTCTAACAGAGGGCACAAAGGCACAAAAAACGAGTCTAACAGAGGGCATGAGAGCAGAAAAACATGGGAAACACGAGTCTAACAGAGGGCAGAAAGGCACAAAAAACGAGTCTAACAGAGGGCAGAAAGGCACAAAAACCGAGTCTAACAGAGGGCAGGAAGGCACAAAAACCGAGTCTAACAGAGGGCACAAAGGCACAAAAAACGAGTCTAACAGAGGGCATGAGAGCAGAAAAACATGGGAAACACGAGTCTAACAGAGGGCAGAAAGGCACAAAAAAAACGAGTCTAACAGAGGGCAGAAAGGCACAAACAAGCATTGGTGAAGCAAGGAGGTCTTGTCTTGCAGGCTGCTGCAGTAGATACATGTAAAAAAAAAATCATTGCAAGCCTATGCAACAAAAATAAAGACCTAGCTGCTTATCCTTGCAATTAAATACATTTAAAAAATGAACCATCACATAAAATTTTAACTGAACAGTAGGAGTGCTTCTTAGCAGGAACGTGTACAAAGAACAGGTATAGAAACTTTTTAATTTTAATGCACATAGCAGGAGAGTATGATTCATATTACCACAACAAAGGTACTAATAGCTTTGTATTTCTGTAAAGTGAAGACAAGCCACGATCTCGAGAGGTTGTGGGGCAGGGTGAAGGGTTAAGGGGTAGGAAGAGACGGCACACGCTGGGCAGGCTGCGATCTGGGTGGGGGTTGTGGGGAAGGGGTGAAAGAAGAGACGGCACAGTGTGAGCAGGCTGCCTCAAGCAGGACGCTTTGATGTGGTGTGCGAGGCGGATGGGGGTGGGAGGCGGGGGAGCAGGGGAGCAGGGGAGCAAGCGATTGGCAGGGAACCAGCGACAGACTTCAGAACAGCCGCCTTTTCATCTCCAATTAACGCCAAGGAGCCAGAAGAACAGTGTAAGGCTGCGCTTAAGGACAGCTCGTCGTTCACAACGCAACCCAATATATTGCACACATTTAGCTAATCGCAAAGAAGCGAAGTTGCTTCCATTTGTTTGCAGATGGACAATCAATGTAGTCAACAGAAAGCCGTGTGCCGCACTTACCCATTTCAAAGTACGCCTGAGGAAGAGCACTTACGCATAGTCGATTGTACATTGAAACGAGAAATGGGAAATGAAAGGCAAGAAAGGGTGGGAGGGCGGGAAATGAACGGAAAGCAAGGGTGGGAGGGCGGGAAATTAAACAAGTTAAAAAAATAAAAGTACACTGGAAGGGGGGAGGAGAAATGCGAGAGACAGCCAGGCGGCCGTCAAAGTGAAAGTACGGCCTCCGGCCGAGGGCAGTGAATAAATTAGGGGAGGAGAAATGCCTGAGGCAGAGTGCATGCTGGGGGATGCCAGTGGGAGGGAGGCTGGTGGCTTTGATGTGCACACGCTTTTTAGGTCAATGCGCTTGCGCATTGAGCTTGCTTTTCACGGGCACAGCATCAAATCGCCCTATGGTTAAGCTCTGGTTAAGCCCCAATATCCCTCGCAAGCTCAATGCGCAAGCGCATTGACAGGCTCGACCTAAAAAAAATTAAAAACTCACTAAGTGGTACACTTTTGTGCAAAGGTATTAATTTACACGGAGCCTGCGACGGTTCTGCAAATAAATTGAAAAACAGAAGAGGGGCCCTGAATCTAAGGCTTAATAACAAGGAGGGGAACAACCAGCCAGGGCGAGAATACTGGAAAGAAGAACATGAAAGGGGTGTTCCCTAAATGCCAGGAGGACACAGTTCTACTCATACATTCAACTAGCCCACACAACCACAAGGAGAATTTATTTATTCAAAAAATATTTTAATTTTTTTTAAATATAGGGCATTTTCATAGACAACTAATTTCATTTGAACAGTGTAGCAACATCTGTTAAACATTTCATCATTAAATACAAGACTTAGGTTAAAAAACTAGGACACACCAAAATGATTAAAAAAAGGCACAAAGTACATTCACTCCTTCACTCAAACACACCTCTTGTACAACCAGTTACACATACAAACAATCCCATACATATCACCACACACAGAAGCGCCGATGCGCGTTTCGGACAAGTGCCAATACAGGCTTCCTTCATCAGGGCGCACTTGAGATCGAATTATCAGACATAAAGAATGACGTCTGACAGAAGGGTCCTCGGAAGCAGTCCTAGTAACAGCAAGGGCTGTGAGAGGGAATTCTGTGGGCAGAAAAAATCAATATAAGACACACTCAAAAATGCAGTTCAATTAAAAGCAAGGCCTGGGTCAGAGTAAGCAGAAGACACGAATTCAAACCACCTCATCCACACATACCGAAATAATAGATCCTCCTTATATCCCAAGATCTAGGTCACGTAGGCAGACAGAGAATGAAAGCTCATCGTGTATTGAAAAGTATCACCAATAAATGTCAAAATAAAATAAAAAGAATTAGAGAGTGCTCAAAGAACCACCACATAAGAGGTAAAACAATAGGTCAACAAACAGTCAGGTAAGAAAATGGCAGCTTACCGAAAGACCCTCAGCAGAGGGGCCCAAGGGGAGGTTTCTAATAATTCGCAGCAGTAAGCCTCAGCGAGATCACACTGGTGTAAACATTCACTGAGCAGCAGGGAATCGAAAAGTCGTTAATTCAGGGGCTCATAAAAGATAGACATAAAAGAGGAATAAAAGAAAATTTATTTTGAGAAACAAGAGATACGTGAAAAAACAGTCTAAGGAAGACCGTGAGTATCCTGAAAGGATGTCGGGAAAGTTGGTCAAAAGTTGACCAAACATATTAAAGTACCTGTTCAAATGAAATTAGTTGTCTATGAAAATGCCCTATATTTAAAAAAAAAAATTAAATATTTTTTGAATAAATAAATTCTCCTTGTGGTTGTGTGGGCTAGTTGAATGTATGAGTAGAACTGTGTCCTCCTGGCATTTAGGGAACACCCCTTTCATGTTCTTCTTTACGGTTCTGCAAATAACCTCTCTTGCTACCTGCACGGTACTCCCTCGACTGTGATAGAACCCATTTTCAGGCAGCTATCCAATGGCAGTTACGTTATGTTGAATTATCACAGCTGCTGTGGCATGATGCCAGGAAAACTTTATCTCATTAGTGTGTCGTCCATGGTCACTTGTTGTATGCAAGTATTGTATCCAACTCAAAAGACAGACAGTGGGACTACAATATGGCCTTCAGTGAATATCTCTTCTATACGAATTGATACTTTAATCAGAATAAAAGCCTTTCTTTTGCAAAAGTCAGTGCCACTGACCTCGTCTAAAGAAACGTATGATCTGCAAGTTGTGAGGACATCTGCAGAGATACATGCATTATTATCAACAAACTTCCCAGTACATTTCGCAGAAATGTTAAGTCAAATCTTAAAAATGTCTGATACCAGTGCCATCGCACATGTATTTAAGACGATTTTTTCGGGACTGTTAACAACATTTGAAGCAGTCCTCAGCATTTTTCCAAATTTCGTGCACTTTGTGTTCGGCGGCCTGCCTCTCATCTTGGGACTCGTAGCATGAATTTTATTTTTATTCCTTCTTCTCCGGTATGGAAGGTCCAGCAACCAACGATACCCAGACCAACATGGAAGGGGCCCTCCTTGCCATGAACACTACATATATAATTTCTTTATTTGGTTTTTGACATTACAAAACCATAAAAGCAGCAACAAAATTCATACATTTACATATTTAAAAAACTGTCAAGTATGTCATGAAAATATTTTAACAAAATTCCAGAATGTTAAAAAAATTGAGTTCATAAAAATAATTCAGTTTTTAAAGATTGTTCCTGTGCCTGATAATACATTTTAAGAAGTTAAGTACATGATAACAAGTTCGTTCAGAGTCTAACATCTGTAGGAATAACATGGCGGGACGACACTGTCTGAAGCCCCAGCACTTTAACAGTGGGAATAGCCACATTTTTCTGTGAGTATGGAAATATTTGCAAAACAATATTGTATGCATACAAGACTGTGGCGACATATCATCACATGGGCAATGAGCCAAAGTTAATTCCCAAGTGTTTTTTACTGGAAAGGCTACAAGCCTATGAAAAAGATTGAATCTAAACCTTGTCAGGAGCATCTTATCATATGTACTGATTTCTAATGTAAGGTAAGGCTGGATTTGCGGGGTGAACTGTACCATGTTTGCATGCAATACAGATTGTTTGGTCGATAGCAGAGTGATCCTAAGAGTCTCTAGATGGTTCATAGCTATTTGCTTCAGCTCTTTCTTTGTTATTTCAGTTAGGTTCTCTGGTGTAAGATAGTACTTTTCTAGTCCCAAATCTGAGAAAAAATGCCTAACATAAGTGAGCCATGCTATTTTGTGCGCAGAATCCAGCGCCATGGAATCCTCTAAGATATGTTTGGTCAGCACGTTTTTATCCGATACCCAGATGCGTCTCCAGAGCAACAGTGGCTGAACCTTTATCAGATCTTCTATGTATGGGATTCCCAATTCCACATGACAGGCGTAGATAGAAGAGCATTTTGGCGCAGATAGGAGAAATCTCATGAAGGAGTTCTCTGCTATTTGAAGAGAGCCAGTATCTGCATGCCCCCATACCCCAGCCCCGTACAGTGCAATAGCTTGGCATTTTGCTGCATAGATTTTTAGCAGTTCGACTGGTGGTCTCCTTCCAAGTCGCTGTGAGAAGTTCATCCGTGCTACAATTGCTCTCTTAAAAAGATGCTTCCTAGACTCAATGGCTGCCCTCCAGTTTAATCTATCATCTATCATTATGCCCAGGTAAGGGTACTGGGGAGTCCTCTCAAGTTTTTGTTCATTTAAATAAATGTTCTTTGTGCGTTTTTGCCCTCCACCAGCCACCATAACAAATGTTTTTTTAACGTTAATATGTAAATCTAAGGCACTCATAAAATCAGCATATTTGGTCAGGGATTTCTGAAGTTCTATTGGTGTGCGGGCCAGGATGACTGCGTCATCCGCGTAGAGCAGTGTGGGGATCAGGCGTTGATTTATTCTGGGGAGGTCCTGCCCCCCTCTCAGCATCTCCTCCTCCAGTCCGTTAGTATACAGCGAGAAGAGAAAGGGGGCCAGGACACACCCCTGCCTGACTCCCCGCTCTACTCTAAAAGACGCGGTGAGCTCCCCTTTTGTCCCATAGCGCACTCTTGCAGAATCTTCGGCGTATAATTCTCTCAGAAAATCCAGGAGGGGGAGATCCACCCCCATGGTTCTCAGGAGGGTCCATAGCTTCGCATGAGATACGCAGTCAAACGCAGAGGACAAGTCCACGTATACCATGTACATTGTCCCCTGCTTTGCGTGTATGTACTTGGACACGATCATACTTAAGTTAAGGGCCTGTTCTACGGTTCCAAAACCTTCCCTGAATTTAAATTGTAGGTCCGATAGGATCTTCTTATCACCTGCCCATTGCTGGAGTTGCTCTAAGACTACTCTGCCAACTACTTTGCCCAGAGAGTCCAGCAATGAAATGGGACGATAGCATTTTACGTCCTGGCGGTCCCCCTTTTTAAAAATTGGCACCATGATGGAGTTGGGCCAAGACTCCATCAATCCCAATTTCGCTGCTGCGGTGCATACTCTTGTAAGTATGGGGGCCCAGAGATCCGGACGATGTTTGAACAGATCTACTGGCACCCCGTCAGGTCCAGGTGCTTTACCACCTTTACTTAATTTTAATGCCTGTATTACGTCGAGTCTGTCAAATTGTAGGGAAATTGGAAATTCAACTGGGGGGAGAGAGTGGTGTAATTCTTCTATTGGGGATGTTAATTTGAAGATTTTGGAGAAGTGGTTTACCCAAGTTTCCTCTTCTATGGCCACATCAATCTGAGGTCTGTTGGAATCAGATAAAAAGGGAGACTTGACTATCCGCCAGAAGGACTCGCTATTTTTCGTAACTGCACTTTTATGAAGATCGTCCCATAAAGCTTATTTAGCTCTTGTTTTCCCAGCTTCCTAACCTTGTTATATTGAAGTCTGAGATGCTGTATCTGTTGCTGATCTCTGTTTGGTTGTTTAAGGGCCTTTTTTAACTTGGTTTGTGCCATAGTGCAGTCGTGGTTAAACCATCCTGTTGGAGTTGACTTAGTTTGATTAGAATTTCTAGTCAACAATCCTTTTGTTTTCTCTAATATTGTCTTGAAATTTTCGAGGACCGTCCCATCATCTATTGAGAGATCTAAACATTTTATTATATTGGGGTATGTTATCTTTATCAGTTTATTAGTTAGTTGAAAGGGGTCGATCTTTTCCCATTTTACAGTGAACCCGTTTTTTTTACACAGTTCAATCCTATTTTGAGATAGGGTGTTTGCTATTATTGTTGTATGAGTTTCTAGAATGTTCAGGTAGAGATCCAACCTAAGAGCAGAGTGATCACTTAAGATGCTTTTCATAAGTGTAAAATCCCTAGTTAGGTGTCTCAATCCATCCGTCGAAAGAATGTAATCGATGGTGGTCTCATGCCCCCTCCCTAGGTATGTTGGTTCTAGTAGGTTCTTAGTAGGGCCTTTTTTATTTGCTATTGACAATTCAAGGTCTAGGAGAAGATTGTTCATAGCTGTCCCCGTTCTTACGTGGGGGAAGTGCACGAGAGGATTGTCATACTCATCCAATATCCCGCAACTCTGGTTGTCCGAGCACGGGCAGGGGTGTAAATTAAAATCCCCTCCCCATAATAGATGAACAGTACCCTTTTCTCCATACAATTGTCTAAGGTGGGCAATTTTTTCCTGAATTATTAGAAGGATGTTGCAAAAATGGTCGTCCTCTAAATTATTATAGAAATTTGTTAGAATTATAGTTACTTTTTTCCCTACCGAGAGGCAAAGCAGTTGGAAGTTTGGGACAGATTCTGTTTTTAATATCTTCAAGTTTTTTATTGTATTGGCTACATAAGTAACCAGGCCCCCTTAGGCCTACCCGCGTTACTTGGAAGGGCTGGGGAAAAATACGTTTTATAGCCCAGAAGATGTAGCTCCTTCATGGCCCATGTCTCTTGTAGACATATTATTTTACCTTCCTCAAGGAAGTGAGCGGCGGAGCCATCCTCTATTTTTAGGCGGAGCCCTGCAATATTCCAGAAAATAACAGACAAAAATTGTGTTTTATTTTCTGGCCCTGAAGTCGTTGTCCCTAAGGGGTCTGAGGATGGGATAGTTTGTTCAAAAGTTGGGTTTTCTGCTAATGGTCAGTCGACCATTTCTAAGCCACTGAACCGATTCATGGTCGGTATACCCATCCAGTTATCCCAATGTGGCGTTTCTCTGTAGGTGGGTCTATATGGTCGCTGTTGAGGCCCTCCCCACTGTTCCCGTTCTCTGCCTCTATTCCGTGGTCCCGCGATCTGCCATGAGCCCTCATAGTGTTGATAGTTGGGGTCCACTGCCCACCAAGGGCTATCATGATCATTATATCGCGGGCCATTTTTGGTCTGGGGTTGTCAAGTTCCCAAGGCTGTGGGACTGCGTTACGCCAAGTGTTATCAAATTCCTGGAGGTAACTATTATGGTGTCTTTTAGGGTAAAAAAAGGAAAGACGCTTTGTGTCAATCCCGCCGCTTGTGCTATGGTGTTCCCAGGAGCAAATATACTCAACTACTCTCGGATCCTCAAAGGTGATCACAATACAATCTCCCTGTATTACTTTTTTGCTGTGACCCACCCATGGAGTCCTACATACCGTTAGTATCCTACTTGACCAGTTGGGGGGAATGGGTCGGTTTGTGTTTAACCAGTATTGCGCCTTATTTTTTAGGGACCAATTAGTTTCTACGCCCTGCCCCACTAACTCTGGAACACCCGTCATCACTACCACGAATGGGCATGCCTCCGGTGGCATGTTAACAGGGAGTCTGCCCTCATGTGCTCCTCTCGTGCCTCCTTTATTTACTGGTGGATTTGTTTTCTTTGGAGCAGGAGTTTTTGGGGCTGGTGTTTTTGGAACTGGTGTTTTTAGAACTGGTGTTTTTAATGCCTGTGTTTTTGGGGCCATGTTAGTCTGAAGTATAGGCGTTGTAGCTTTCGGGGGGAGGTTCACCACTGTGGGGGCTTTTGCTTCTAATTGTTGTTTAGGGGATGGGCAGACTAAGGTTGTGGTTTTCTTTTGTGGAATGGGTACGGCCAGCTTATTTATCCCCGTTTTTTGAGGCCCTTGAATTGACTTTGATTTTGAAGGATTTACAAGTTTGGGCAGTTGAGTCTCAATATTTAATAATCTGCTTTCTAAGGGAAGAAAGAAGGAATTTAGTAATATAGTTATTTTATTTACCAGCTCAGAAGTGTCGGGTTCTTTACTGGGAGGTAAAAGAGCAGGGGAACCTGGGGTGATAGTATCTGGTATATTATGTGGAGAATGGTGTATCAGCACGTGGTGGTCGGTGTCATCAACTGTTTGAAGAGTTGGCACTGCCATGTTTAAACTTTCGATTGGATCAGCAGTGTCCTTGACTGTTATTTTATCTACCTTTTCCTTTTCCTTTCTCTTCTTAATGGCCTCCTCCCTCCTCCCTCTTGCTTGTCTTACTTAGTCTGGGGTGTAATCAGGTAAAATTTCAGGTGTTTTTTCTAAATCTGAATCTGAAGTCAATAAGGAGAGTTGGGAGGCTGAAAGATCTACAACATTCGGAAGGCTAAGCCTGTTATTACCTTGTAATGATTGCGCCAGAATGCCCTCTGTCTCGGGAGTTCTTGCTACAGCCAATAGCCCCATGGAAGATCGCCTAGCAATGGCAAGATCGATGGATACTCTATCCTCAATCAAACTAATACTTTGGTCTATAAATGAGTTTGCCTTGCTCTCCTAGAGCCGCGCTACCTACACTACCCTCTTCCAATCAATGGTGCGATGAACTCTCAGATTTTTTCTCTGAAAAGATTCTGAAGATCCAGCAAGATCTCCAAACTGCCTTGAACAAGTCCGTGACATCCACTCCATTGCCTATATTGGAAGCTGTTTCTTCGGAAGGTCTGTTTACTTCCTTCTCCCCAGTCTCTGAAAAGGATGTCCTACCAATTCTGTCTGCCCTCAAATCTGGCTCGCCCGCCGATCCCTGCCCAGCCAGAGTTTTGGGAGGAGTGTCGGCGATAGTCTGCCAGGAGGTAACTAGGATTGTTAATTTATCTCTTTGCTCGGCCTCTGTGCCCCTGAGTTGGAAGCAAGCCAAGCTCCTCCCATTACTGAAGAAATCTGGCCTAGACCCGACTATGCCCTCTAGCTATCGGCCCATATCTCTTTTGCCAGCGTTGGCTAAAACATGCGAAAAGATCGTTTTTAGACAACTTGAAGGGTTTATTGAGTCTTCTCATGCGCTCCACCCTGCTCAATCGGGGTTCAGAGCGGCCTACAGCACCGAAACAGCATTAATTGAGGTTTCAGAGGCTATTCGGGAGTGCCTGGATGGAGGCGGCAGGGCGGCTCTGATCTTACTAGACCTCTCTGCCGCCTTCGATACGGTGCCCCATTCGTTGCTTCTGGCCAGATTGGGTGCTGTCGGTGTTTCAGGCAGCGCTTTGGGTTGGTTGACCTCATTTCTGAAAGATAGATCACAGCAAGTGTGGGTCCCCCCTTATGCATCTAAGGCTAAGGAACTTACCACAGGAGTCCCGCAGGGGTCTACCTTAAGCCCCCTGCTTTTTAATGTTTATGTGACCCCTTTGGTCTATTTAGCTGAGCAGCTGGGTGCCAAAATAATGGCTTATGCTGATGATACCCAGCTGCTCTTCACCTGGCCAAAAAAAAATCATCTAGACCCCTTGATCGTTCAGAGTTGCCTGTCGCAGGTTTTTCGCTGGCTGGCAATGGCCCAGCTGAAATGTAACGAGGAGAAGACGGAGATCCTCCTCTATGGATCTTTTCCGGATAATTTCAGGGAACAAATTTGGCCCTCCGACCTACCCTGTCCGAGCTCATCAGGTGCCCCTGTAAAGAACTTAGGTGTCTGGTTCGGACAGGATTTAAAGTTCGGGGAGCATATTAAGAAACTAACCGGTACCTGTTATGCCACTCTAAAGGCTCTCAGAAGATTTTTTCCCCTCATTCCCGGCAAAGCTAGAGAGACCGTGCTTAGAGCGCTGATTTTATCACGCTTAGATTATGCAAATGCACTCTTCAGTGGCCTACCCGACTACATGGTCCGTCGACTCCAGGTTATTCAAAACTCGGCAGTCAGGTTGATGTTTCAACTACCCAGGAGAACTAGTGTTCGCGAACATCTGCGCAGCCTTCATTGGTTGCCTATTGCCAATCGTATTCTGTTTAAAGTCCTGGTCCTGGCATATCGGGCTATCAATCAGCAAGGCCCAGTATACCTGCGGAATAGATTTGTTCTTCATGTTCCTAAACGGGCTCTCCGCTCGGCTAACCTCTGTCAGATGGTCCAGCCTAAATTTAAGCTTGCCAGAACTGGAGGCAAATCCATCTCTGTTAAGGCTGCTAGAGTATGGAATGTTCTTCCTCTGGCTCTTCGCACTGCCTCCTCACTTTCGCAGTTCAAGAAGGGACTTAAAACATACCTGTTTAATATTACTCTGTAAATCTTTCTCTCCGGTGTGTTAGTGGCCCCGCCTGTTATCTTGTACTCATCGCGCCAGGATACTCCTGAGTAATAGAGCGCGCAATAAAAGGATTTATAACATAACATAACATAACATAAAGTCGTCCATGGGCCCTAACAGCTGCTCGCCGACCCCTACTTTTTTTTGGCTTTTTTAGTTTGCTACCCCTCGTATTCATTTTTGGTAAGTTAATTTCACTGGGTCTTTGTGGGTAGCTGGTGAATGAACAGTTTTCAATGTCAGTGAAAAATGGGTGGGTACATACAGTTCTAGTCCGTTTAGGCAGAGCTTAGATTAAGGGCCCGGTCCGGTCTCTCACGTTCTCGAACGGCATCAAACGGCCCGCTCTTTGCCCGGTCTTCGCCCCGGGCTCCGTCCCGCGTCGCGGAGAGACCTGTGCCGCTAATATACGTGGGTTCAGAAGGCGTGGCCGCCGGGGGAAGAGGCACCAGCTGTGAAGGAATGGGGAATGCTGGGCCTCGCAGTCCCCCGGTAGGCTCCTTGCGCTTTACTGCTGGCCAAAAGTCCTCCACCTGGGCAAGTCACGCTGGGAGCGATGTTGCTGTCCGCCAACTGCGGACCCGCTCACACCAGCAGACTCGGCCTCAGGGAGCAGGCAAGGTGCGGGCGTCTTGAAGCGATCCTCTCTCTCAAGCAAAAGCTGAGTCAATGAGCGGCACCCGCGAAGCAGGTGTCGCGAAAGGTAAAGAGGCTGGAAACTGAAGGCGTGGCCGCCGGGGGAAGAGGCACCAGCTGTGAAGGAATGGGGAATGCTGGGCCTCGCAGTCCCCCGGTAGGCTCCTTACGCTTTACTGCTGGCCAAAAGTCCTCCACCTGGGCAAGTCACGCTGGGAGCGATGTTGCTGTAAGCCAACTGCGGACCCGCTCACACCAGCAGACTCGGCCTCAGGGAGCAGGCAAGGTACGGGCGTCTTGAAGCGATCCTCTCTCTCAAGCAAAAGCTGAGTCAATGAGCGGCACCCGCGAAGCAGGTGTCGCGAAAGGTAAAGAGGCTGGAAACTGAAGGCGTGGCCGCCGGGGGAAGAGGCACCAGCTGTGAAGGAATGGGGAATGCTGGGCCTCGCAGTCCCTCGGTAGGCTCCTTACGCTTTACTGCTGGCCAAAAGTCCTCCACCTGGGCAAGTCACGTTGGGAGCGATGTTGCGTCCGCCGACTGCGGACCTGCTCACACCAGCAGACTCGGCCTCAGGGAGCAGGCAAGGTACGGGCGTCTTGAAGCGATCCTCTCTCTCAAGCAAAAGCTGAGTCAATGAGCGGCCATGAGGTATCGTGAGCGGATTTCACAGATTCTTGGCTTGGCTCATTTTAAAGATCTGAACACTACCTGGTTTCTATCGTTCAGACCAATCTGGCAAGATTACATCTTACCTATTCTACGATGCCTGCTTTGCGGAGAGGAATGCGTGTTGGACATCTGTCTTACACTTCCATCAGTCCATCCATCGGATGTCGGCGCCTTGCTAGGTTCTGTAATGGCTCATGCATCGTGTTGTCCCCAACGGCTACCGATCCTGATGACGGCATTTATTGAGATCTCACCAGTAAGTCTAACTGAGGGTGAGATACGAGAATCAACCGGCACACAGGTACCATCTGATTTGAACACTGCTAATGCGGCACCTGGCGCTGACGGCAATGCTTCTCATCTGTGCACATTTGATCTGCTTGATCAAGTGGTTCCACTTTCACCTACTGGGGTAGACGATTTCTTTGCCAGCCTTGATGATCTAATGTTTTCTCCTGACACCGAGAATAACTTTTGGTTCATGCACACAGCGTTCCCTGAACTCTGAAATTCGGCCTTCAATTTTCAAGAACAAAGAAATTTAACTTTGGAACTCTGTTTTTTACAACCATTTTAATTTTTTCTCTCCAAAAACATTGAACTTTTTTGGCATAGACTAATCTGCTTAAAGTAGAACTATTCTTAGAGAACAAGAAATTCTTTATCTTTTTCAACACTGCCTAGAAAATATATTTGGCTTTATCCATATATAACCTTTGACATGATATGTTATGGTATGAAATGGTCTCGACTTTTTTCTGTATTTAAGAGCCATTTTCATAAATGTAAATTCATGATTCATTCAGTTTGCATATTTAGATACCATGCTATATGCTTAGACTGTCGTCACTTCCTTAAAATGCGTACTGTAGAAATACTCAATATTCTTATCATGTACAAACCATTTCAAGTGCATTTTTATGTATTTTGGGGTGGGATTATAAACACTAGCTTTAGATATGTTCAGTGCTTATTAGATTAGCATAATTGAATTTAAGATCGTGGAGTGGGTGTTGTAATCGAATCTAGGCCCCTAGTGTAATGTTCCCGATTCATGCCCTTATATAGGTATACTTTATCATATCCTTATAAAGGCATAGAAATCACTACCCTATTTGGTCTAAGTCATACAGCCCAAATACGGCATGGCTACTTCCACTAGGTTCCGAGAATTAACAACAATTTCTTGGAAAAACCCGCCTTCAGCAGCTAGGAACTTCCCCCTGCTTGAATATTAAGTTCTCCAAGAACTCCTGGCGTTTTCCAAGAATTTAGCCTTTGATTGACAATATTAAACATGCGTCAAACTCAGCACCTTCAAAGTATAAATATGCCCAGGTTTGCCCAGTCAAGCACACAGTGGTTTGGAGCAGATCGACTATCTACTTGCCAGATGCAGCAAGTGCCGAAGGAAGCCGACCCTCCAGCTGACGCACTGAGAAAGACGCTGTCTTTTCTCTTGCCAAGAAATCCAGCTCCAGTGTTTCCGGCTTACCCTTGCGGGTATCTGGGAATTCGAGTTCTGAGAGAGAGATACAAGACTTCCTTCATTCTAAAACCAAGGTACGGAGCTGATTAGACCTCTTAGAGAATTCTTGAAATAGATTCCTGGCAGAGAACTACTAAACTTAGGCTACTCCTCACTTACTCCTTCCCTAGTACTAGACTTAGGTTAGGTACGTATTTTAGCCGTATTTTAGAAGCACCAGTTGAGTACTTTTAGTCATTATTTATTACTGTATGTATTTTATACATTTTATGCACTTTATGGCATAGAAAACATGTCATGCTTTTACAATACTACTTTATAATACTGTGTGTATTATATGCCTTGTACTTTATAACCAGTATTATGATTGTAGCAGTTCATTTCCAATGCTTGTAAAAGAAGACTGTTCAATAAATACTTTTATTGAAAACGCCTGTCTCTCTATTTCTCTGCATCTCTGTTGAAACGAAGCATGCGCGATTGACTGAGTAAAATAGAATTCTATTGTTTCCGCGACTCTAGAGATTTGATTTCTTATTCTTGGGAAACAAAGTTGTCATGTTTATGCGGTTGTCCGAAACTAATCCCTTCTTGTGAATTCGAGAAAGTTTCTAGTGACCTCTGAGCTAGCTGGCTCACTATTAAGTTTAATATATTCGGTAGAGACCTAGTTGACTTCAGTCCTACGTCTAAACTACAGTATATATTATTCCAATGCGCAGAGCCTATTGGGAATATAAGAACTACACTACAGTACAGTATTTACAATGCAAAGTTAAGCCACGCAAAGTGGCTTAGAGCTGCATTATAAATATGGTCAATATAAACAGGGGGAACCCAATAACCCAAAGGCATCTGGGAATAAAGCAATACGTAAGAATAATGATGCCCACGGTGCAGTTTTTTTATATATGTTAATTGTAGGACAGATACCACTAATTATCTTTCCTAGACGCACTAAGCTATCTTCAGAATAAATCAATCTCGCCTTCTGAACCAATTGTATTCCTATATATGCCTATCCATCAAATTAATGACTCGATAAACACTTCAAAAAATTAATTTGTATATTATGTTTATCTTTCTCCGTTTCTCTTATTTTCAAAACACATATATATATATATGCAGACATTTAACAACTATATATACACATATATACAATATTTATACAAACCACAAATTACAAACAGAAAAAATTCAAACGTAAATCAGGAACCTTATTTCTGGTTCAAATGCCCATAATCAATTAAAGTCAGGGATGTCACCATCTCGTTATGTCGAAACATTCCCTGTACTGAGGTCACCAACAATAAGTATAGCAGTATTTCTTTCAATTCCAAACTCGGTACTCCCAAGTTTGGAATTGAAAGAAATACCGCTAGTAAAACTAAGGTAGCTGATACTAAGAGCGAGGGTCTCCCAACGAGAAGCTGCGTATAAGCACTAAGTGCTATCTTACGTGCGAAGACAGCAATATGATTGGTTAATTCACTCAGGGAGTGATTGAAGAAAGGAAATATTTGTTTGAATTGCCCTAAGTCCTGAAGAGGCCTGGAGTAAGAGAGAGGCTGAAACACGTCAACTGCTTTTTATGGCATCAACATAAGATAATTGACATTAAACATATGAAAGTATCGAAAAGGAGCTTGATATTAATGGAGGGAGAAATGATTAGACCTTCATGAGCTCAGCTATACTTATTGTTGGGGACCTCAGTACAGGGAATGTTTCGACATAACAAGATGGTGACATCCCTGACATTAACATATATAAAAAAAACTGCACCGTGGGCATCATTATTCTTACGTATTGCATTGTAAATATGGAGCAGGGCATTGCGCCACTGGAGCATCGGAAAAAGTGATGCTCTGGTGGTGGAATTCCCTTGTAAATATGCCCCAAAATGTAACATGAAAAATGTCCTAGAAGTATGGAAAATATGACATAGGGATTACAGTTTGTAAGGACAGTTAAAAACATCCCACAAGAAAGAATTGGAAAAGATTGTTCAGTGTTACTCTAAGATAAATGCAAAAAATAGTGAAATAATGGCACTCTCTTTCATGATGAACATGTGACTGAAACCTAGACATTCCTTGTAGCTCAAAGGGGAGGAACCACAGTTGGGTAGAAGTTGCTGACTGGTTTGACTGCAAGTTTTGACCTCCAGACTTAGAAACATTTCTGATGTGAAAATTAATCTTATCAATCCTGGAAGCTGTGTATACAAAGGACACCATGGGAATGCATACAATACTAAGCGATCCTACTGGAACCAGAAACATCTGACCAAAATCATAAAGCAGGAAAAACCATTAGGATAAAGTCACCAAGGCAGTGTCTTTTTTCAGGTAAGATTGATAAGCTGTCTGGGCCAAAATGAAGATTTTGTTTCTACGTTCAAAGCTTTTCACAACTATACTAGCATAGTTATCTTGAACAAAAGTCTTCCTATCCTCATGACTACCTTCCCGGACTACAGTTTACTTTTTCCAGTTGCAGGACAGTTCCCTCAACTCTGCTTTCAACTGGACATTTAAAATATTCCTGGCAGTCAATAGCTGTCTATGTCCTGGGAACTTCTACACCCTTTGGCCCCAGGAGGAAAGTTCCACAGGGAAAAGCAGGCATATTTACAATGACTCTAAACTTCTATAATCATCTATGTGAGTAAGAGACATCACCAGTATTCATACAAACTGCTGGAATAGATGCTCAAGGCAGATCTCAAAATAGCTCTCTCAATGCTTAATTTGAGCCTGTGGTTTCCGGTGCTCAGCTCTGGCACTTAATCATCAACACCGGTGCATTTCATTAATTTTCAGGGATATTAAGTGATTTGCCCAGAATCCCAGGATGTTGAACCCATGCCAGACTCGAACTTGGTTCCCCAGCTGCAAAGTTGGCAGCTCTGGCCATTATTCCACATCCTCTCCCCTTTTTATGGTTAGTAGTTATTTCTGATTTAGGCGGTGCAACTAGGATAAATGGGCTGGTACAATCTGCCCCCTGACGAGAGCCCCAGCACTTATTTATGTTTACAAATTAATCACAGGCTCTCTCCAATACAGATGTAGGCCTGGGCAAATTCTTCAGTGCGGCCAGCAGGAGAGATAGATGTATTTCCTTTTCAGTTCCAGGACGTTTCTCTATTTAGAATGGATCAAGCAAAGTGTTTAAAAGGTAAATTAGTCAGTCATGGTCATCAGGCCCAAACCAAGTCTGAAAAATTTCCCAGGCATCCTACTTCCAGTATAGCAGCTAAGCGATGCAGTTCCTGTGCAGGACAGAGGCTTTGTGGAAACAAAACTATCCATGTTTACATGCACTCAGAATTTAAAATATTGACACTAGCTCATCTGTGTGGAGCTCTCACTGTTCTCACAACTCCACCGCTATTCCTCTCAGCTCCGCCCACTTGACTTCAAAGTAAATATCTAGGTTCATGCCTCCTGAAGGTTCTGCTCCCAATCCCATTCGGTCTCTTTGTATCCTACTCTGAATAATAAAGGAATTCATTGAATTTATTAAGGCGCATAAGTCATTTTAATTAGCAGATGTCAAGGAAGGCAATATTGGGGTGAAACAATATAGGGATACCTTTTAGAATCCACTTCAGCTGAGCTCAGACAAAATGTATTTTGCATTCCACACTGCTATGCCCATAACAGATAATCAAAATTTAAATTTCCCATTGATCTGTACAGCCCAAGACATCTACATGTTGCAATTTTTGTTCTTTCCAAAAGTAAGAGAGAAAACATATAGGGCCTCAATTAATAGTTGCCGGACTGAGTTTACTTTTTATGGGTGATGGAGTAAATTACCCCCTAGCTCTTACAGTAACTCCCTGCCAAATTTAGGAATGACCGCCATGCTAATGGTCATTTCTGAAGCATTTTCAGAAACTGCCGTCAAGGCAGTTCCTGTCAATGCTTTTTGAAGTTTGACACACAGCTCCATCAATATGACAGAGCTGTCTAAAAAACAGAAACTCCCAGGATTGTAGGCCGCATTTTTGCTTTGATTGCAGCTGCTGCAGCAGGAGGAGCAGGACGCGCAGCGAGCAGGACACAGGACACCGAAGCTGCCTCGCCTCTGTATTCCCCGATACCATCAGCCTCGGCACCAGCACTAGCCCCAGCCCCAGCCCCCTGAAGATCACTCCCCAATGCGGGTTGAGTGAAGACGACCGAGCTGGTTGGCAAACAGGCTGCAGGCAAGACGTGAGGTGAGGCTGGGGGTGGCTGCAGGGGGAATACTCATGAGCAGGCTCATAGTGGTTTGCTGTAGACTTCTGTTCACGGCGGGGCAGGGGGGCCACTAGGCGTTTGGGGGTGTTGTGCAGCCCTGTACCCCCTGTGCCCGTGTTTGTGCCTGTGTTCCCTACTCCTTACTCCGTTCCTGCTAGACTGTCCACAGCTACTCAGGTAAACTTGGATCCACTTGTGATTGATTGCTCCACTAGAGGAGGCATTAGAGTCGGCAGCACAGGAAAACAAAAAACTAAATCCCTAAGGGGCAACCAGGAAGCAGTGAACCAGCTTGGGCATCTGCCGGCTTCAGAAGGGAACACCGAGCAGGCAAGTAGCGGGTGAGTTTGTTTGCTATCATCATCATCACCACTGCCACTGAAAACTGCTAAAGGGCTGCCAAAAGCTAAGAGTTAAAAGCAAAATCCAAAAAGCGAAAGTTAAAACTTATGTACATCAACAGACATCAGAACAAAATCTCTAAAAAACCACCAACAATTAACAATCACCAACAAGAGAGAAGACACACACGGTCTATCGTTGGAGGTGGCTGTTTCCAGCATAAGTTCGACTCAAGTACAGCCTAAAGATCATCTGCCGAAACCCCTCAAAAGGTAAAACATTTGGAATCTCAGCATTGGGAAAAAGGCTTTTAACAAATTATTTAACATCACAATAAAACTCTTGTCTCACTCAACGGATGAGAACACCTTACTGCTAAGACGGCATGCCTGGACGGTTATCAGCTTATACGGAAAAAGGAAGCCACAGGAATATTTATCAGCCTATTTCTCGCCTACCCTAAAACATCAATTTATGAGGCTGCGTCTTGGCATGAGGGAAACAAAAGATTTGATCCCAGCATGGAAGGATAAAAGTGATGACCGAGACTGCAGACTTTGTGGATACAAATACGAATCGATTCAACATATTTTTTGTGTATGCCCGAAGTTACTAAAAAAACAGAAGTCACTCATAAAAGTACTACCGAATAGTATGAACATACAAACGTGCAGGGAAGCCGTAATCACCTGGCTTGACGGGGCCTTAATCCCTCTAGTATGCAGGGGGTGAAACTTCTAAATGTGTATTTAAAGGAAATTGACTGAAACTCCGTGGAGATTGCAATAGACTGAAATAAAGACAAGAACTCCCAATTCCCCATTTTGAACGAAATTTTAAATAATTGATGTATAACAGTATGTTTTAGACCAACTATGTAAAAATTCCATTAATGATTTACGTGTTTATATAAGTATGCAGTAGTACTATTATAAATGTCATCGGTGTAATGGTTTTTGTTTTTTAAAAAAACGATCACTCAAATAAATCTTATCTTAATCTTATCTTATCTTATCTTATCGGAAGCAGAATTTTGTTTTTGAATATAAAAAAAATGGCCTCCCATTTTGAAGGGGGCATTAGACAGTTTTCACTGCCCCTTCCTGCCAGAGTTTTCTTGGCTATGATTGGCAATACAAACTGACCTGTAAGTCGGTCCATCTAAATTAGGTGGGTGGACCTATGGGTCAACCTCCGACAGCTCTTACACTTGTCTCCACTGTAATGACACCTAAGTTCCACCAAAGTAACAAAAAACACAATGTGAACGAGGGTCTAAAGGGGAGATAGATTAAAGACCAAAGTGCACCCTATCCCCTGATCTAATTCACTACAAACACAAAAAGGGTTGCTCCCGGTCTAAATAGGCTAGAGAGTGCCTGCTTTCCTTTTTCCGTAAAACTCAAAAATTTGACTATCTGAAGTAAATATCTTCCACCTATTTTTCCTCAGATACTCTGGGCATGAAGATTTCCCCCTGCCACAAGCCTAAGGGGTACTTCCACCACTAATGTACTGTCAGTGTCTGTCCGATCAAATTTGATTCATTGATTCTTCCGCTACTCTGAAGGTGTTTTTATTGTATTTATTTTCAAACCTAGCACTTTTCAAAATGTTAACAACTGGCTTGCCTCAAGACAAGTATATACCTAATCACTTGTCATGTTTAGGCATAGACCAGATCGACTAAATTTAATGTCAGTCATACTGCTAAATTACAGCAGAACTTTCACTTTGTTGCAAAAATAATTCTTTGCAATCACAAAGCGAGATTGTCCACTTTAGTGTGAGTCAGCGTGTCTCGAAATTAATATAACCTTCTTAATATGTTGTTTGATTTTTTGTGTTACAGATTTTCCTGTCTCTCACATCTTGGAGAGGCCAAAGAAGACAACATCTGTGTAAACTATTTACAGATAAGGTTATAATAGTTCCTTTTTGTCCCGCGCCAATGGTTCAGGCGCCTGTTACATTCCAATCACTTTATCCTTTTTCTCCTTCTCCTTTAAGTGCATGCGACTTGTTATGTTTTTTCATGTATTCTATGTTCTGAACAGAGCTTTCCTCATGTAACATTCTGCTCTGAATTGTAAGTTGTATCCTGATGCTGTTGTACTAAGTCCTTATGCTCTGCTGAGAAATAAATCTCTTTTTGACATACTTTTTCCCTGGATTATTACAAATTTTGGCGACGAGGCTCATTTACTCCTGCCATTACTAGCAGAGGAGCGGAATTTGGACCCATTTTTATTCATTTTCTCATTATTTTAAGAACAAATTTGGATCTGTTTACTCTTTTTATTTTTGTGATCTTTGGAACTGTTTTTTTTCTACTTCACTACGACGTTCCCTGGAGGTAAATGTGGATTTCATTATATTTTGCCTTTTACTTGTGATTTTGCCGCTTTGCATCTTTCAAAGTTTTGAGTCTATCTTCACGAAGCCGCGCTGCCTCGAATCTTCACGAACGGAGCTGTTCTTCGTAGAATCTTCTCACGTCATAAATCCTCACTGACGTGTTTGCCGATAGAGCCTCCGTTGAAAACAAGAGACTACGTCCTTACGCAACTGCGTCTTTTGTTTCCCTAGCAACGGGAAGCCACAAGCGCCATTGCGCGTTGCTCGCTTTCTAACAACGGAAGTAAGAAGCGGTATTACGCGTTTCTGCGTTGTTTGTTTCTTAGCAACGATTTCTCGGAAACAAGCTTCTGGGAACGACGTTTGCAAATATTCACAGCTACGATCACACTAAACAAGCGGCTGAGAGCGACTTGCAAGTATTCAAGCGGCTGAGAGCGACTTGCAAGTATTCACACTGAAGTATTTCTTTCACCAACATTTACATTTACATTTTAAACTTTTTCTCCAACAGTAACCTCTGTATCTCAAATTTGGAGTATATTTACTTATTTACTTATTATTTTCAAGTTGTTTCCTCCAAGAAAATACACAATACTATGGAAGTAGTAATGTAAAATACTTTTAAAGCTTGGACATATTTTATTTATTTTAGTTTATTGTCACTTTCTTTATTTTAAACATTACAATTATTTTCCACAATGCAATTTGACCCTCCATCTAAATTTCTTCAAACCAAAGGTGATCCGCCTGTACCTTGGTCCAGATGGAAGGAAGAATTTTTTAATTACATGCGTGCTATAGATGGGGAACGCATGGGTGCTGAGAGAAAGAAAAGTATTCTTTTACATTGTATTGGTTCTGAAGGGCAAGACATTTTCAGAAATTTACCGCAATTGACAGTTCCTACTGGAAGTGGAGATACTTTGAATGTTTACGTTGAAGCCTTAAATAGACTTGAAAAAAGATTCAAACCTACTGCTAACATTGCCCTAAATCGTTTTAAATTCTATACTAGGGCACAAAAACAGGATGAATCTTTTGATGACTTTTTGACTGCATTAAGAGCATTATCCATACATTGTAATTTTGGAGCAATGACTGACGAAATGATTCGAGACCAAATAATTGTTCATGTTAAGAACAAAAAGACTCAAGATAAACTATGGTGTTTGGGTGATCCTAATTTAGAGGAAACAATTGCTATTGCTAAATCTACAGAGTTATCTGAAAAATGGATGGATATTGTTGTCAAACAAAGTTCTTCTTCTAATAAAACTACTACGGAAAAAGAAGTATGCGTTGTCAAGTCAAAAGGAGACAACAAAAATTTTTCTTCTGCTCAAAAAGGGAATAGAAATTTCTACATGGGGAGCAATAGGAAAACAGAGTTTAATAATAATTTAGTTTGTTTTAGGTGTGGGAGCAAATCCCATATTGCTTCCTTTCAGGGGTGTCCTGCTTTGAATAAAGAATGTAATGTTTGTGGGAGGATTGGACATTTTGGCAATGTTTGCAGGGAAAAACGTTTCAATAATCAATCTCGAATGGGACAATCACGACCATCTTCTAGTAACTTTACTCCTGCAAAAGTCTCCTCTATCACAAATACAGAAGAAGATACACAAGTTTTAGATAGAGGTTATGTTGTCTCCATTGTACATTCAGGCCGTGTAATGCTTACTTGTAAGAAATCACCTAAATGTATCTTTAATATTTTTGCTATTCAAGTAGAACTTATGGTGGATTCAGGGTCCCCCTATACCATTATTACCAAGGAATATTTTAAAGAAAAATTACTTGGTGTATGTGATATGGCTAATATGGAACTACCGGATATTTTTGCAGATGATTTTAATGGTGCTAAGATTGATATAGAAGGGTACTTTAGGGTACCGTTAGCTTTCAGAGGTAGAATAGCTCATATCAAATTGTACATTGCTGCCAAAGGTGTAAATGTTATTGGGTGGCATGATCAATGGGAGCTTGGCATCACACTAAATCCACGTGCCAAAGATCCTGTGTCATTATGCAGTGAACAAGATATGCTAAATAGTGAACAAGAGATGATTAATGTTATCTCTCCTGGTTTTGAAGAGAAGAAGAATATGTCCTTTTGGAGCAAGAAATTTGACAAAGTGTTTTGTGATCAGTTAGGTAAATTGAAAAATTTCACACATAAAATTGTACTTAAGGATTGAGCGCTTCCAGTCAAACAGAAATTAAGAGGTGTTCCTCTTAATGTTAGAGATGAGTTGAAAGAAATGTTGAATGAATTGTTGAGTGAGAACATTATAGAAGCCATTGAGTCCTCTGAATGGGTTTCACCCATAGTTCTTGTGCGTAAACCTGACCAAAAATTGAGGGTCTGCATTGATTTAAGAGCTCTCAATGCTAACATTGTTATTGACTGCCACCCTCTTCCTAACATTAATGAGCTTGTCTCTCTTTTTGATGGTGCGCAGATATTTTCTACTTTAGATCTTAGGTCGGCGTATCATCAAATTGAACTTGCAGAAGAATCTAAAAAATATACAACTTTCATCACTCCCATGGGTTTATTCCAGTACAGAAGAATGCCTTTTGGGATAGCTTCTGCTGCTTCTGTATTCCAGCGAGTTATGTTCCAGATTTTCAGGGATCTTGATTCTTTCGTCAAATGTTTTCAAGACGACATATTAATTTTCTCTAAGAATGATATTGACCATGTTGTGCATTTGGATGCAGTCTGTAAAAGGCTTGAACAATACGGCCTTACTCTTAAAGGGCATAAATGCAAATTGTTTCAGAAATCTGTAGAATATTTGGGCCATACGTTATCTGGGGAAGGCCTTATTCCAAAAAACTCGAATGTTGAGGCTATTCTTAATGCTCCACCTCCGGTAAATAAGGATCAACTTCTTTCCTTTTCAGGAATGTGCGAGTACTATAGTAAATTTGTGGTGAATTTTGCTACTAAAATGGAGCCATTGAGAAAATTACTGAGGCAAAATAATGTATTTAAATGGGAAGATGAACAGGAAAAGGCTTTTATGGAAATTAAAAAAGATATTGTAAATTCCCCAACGTTAAAGCCTTTTAGGATTGGCAGGACATGCATCATCACCACGGATGCAAGTATGTATGGTTTGGGTTGTGTGTTATCCCAAACAGATGGCAGATTGGAATGGAATGTTGCGTTTTCCTCTAGAACGTTGAATGAGACTGAGCGCAGGTATGCAGTCATTGAGCGTGAATTGCTTTCATGTGTTTGGGCTATTGAACACTATAGAATTTACATTTGGGGTAGCAAATTCATTCTTCGAACAGATCATAAACCCCTCTTGAACATTCTTTCAGCTGGAGGGGGCTAGAACTCCACAGCAAGAATTGCACGCCTTGCATCTAGGTTACAGGAATACAATTTCACAGTGGAATACATACCTGGAAAAAAAATGTCACTGCAGATTGCCTTTCACGTCTTCCTTGTGTGGATAGCCAGAATAGTGTAAATGGACTTGTAGAGGCTGATTGTGTTTTAAGCCTTTCTGATGTTGTTTCTCCTCATTATCAGGATATTTCTGAAGAGTTTTGGTTGAAGTGTCAGAATGAGGATGGAAAATTTGTTTTGCTGAAAAAATTCATTCTAGAAGGTTGGCCTAATAAAGACTGTGTCAAGGATGATTTACTTCCATTTTATAAGGTTATGGAGGAATTAGGTTGTGAAGGGGATTTGATTTTCAAGGCGGGTAAGTGTGTCCCACCTAGCGGAGTACAGGAGTTGATATTGAAACTGGCACATAAAACTCATCCAGGTATATCAGCTATGAAGCGTTTAATTAGATTAAATTTTTGGTGGCCAGGCATGGACAGATATGTGGATCGTACTGTCAGGGAGTGTTGTTCCAATGATAAAATGCTTAAATTACATGTTCCTCCTCTTAGGACAGTGAAATGGCCTGAATTACCTTGGAATTAAATTGCATTTGACATCTCAGGTCCATTCTATATTCTGCCGGAGACTTCACGTTTTGCTTTGGTCATCATAGACTATCATTCTAAATGGCCAGAAGTTAAGTTTGTGGCAAAAGCAACCTCTGAGGCTGTCATTACATTTTTTAGGGAAGTGTTCTCTAGGGAAGGGTGCCCTTCTGTTTTGTTTTCCGATAACGGTGTACAGTTAGTTTCATCAGAAATGAAGTTTTTTTTGAAGAATTGTAACATCAGGCACATTCAAACATCTCTCTATGAGCCACATGAGAATGGCCAAGCAGAAAGGTTTAATAGGGTTCTCAAAGGTTTTGTTACAGATTCTATAAAGGAAAAAGGTAATTGGTTAAATACACTCAGGGAAAAGCTTTGGTGTTACCGGATCACACCTCACACCACTACAGAGATTAGCCCTTTTAGATTGCTCAAAGGAAGAGATCCTGCTTCTTCGATTTGTCCTTGGTGGTTTAAGGAGAAGTGTAGGGATTTGACTGATAATAGAATTGACATTCGTAGTGTTGCTAATAAGATTTGTGACAAGCAAAATAAGTCAGCTTTGTGGTACAACAATAAATGGAAAACAAGGGTGCATGAATTTGAAATTGGTGATTGGGTCAGGATTTTGAAACCATTTATGGTAAGCAAGGGAATGAGTAAGCATGGAAGGCCCATTCAGATTAAGAAAGTTTTTTAATAATACTGTTGTCACTCAGGATGGCAAAGTTTGGAATGTGAGTAAGGTAGCTAAATGTCCTTCTTTTCAAGATGCTCAATTAAGAAGCAACCAATGTCAAAGTGACTTTTCGAATGAAAGCTTTGGGTCTGAACAGGTTTCTGACACTGTGGCATCAAGGGTTAAAGATGATGTACGTATCAGAAGAAGACCTAATTCTTTGCAAGACTATGTGTAATCTTCCTTTTCCGTTTTTCTTATTTTATATATAAGGGAGATGTGTTACATTCCAATCACTTTATCCTTTTTCTCCTTCTCCTTTAAGTGCATGCGACTTGTTATGTTTTTTCATGTATTCTATGTTCTGAACAGAGCTTTCCTCATGTAACATTCTGCTCTGAATTGTCAGTTGTATCCTGATGCTGTTGTACTAAGTCCTTATGCTCTGCTGAGAAATAAATCTCTTTTGGACATACTTTTTCCCTGGATTATTACAGCGCCGCAGGGCGCACCAACCGCGGTGTGAGGATTTTTTTCGACCTGATGAATGCTGAGCTGACTATGGCTCATTAGCAGAAACATGTCGACCCCTTTTTTCCTTTTTTCCTTAAGTTTATAGGACTTTCTGGTTCAAATTAACATAACCATTCATTAGTCCACTGTTTTCACTGATTTTAATGGAGTTAGAACTACCCTCTTATTAAAAGAATGTTTCGGTTTGGGGAGTAGTCCACACTCCTTTTAATTCACATCTTTCCAACACGTTTTTGTTATTCCTTTCTATAAGGACCCAATGAAGACAACTGGCTACCGACTTTTAGTTGGGGCCTGAGGGCCCTTTTTTACTCACTGAGCACGCTTTTCTCACTTCTACTTACATGTCTTTGGTGGTAGAAACTATACTACTTTCTGCTTTTCTTTTTCCTTGTTAGTTATGATGTCACTCTTCTGTTGATAGTTAATTATTACTTCTAAGGGGTACAAGAGTGACCTTTTGACCCTTTCTCTCTTGTTGATTGCATCGTTTCAGCAGCGTGTAGCTGCAAGAGTATATCCATTTTTTACCAATTTTGAAAAGTGCTAAGTTTACACCTTCGCAATGGAAGTATCGGGTTTATCTTATTCTAGAGAAGAGGCGGATGCCATATTAAGTGATCCTTCGCTCTTTGCCGACCCTTTGGTGGCCCAAGTTATATCCCAAACTTCTGATTGGGACAAACTGGGCGAACAGAAAAAGAGTCGTATTAGGGCCATTTTACACGGGACAATGATGAAAGAATATTTGACCAATAAAATGGCTCCAAAAGGCTTATTAGTCACTAACGCACCTCGAATATTCCTAGAGGATAGTGTGTTCAGGAAGGAATGGGCCCAGATAGCCTGGCATTGCACCCATGATTGGGCTATTTTGATCATCAAGACTGCAATGCGAATGTCAGAAGCCCTTTCAATTGACATACAGGCAACGGAAACCCATATAAAGGCCATAATCACAGGCTTCAAAAAGAAACTAGAGGAGTTTAATAAGGAACTCAATGAATATAAAGAAAATCTTACACAATCTAAGGTTGTAAAATTTCAGAAAGATCTGAAAAGATGGTCATTTGATAAAACCTACCCTTACGCAAGTTCTGATTATATACCACCCGATCATACTACCAATGATCTTAATACGCCTGATGATTCAGACTCAAGCAATTCAAGTACTGGAAGCAGAGGGAATAGACAGCGTGGTAGAGGCCAGGGGAGACAAAATTACAATCAAAATACTCCACACTGGTTTCCATATCCACAACAAGGGCATGGAGGCTAGCAGCCTAACCCCTTTAATCAACCACCATTTCCACCTCAATTTGGTTGGAATCCACATTTTGTCCCACCACCCCAACATTTCCAGCAGAACATGTATCCCCAGCCTTTTTTAGGTTTTGGCCGAAGGGGCAGGGGCAAGAGGAGAGGGGGGAACCCAGTCCACTGGGGACCAACAGAATCCGTGGGCGACAACACACGGAGAAAAACTCAAGATCAGAGAGCGGGACCCAGCAACACAAAACCTTAATAACCAACTTATCTAAAATCACCCTGAACTCGGATGAGACCGCTGTCCTAGAAAAAGGACTCGGTTTTATACCCACACCGCGCCTGGACCGTTTTAAATTACAATGCGAACTTGGCGAGTTCTTCAGAAAACTCGGGTTAAAAACCTTCTTTGAACAACATGAACCAACAGGAACCCAGGGAGCAGTCAGTGACACTAACTTCAAGAAAAAGTCTTCTTTTATACCACCCACACATTTAATGCCCGCTGATATAATAACCTTTGAGCAGGCAGTGTTTCTCGAAGTAGAGTCACTGGCAGAACCAACCCCTTTTAAGAATTTAACAACTGGGGAATATAAAGCCATACAATCCCTTCAGAAGAATGCAGAGATTGTTATCAAGAGTGCAGACAAGGGGGGTGGCGTTGTCATCCAGGATGCCTCAGCTTACGATCAGGAGTGCAAACGACTCCTGAGTGACACTACTAGTTACACCATCCTCCAACAAGACCCTTCTCCTTTCCTGAAAGATGAAATAAAGGAACTGGTCACAACAGCAGAAAGGAATGGCTACATATGTAAACAGGAAGCTGATTTCCCAACCAACTCTGAGGGCAAAATCCCCTATTTTTACACACTTCTAAAAACTCATAAAAATCGGCTTCCACCTTCTGGAAGACCGATTGTGTCGGGGATTGGTTCTCAGTTGGAGCCACTCTCGAAATACTGTGATTTCTTTTTTAAGCCAATGGTGCAGTCCACCAGTACATATATTAAGGATACCAAAAGTCTTCTCTCAATGTTACTTAACGTTCAGTAACCCGAGGAGCCATGTTTTTTGGTCTCTTTAGACATTGAAAGTTTACATACTTGCATTCCGCAAGATGCTACATTAAAAGTATTGGCAGATGCCCTAGAGCATACCACCTGGTCTTATACCACCTCTAGAGCCTTTGTTATTGAATAATAATAATAATAATAAAAACATTTGTTAAGCGCTTGGCTACACAAAACTGTGTATCCCCGCGCTAATTGCAAATGTAACCCAATCTTGAGGAGCAGAATCCGAGACATGGCATAGGGTGTACTATTTAGGGAAAAGGTAAGTTTTTAATTTTGCTCTGAATCTCAATTCTGAGGGCTCCATCCGCAAGTGGATTGGCAGAGCATTCCAGTACTTAGTGGCCAAATAGCGGAAGGACTTCCCTCCCATTTTAGCTCTTGTGATGCGAAGGGTTTTAAATAGCATCATGCCCGATGACCTTAGATCTCTCGTCGGGCGGTGAATGGTTATGAGACTTTTCAGGTATTCGGGGCCTTTATTCTGGGCAATACGATGGGCATAGCCGAGGGTCTTAAATATGATTCTCTCTTTAATAGGGAGCCAATGGAGTTTGACTAGCGCATTTTTGGTGGAAGTTCTTCTAGGGAGACCAAGCACCAGCCGCGCAGCTGAATTCTGAATGCATTGTAATTGGTGCAGTCTCTTCTGATTCAGACCTAACAAGAGAACATTACCATAGTCCAGATGGGGTGATATTAAAGCATGAACTATGGTTTTTCTGGCTTCAGTGGGCAAGAGATCGAGTACTTTACGAAGTACTTTTAATATGCTGAAGCATTTGCTTGTCACCTTGTTCACATGCGTTTTGCCAGAAAGGTCAGGGTCCAGCATAACGCCTAGATTTTTCACCGTCTCCACAGGAGTAGGCACTTCCCCAAGTTCGCTAGGCCACCATGCATGAGACCATACAGAGACATCTCTTCCTACTATTAACACCTCTGTCTTGTCTCCATTTAAACTGAGGCAATTGTTATTCATCCAAGTGGCCATCGCTGACATACAGTTTGAGAAACTGGCCGCTAAATCTCTACTGTCCGGAGTTAGTTTGAACACCAACTGGGTGTCGTCAGCGTAGCTGACAATGCCCACCCCAAACTCCTCTGCAATGCGTGCCAGGGGCTCCATATAGATGTTAAATAATGTTGGGCTCAAGCTAGAGCCCTGTGGAACCCCATGGCTCACACTGCGAGGCGACGATTTAAAGGGTGGGCAATGCAGTTGGAACGTTCTATCAGTCAGGAAGGACTGGAACCAGGTGAGAGCTAGGTCTTTTACTCCCATATCTGAGACCTGAGACAGCAGCGTTGAGTGCAGCACAGTATCAAACGCTGCACTAAGGTCCAATGAGACCAACGCTGCTGTCTCTCCCTCGTCCACCATCCTCCGGTAAGTTCAGTCGAGTGCAGGACTGCCGATTCGGTAGAATGGCCTGATCTAAACCCTGACTGGGAGGGATGGAGGAGAGCTTCTTTCTCCAGAAACTCCATGAGTTGTATATTTGCCACCTTTTCTATGATTTTGGCACAGAAGGGGAGAAGCGAAATCGGTCTTAGATTTTGAAGTTGAGAAATTGGGATATTTGGTTTCTTTTTCAAAGGTATTACCTGAGCAGATTTCCAGCTTTTCAGGACATAGCCTTCCTGGAACGATAAGGTAATCATGTTACTAATTTGATCTATTAGTATATTTTCCATGACAGCCTTGCATTGTTCCGGGGGGCAGGCATCCATAGGGGAGCCAGATCGTATTCCATTAATGATTTTCATTAGGACCTGTTTATTAGGAGTCGTGAATCTTGTAAATAAGGATTTATGAGAGCGGGAGCTGTGACTATCTGCATTGTCTTTAGCTATATTAGTACTACTTGAGAAAGTGGCATGGATTTTTTCCACTTTCTCCACAAAGAAATCAGCTATCTGATCGCATATCTCCGTGGAGTAAGTATCTTTAGTATCCAAATGTGAGGGAGTGGTGATTTCTCTGTAAATGCAGAATAGCTCTTTCGTGGGGTTCTTGGCCTCCTCAATTCTGCTTTTATAATACAAACTTTTTTCTATTCTTACCAATTTCTGATATTTTTTTAATTCGATTCTGTAGTTTACTTTGAGTTCTGGGGTGTAGTTTTTCCTCCAATTACGTTCTATAGATTTACATAGGGCTTTAGCATTTTTGAGTTTCTCTGAAAACCAGGGGGCGTTTTTGGATTGTCTAGCTGGTGGTTTAGTGGTCCATGGTGCGATTTTATCTAAGGCTTCTGTTATCCAGAGTTCATAGTTGTCCCATACCTCTTGTAGGGAGGTCCCTATTAAAGGGGGTTGCTCAATTAATGTGTCTTTATAAAGTTCAGGGGTAAATTTTTTTAAATTGCGGCGTCTGTGAGGCAGAGGTTTAGAATGTGTATTTTTGCTATATTTTCTAGTAATCTCGAACGGCACCATGCTATGATCAGACCAAATTAGTGGGATAGGGGGAGAAGTCTTAATACCTCCCCAATTAGCGAAAATAGGGTTGAATAGATGACCCTGTTGATGGGTAGGAGTAGTGGAGAGAAGTTTGAGATCTACAGAGTTTAAAGCATTCACTAATAGTTGGGCTTCGCTGGAATTACTATCCTCTAGGTGAAGATTGAGGTCGCCTAGAATGATTACATTTTTATGTCTAATAGCGAGCTGAGTAGCCAGTTCAATGAGTTGGCTACAGAACGACACCACTGCTCCTGGGGGTCTATATATATGTAGACCAGTGATCGTGGTAGTAGGATCTAGTTTTATGGTAAATCTACCACATTCACTATCGGTGATAGTTATTTTGGTTAATGTACATTCTAATTCTTCTTTGTAGACCATTGCTAATCCCCCTCCCCGTTGTCTTTGTCTATCGATTCTAAGAAGACTGTAGTTGTGAGGGATGGCGTCTAGGATATCCGGGGAAGATGCTTCATCTAGCCATGTTTCTGAAAGAAACAAGGCATCGAGATCTTTGTTGATCAAGAGATCATGGATTTCAGTTTTATGTTTAGACATAGACCTACAATTAAGTAATAGCATTTTTTGGGTTGTCGTCTTGTCGGGGATATTGCTTAGGTTGGGGAGTGGTTGATGGCATATGTTACAGAATGCGGGTAGAGACTCCGGGTCTATTGAGTGCAAGCAGTTGCGAATCGTTGTCTTACCGAGTTTCAGAAGGTCCGATTTTGAGTACTGGCGAAAGTAACTCTTATTACTGGGAACCTTTGTGGTTAATGGGGGGCAGAGTCTATGGAGTCCAGCCCCACGCCCTGGTCGATCGCGGACGGGCGCAGACGGGCTGGACTCTGGCTTGACTCCGGCGCGCGATCGGCGCACCCGCAATGCGCGTCCGCTGCGCGGAGCCATTGACGTATGTCTTTATACCGTCGTCCGAGCGACGTGTCCTGCGAGCCCTCACCAAGATGGCTGCTACCCTAATTCACCCAGTCCCCGCAGATGACGGCCCGTAGTTCGGCCACACCCACAGTGAGGATCTAAGCAAGTAGTCTGCTCGTTGTCTGGGGAACGGATAAAGTCACAAAGGTATGAGCACCCTTGCCTATATAATCGCTCAAGACAAATTAAGTGGTAATCTCTAGAGCATGAGATGCCACAGTGTCAATAGCGCGAATGCAGCTTTAGCGCAAAGGGAGGGGGGAAGGACACACGGGGTAAATTCAACAATTTTAAAAACAGTCAGAGAAATTAAAAGCGTAGCCTCCCGGCTCAAGCCTCAGGAGAGAATGCAGAGCCACATTGGCTTTGAAATGCAATTTCTTTCAATACAAAGATACCTTCTACTTGCAAAAGACAGGTACTTCGATGGGCAGTACTTTTGCCCCGAGCATTGCTGGATTGTATGTGTACAACTTTGAGAAGACCCACATTTTGGCTGCCACCAATCCTTACACTCTCAATGTTATCCTGTGGCAGAGGTACATTGATGATGTGCTTTTAATTTGGAAGGGCCCAGAGAAAAGCCTTCTGGCCTTTTTTCATTGGGTGAATACCTGTGATCCTCATCTTAAATTCACTCATCAATATGACCCAAATTCCATTGTCTTTCTGGACGTTACACTAACTAGGGAAGGTGGCCACTTAATCAGTAAAACCTACTACAAACCAACACGTAAAAATAACCTTCTCCATTTCTCAAGTTTCCATCTACGCCCGTTACGGGAAAACCTACCATTTGGTCAATATCTACGAATTCGTAGAAATTGTAGTAACCTCAGTAATTTTAACACTCAAGCATAAGATCTTACTAACAAGTTGCTTACTAGGGGTTACCCTAAAAGAATATTGCACAAAAGCCGCAAGAGAGCAAGAAACAACAACTGGGAGGCCTTGCTTGAAGATCATAGCAAGGAGAATGAAGCTGAGATTCCACTGACTTGCGTAACGACTTACAGTAATATATCTAATGCTGTGAGCCGCTGCATCAGCAAACACTGGCGCATCCTTACTAGTAGTGGACGTAAATGGCAAAAACCGCTGTTTTCGTATAAATGAGAGAGAAGTCTACAAGACTCCCTGGTACACACTCGACCCGGAACTGACCAGACCGTGCAAGATCATACAGTTCTGAATGCGTGGGGTTTACCCCCTGTAACGGGCCACTTCCCCTGCGGGGGATGCAGTGTTTGTCATCTCACCACCACAACTAAATTTCTCAACCTAGAGGAGGGCAAAGTATGGCATCTCAGGGGACATACCAACTGTAATTCAAGTAATGTCATCTACTTGATAACCTGTCCCTGCAACCTAAGGCATGTGGGAATGACCACAAGGAAGATAAAAACACGCAAAGATGAACACCGTAGCAATGTGAGATGGGGAAGGAGTACCAAAAAGTTAACTGCCCATTTCCTAGAACGTGGTCATTGTCCCAATGACCTAAAATGGACAATAATAGAACAACTGAACCAAATCAACGAGGGTAGCATCTTTGAAAAGGAACAAAGATGGATATACCATCTTTCCACGCACACACATGGGCTCAATGATGATATACCATGGGGGTCAGTGATGCGGAGGTAAATTTTGTCCCGTTGAAGCTATCTGTTTTTGTCCCAGTGCAATGCGAGAAAACATGTAAATAAATCATGAGGTTCCTTTAAGGACCGAATGCAACAAACTAATCACGTGATCGCTAGTTACGTCGATTACGTTCTCTATTTAAGATCAACGTCCGGAATGGCCATTTTGTAGTTTCGGGCTGTGGATGTGGACGCTTTAGGTTTAACGGCGGGCAGTCGCCCGGAAGCAAGTAAGTTTACTGAAGTAACACTCCTGCCTCTGGCTTAGAGCCGTCTTTCCTTTTTCCGTAAAACTCGAACATTTGACTATCTGAAGTAAATATCTTCCACCTATTTTTCCTCAGATACTCTGGGCGTGAAGATTTCCCCCTGCCACAAGCCTAAGGGGTACTTCCACCACTAATTGACTGTGAGTGTCTGTCCCGATCAAATTTGATTCATTGATTCTTCCGCTACTCTGAAGGTGTTTTTATTGTATTTATTTTCAAACCTAGCACTTTTCGAAATGTTAACAACTGGTTTGCCTCATGACAAGTATATAACTAATCACTTGTCATGTTTAGGCATAGACCAGATCGACTAAATTTAATGTCAGTCATACTGCTAAATTAGAGCAGAACTTTGACTTCGTTGCAAAAATAATTCTTTGCAATCACAAAGCGAGATTGTCCACTTTAGTGTCAGTCAGCGTGTCTCGAAATTAATATAACCTTCTTAATCTGTTGTTTGATTTTTTGTGTTACAGATTTTCCTGTCTCTCACATCTTGGAGAGGCCAAAGAAGACAACATCTGTGTAAACTATTTACAGATAAGGTTATAATAGTTCCTTTTGTCCCGCACCAATGGTTCAGGCGCCTTAGCGCGCGCCAACCGGGTGTGAGGATTTTTTTCGGTCCTGATGAATGCTGAGCTGACTATGGCTCATTAACAGAAACATGTTGACCCCTTTTTTTTCTTTTTTCCTTAAGTTTATAGGACTTTTTGGTTCAAATTAACATAACCATTCATTAGTCCCCTGTTTTCACTGATTTTAATGGAGTTAGAACTACCCTCTTATTAAAAGAATGTTTCGGTTTGGGGAATAGTCCACACTCCTTTTAATTCACATCTTTCCAACACATTTTTGTTATTCCTTTCTATAAGGACCCAATGAAGACAACTGGCTAAGTTTGGGAGGAACATGAAAATAACCATATACACTGATAGCCAGTATGGTTATAGGGTTGTGCATGACTTTGGCCAATTGTGGCTACAAAGGGAGTTTCTGACTTCCTCAAGTACTCCTATCAGAAATGGAAATTGTGTGCAAGAATTACTGGAAGCAATCCAGTTACCTAAAGAATTGGCAGTGGTCAAGTGTGCTGCTCACAAATCTGGTGATGACAAAGTGACAGCAGGTAATTGATATGCTGACCAACTGGCCCAACATTATGCAAAATACAAAATGGTGATTAATAAAAAGATGGGGGTAAACGGAAGCAGCTGCCAACTTCTGGTGCTTGAAGGAATAAAAACATGGGAAGAAGTGAGAGATTTGCAGAATGCAGCAGAACCAAAGGAAAAGGAAAGATGGAGAAAATTTGGTTGTCCGAGAAGGAATGAGGATGGTGTCATTGTTTACCTTGATGACATGCCTGTATTGTAAGACTGCCTGCTTGCTCCCATGGGTAGATTGATACATGGAGACACACATTTAGGAAGAGACGCCATGATACGCATCTTCAGGCAAACAAGGTTTAATTCGAAATTCAGAAACATAGCAGAGGCACTCTGCCAAAGGTGTCTAGTTTGTCAGCAATTCAATCCGGGAAAGAAAACTGTTCATTCAATTACAACTTGACTTTATGCAGTTACCCCCTGTCGAGGAATGAAGTACGTCCTCGTCATTGTCTGCCTGTTTTCAAAATAAGTAGAGGCTTACCCTGCTCGCAGAATTGATAGCATCACTGTAGCCAAATTGTTACTTAGGGAACTGATACCAAGGTACGGTTTTCCAGTCACAATTGAATCAGACAGAGGTGGGCACTTCCATAGTGAAGTAATAAGACAAATCTGTGAAGCATTCAAAATCATGCAGAAACTGCACTGTGCATATCACCCAGAGGCTTCTGGAGTGGTAGAACAACTGAATGGCACAATCAAATCAAGATTGGGAAAAATGTGTGAATCTACTCAAATTAAATGGCCAGATGCTTTGCCACTTGTTTTGATGGGACTCAGAAGTATTCCAGATCGGAACACAGGCTTGAGTCCACATGAGATATTGATGGGAAGAGCAATGCGGCAAGCATGGGTGCCAGGATACAAACTGATAAGCATTTCTGATGATTTGGTACTGGAATACTGAAAGCAACTGGGTGACTAAGTACGTTATATCGCTCACCAGATTGGGGAAGACGCCGTCGCCAGGCCAACAACTCAAGCACATGACTTGAACCCAGGTGATTGGGTCGTAATAAAGAAACATACTCGGAAGAGTTGCCTTGCACCGAAGTGGGGAAAACCAAGACAAGTAATCCTGGTTACCACAACAGCTGTGAAGTGTGCAGGTGTGCCACGGTGGATCCATGCCAGCCATACGAAGAAAGTGACTGAACCTGAAGAAACTGAGGCTGAAGGTTGTGCAGCTGAGGGGTCTCCTGAAATTGGTCCTGAAGTAGCTGAAGAAGAACAACCGAGCTCCAGTCAAGATGATTGGCTCCCAGTTATAGACCTGACTCTCGATCCAATAGGAACCAGAAGACAAACCTACTTAGATAGAGAGTGGGATAGTGAGGATGAGACAGGAATAGAAGAAGACGATCAGATTATCGAAATCCAAATCAAATCTGATGATGGGGAAGGCCAGATAGGGAATGAACAGATTATTGACACTCCTCCAAGAACTCCAGAACCTGAAAAGGGACAGATAGAAATTAGAGCAGAAGTTCAAGCCGAAGAAAATCAAAAGTTCGAAGTGCTTGAACAGGACCAGATAGAAGTAGATAAATGTGTTCAGGAAGAAGAAATTGAAACAAAACAAAGCCAAATCCAGCATATACCTGAACAAGGCCAGTTTAGCAACCAGGCAGAAGAAGCTGAAACAAGACCTGGAACTAGTCAGTCAGGAAGAGAAAAAGAAGAACATGAAGTAGATGTGCCACAACGGAACGAGAATAAAAGAGCACTTGAAGAAAACCAAATTACAGTGCCAGTTAAAAGATTCAGAAAAGGAGATAAAGTACCGCGATTTTTCAAAAGACTGAGACTGAGATTAAAGACTATCGACGAAGAACTTGAGCAAGAAAATCAAGTTTCCAGTAAAACTGATCAGTCTGTGATAAAGCCTAAAAGAAGAATTGCCCGAATAAAAAGACTGAATAACAAGTATCAGAGTCCTGAATGGACTTATCTGGTGTTGGAAGACTTTGAAAACCTTGAAATAAGTGACGAAAGTGAAGAATTGATTACTGACCAGACTGACAAAGAAGTGAAACCAACCTGAAAGTTGCCCTGAGTAAGCAACCTGTGCAAAGTTACAAAGAGGGGTTGAAGCTTCTTTCGAGCCAAAATGTCTGATTCCACTGTGAATGGAAGATCGAGACGAAATTGTTGTAAAACATGCTGCAAAGTATGTTTATGTAGTGTAGCATTAGTACTTATACTATGGATAGGACTAACAATAACTATTCCTTACATGATGAGTAAAGATACTCATTTATACCCTACTAAGGGCCAGATGTAGGTGAAATAGATTTACCGATTTTAAATTACAGAATTTTACCAATTCGGTAATTAAAAATCGGTAAATCTATGGGGTCGACATGTAGGTATTCCAGATGTGCTGGAATACCGAATTGGATGATTTCGGTATTTACCGATTTGGTAAATACCGAATCGGTAATGCCCATTCATTCCTATGGGCTTCGAAGCCCATAAGAATGAATGGGCATTACTGATTCGGTATTTACTGAATCGGTAAATACCGATTTTCACAAGGGTGCAGGGGGTGTCAATTTGACACCCTTTGGCACCCCAAAACAGGCTTGGGTGCCATGTGGCAGGCATACATGTCCTAAGGGCAGGTCTGCCTGTCACATGGCATAGGTGTGCATGCACACATGTGCATGCACACCAGAATCGGTATTTTACCATCAAATTGGATTTGATGGTAAAATACCGATTCGGTAAGGCTCCTGGGACTCTGAAGAGTCCCACCTACATATGGGTGGCTCTGATTCGGAAAATTTACCGATTTTTTATTTTACCGAATCGGTAAAATTACCGAATCGGTAATTTTACCGATTCGGTAAAATAAAGCCCCCTACATGCCAATCATCTATTTACCGATCGGTAACGGCCGGAAATACCGATTTTAGGCCGTTACCGACTGACCTACATCACAGTGACAAAGGACACAGAAGAGCTGCAAACGAAAGATACACTACAAAGAGTAGAGACACAAGAGAAAGCACTTAGCCTTAGACAAACTACAATGGACTTAGATGCACCAGATGAGGAAGGACTGCATTATCATAAAATCAAGAATAGAACTCATTTAAATGTATTTGCAAACCTTTTAGTACATTACGTAGAAGCAATGGAAATAGAAGACTGTTACGTCTGTATGAAGCTACCTACTTCAGTAGCTGAGGGTGTGACCTACCATCACTTGCCACTAACATATGGAATTTCTTGTAGTATTTTAGCTAGTTTATCCTATAAGAGAGGACCTTTACAGTATTATTACTCTAACTCAGGTGTGATATTTTCTGAACTTCCTATACGTGGAAATCTGAATCCTGTACATACTAAGAGTGATGTAACACGTTATAAGGGAGAATACTTTCTAACTATAGGTACAATAGATTTAGGTGAAGCTCATAGAGATAACTTAACATGTTCATTACACGAACAAGAGAAAATGTTTCTAAATATGGCAGAGAAAAGAAGAGAAAGTTTTCAAAGAAAGGCGAATGACAAAAGGCAGAAAACTCCTAAATGGGCTGAAAATATAGGGAGTAACACAAATGGTGGAGCTAATGCTGCTTTGTTGCTGGATTTCGAAAAGAAAGGGAAACTTTGTCTTCACAGAGAAAAGACTAGTTACTATAATAACATATTCATTGGTTCCAGTGAATGCGAACACAATTACAAGGTAATTGGAGGTTGGGGATTCAAAAAAGGGTCAGAACCTGTGTTTCCCGGAATTTATTACGTATGTGGAAACAAGGCTTATTTCAAATTGCCAGATCATTTGTATGGAAGCTGTTATTTTGGTATTGTCTTCCCAAAGATATACCATGTAAATGAAGTCGCTGGAAGCAATGAAAACACTAATGAATTAATACGTAGTAAAAGAGAAAGTGTAGGAGAAATAATAGGTGATATTTTTAGTGCATTGATACCAACAGTGGGAGTGGCTCTGAATACAAACAGAATCTGCAAATTGTCAACAGTAGTAGATCGGTTATCAACTGGCACTGCTGGAGGTGTCCTGATGGTCAATACCGAATTGGTTGCGATCAGATCTATGGTTTTACAAAATCGACTTGCTCTTGATACCTTATTGGCAAAAGAGGGCGGAGTCTGTAGAATGTTGAAAGCGCAACATTGTTGCACTTATCTTCCGGACAAAAGTGTTGAAATTAAGAAATATGTGAGAATCATAACTAATTTGGAAAAAGAGCTCAAACCACTGAAGGTTGATAGTGTCTGGAAGAGACTTACTGATGGTCTCTCCTCCGTAGGTAGTTGGTTTTCTAACCTAGGTAAAAGTCTTGTGAGTAAAATACTGATGCCAATAGTGGCAATAGGTTTATTAGTGTTCACTATAATAATTTGCTGCAAATGTCGAAAGCACAAAAAGAAATATACAGTCAATAGGAGAGGAATGAAACGAAATGTTGAAGATCTCAAACTAGAAGAAATGAATAATAGATTTTATAAAAGGATGAAAAATTCTCATCCTAATAAAGATGCAGAGAAAAAGCTGAATAGAAAGTTTGAAGAGATTGAAATGGGTGAAATGGGAAAAGTTGGCATCTGGTTCCATTAATAGTGATGATAGTGAATATCATCAAAGAGGGATTGATGGAGCAAGGATTTGCATGTTAAGCGACTTGCTTGTATCATGAACCTCAAATAATGTTAATAAAATAATCAACATGTTCGTCTTACTAATTTGCACATTTTTTCATTATACAGGGTGTCCAAGAGACGCTTGCCTATGTGTTTATTTATCTTAATACGCTTGCACTACAAAATGGTCGCTGCTACGCAGGAATTTAGACTGCGCATGCGTCGGTCATAACCGAGTGACGTGACGTATTTAATGTCTTGGAGGGAAAATAATTGCGCATGTGCAATGAAGCTAATATGGCTGCTCTGTGTTTTCACATGCTACAAGCTTGCATTGCCGTTTTTGCAAAGCTGTCTGTTCTGCATAACCAATAATGCTATAGTTACTATGAAGTAATGGGTGTAGTATAGTGATTCATGGTATACAGTGTAATCATTTATTACTGTGTTCTAAATTGTTTTCTCTTGCTTTTCATGTATCGTATCCTTTTGGGCCTGGGAGGTGATTATTACTCCATATTGGAAGTCCCTACTGCTCAGGTCTTGATGCGGAGAGAGAAAACTCTGCAGCAGTGGAACCCAGACAGCTGGCAGCCACAGCCAAGATGCTCCTGGGAACCTGACCTGCGACCTAGCTGAACGAAGCTGAACTGTACCAAACTTGCAACAAATGTATTAAAATGTGTATTCACTATTGTTATACAAAAGACATATCTCATGAGAAGTTGGAAGTTAAGGGGTGGGTACCCAGACTGAATATTAAGCCTGAGAAAATCTCAAATTTAGGTGTGGTGATGACTTAACCTCCTCCTTTGTCCAATCAAAATTGGGGATCCTTACACTTGCAACATTGGGGGTGGTACACTGACCCGAAAAACAGTATAACTAGCATAGGTTTAGCTAGAGAAATTGTCCGACTTGTCCGAATAGCTGACCTGTCACTGACCCAATGCACTCTATGGGTGACTGATACAGAGAGCTGCGGAGAACTCTGTTGGGAAGTTTGAGAAACCCCTTCCGGGGTTTTGGTAATTAAAAGTGCTGGCAAAGCACTTTGCTGGGAGGTTCAAGAACCCAATCTGGGTTATTGGCAGATTCCTTGCAGAGAGGGAGTAGCACAGGCGTTGCAACCGAAGCTGCGGGTGTTGGTCGCACCCTTTGGTGAACCCGGTCCTGATCCACTTTCTGGGATTATCCTGTCCTGACTGTCCATGAGCTGTACCTGCTCGCCTACTGGCACCTAAGTCCTTGAGGGTTCCTTCCCGTCTTTCCAAACTGACCCATGGCCAGGGTTGGTCTTCACTCTATCCTAGGTAAATATAAAGTCTGTGTGGGAGATTGCTTATCTATGTTTGCATTTCCAATTCTTGAATATTGCAAAGCGCAATTGCACATGTTTCCCTTTTTTACCCTGTCCCTTTATGAATGAGATTTTCATGCATTACTCGTCTATTAGCATGTTCCTCTTTGGACCTACCTTTAGTAAATGCTAAATTATTTCTATTTTAGTATATGTTCCTTATCTTACTCTCCCTCTAGGAGATAAGCTTAATTGAATAGTATGTTCCAATCTTACCTACCCTTTAGTATTTGAGCTAAAATCTAATTTCGAATTACAATAAGTTTCTTTAAACTGCTCTAAAGACTCTAAAATATAGCATGTTCCCTTTCTTTACCCTCCTTTAATCAATGTTGCGTAAGCCTGGTATCTAAGATTAGTATGTTCCTTATTTTTTTACCTGTCCTTCAGTTTAAAATTCTAGATGCTAAGCATACTCTGTCTTATTCATAGCTATATACTGTTTCTGATTGTAGTTATTGATAGCCTTATCACATTCAATTTTCTGCTCATGGCACATGATGATGATGATGATTAGATAAAGTTTTGAACCTACCCAGAGTCTGTGGTTATTTCATATTTCTCAAATGTTTATAAAAGTCTTGACTACCTAATATTTTGACTCAACTCCCTGATCCTAGGTGATTAGGTTCCTAATATCTACATTGCTAGGTTATAGATACAGGAATCAAAATAAGTAGAAGAATCTCAAGATATACTGATATTAGACCGTGAGTTACCCAAGGTGAATGTTAAGGATATAGTAAAAATGTATGGGCCCAGGTGAGTATTTAGTAAAAAAATCCTAGCCGGGTGACCTGCGCGCTCTATCAACCATTCCATTTATGCAGTCAGCTAATGGCTTTTAGGTTTAGCCTGCATGGCGATTGCACAGTGCTTGCAACTAAAAATGGTTCTAAAAGGGGATGAGAGCCCACCCATTAACTACCTTTAATTACTATTGGTTGACTACCATGACACTCTTAGTTCCTTTTTTTTCCTGTTGGTCAGCGCCTCCTCCTGCTTCCTACTCAGCTTCACGTATTCGTTCTTGCTGTGGTGCCTGGACCAAGTACTGCTGCTGGCGGCCAGTGTCCTTCAACTGGAAGCGCACTTTGAAAGGTACCGCATGTTTTATAAGTTCCAGGGTAGCACTCGATAAAAATGCATCATTTTGCAGGCCATCTGTAGCCTTTGTTTGTGGCTTGCCTTTCCTTTCCACCACCTCACTCCCGTCACTGCATGCTCCTTCCCTGTTCATTGCTAGCCCATTCCTCCCTCCGCCTCACTCCTGCCGCTGCATGTCCCTTCCCCATTTATTGCCGGGTTTTAGAGAAAACTTTTTTGTTAATGAATGTGACCGATGTGGCTTCAAATTTTGTTAGCCATAAGATGATGGAAATAACTGGAGTTTATGTATTTAATAGTCACTTGCTCCATTGTCATTTGTTTTCTATAAAATCACATTTACTCGTTGATATGAGACATCACTTTGGCTGGGCTGAAGTCTTACTTTACTGATCTTTGTCATTCTGTGCTAATTTCATAGCACATGTTTACATTGAAGTACACCACCTTACTCGCGTCGCTGATTTGCCCAGCATCCACACTCCATTTGTTGCTTACCCATTCTTCCCAACACCTCCCTATCATTGCTGCATGCCCCTTCCCCATTCTTTGGTTGCTCATCCATCCCACCATCTCACTGCAGTCACTGTATGTCCCTTCCCCGATCGTTGCTTGCCTATGCCTTCATCCCCACGCCGTCTCCAGTTGCCTGCCTCCTACCTCCATTAAAGCTTGTTTTATATAGCGCAATCATCTAGAGGAAGGACATGGAGCACTTTACATGAGCACCACCAGTTATGTTACACAATGAGACATTTATTTTTGGTAGGCACTGGGAGATTAAGTGATTTGCCCAGAATCACAGGATGTTGACCAATGTCGAGACTCAAACCTGGTTCCCCAGCTCCAAAGTCAGCAGTTGTGGCCATTACACCACATCCTCTCTTTCTTTACATATTTTAGAGAGGGCAGCCTCCAGGAGCAGTTAGTCAATGCAGTCAGTCTGTGCAGTTTGCTCAACTGCTGTGCAATATGGCTTAAACTATTTTTTTTAAAAGCACTGTGATTGGCCGCATCATAGAACTTTGTTTTTTTACTTCAAACCATGTGGCACAGCGGCTCAACTGCTGTGCAAAATGTAAAAACACTGACAAATAAATTAAATTTGCATAGGCGAGATCTATTGGCTTTGCCAAGGCTTGTTAGGAATTCATACTGCCTACCGATTTTGCTTCACAATCCTATGGCTTTTTAACGTCTGCCCGTGTCTGTGATTACTGATGACATTAATGTGAAAAAAGCATCTGGCCCAGCCAAAGATTCAACTACAGCTGGCAGCTACAGATCTGACTTTTAGCCATTGAGATCTGTGAGTCAGCCACCAGCCTGCTGACTATAGAGCCCATAGAACTCCTGTAGGGGGTGGAACCGATGTGATCTAGACAGTAGCATGGCAGACGCCACCTCATCGGTCCCACCAAGCAATAAAACCTGTAATTTGAAGGTGCAAACTCTAGAAATATAATAAAGCACTGCCTTGCACCCAGCCAAGGGCAGGACGTGTAAAATAAGACAAGAAACTGGGGAAAGAGAAGCTGCTGCTTGCTGCTGCATATAATGACTGCCTTGATCACACGTGTCAACTGGCGGCATTTGGCTGTTGTCTTCCTCTTCTCACTCATATTCACCCATCTGACACACAACATGCTTCCATTGACCCAATTTTCAAACCTATATCGAACCCCCAACATTTTTTAATTTTCTATTCATCTTCAAGGGATCACCCTCTTTAACCTCTACCTTCACCTTCATGTTTTATTGAAAAGGTCACAAGGATGCCTGATTGACCCTTTGTCTTTGCTTTTCCTTGCAGAGGTGCATTTTTCCAAGATGATCTGGTCCGGTCCGAGACATGAGTTATGAGTTAAGGGAGAAGGGATTGAACTGCTACTGGGCAGACAGCAGCGGTCCCAGCCCCTCCCACCAAGCTGGACCCCTGCCTCTAATGTGGGTGACAGCTAAGAAATGGGAAGATGAGCTTGGGTGCAGACCTCCACTCCCCCTCCCCTTCTCATACAGGTAGAGGAAGCAGGAACAATCAATATGAGCATTACAGGAGGACGAATGCAGAGAGGAGCAGAGAGTGCTGTCCAACAGCAGAGGACAAGGTGAGGTGGAAAGACAAATGGAGTAGGAAGAAGAGGGTGAGGTGAGGGGAAGATGAAAAGAGGGATGGAGAAGAGGTTCCCTGGAGTAGTGGGCAGGGGTGCTGGGACTGACAAGCAGTAAGGAAGGAGAAGGGGAGCAGAGCAGCAGAAGAGAGGCAGGAGAGGGGGACAAAGCAGCAGAAGAGAGACAGGAGAGGGGAACAGGGCATCGGAAGAGAGGCAGGAGAGGAGGACAGGGCAGCAGAAGAGAGGCAGGAGAGGGGGGCAGGGCAGCAGAAGAGAGGCAGGAGAGGGGAGCAGGGCAGCAGGAGAGGGGAAGAGGTCAGCAGAAGAGAGACAGGATAGGGGAACAGGGCAGCAGAAGAGAGGCATGAGAGGGGAACAGGGCAGGAGAGGGGGACAGGGCAGCAGAAGAGATGCAGGAGAGGGGGGCAGGGCAGCAGAAGAGGGACAGGAGAGGTGAAGAGGGCAGCAACAGAGAGACAGGAGAGGGGAACAGGGCAGCAGAAGAGAGACAGGAGAGGGGGACAGGGCAGCAAAAGAGAGACAGGAGAGGGGAAACCGGGCAGCAGAAGAGAGGCGGGAGAGGGGAGCAGGTCAGCAGAGGCAGGGGAGGGGGACAGGGCAGCAGAAGAGAGACAGGGGAGGGGGACAGGGCAGCAGTAGAGAGACAGGGGAGGGGGACAGGGCAGAGGAAGAGAGGCAGGAGAGATGATCAGGACTGCAGAATGGTAGCAGAAGAGGGAAACATGGTAGCAGAAGAGAGACAGGAGAGGGGAACAGGGCAGCAGAAGAGAGACAGAAGATGGGAGCAGGGCATCAGAAGAGAGACAGGAGAGGGCGACAGGGCAGCAGAAGACAGACAGAAGAGGGGAACAGGGTAGCGAAAGAGAGACAGGAAATGGGAGCAGGACTGCAGAAGAGGGGCAGGAGAGGGAAGAAAGGCAGCAGAAGAGAAGCAGGAGAGATGATCAGGACTGCAGAATAGTAGCAGCAGAGGGGAACATGGTAGCAGAAGAGAGACAGGAGAGGGGAGCATGGCAGCAGAAGAGAGACAGGAGAGTGGGACAGGGCAGCAGAAGAGAAATAGGAAAGAGAGTTTGGGAAAAGGGGAGGAGGGATGGAAGGAGACAGAAGGAACCCACATGGAGAGGAAGAAATTAGGGGGGTGAGGGAGACAGAGATAAGGTATAGATAAGGAGATGAATGAGGAAGAGATGGAGAGACCAAAATAAACGTGGGAGAGATATAGCTGCCAAGTTTTCAGATTGCTCATGTTTGGATTTCCATAATTTCAGTGTATGAGTGGAATTCTACTGTCAAATGTGTGGCACTATGAATAACCCTTTCTCACATGTAAAGCCAAGCAATGAAGTCCATGTACAGAGATAAATATCAGAAATTGCACCCTTTTGAGCTTCTCGTAAAAAAAGCCTGGAAGCCACTGCAGCACCCCTGCAAAGAGATCACTAACCTGCGGGTTTCTGGTCAGTTTCTAATGAATCAAGATAGTGACTTAAAAATAATAGGAGTAGCAAATTAGATTAGCAGAAGTGCATTTCAGGGGTGACAGGAGTATCTGAGGCGTGGGAGGTCAGTCATAAATATGCTACCAAGGGAAGGCAAGGGCTGGCTGAAGATGCCCCCTTGCACAGCCTTCAAGGTCCAGGGCAAAATGACTGCATAACTCTGTATCTCGTTGGCTCCAAGCTTACACAAGAGTAAAGAATTTTGTATCACAGAACTGATAAAGTGTCATTCCGGTGAAACCTAAAACTATACCATACAACTGCCCGCAAAGAGGAAAAGTGTGTATGTGCCTACTAGGGGGTATATTCCCAAGGATTTATTGCTGAGTTATCTACACTTTATCGCAGCCAAAGTTGCGATAAATTTATCAACCCTTTCACAAGCTGGTGCTAACAGCTGATATCACCAGTTTACCTGCGAAAGCAGCCACAAAAACTTTGCCACAGATGACACTGGCAACTATTGCTAATGAGATGCAGAGAAGGCATTCCCGTGCAAAAAGCATCTACAACACCACTCTGCAACATTCACAACAACCAGCCAGATCGGCGATAAGAACCCAAAACAGGCAATAAGGCGTGTTAGCAGCAAGAAATTAACACCTGCTCCGACCTGGTGTAAGGTCGAACGACAACCTGTACCAGAAAAGGGAGCCTAGCCCAGAGCCACACCTGAAGAGCAACAGATGCCATGGAGCCACTGATCATGCAGCTCAGACTCCCAACAGGGCCACAACACCCACAGCCACCATCCCAGGACCCTCCCCTCACCCCCGGATCCCCCCGCCACCTGCCCCGGACCACCACGGAGGCAGCGCAGACAAAGACAGGGGACCTTCAGAAAATGCACCAACCTCACAGATCCAACACCAGAGAATGTCATTGCCCACTACAGGCTCAAAAGGACAACCATCCTCCGCATCCTCAACATCATGCCCACAGGCTGATGGTAACAACACAGCGGATAACCAACATCCCACCTCAGACAAAGCTGCAAGCCGGGCTGCACTTTTTGGCCTCTGGTACCTTCCAACCAACAACCAACAGTTTCGGAGGAGTCTCAAAGACAGCCCAATCCAAGTTCCTCACAACTGTCTTGTATGCCATCATCAGCTTGGTACCCCACTACCTATACTTCCCCCACACTGCGAAGGAACAGCTGGAGACCAAGCAAGGCGCCTACGCCTTAGCTGGCTTCCCGCACGTGTTAGGGTGCAATTGGCTGCACACATGTCCTACTTTTGCCCCCTGGAAACACTGGAGTTCTGGACTTTTTGGTTCCATCCAGAGGTGTCAGGGATAACACCCGAAGACCCCGGAGTTCTACCTGTCTCAGTGCACAAATGAACAGAAACACGGGCTTCTCGATGGTGGCGTCAAAGACCAAAGGTTTATTACTGCAGGGACACAGAAGTCACAGAAACTACACACGGGCAGTATCTAGGAGCCTGTTCGATTTGTACAAGAAGGGTTGCTCCTTATATACTAAATATTTGCCTTCAGGCCAATTCTTCACAATGTTAGTACATTCCCAAACCTTTGTGTCCTAAACAATAAATATTTGGCGTTGCACAGGAATCGTCGATAATATCTGATGTCAAACATTACGAAGAGGGGTTCCCACTATTCCATCACAATCCCATGTCAACATTTCATTCAAGAGCCGGACCGCCTCATCGTAAATTTCGTTACCTCCCCTAATAAAGGCCCATAAGGAAAGGAGCAGAGCCAGGTGCAGATGATAGAAAAGTAGGATAAGAGATGTTTGTGGGTCGTAAATGGGCAAGGCTACCAGCTTCGGCCGCCTAATCATGATCAGGCCAACGAACACGAGAACCAGTATAGCAGGACTGGCCTCAGGCAGAGGAAGCAGCCTTTGTCGAGTCATGTAGCCACAGCATGTTCTGTTCTAAGGTGCACGTGTCACTAGAGAGGTGAATCGCCGGCTAAGCCTACGTGTCCTTAATCGAAATGAAGTAATCAGAGGCCATTGTCTATGTGAGGGCAAGAAACACAAAATGGCTGCCATGATCTAAGATGGATGCCACGGGTAGATCGGAAATGTGTTTGTAACAGGAGTACTCTTGCTCGTAACATAACGAAAACACCAAGATATGCTAAATGGATCATTTGCGGTTCGCTGATACCAAAATTATGTATTTACGACAATGTTGAAAACACGGGTTCAAATCGTCACGGAACCTCAGACCCTCCTTTTGCCCTTACATAGGCAATTACTCAGTCTATGTCAGAGTCTAACTCTATGCTCATCAGGTCAGTGACATGCTGTTGTATCATCATCCTTTCTCGTGCCTTTTCTCCAAACGCAGGTGGTTTTCTGCAACAGGTTGCAGTACAGAGATTACACAGAGCTGGACCACACTGGATAATCAGGCAGCATGAGAATAGGAATACTAAGATGACACCAATGACCATCAGAACCTTCCATCCCCACGCTGATATCAGAGTCCAAAACCACTCCATGAAGGACCAGTTTCCCTTGTCTACGTGTATAGAGTCGGAAATCTTGTGTAGCTTAGAGATCGCCTCATAGACAGTTGGAGCGTTATTGGGAATAAAAACACAGCAGCTCGATTGGATCATTCTGCATACCCCACCTCGATCTGCAAGTATCACGTCTAGAACCATACGGTTCTGTAACGTCATGAGACGATCCGCCTGAAGCTCAGCTGTCAAGTTGCTAAGGGCACCAGCAGTTTCGGTAATAGTAGATTCAACTACCCGTGTTAGCTGACGTATGTTTCTACTATTGGCCATAGGCCCCCAGAACGGAAGGAAACCTTTGAAGAAGTCTCCAGCTTCCTGACCAGCGGTATCTTCCTTGCTGAAGACACCTCTTGCTACTCTGGTCTTGTGATAGTCTGAAGAAGCAGTGTACGTTGGAGGCAACAGTCGAGCAATATAACATGAACCTGAAAAGTCAGCAGGCAGCCATGTATACGCTCTGTCTTGACAGATGAAGTAGGTACCCCTAGCAGTAAGGAAGGCAGGGGAAGAGTTAGACGGAAACACGTAAGTCTCAACGCACTCACTCCTCCCTAGCTGAGCTCTCGGATTTCTCCCATTTCCTTGCAAACAGACTTGACCTCGGTGAGGCACGACCCAGATTGGAGTGGAGCTTTTACGCTTGCTTTCTCCCAAACTAAGGCGATACTCTGTAGCGTTCCAACTCAAATACACTCGTAATTCGTCTCTAGGGTAAGATGGAGTATTATTGACGTCCTTGATCATGTCAATAATTCCCTGGACTAAAGCTTTGTTTGCAGAGTTATATTTAGTGGAACGTGGTGGACGCGGAGGATAGGTTTCAAGGGCATAAGCAAAAATGGTCTGAAAGGCCTGAAATGATCCAATATAGCTAAAAGGAAAAACCAGGTAGGGAATGCCTTTATCCATAGTGTGGGGTATCAAGCCACACACCCAGCAGTCTGTAGTGTTAACTACCAGTTGGTGTTGGTGCAAGAGCTGTACGAAAGTGTTATTGATAAATTCTGAGCGTCGAGCTTGCTCATGTTCAGGAAATGAGTGAAAAGAGTGCATAGAAGGAACAGTAGAAGTAGCAGGATCAAGGGGAGGTACTGTAGTTACTGGCATAAAAATTAAATTCACACCAAAGACGATTCCACCCACCAACGTTATCAAAACAATTAAAAATGTAATAGCACATTGCATCAGAAAACATTTGCTATGAAGAATTCTGTAAAGTCTGTTTCTGCGAACATAAATCACATTTTCTCGTTGCAGCTCCATCTTCTACAATCCGCTCGCGACTACTGATGATGTGTACGTAGATGAAAATGCCTCTATCAGCTCTGGGAGTTCCCAGAACTAACAGAAAGATCGACCTTGTGTCTGACCCCCGCAGATTCAACTAGGCACACAGCCACGACCCTACGGCTACCCAGACGGCAAGGCAATTTTAAAACAATAAAACAATAGCAAACTTCCTGGCTGGAGGCAAAGTGTCAAAATTTCAAATGTGAAAAATAGGCAGTTTCCTGCTTTATTTGTCCATATTGCGGGATCGTAAATTGTATCTCAGTTTTGCAGGAGCTGTTTGATCTGGAAATAGTGTATTATCAGCAGAGGTTGCAATGTTCAAGTTCGCAGATGGCAGAGTTTCTTCTGATGCAGAGGACAAATGTTCAGAATTCAAAGGAACAGTTTCAGGAGGAGAGTCAGAGTTCGATGTGTCAGTTACTGGTTCGGCATCGCTGAAAGGGATAAACCTGGGTGTCCGTTCAAACTCAGAGGCACCAATTCCCTTCTTCACCAAGTTATCGTAAGGAAGCGGCAGGGGCACACGTTTGACGTGCGTCGTGTGTATCCAGTTCTTGCGGCCGGCCACACGAATAGCAGTTCTCGTCGCCAGCAGCACTTGGTAGGGGCCAACAAATCTGGGCTGAAGATTCTTCGTCCTCGCAAAGTTGCGCACAACAACGTGGTCCCCTGGTTTCAGCTGATGACCTGGACTCTCCGGTGGCTTTGGCAATGCATCGAAAACCTGTTGGTGAATAAGACTCAATTTAGCAGTCAAGTCGTAAAGGTAATCAATTAACATTGGATATTCTAGAGAACAGAATTCTTTTGGCCTTGGCACTCCCCAAACGTTAGCGGGACGACCAAAAACTATCTCATAAGGACTAAGCCCTACTCTAGAATGTACAGTCGCTCTCGTGGATAACAAAGCCAAGGGTAGTGCGTCTGGCCAGGACAAACCTGTGGATGCCTGTATTTTAGCAAGTTTTAGCTTGAGGGTGCCATTGTAACCCTCAACTAAACCAGCAGACTGGGGATGGTTTGCACTGTGAAATTTTTGCTTGATCCCTAAACCGGCACACACACTCTGCATAACTTTCCCTACAAACTCACTTCCGTTATCTGACCATACAATCCGTGGCATTCCAAACCTAGGGAAATATTCCTTGAGAAGGATTTTGGCAGTTGATAGGGCAGTGTTGTCCTTCAATGGATATGCTTCGATCCATCTGGAGAAAGCACAAACTACCACCAGGACGTATTTTAGGTTATTGCAACGATCCAAGTGAATAAAGTCTAACTGGATCACTTCAAAGGGGCAAGAGGGAGGAGCGAAGTGACCAGCAGGCGTGGGGACTCCCTTGCCAGGATTATGCATCAGGCATACCATACAATTTTTCACCACTCTCTCTGCACATTTACTAATCCCATCATTCTTCCAGACTGGAGCCAACATCTTACAGATTCCTTTAGAACTAATATGCGCTGCTCCATGCGCCATTGTCACTACTGCAAGCACATACGCATCAGGCAACATCCAACGCTGTTGTTCTGACAAATCAATCCAACATCCACTCGAGTCCAATTTACCCGTACTCTCATTCCATGCACACTTTTCCTCCTCAGTCGCCTCTTTCTGAATCTCTTTCACACTTTCCACTGTATCCTCACACATTCCAGATTCAGAAATCCATCTCGCAGACGTAGCAACATACATTCTACTCATCATATTTCTAGCTGTCTGTTTAGCGGTTTCATCAGCAAAAGCATTCCCACGACCAACATCATCCGTGATTGGTTTATTAGCACTGCATTTCACAATCGCAACTTCAGTCGGCAAGGTTAGAGATTCCAACAAGTCGTTAACTAGCTGACCATGTTGGATCTTAGTCCCATGGGACGTAATGAAACCTCTTTCTTTCCACAAACGGCCAAAACTATGGGCCACGCCAAATGCGTACTGACTATCTGTGAACACATTCACTCTCTTTCCCTTTGCTTAAACACACGCTCTCGTTAGAGCGATTAATTCTGCAGCTTGGGCAGAATTCTGACTCACTCTTGCGGTCTCCACAATCGTACTCAAAGTCGTTACTGCATAAGCAGCAGTCACATCACCATTCTCCAATTTAAAGCATGACCCATCAACATACAACGTGCCATCTGGATCTGACAACGGAGTGTCTTTTAAATCAATTCGTCCTTTTGTCTCCTCCTCGGTTCTGAAACAGCAATCATGGGGTTCGGAATCACTCGACTCTTGATTAGCCGGCAACAATGTTGCTGGATTCAATACATTGCATCTTTTGATCTGTATATGACTAGCTAACAATGTCAGCTCGTAGCCAGATAATCTAGCACTGGTAAGGTGTTGCGTCTTGGTTCGGTTCATGAGTGTATCCACAGCATGAGGAACCATGACCACTAGCATGTTGTTCATCACCAAACCAGCAGATTATCGAATGGAAGCCGCAGCTGCCGCTGTAGCTCTCAAACAACTAGGCAACGCTCTAGCTACCGGATCTAATGTTGATGAGAAATACGCACAAGGGCGTTGTTTATCACCAAATCTCTGTGTCAGAACACTCAACGCGCAACCTTCTCTCTCATGAACATAGAGCGTGAATGGCTTACTGTAATCGGGTGTACCCAATACAGGAGCTGAACATAGTGCATTTCGTAACTCAGAAAAACTCTCCTGACATTCAGCAGACCATGGCACCGGACTCGGAACATTTTTCCCAGTCAAAGCTACCAACGGTTTTGCTAAAAGAGAAAAATTTGGGATCCACTGCCTACAGTACGAGGTAATACCTAAAAAGGCACGTACTTCTCTCTGTGTGCGAGGAACACTCATCTGTGTAATTGCTTTTATTCTCTCTGGGGTCAACTACCTTCCCTCCTTTGACAAGAGATGACCTAGGTAGGTCACTTCTTGGCAGCAGTATTGCATTTTCGAAGGTGACACCTTGTGATTCAAATTCGACAAATGATGCAATAACGAAATTGTAGCTGCTTTGCAAGTTTCCTTGTCATCGGCAGCCACTAGAAGGTCGTCTACATACTGCACTAGAGCAGAACCTGGAGGAAGTACAAAGGAATCTAACTGACTTTTTAATGCCTGACTGTAAATGGATGGACTCTCACAATAGCCTTGTGGAGCACGTTTAAACCTGAAGCTTCGACCTCCTAGAGAGAAGCCGAAAATATCTCTGCTTTCCTTGGCTATCGGAATGCTGAAAAAGGCATTCTTCAAGTCGATGACCGAAAACCATGTAGCTGTGGCAGGAATCAACGTTAACAATGCAGTAATGTCTGGAACCACAGGAAACTGAGGAACCACAATTTTATTAACCTCTCTGAGATCTATAACAAACCTATACACTGGAGGCTTTGTAGGATCAGTATGTTTCAAAATTGGTAATACAGGACTGTTACAGACATTCCCTCTAGTTTCTTCAACCACACCTTTCTTAATCAAATCTTGCACAATCAATAAAAGTGCACGTTCACCTTCACTAGAGATTCTGTATTGAGGAATTCGTGGAAATTTGACATTTGCTTTCAAAGTGACTACATATGGTGGAATTTCCAAAAGGCCTACATCATTAGGACCAGTCGCCCAAAGAGTATCAGGGAGTGAACGCAGCTCTGGCGGGAGTGCATCCATTGACAAGTACATCGGAGAGGTTATTCTTTTACCCAACGTAAGCTGTACTCCTTGCGGAGAACAGTACAATGTCGCATATAGGCGTTTTAACAAGTCTAAACCAAGCAGATTTTCATTACAACCTGTCATCAAAATCAGGGGTGCTTTCAATTGACACGGTCCAACAGAAATAGACAAAGGACCAGATACGGGGTTGTAAACAGGGGCGCCTGAAAAACCTACAGAAACATTTGTTAAGCCGGACAAAGGTGCGCCAGGGAGTTTCGCATGAATGATAGAACTTTTTGCTGCACCAGTATCCAACAGAAACGGTTCGACTACACCTGATGTTGCTACTGCGACATAAGGCCCACTCTGATCCACTGGAACTGATACTACTCCCTCTCTCTGTCCATGGCTGTCCTAGTATTCAGTTTGCTGAAATCCCTCATCATTTTCACAATAGTCTTCAACATGATACTGTTGCGACCTATTCTGTTGAGCAGACTGTCCATTTCGCTGATCAAAGTGATTGGAAGGGCGATCGTTCGTTTGTGGAGGCATAGCACCTCGTCCTCGACCTCTAGAATTTTGCACAAAACCACCACGACCTCTTTGAGCTGCTGCAGCGTTATTCTGCGCTAAGACTGGACACTCATTCTTATAATGACCCTCTTTCTTATAATACGCACATTGATTCCACTGGTATTGCGGTCTCTGAGAACCATAATCTGTCCTTTGATATGACCCTTGCTGTGTATTGGTCTGATTCATGCGAGGCGGATATGCCTGTTGCAAAAGAACTTTAGTTTTTAAATCTTTCGTCTTCTTATCTGATTTCTCTTTCTCCTCTTTATCCCTATTTTCATAATACTGTGCGGTTGCAAGTATTTGCGCAGTTGTAGAGACAGCCCACGCACTTTCGGAATCTTTCAATTTATTGCAGAGCTCTGGTAGTAGATTGTGTACAAATTTATCGACAAACAATCTCTGTCCTCCTTCTGTGCTCATATCCTGACCACTGTGATCTACAAAAGTCTCTTCGAACCTCGTGAAAAAGTCGGAGACACTTTCGTCTTTCTTCTGCCTGCATGCGGACAACTTGTCCCAATTGACGCGCAATGCTGGCATCAGAGTCTTCATTAAGTCAATTATTCTACCTGGAAGATTAGCAATTAGAGGTTCGGGTTTGGAACCACCTATTTGCTGACCATCTGCTGCAATGATAGCTGTCCAATCACCACCTAGGGCAACTGGATGATTCTCTTTACGTATTTTAGCCCAAATTGGTTGCGGAACTACATTCCCAAATAACATGTCAATGTCCGCTAGATTCATTACACAAGCCTCAACTGTCTGTGCTAATTCCTTATAGTATCCGGCAGGATTCTTACGCGGATCTGGCAAGGCCTGTTTCACTGCTAGCACTTCGGCTCGCTTCCACGGAATGTGTATCCACACTCTTTGGAATTGCGCCGGAGCGGCAACAATGCCGTTGAGAGCATCAGCTTGTACAGCGTCGCGCCAAATTGCAGGAACCTCCCTCATTAGATATTGGCGATTCTGCTTAGTACTACTCTTCTCTAACTCCCTTGGTGAACGGAGTGATGGATCATTCCTATAAGTTAAAATTAGTTCCATCGCTTCTTTTATTTTTTGACCTACTATCATGCCTGCAGCAAATTCTTTCTGAACATTAATTAATTCTTCTAAATTCAATTCAGAGTCATCTTCTTCTAATTCCTCACGTAAAAGAGAGCACATCTCGTCGAACACATATCGTTGTGTTGGTTCATTCCACTGCATAAATGTATCTAATACATCTCTAGTATTATATCTCCTACTCTTCGAAATCCATCTGAGAGCCGTGGAATCTAAGATTCCCCGTTCCTCAGTACTTGGGAGCTGACTACGTCTCTGTACAGAGTCAGAAGTAGGAGTCCTAATTAAAGTTTTATAGAAGGGAGACAGAATGTTAGAGACAGAATCAGTGATTCTTCGACGAACAGAAAGCGGAGTCATAATACTAGCAGATGTAGAAAACACAGTAGCAGTTGGAACAGATAGCACAGGGACAGTAGGAGTATCAGGTAAGGTAGCTTGTGAACCAGTAGGTGTAAGCGATACAGGTATAGGCAAAGAAGCCAGCAACCCAGGAAGAGGGGGTGCCGAAGGAACATTAACATTGACCACAGGAGGTACAGGAGCTTGATTTAGAGGAGCAGGAGCAGGAATACCAGGTTGTCCAGCAACTGGCAATTGCACATTCAGTACAGGCGGAGCCGTAGCACCCTGTGCATACGGTGGGGGTGACCGTAACAAGTAAGACAACAGAGGATCACTTTCGGGATCCTCTACTATCTTAGTTGTACTCGATGGCAAGGCAGGATAGCACTTGTCTATCGCTAAATTACGCTCTCTAGTAGCCACCTCTATTGCCTTCTCAGATTCGTTGACTTGCAGCTGCTTAGCAGCCTGCTCTAAAGTCAACTCTTGCTCTTTCTGTTCTTTCTTCAACCTTTTAATTTCTCTCTGTTTAGATTCTTTTCGCCAGTAACGGAAAGAATCAAACATTGCCGGCCGGGCTTTCTTTTTAAACAATTTCACTTCTAAATTGTCAAGGACTTCAGGTTCAAAACTACCATGCAGTGGCCAACTAAGGACACCGTCTTTTTCCGTATATCGGACCCACACCTCATTATAAGATATAGGACCCACACCGTGTTTACAATAAAGATCATATAGGGGAGTTCCAATCGGAGGAACCAGACATGAGTCCTCCAACCGGGAATCACTGTTGCAACCAAAACACGACAACATACAATTTTTCCGACTTACCATTTTGTACTCCGGAACACAAAACGAACAAAAACACAAACAGGGATGTGCACTTGAACCAAGAACTTAGGCCTACCAAAAGCGAACCAATGTATCGATACCCAAACTAAACCAATTGATTATCGTAACCAGAGCAACCAGTGATAATCTTACGAAACCAAACCAAACCAAGAACTAAAAGGATTTTAACAACCCTTACGAAGTAACCAACTAGCAACCACTAAATACTTAACTGAGGCACTGAAGACGTCACCAAGGAGACACCCGTCACGTCTCGCCGTACTAAGGACTGCACCTCGGGTCCAAGACAGGGCGACGGTCAAGGCAACGGACCACTGCAGCCGTCCTGAACGGGAACCCTCGTGGAAGAGAATGTCGGGCCACTTTTGCGATATGCCGGGATCGATGAAGTGGGGCGCCTCCCTCAGGAATCTTCACACGAAGCTTCTCGAACTCTTCAGGCTTTTGGACCGGTACCGAATGACGTCGCCCGACGTTGGGCGCCAATTGGAGTTCTGGACTTTTTGGTTCCGTCCAGAGGTGTCAGGGATAACACCCGAAGACCCCGGAGTTCTACCTGTCTCGGTGCACAAATGAACAGAAACACGGGCTTCTCGATGGTGGCGTCAAAGACCAAAGGTTTATTACTGCAGGGACACAGAAGTCACAGAAACTACACACGGGCAGTATCTAGGAGCCTGTTCAATTTGTACAAGAAGGGTTGCTCCTTATATACTAAATATTGGCCTTCAGGCCAATTCTTCACAATGTTAGTACATTCCCAAACCTTTGTGTCCTAAACAATAAATATTTGGCGTTGCACAGGAATCGTCGATAATATCTGATGTCAAACATTACGAAGAGGGGTTCCCACTATTCCATCACAATCCCATGTCAACATTTCATTCAAGAGCCGGACCGCCTCATCGTAAATTTCGTTACCTCCCCCTAATAAAGGCCCAGAAGGAAAGGAGCAGAGCCAGGTGCAGATGATAGAAAAGTAGGATAAGAGATGTTTGTGGGTCGTAAATGGGCAAGGCTACCAGCTTCGGCCGCCTAATCATGATCAGGCCAACGAACACGAGAACCAGTATAGCAGGACTGGCCTCAGGCAGAGGAAGCAGCCTTTGTCGAGTCATGTAGCCACAGCATGTTCTGTTCTAAGGTGCACGTGTCACTAGAGAGGTGAATCGCCGGCTAAGCCTACGTGTCCTTAATCGAAATGAAGTAATCAGAGGTCATTGCGTGTCCATTGTCTATGTGAGGGCAAGAAACACAAAATGGCTGCCATGATCTAAGATGGATGCCACGGGTAGATCGGAAATGTGTTTGTAACAGGAGTACTCTTGCTCGTAACATAGCGAAAACACCAAGATATGCTAAATGGATCATTTGCGGTTCGCTGATACCAAAATTATGTATTTACGACAATGTTGAAAACACGGGTTCAAATCGTCACGGAACCTCAACACTGCACACAATTACCGCACCAGAAAGCACACGCATTCCATCAATGTGCAGGCAACAGTGGACCACTGGGGAATCTTCACCAACGTCATCGGCAACTACCCAGGCAGTGTGCATGATTACTACATCTACCGACAGTCCATCATCAACCAGCGCTACCCGGATGGCACCCATGAAAATGCACTGCTCATTTGCAAGTACCAAATGAACACACCACACACCTCAACTCCACAATCATGCAACTCACAACACTGGGAATGCACAGGTTACAAACTCACATACAACATGCCAAACAACATGCCCACCCACTACACACGACAGCACAACTTACTGTGGGAACCAGGGCAAGCCTTGTACATAAGCCATCAATTGCATGGCACCTCTGCCACACAATAGCAGATTGTGGGGAGAGGTGGGTAGAAGGCATGTGCGAAGGCAGCAAGTGACTCATGAATGAGAATGTACACAATGCCTGGCGTGGATGTGATGGCGAGACGGCAGTATGCAGACCACACACATATCCATGTCAACATACACCGCTGGTGTATGGAGTGTAGTGTCACCCCAGGCATTGGGGAAGATCGCCGAAATGTAGTTTGTTACGAGCCCCCCTGTAAGCGTGAGCGGAGTGGGCTGTCCCGGCAAACGCCAGGCCAGCGTAGGGGTGTGAATAAAAAGCATGTAGCTCTGGGCGTGGTTGTCTTCCAGAATGGCCAACGTGTTTGCCAGGGCGGTGCCTCTCACCCCACCATGAGGCCGATGCCGTCACCATGAGCGGTGTTGCCTGCGATCCTGTGCACCTGATGCACCCTGGGCCGCTAGTCCCCAAACCTGCCTTGCCCACCCCTGCGCACCCAGGCCTCAGTGCTCACCTGCTGACACCCTTGTGTGTCAAATAGGGCCTACCATATGCCGGTGCAAGTTCCAAGCCTGAGGCCCGAGACCTTCGCAGCCTGCTAAGACCATTATGGCCTCCGCGAGCAAGCCGCAGTTCTCCGTTCTTGTTGACGTACCCCACCAGGATACACAGCGGACAAGTAGGTCACACATTCGGAACTGAGTCTTCATTATACTATGCAGGGTAACATTTTAATGGCAGAGTTTATATCACTGTACTAGCTTCGATGTGGTGCCATCAAGTCTGTGTATAGCATTCCAACCACACGTAGGTGTGGGCCCTCGCGGACTACTGGCCTCGGACCACACTGAGCTCGAGTAGGTCACACATTTGGAACTGAGTCTTGATTTCTTCATGGCAGAGTTCATATCAGTGCACGCAAGGAGAGGTGTAAGAGGAAGAAGCTTTTCAGGCAGGAGGACAAAAGGATCATCATTACGGTGGTGATCGAACACCACCAACAACTGCCCTGGTGTCACTAACTCTGTGCATCGCTTGCCAATGACACATGGCTTTGGGCCCCTGCCGACCGCTGCTTCTGGCCTACACTACGGTTGAGTAGGTCACACATTTGGGAATGAGTCTTGATTCAGCAATGGCAGAGTTCATATCATTGTACCGGTCTCATCGCAGACTGCATCGCCTCTCAGCCCCGGTGCCACTAAATATGTTTCCCGACATTCATGGACACTCTCTGGTTGAACTTCGGTGGTGTCTGAGTCTATGGACTGGGGGTTGCCTACATCCTCATGTAGCTGATATCGACTTGGTGGTAATAACGAGACTGTGGCATTCCACTCCTCCATTTGCTGCTTGCGGATGACTGCTGCCCTCTGCATCATGGCCTGGAGGACAACTTCCACTGTCCCCCGCAACCCTCTGCCACATTCACCTTCAACATCAACGAGGACCCTCTCAGTCCGCGTGGCCCTACCTCAGTGCACTGCAAGTCACTGTCCCATGGCGGTGTGCCTGTGCCGGCCGCAGTGCATCCTGGGACCCACTAACTCTGTGCAGCTCAAGTCAGGGACCCTGTCTGATGAGATATTGGATGGCCTCTGCATCGATGGCCTTGGAGTCATCAAAGCAATGTGCCAGTGGCCCTGAGCTGTCCGCTGCCTCTGGCTGCCTCAACTGCTGCCCACCAGGGCTCACACAACAAATCCAAACCTGACCGGCCCGGACTTCGCATCAATGCACAAAGCACACGCCAACACCACCAGGACCACCTCCAAACGCCAACTGCCAGAGTCAAAACAGTCCTACTGGCAGACTAACGGAGTTGCTCACACCTGTCGTGGATGCCATCATCTGCCTGATACCCTGCTCAGCACTCCAGGTGCCAGTAACTCAGTGCACCACATCTCATGGACCATTTCTGATTGAGTTTTGTGCTGTGGAGACCTCATGCAGCAATGTTACCTCAGGCAGTGTGGGAGACTTGGGAAGATGATGAGAAAGAGGATGCAGGTGTAACAAACCCCACTGCAACTGCATCAGGAATATCCCGGACAATTTCTTCACATGAGCACCCTCAGCTCTAGTGCCCCAACCTCAGTGCACTGTGACTCACTGACACTTCTGTTTGCATATTGGGTGACCTCTGTACTTGCTCTGGCTATCACCCACTCAATAAGAGGAGTGTACTAGGCCATCGTACGCAGGTCCAGCATGGGTGTGTGAATGATAATTGCGGGGCTCTGGGCGTGGTTCAGTACAGGACATGTGCAAATGCATGTGTCTCTGTCTCAGTGTGGGTCTCCTTTGTGAGGTGTAGGTGGTCCCTTATGGGACTTAGACACCCACATATGTGATCTAGTTCAGCTTCTATGAGCCCTGACCCCACACGCACTTTTTCGGCCACCTCCTTTTGGTATTCTGACACCTGGCATTGGAATGCGTTGTGTCTCGGTGAAGTGTTGGGAGCCAGCCTTGGTGGCGGGTGCTTCCTGCTGTGGGGTCTGTGCAGGGGCTGGGGTCTCCTCTATGTAACTTGACTGCCCTGCTCCTGGGGGTGGGTTGTCTAAAATGTCCATGAGCTTTTGTAGGGTGTCCAAGGTGTGGTGGTCCTCTCCAGCATCACTGATGAGTTGTCTGGTCTGCTCTGCTGGAGGTGTTTTTTGCCCGACTGCAATGTGAAGGGAGATGCATGTTGACATTGTGTTGACATGTATGTTGACGCGTTGCTCTTGTATACATGCAGACTGTATGGCAATGTACATTGTTACTGTTTGGGAGGTGCTGAATATTTAATGCGGGACATTGGACATTTGGACTACATGACGGATGTAAGGTTGTACATGTACATTTCCTTCTCACAATCTCCTGCTATGTTAGATGTGATTGATCTGTTTCTGTGCATGAGAGGACCCAGTTGTGTCCTCTGTACTGCATTGTCCATGTAGAACTTTGTACCACATTGTCATCAGATGTGCTGGTATTGCTATGTGTGTGTGCTGCAGTGTGCCACTGGGATCAGGGACATGATCCTGGGTCATTGTGGGTGTGCAGTGTGCTACACATCGTTGTGCATGTTTGCCATTGTGCCCATCTCCCCGTTCCCCCAGTCCCTGGTTGTTACTCACCCTGTTGATGTTGTATCAGGTCCTATCGAGCTGTGTCCATACTCCCAACTCCTTGCACGTCTCCACACTGATGACTGTGGCCTCCATTTCCTACAGCTCCTCATGTGGTGCAGGACTCCCACCTACTGTTGCCGTTGCTGCCTTCCTGTTGGAAGCAGGTTTGTGCTTGGTTTGGCTTTTCACATTATGTCAGTGCCTCTTGGCCTCCTTCATTGACCTCCTCGACACTCCGACTGCATTCACGTTTGTCACATTGAAGTTCAGTTGATGCTAGTGTTCTGTCACCTCCGTGACGCTGAACTGGTTTTCCTGCGGACTGTACCCCGTCTTCCTCTTCCCCTTGGCCTTCCTCAACCCCATTGCTCCTTGCTGGTGGTCTGTGGGGCTTGTGGGGTTTACGTTGACCTCTGCACTCGGTCCAGGTGCATCCATGGTGCTACGCGGTTTCTTTTTGTTTTCCTTTCTTTTTGTTCTGCTTTTATGGTGCCTTTTTCAGCTTGACGCGTGGGAATTGCAGGCCTGTCGCTGGTTTTCGCTAATTTTTGTATCGGGATTGGCCTCATCGCAACTTTTTTTGCGTTCGTGTTTCATATTTTTGCATCGTCGCGTTGACTTTATCACAGACATTTGACACGTTATCGTGAGCCTATCGCATGATACAGCCATGTTGAGAATACGACGTTAACACAGCTTTATTTACCCGCAATAGACTGCGATGTGAAGAGTTGCGTTAAGGTAATTTTGCAGTCACAGGTTCTTTAGAATATCCCCCTAAGAGACCTAACTTTCTAGCAGAATACAAAAACCCTTACTTTCTTTTTATGGCGAAATCTCGGGTAGCTTAACTGTCCCAATGGCTTTTCCTTGGCTCAGGAAGCAGGTTGGCTAAGTTAAAAAATATGTGAATGTTAAAAGATAATTTATTAATCAGGCATGATGCGATGCAAAAGCCTGACTCATACACATGTATATGCTTTATTTCTAGAGGAAAACATAAATCATGCCTGGAATAAGGGTGCAAAGGGAAATCGGTCTCCCAATTATGGACTGACATGTGCCAACTCAAGTATGTTTGAGTGCTGAATTTGTCCAGACTGAGCCGCCCCCTGTTGCCTCAGTTGAGCTCTTCCACATGAAGAGAGGAGGGCAGGCTGAGGGAGCAGTTAATTGGTACTGGGGAGCACTTCCATTACAGTGGATGGCTCTCCATAGCAGCCCACCTCACCTTGTCCTGGGCTCGACTCACACTCTGCTGCTGGCTACTGGGAACCATCACTGTCACCTAATGAGCTGTAGGGCATCATTGAGCATAATAGGCAGGCCTGGTTCTAGCAGGTGGGCTGGGTGGGCCAGGCCCACCCAAACATGAGCCTGGCCCTGGCAGTGACATCTCGAAGGCCAGTAGTAAATGTCCACTTTCATTTAAAACTTTCTTCAGAAGGATGTTTTTCTTCCTAGGAGTTGTGTGATTGGGGCTAGGCTCTCTCACAGGCATCCCAATCATGTATCGCCTTTTAGAAAGGTGGGCTGTGTCCCCGCCCACTTGTGTAGGTACAATTGGGTGTAGGAAAGGGGACAACTCCTTTCTTTGGCACCAGGCAACCTTTACTGTAACCTCAACCGTTCTGCTGCCTGGACATTTCCTTTTCTCTTCCACACTGGAGAAAAAAAGTTTTTATCCTGATTCACCTTTCCTGGTCCCGCAGCTGCTTATCAGATCGACTGTGATGAGGAACCAACAGGTAAGAAAATATGTAGCTATTTGTTCTTTTTTAAATCAGAGAAGGCCCAGCAAGGAACATACTTCATTTACAATAAAAAAAAAAGTCCAGATAACTCTGGTGAGTAATGATCCTGCTAGAGAGCAATCCTTTGTCTGTCTGCAGTTCTGAAATGCAGATAAACTGCATTTTATGTGGATAGCTCAGTGGGTTACTTCCTTTGTCACAGAGATTATTGTGTTACTTGCAGCTCAGAAGTTACAGTCCTATCATAGGACAGTGACCTATGAACTGTCATCAAAGAGCTGCATGCAAACCTGAATGGTATAGTTAGAACATAGCTTTTTTAAAATGTGTGTGTTGTGATATAGTTAGTACTCCCAGGTCTTTCAATATTCTAATGTTGCTAAAATTAGTTAGTTTGGGCAGATATACATTTTTATCAGTAGAGCCAACCCCCAAGCACTGGAGTACTCTTTAAATCCTGAGTTTGTGTTTCCATCTTAAAATATACTGCCCACCAGTATGGATGACATGTGATTCCTGCACCTTGTAATCCTCATTGGTTTATGCGACATTCCCTGTAGACTGATGTACGTACTTGTATGATTCATTGTCTCTGTATAATGTGTGTGTGATGTAAAGTATTGTGACACCCTACACTACGAGTAGCCCTGTACAACAAATGAACTGCATATGAGAGTGGGGCCACGGAGAGATGAAGAGCACTATTGGAGGGTGGCAATGAGGGAATCCGAGGAGGAGGTCATGGGGAGGGGCTTTGGAGCGATGAGGGAGGCTAGTGAAGGATGGCAGTGAGAGAATCCGAGAAGGAGGTCATTAGGGGAGGGGCTACGGAGAGGTGAGGGGGTGCTGGTGGAGGGTGGCATATAGGGAATCCGATGAGGAGGTCATGAGGGTGAGCCCAAAAAGTGTCACTTGCCTGATACTCCCACCTCAGAAACCTCCTCTTCCCATCAAAGGAACATTATATGGACAAAAAACACTTTTTGAGAGTGGCAACGTTTAGAAAGAGATTTGGAAAGAAAAGAATGTTTTTACTGGCCCTTGTAAAACCAAGGGGATATAAAAGAGGGCCTTGAAGCAGGCCTGACTAGACATATAAGTGACAAATTGGGCCTGCAGTGGCCCACCCGAATGCACCCTTACCCCACCCAAATGAAAATACCTGGAGCCAGGCCTGAAAATAGGAGCTAACTTCTCAATGCAGGACATAGCATTAAAGTGCGGTGATGCGGTTGAGGACACCAGCGTTAAAATGCATCTCTGTAACCGTTGATGCATGGTGCATGACAGGGCTGCTGAGACAGCTACGAGCAAAGGTTCAAAGCTGAGGAATCGAGTTCAAGTCTTGGCAGGGACGCTCAACATCTTGAAATTCTGGGCAAATCAACTTATCTCCCTCTGCCTAACAACATGAATGTGTCAGTCTGTAACGCAACTGGTGCTCATGTAAAGCACTCTGATACCTTCGGGTCGAGTTTGCACATAAAAGCTCAAAAAAAGGGTGGGAAACATAGAGAGTGAAAAAGGGAAAAGAGCAAGAAAATCGGACAGTGGCATTGAAGAAGAGAGCAGGACCAAAGAAGGGAGTGAAACTAATAAAGAGAGAGGTGGAAGAAGATGGAAGGATACCAGAAGTAGAAGAGAGCTGAAAAGATTAACCTGGAGTATTGTACTACCAACTGTCCTTTCCTCTGACCCACGCCTCATGTCAGTAAAAGTTGTGTGATGTTCTATCCAGTGACATTGCCATTATGGTAATGAATTGGTTTAATGCTTGAAAATCCCTGCCAACTTTCTCGTCACAGAATGCTGGCAAAGTATGTTATAGCAGCACCCACCACCGCTCCAGTATGTAAAGTATAAGTTATATGTAAAGTGTAAGTTACATGTAAATATGGTACCTGTTAAAGCAGTTTTCTGCATGAAAGGGGCGTGCAATAGGTGTTGCTGTGGGTGTTCCACTGGAACACCCATTGCTTTTTGACACTGCCCCAGATTTACAAGGATGTTTAAATCTGAGGCAGTGCCAAAAAAGAACGCCATGCAAAAGCAGGCGTGCGAATGGCAAAATGAAGAGAAATACTTTTATTTCTCCTTGTTTTTGCTTTTTCTATGTGTGTTGCATTCTGCTTGCCATACTTCATTGTTAGGGGAATTTGAAGCACTGAATGACATAGGAGAACATTAATCACTTAGAGAACAGCACATTCCCATTCCAGACAGCATGTTTAACCATAACCCTTCCCCATAAAGAAGGTAAATGGGCTCCAATGACATTTTTATAGAACGGTCAAGACATTAAATTCATTAAATTCATTCTGTACATATACAAAACCAAATATTGTACTGCAAAGAGCCCTACACACCCCCATGGAGTGCAGAATACTGTGGACATCCTGTACAGTTGGATTTGATTATTATGCAAGTGCATAACATTTCACACAACTCTAACTGTGGCAATGATTTTGGAATGGTATGTGAGATTGCAGGTCTTAGTGACGCAGTGGCTGAGACTTTGGCAACCATTCCACCATTCACCTTTGTGCTTTTCTCAGTTTGCCGGAAACTGAAATTGAAGGCTTTCTTCAATAACCAAGAAATGCCCACTCCAGATGGAGACACAACTCTACAGAGGAAGTCAAAATTTTGTCCTTTGAATTCCCAAGTCCCAATAGAAATAATCACTTTCGAGCAGGCCATCATGAAAGAAATTGATGAACTGAAAGATACAACAAAGAAGCCCTTTCAAAATGTATCCAAAGCGGAGCAAAACACCCTCAATGAGCTATGAAATGATGGTGAGATCATAATAAAGCAGACGGACAAAGGTGGGGGAATAGTCATCTTGAGTAAAGAGGGCTATGACCAACAGTGCAAGGTCCTCCTCTCCGACAAAAAGTTCTACAAAATTATCACCACAGACCCTACACCTAGATCACAGAGAACTATTGCTCAGATGGTGGAGGAGGCAGAGTTAAATAATTGGATTTCCAAAAAAGAAGCAGAGTTTCTTGAGACAACAACCCCAAGAATACCATACTTTTATTCGCTTCCCAAGACTCATAAGGCACGCAATCCACCACACGGAAGACCCATTGAGTGACAGAGAGAGTAACAGCACTGTTTATCTTTTATGTGGGGTTCATAAAAAGTATTTTTACTGTAAAATATTGCCTCATATTTTTGTTTTGTGTTAAAAAATACTAAAAAAAAGCTACAAATGTATTTTCTATCTTAAGCTATGAAAATGAAAATAAATGATCAACTAAAGAGCACCATGTCTATGTGAATATATTCCCTTATTGTTGCATCTATGTGTAAGTTTCAGATTAACTCTACTATGAAGTATTTATAGGTCAGTATAGAGGTTCTGTATACGCACGAGAGCCTCTACACTAGCCTCCCACAACAAAAAACTCTGGACACCCTGGAAACACTACTTTTCAACCAAGAGTGGCATCACAAAACGCCCAGGCATTTTGTACTGGAGTGCTGCAGGCTAGTCCTTACAGAAAACTGTTTTCAATACAATGACACTTTATACCAACAGTGACACAGCACCTCGATGGGGACCACTTTCGCTCCAAGTGTAGCAGGGCTCTACGTCAGTAACTTTGAGGAACAACATATCAACAACCCTAACAACCCAAATCAACAAAAGATACTATTCTGGCGGCGATACGTAGATGACATAATCCTCATCTGGGAAGGGAATATGGATAATTTCCAAGCCTTCCACACATGGATCAACACATGAGATGAATGGTTAAAGTTCACATATACAGCCAATAAATTTAAACTTGACTTTCTGGACATCAGTATCTACACAGTAAACAACACCTTACAGACAAAAACATATTTTAAAACAACTGCAAAAAATAGCTTACTCTCATTTCAGAGTTTTCACCCTCGTCCGCTTAGGGAAATTCTTCCTTACAGCCAATATCTAAGAAATTGTAGCGTGACTAAGGAATACAAAAAACAAGCAGAGGAACTTTGTGAGAAACTGAAGGATCGTGACTACCCCCCAAAGAGTTATCAATAAATGTAAGAAAAGAACAAGGAACCAAAATAGGGAAAGCCTGTTGGAATCAGCACAAAGAACACCTGAACCAGACCTAATGACATGTGTAACTACATACAGTACTGCTCAAAACAACATAAAGAAGATAATCAACAAAAACTGTAGAATTTTAACTTCTGCAAATATCAAATGGCCGAAACCAAGATTTGCGAACAAAAGGACCCGAAACCTCAAGGACATACTGGTCCATACTAGACCACCACCTGGAAGAAAGAAGCCGGAGGTCCCACGTCTTTGGGATCATCGCCCAGTGACTAGACACTTCTCATGTGGCTCCTGCTCAGTCTGTGCACTGACGAAACCAGTGAAAGAAATACAGCTGCTACCAGACTTTAAGTGGACAATAAGAAACCATACCAATTGTAACATGAGTCATGTAATCTATATGATCACGTGCCCTTGCGACAAGCACTATATTGGCATGACATGCAGAAAGGTAAAACAGCGCATCTGTGAACATCGCAGCAATGTAAAATGCAAAAAGGGTACCACAAAAATGTACACCCACTACATCGAGGCAGGTCACACGATAGGAGACCTAAAATGGATAATCATTGAAACCCTAACTAATAAAAATCACAATGCTGAAAAGACACTCTTTGAGAAAGAACAGAGGTGGGTACAAAGACTAAAAACTGATTCTGAGGGACTAAATGATAACATCCCCTGGCTGAGCTTGAATAATTAGACATCACCAATAGGGATCCCCTTCTTTGGAAGGGGCCACTTACCTTACCTAACAGTATTTCAAAAATTAGGTTAAGAACTCCAAATGAAGGGTTTACTAGCTCAATCCCCATAAAAAATAGACGTTATAATACGTCCTATTTCTATTTCTAATCAGTGAACAATACCACCTTATGAGGGACCACTGGCCGACAACCATTGTCCTTATCATGTTTATCTCCTGATTACCACTATAAACGTATTAATTGCCCAATTTGCAGATAAGAATGATTGGTCTGAAAAGAACCACTCTTTATACAATTTAAGTATAAACTGATGACCAAAGCGGACTCAGTGCGTGTGGTCCTTCTTTGCTTTCCACTGTAATCACAAGCGCGAAATAATGACAAGCAGTCAAGACACCGCCTTATGAGGGACCACTGCCCTACTATTATCGTAACTAAATAAGGGGTGACAGACATCGTTTCTAATTTATTTACAATTAATTGCAGCACCATTTAATGACACAAAACAGTGAACAGACTAAACACACCTATTCTTTCCTTGCTTACGAATACATTCGCAAGCGTGAAAAAATGGCACCCGGAAGCAACACTCTTCTCCCGGGCCCCAGAGGCAGAGTCAGCACAAGTAGTGCTCGGAGAAAAGACCGCAGGTAGTGAGATGGAATGCCCGAACAATAACAAAACCATAAAGTATTGCCAAAACTTCTTTCTAAAATCTGTAAATTATCCCAGTAGGCCTCCTAGACTCACTGTGGAACAGTTGAGACACGGATAGAAACCCACTACAGGTATGTGTGAAATATCGCCGCCATAATAGCTCGTTCTGCACGCATTGGGAAAAACTTTACTGCACGCAAATCTACTCTATTGTCCCTACACTAACCCGTAGTGGAACAACGAAGTACGAGGCATAACACACTATTTAATCTTGTGTGAAGATAAGAATATTAGGCACAACGGGGGAGCGGTGGCATATTGAAACATAAAAACGCTTTATTAGAACGGTGTGTATGAGACATTTAATCAGTTTACGCTTGACAAAATCAATATTGCACAATTCGTGCCATAAGAATGAGCAGAGAAATTTTGCCAGAATGTGAAAAGACACCTCTTTCACCGTGCACAGAGGTTGAAGATACATGGAATGAGTGAGTCAACCTTTGCCATGGTGGTGTGTGTTCCTTGAAGTATTGCCATTTTTCAGTTGCTGTACAAAACGGTTTTAAACACAAAGAGTATTATATGTACACTAGTCCTACAATAATTTCCCCCTTACCCCTTTCCTTTGTATGTCTGTTAATTGTGTTTTACAGGTACCTACGAGACCTTATCAGGAGAAGGATTAATATATCGAATTCCCACTTCTCCGCACGAATAGTCAAATCTGTTCATAGGAGACCACACTCACAGAGACCCCCTTGGTCTCTACACACTCTTCACTTGGTCCTGAAGAAAGCCCCCCCCCGACCTTACCAGGCAATCAAGGGCTGAAACATGTCGACCTTCTTTTAAACACTCATTACAGTGTGTGAGAGCGCTAATTACTCTCCAAAACACGCCAACTTACTTTTAACATTAGCTCGAATCCAGACTTAATAAAAGACGAATATATGGCTGTACAAGCTTATTTTATTTGATATACCCCACTCATCACTGAATCACTACTGCTGTAACCAGGGGTAAACCTCCGGCTGGAGGATGCATAACCACTAACCCAATGATTATGCAAACATATGACTAATAAGCGGAGAACCATGATATACCGCTTCTACGTAAGATCAGACACGTGCATGAGGGTTTTAAATTGGGACATTTCGGTACGCAACCTGCCTACCCAGGTTATGCAGGACAAGTGATCCTTCCCTACCTGATTTTGATATGGCCTGAGAAGGATGTCATCAGTCTGGAGATCGCTTGTTTGAAATCAGATGGAACCTGACGAGTCAGTTAAGGCTTGACTGTTCCAACTGGATCACAGCAGAGGCTGATTTTGTAAGGCTAGTCTGTGTCTGAAGAAGCAAGTTTGGAAAAAGGGATTCACAGGAATGTGACCCTGAAGAATAACCAGTGCTTGAGACTTTTTTTGTCCTCATCCTTGCAATCAACAAGGCAAATGGAGCTCAAAATAACTAAAATGGGGTAAGACATTTCCTGCCTCTAACCATTAAAGACGAAAAAGAAGCAGGGATCATACCATTTATCCGAACTAGTTCATATGCTCAGTAAGCATACCTCATCTCATGGGAACCATTTGTGTGACCATTGAGCCATCTTCCATTAAGAGGTTTGTTGCTTAAATGCTTAATCATTGGACATTCCCTAGTCAACACACACCATTTGGCTCACTCTTTCATTTGTCATGCTCCATGCCAATTTTCCCATACCTCCCAAAATGTTGTTCTCTATGTTGGGCTCCCACTGAGGCCTAGGTTGTTTATCCTCTGTACTGATGTTAATCATTTCCAGTTTCTATATTCCCAATAGGCTCTGCGCATTGGAATAATATATCCTATAGATTTGATGTAGGACTTAGGTCGACTAGGTATTTATTGAATTTATTAGACCTAATAGTGAGTGCCAGCTAGCTCAGAGGTCACTAGAAACTTTCTTGAATACACAAGAAGGGATTCGTTTCTGACACCCGCATGAAAATGACAACTTTGTTTCCCCAAGAATAAAACTGATCTTCAGAGTCGTAGAAACAATAGATAGATATTTTACTCAGTCAATTGTGCATGCTTCGTTTCATCAGAGTTGCAGAGAAATAGGGAGATGAGCGTTTTCAATAAAAGGGTTTATTGAACAGTCTTCTTTCTCAAACAAGTAAACTGAACTGCTACAATCATAATACTGGTTGAAAAGTATAATGCGTACCGTAAGAAGAGTATTATAAAATAATACTGTAAAAGCATTGTATGGTTTCTAAACCATAGATAAATACATACATAAATAACGAAGGGTAAAACGTAATCAACTGGTGCTTCTAAAATACGCCTACCCCAATGTACCTAACCTAAGTCTAGTACAAGGGAAGAAGTAAGTGAGGTGTAGTATAGGTTTAGTTTTTCTTTGCCAAGAATATACCCAAGATTTCGCTTAGGGTCTAATCAGCTCTGTACCTTGGTTTTAGAATGAAGGAGGTCTGGCATCTCTGTCTCGGACTAGATTTGCCAACACCCAGCGAGGGGAGCTTGGAAACACTGGAGCTGGATTCTCAGTGAGAGAAAAGACAGCTTCTCGATCAGTGCGCCAGCTGGAGGGTCGGCTTCCTTCGGCACTTGCTGTAGCGAGCTGCGTCGGACAAGTAGATAGTCGAGCTGCTCCGAACCACAGTGTGTTTGCTAGGGCAAGTGTAGGCATATTTATACCTTGAATGTGCATAGTTTGATGTAAAGTCGGAAATAATAACGTCATCAAAGAATCCCAAGAGAATGGTAGTTCTTTGAAAACACCATGATTTCTAAGAAAAAATCATTATTCAAGCAAGGGGATGTCCCTGACTGCTGAAGCTGAGTTTTCCAAGAAATCGGTGTGGCTTTTGGAACTAGTGGAAGTAGCTATGCCTGTATTTGGACTGGATGGGTTATGTCTAAATATGGGTATGATTTCTATGCCTATATAAGGGCAATGTGAATTATAGCTATAAAAGGACAAGAATCGGTGAATTACGCTTGGATTCCAAAATGCTACACAACAATAGGGGGTAAGGAGACACCCATGTCGGATATATTTCTCTTTATGCCAACAAAAGTAATATAAAGTAACTATTTTTGTTTCGTGTGCAATTTTATCTGTGAACCGCCACCATCCATGATACCGAAAATCACCAGTGCTAAGCTTACCTTTACTACTTGACCCATCACCTCTGAAAGTGCTTTACTCACTTCTTGCCAGTAGGTCTGGATCAGAGAACACTGTCAAAACATATGAGCATCCTCCCCCTTCTCCACAATTCACTTAAGGCACTTCTTTCCTCTCATCCTCTCAGCTTTAACAGTTTTTTCGGGGTCCAGTATGTCCAGTGTATTGTGAAGAGATGATTTTTCCTGTGAGGTGCAGATTTGGTTGTAAGTCAAAGAGTAGACATTGACACTTATCATAAGGTTTTCGTGTCCAGCGTCGGCAGGTCCTTCTCCTAAACATCCTTCAGCAAGGTAAAGTCCTCTTCCCCAGCTTGTACTAACATCAAGTACCATTCTGAAATCTCTTTGCTTTGGGACAATCTTGCTTGTAATTTATCTTCCCTACTGTAATTTCCTTTCCAAGATCCAGTGCCGAGCTTGCCAATTAATAATACTTAAACTTCGACAAATTTCCTTTCGTAAGTTCTCGCATGGTCTCCCAATAAATCAATTATTCGCTCTTTATAATTTTGCCCCACTTATTCACCCCCCCTTCCATCCGAGGGTTTGATAGCTTATCTTGAAGCCACTAGTGAGTCCCTGGAGAATTCCATAGTGGTGCAGAACTACTGTACTATGGTATTCCTAAGGGCCATCTAACTTGATCTATAACCAAAATACTTAAGGGTCTAAATTAGAAATCCTTTGGTGATTCTTAGTTATTGTACCTATGCCAACTAATGTGCGTAGGAACAGAAGACAAGCTAAACTAACAAACCATATCAATAGAATGCGAAACACCAGCAACCGTCAGTCAAACTTAGTTGAGGATTCCCATCAAAGTCTTGTATTAATCAATATTCTCATCTGGTAATCCTTCCAGGGTATTATGTCTCTTGATTATTGAGACACCCAGCATACCCTGGTGACCGGTTCGGGGTGACGACCCACAGTCACTCGGTTGTACCACATGGTATTGATATGATGGGAAGGTGCAGTGCAAAAAATAAAAATATGTGTGGTGATTAAAAGAGGATAGGGAACTTAACAAAAACCTATTTAATAAACGTAAGCCCCTTCCAATTTAAAAACAAGAACAGTATAACACAATACTCGCAGTACACACAAATAGCTGCGAAAGGACCAACATGTTTCAGCCTCAAACGGAAATGTTCCAGGCTTTCATCAGGGTCTCTGTTCTATTATAGTGCTACTGCCTATCAGTGAATAAATGTGTGAAAAACTATATGAAAAAACACACAAGTGAAACAACAACAGTAAAGGATATAGTGTTCCCTCATCTGTCTAGAATCCTCTCTTCGGCACCTGGTGTCTTGGTAATGTCTGTTGAAGACAAACGTGCAAGTGAGTCACATTCATCTATCATGGTCTGTTAGAAACATTCATAGTTCGTGAATATATACAATTTGATGACTCACCCAGAGTGTCCGGGGAGTGGACCTCACCTCTTCTTGGACCTTGCTCAGGATATGTGAGACCCCTCTCTGCAAGAACAGAAACCGACTACGTGACTATCGTGAGCAGAGAGATCAGAAACTGATCTGCTCTGGCAATTCACAATCTACGAGGTCTCATGGTCTTCTGCACACAGAGTTGGCTAGCATATAGCAACTAGTCCCTAATAAAAACCTCACATCCACTCTCTCATTAACTATAAATTAAAGATGTCACCAAGTTTTGCCACATGGTCAAAAGTAAATAAAAACGATGAAAAAAACTGGAAAAACAACTATCCAGACTCACTATCTCTATTAATTATCCAAGTAATACTGGTAGAGCCAAATTCCACACACCAAGCCTCTAGAGCTGTGTTCCTACCTGTCCGTCGTTGTCTCGAACAGTGACTGAGTCAGGGGGAGGCACTGGGCTCTCGTCGTCACTCCCATTTCAATAATTCTGTCGTCACTTCTGCTGCCAATCCGTGACTCGGAAGGGAGGGGCTGGTAGAAAAGACCAATGTGGGGATCCCTGCCTCCTTGCAAATATTCGTTTTACATGCTAAGAATATTTTAATGTTAGGCGTATCGAGTTGCACTCGATGAGGACTGGAAACAGGAAAATGCTCTTGCGCGTAGTCCCGCGAGGCCACCGTGCCGAGAACTACAAAATTATGTAACGCTTGACGCGTATGTAGTTCACTGGCTCAGCCATAGCTAGGAATAGCGCTGTTGTGCGCTCGCTCATACGGAACTACAAACTGAGATCACGCATTCAATGCGTGTAGTTCAGAATGAGCGCTTTTAAAGTATGAGTCGTTCATGGGTCGCAAAGGGATTCCGTAGGACGAAATTCCCATATTTATTGTAACTGGATACAAAAGGTGGTGGATTGAGCCTCTGTTTAGGGTTCTAACCATGTGATCACGGCGACGAGAGTTGATATACATCGCGTGATATCGCAAGATATTACAGAGAACTACCAAATGACGTGGTGTTTCCAAAGTTGGTAGTTCAAAACTACATTCACCCATCCAGGAACACAATAAATGCAATCCTCATGTTTAGAATGGAAAGTCAGCCAATTAAATAAAGATACAGTAAATCAGTATCCACAACTTAGTGAGGGTCTCAACAAGATCTTATATTTAATACATAAACAATATATTGGTGACAGATTGAGTTGATGACAAAAGTTACATCGAATCAACAGGATGTCACAGTTAAGAGTGAATGTATTAATATAGTTCTGTGAGAGCAGAGCATGCTACTCTCCATATGTATGCTCAAGCCAGATTGAACCAGGGTATGTCATTATTCAGTCCGTGTCTATCAGTGCCCAATTTGAAGACCCACTTCTGCTCTTTCAGGAACAGAAATTTGGACACATCACTCACATGTGATGGAATGAATGGTTTTTCAAGGACATGCTGAGGTTCCGTGACAATTGTAAGTGGTGTTCTCGACTCATACGAATATGGTCGAGTTGAGTATCTATGAACCGCAAATGACGAGTTTAGTAAGTGTGCGCAGTTTCGCTGTGCTAACTTAAACCGTTCGTTTGTTATGTGGGTTTTTCATCTGTACCCACGGGTTCCATCTTAGATACGGCATCCATTTTGTCTCTTGCCCTCAAGTAGTCAGCGAACGGACGTTGTCCGCTTCGCGACCCTGGGACTCCCAAGATATTTGCGGAAGACACATGTTCTTTGTAAGTGTCTTTATGACGAGGGGGATGCTACTGTAAAGCAGATGGCGCCGCTCGAGGCTCATCTTGCCGCACGGACTTATTGTCTCAGCCGTGCATCTCATTAGGCACGTCCCTTTGATGCCTGTATCTCGTGTTTCCCGATACCTCCCCTTTTACACCCTTTCCAATCTCCCCACTGTCTCCGTCTTCCTCTACACCTGTCCTTGTTCCTATTTCGATCTGTTTTACTGCTGATTGGAATTCGCTAATGGTGGGAAGATGGGTTTTTACAGTTGGGAACCGCCAAATGTTTCCGCACTTATGTTCCGGACCTCATGTGTTTCAAAGTGACCAAAGCGACCCCTCTGGGGGATAATGGTGAGAACCAGGTTGTAAACTTTTGTGTACCATATTGTCCTATGGGTAAAAACTGTATAAAAGGAGCGATCCACAGAACCAATTTGAAGCAGTCTCCCCAAGTTGCACATGGTGTACTTGCCGTGACTTCTGTGTTCCCTGCAGTAAATAAACCTTGAATCTTTGACGTTGAAGGAAGTGTCCCGTGTCTCTGTGATTCGTACGCCGGAGCAGGTTACCCACGAAGGTTTCAGGTGTTGTGCCCTGACACCGCTGGGTCTTAAAGAACCCAGTCCTTCAGTTTGGCGCCCAACGTTGGGCTGCATCAGTGGTACCGGTCCAAGCCCGACGATCGTGAGGAACTTCGTGTGAAATCTCCGAGGGAAGGTGCACTCCGCTTCATCGATCCTGTTGTCGAAATAAGTGGCCCGAAGACTTTTCCCGCGAAGATTCCCGCCTCCGGACGGCTGCGACGGACTGCTGCCCTGACTGTAGACCTGTTTTGGCGCCTGGCGTAGACCTTGGTAGAGCGAGACGATTGACGGGCCTTCCTGGTGACGCCATCGATTTTTGAGTTAAGTATTTGTGGGTCGCTCCCAGAGTTCTTGGTTGTTGACACTTTAGCGAGTGTTTTTGTTGTTAACGCTGTGTGAGTGTTTTTGTCGGTGACACTTTGCTAGCGTACTTTGTTGTGTTGTTTGACGACTGCAGCCGCCAAAAACCGAGGGTTTTGTTCTTTGCTGGGACTTGGTAAATCCCGTAACCCTTGAAGTTTGTGAAACTCGGCTAGTGTGCAAGATGCCTGGTCGCAGTACTTTGTTTAGTTGTTTCAGACCTTGTGGTACGGATTCCCGACTGGAGGACTCGTGTCCGATACCTCCGGTTGGAACTCCCACGTATGAGCTCTATAGTAAACATGGGCTAGGCCCAATTACCTTTAACGATTATTGGATTAAATACACAAAGAAGGACGGCGACCTTCGTTGGCCACCTCATGGTAGCTTCGAGGCCCCGATCTTGGATAATCTAGAGATTAAATTGTTTGAGAAAAAGTCAAGGCCGGCCATGTTTGATGCCTTTCGGTTGTGGCGTAAAGAAGCCCGACAGAAAGAAATCAGACAGACTAAACGTAATCAGCGAGATAATGTTGCTACCATAGTGAAGAAAGCAGAGCAATTTCAGCGAGATAAGGAGGTTAAGGATAAGGAAGTATTTGATAGACTACAGCGTATGACCGTAGATAAATGTTATCCCGCTTTGCCTACGGAGTCGGAAAAGAAGGAAGAGCCAGTTGAGGATTCTTTAATGTCTTATCTTATGAAGTCACCACCTCCGTACGTACAGGGTACCGCAGTTCCTGTGGTCCCTGCCGTACCTATCCTTCCGCCTATTCTTCCTCCGCCTGTTCCTCCACCTGCACCTGCCCTTCCGACTGTTCCTGCTCCTTTGCCTGTTGCCATCCCTACTGCTCCTCCGCTTCCACATACTCCTGCTCCCGCTACTGCTCCTGCTACTGCTCCTGTTTTGTTAACTCCTGCTGTTGCTACTGTTTCTACTCCTTCTCTTGTTAGTCCTGTGTCCTATACTTCTCCCTCTACTCGTCGTCGTAATTCTCCTCTTGCGGCAAGCTTCTTTCATTCGCTCGGACCTGTTCATGGGTCCGCTGGTTCTGACGGTCCTCAGAGACGTAGTCAGCTTCCTGGAAACAGAGAACGCGTTGCGCTATATAATATCGCGATGGGTTGGATGGTAAATCCTCTTAGATGTCCACCCCGTGTTGTCCTTGATACATTTTGTCAATTCAATATACCAACCCAGAGATATGTGTTTAATGAAATGTGTAAGTTCCTTTATGATCAAATAGCGGCCGATGCGCCTGACGAGGTGCTCGTCGCTCTGTCTGATCTCCAGCTTCAGTTCGCAAATGGGCTGATAGTGGATACCAACGTCCGACGTGCTGTTGAGCGGTTGCTATCTCTTCGTCCCGCTCCGATACCTCATGCATTGTTCGTTGAGGATATTGAAAAACAACCAGACGAGTCTGGCCAATATCCTATGCGTGAAGTTCCGCCGGTTTGGATACCAGCTGATCCTGCTGCTAACCCTGCGACAGTGGCGCATTTCCAGAGAGTGTGGATACACCTCCCATGGAAACGATCAGAAGTGCTTCAGGTGAAGCAATCTTTGCCTGATCCACGCAAAAATCCTACAGGGTATTACAAAGAACTATCGCAGCTCGTAGATGCTACGGTAATGAATCTTGCCGATATCGATATGTTGTTCGGCAATGTCGTACCGCAACCGGTATGGGCTAAGATTCGGCAGGAAAATCATCCGAATGAATTAGGTGGTGATTGGGCTGCCATTGTAGCGGCAGATGCCGGACAAGTGGCTGCTACTAATCCTGACCAGTTGATCACTGCTCTTCCCCAAAGAATAATAACATTAATGAAAACGCTTATGCCAGCTATGAGGGTAAACTGGGACAAATTGTCAGCATGTAAGCAGAAGAAAGATGAGAGTGTTTCCGACTTCTTTACGAGGTTCGAGGAAGCATTCATCGACCATAGTGGACAGGATATGGGTACTGAGGGTGGTCAGAGATTGTTTGTGGATAAATTTGTTTCGAATTTATTGCCCGATTTGAGCAATAAGTTAAAGAATTCGGAAAGTGCATGGGCCGTTTCTACTTCGGCTCAGATATTGGCTACGGCGCAATATTATGAGAATAGGGAGAAAGAAGAGAACGACCGTGCTGACAAAAAGACGAAGGAATTGAAAACTAAAGTGTTGCTTCAGCAAGCGTATCCTCCACGTTCGAATCAGAATAATTCACAACAGAATAGATCGCAGCCGCAATCGAATAGATCCCAAACTCGTAATGACTCCTCCTCCCAAAGATCTTCGTTAGGGTACAATCAATGTGCTTATTGTAGACAGGAGGGACACATTAAATTCAATTGCCCTGTTTTGAATGAACGTAATAGTGGTAACTCATCTAGAGGAGGTCGTGGTGCTTCACAGCAGGCATCACGTGGTAGAGGTCGTGGTGCTCAGAATGATCGCTCAGACAACTCATCCAATTCTAATAATTGTTTTGATCAACGTGGATCATCGCAAGGACGATCTGCGCAGTACAATGTAGACGATTATTACGTCGATCAGGGAACTGACGACAGTAATTACTAGGACAGCCATAGACAAGGAGAGGGAGGGGTATCAGTTCCGGTTGATCAGAGAGGGCCTTACGTCGCAGTTGCTACATCGGGCGTCGTTGAGCCTTTTCTGTTGGACACTGGTGCAGCGAAAAGTTCTATCATGCATTCGAAACTCCCTGGCGCACCTTTGTCTGGCTTAACAAATGTTTCCGTTGGATTCTCTGGCGCCCCTGTTAGCAATCCAGTTTCACGCCCTTTGCCCCTTAAAATTGGGCCACGCGAGCTAGAAGCTCCGTTGATTTTGACTACGGGTTGTGGTGAAAATCTTTTGGGCCTGGATTTGCTTAAACGTTTGTACGCGACTCTGTATTGTTCTCCTGCGGGTGTAAAGCTTACGTTAGGAGAGAGGGTTGTCTCTCCCATGTACTTGTCTCTCGATAAGCTCCCACCGGAATTGAGTTCTCTTCCTGCGTCTTTGTGGGCAACGGGTCCGAATGACGTGGGCCTACTTGATATCTCCCCTTATGTTGTTCAGTTGAAATCGAATGTGCGACTGCCACGTATTCCCCAATATCGTATCTCCCTTGATGGTGAACGAGCACTGTTAGCGATCATCTATGATTTGATCGAGAAAGATGTTATTGAAGAGACTCGGGGAAACGTGTGCAACAGCCCTGTGCTGCCCATTCTTAAACGTACTGATCCTTCAAAACCGCCTGTTTATCGCTTTGTTATCGATTTACGGGAGGTGAATAAAATTGTGGTTCCTCAATTTCCCGTTGTGCCTGACATCACGGCGCTACTGACTCTGATTCCAGCTTCTGCATCATGGTTTTCGGTGATTGACTTGAAAAATGCGTTTTTCAGCATCCCGATTGCCGAGGAGAGCAGGGACCTTTTCGGTTTCTCTCTTGGTGGACGCAGCTTCCGGTTCAAACGCGCTCCTCAGGGCTACTGTGAAAGTCCATCTATTTACAGCCAAGCCTTGAAGGGTCAACTGGATGCATTTAGGTTGCCGGTTGGTGCGGCCTTAATCCAATACGTCGACGACTTATTGGTAGCCGCAGATACTCAGGACATTTGCAAAATTGCTACGGTATCGTTGCTCCAACATCTCTGTGAGTTGAATCATAAGGTGTCCCCTTCTAAACTCCAATATTGTTGTCAAGAAGTGACCTATCTAGGTCACTTATTGTCAAAGGAGGGAAGGAGGTTGACCCCAGAGAGAATTGCAGCAATTGCGCGAATGGCTGTGCCAAAAACCCAAAGAGATGTGCGTGCCTTTCTAGGTATCACGTCGTACTGCAGGCAATGGATTCCTAATTTTTCATTGCTAGCGAAACCATTGGTGGCTCTTACGTGCAAGGATGTTTCAACTCCTTTACCATGGACGGAAGAATGTCAGAAAAGTTTTTCTGAACTACGTGATTCATTGTGTTCGGCTCCTGTGTTAGGTACTCCTGACTACAGTAAGCCGTTTACGTTATATGTTCACGAGAGGGAAGGTTGTGCTTTGAGTGTCTTAACGCAACCTTTTGGTGGTAAGCAACGTCCATGTGCATATTTTTCCTCGACCTTGGACCCAGTAGCTAGAGCATTGCCGAGTTGTTTACGAGCAACAGCGGCAGCTGCGGTCTCCATCCGACAATCAGCAGGATTGGTCATGGATAATATGCTTACGGTGATGGTTCCGCATGCAGTCGATACTCTTTTGAATCGAACGAAAACTCAGCACTTGACGAGTGCGAGGTTGTCCGGGTACGAGTTGACGTTATTGGCAAGCCACATTCAAATAAAACGTTGTAATGTTTTGAACCCGGCAACTTTGTTACCAATTAGCACAGAGTCAGATGAAGTAGCAGAACATGATTGCTACTTGAGGACCGAAGAGGAAACAAAAGGTCGAGTGGACCTTAAAAACACCCCATTGGAAGATCCGGATGGTACTTTGTATGTGGATGGGTCATGTTTTAAGTTGCCGAATGGCGATGTGACTACTGCTTATGCTGTTGTAACGTTGAATACTGTTGTTGAGACTGCGAGGTTGAATCAGAATTCTGCCCAAGCTGCAGAATTGATTGCTCTCACTAGAGCATGTGTGTTAGCGAAAGGGAAACGTGTGAATGTGTTTACCGACAGCCAATACGCATTTGGCGTCGCTCACAGTTTTGGACGATTGTGGAGAGAGAGAGGTTTCTTGACGTCGCACGGTACGAAGATTCAGCATGGCCAGCTTGTGAATGACCTCTTGGATGCATTGACTTTGCCTACGCAAGTTGCGATCGTTAAATGTAGTGCGCATCGTAAGGTGACGGATGATGTTGGTCGTGGTAATGCATTTGCGGATGAGACTGCTAAGGAGACTGCCCGGAACCTTAGCACTCGGATGTATGTGACGAGCTCGGTTAGGTGGCCTACAGAATCGAGTATGTGTGAGGACACTATCGAGAGTGTGAAAGCAATTCAGAATGAGGCCACCGAGACTGAAAAGATGAAGTGGAAAGAAAGTACGGGAAAGTTGGATGCGAATGGTTGTTGGATTGATTTGTCTGATCAGAAAAGATGGATGTTGCCTGATGCGTATGTGCTGGCCGTTGTGACAATGGCGCATGGGTTAGCACATATTAGCGCGAAAGGTATTTGTAAATCGTTGTCTCCGGTGTGGAAGAATGATGGCATTACGAAATGTGCTGAACGTCTGGTGAAGAATTGTATGGTGTGCATGATGTACAATCCTGGCAAAGGAACCCCAACTCCTCCTGGCAGTTTTGCTCCCCCTTCATGTCCCTTTGAGGTGATTCAATTGGACTTCATCCATATGGAGCGATGCAATAACCTGAAATACGTTTTAGTTGTGGTTTGCGCATTCTCCCGATGGATTGAGGCCTATCCTCTCAAAGACAATACTGCTTTGTCTACTGCGAAAATCCTACTGAAGGAATATTTTCCTCGGTATGGAATGCCTAGAGTCGTGTGGTCAGATAACGGAAGTGAGTTTGTGGGTAGTGTGATGAAGAGTGTGTGCAAGGGCCTTGGAATTAATCAGAAATTCCATAGCGCCAATCATCCCCAGTCAGCTGGATTGGTTGAAGGGTACAACGGCACCCTTAAACTAAAGCTAGCGAAGATTCAGGCTACGACTGGTCTTTCATGGCCTGACGCTTTACCTTTGGCATTACTGTCAACTAGGGCGACTGTACACTCCCGAGTAGGGCTTAGTCCCTATGAAATAGTGTTCGGCCGTCCTGCGAATGTGTGGGGGGTTCCTAGGCCAGGAATGTTTTCTGATCTTGAGTACCCAATGTTGATCGATTATCTACATGACTTGACTGCTAAACTGAGGTTAATTCACCAACAGGTTTACGACGCATTGCCGACGCAGACGGAGGGTCCAGGCCACCAGCTCCAGCCCGGAGACTGGGTGGTGACGAGAAATTTTTCACGCAAGAATAACCTAGACCCGAGGTTTACCGGACCCTATCAAGTGCTCCTGGCCACGAGGACTGTTGTTCGTCTCGAGGGACGTAAGAATTGGGTGCATGCCACCCACACCAAAAGAGTCCCCATCTCTTTGCCGGCAGACCCGTGGGTAAGGAGAGGCATTGCGTCATCTGAAACAGAAACATTGCCGGCGTTTGTGCCTTTTAGCGACGCACAGCTTGTTGGCGAATCCTCAGCGCAGCAGAGAGACGCTGTCGAACAATTAGCATCAAAAGACTCAAGACCAGAACACTCAACTGATCAGCAGGATGCTGTCTCTTCAACGGATCCTTTGTTTGACGAGCAGACACGTCCTGGGAAAACCCGATACTTTTTGTGATCTCGCACTAAGGACAAATAAAAAGATCTTGCTTTGCCGTATTGACAACTGCATTATCCCGTTTTCCGTGATCAGTTTTGAACCTTCGTATTACTGTAATTATTCATTGTACATATATTGAGCTTTATTCCTTGTACTTTTTGCTTCCACAGCTGAGAGACTTTGTTTTTGCATATATACATATTGTGCATTACAGGCCGTAGGGCCGCGCGCGTACTTCCTTCTGGATAGTAGGTCTTGACGCTAGGTTAAAGGCCGTCGGTTCCTGGGAACTCCTAGGGATTGACTATTGCTACACAGAACGAAGTGCGTCAAGAAACGTTGCGGACGGTCGTAGGGAATGGCATTCTCGAAGCTGAATGATTTGGAGGGAGCTCAGGTTCACAGATTCAAGCTGCAGCAACTCAGTCGTACCAAATGTTTTATATTCCAACTGTTTGTATTATTCCTGACTGCTTCTGCATTATTGGCGGGTGGGGTGTATTACACGATGTCTTACTTCTTACCTTCTGCTACACCTACTCCTATTCCTGACCCTAAACTTACCTCTACTGTTTCTCCCCATTCCTTTCATATGTTACCGGAACACGAACAGGCTAGACGTGTAGAATTCCGCAACAATTCCTTTATTCAGCTCCTTCATCAGCATCAGTTAGTGGTTAACACTACTAATTGTTGGGTGTGTGGGTTGATGCCACATACTACGGATAAGGGAATTCCATATCTGGTGTTACCGTATAGTTCCCAAGGGTCAGCTCGAGCATTTCAAACAATGTTTCGAAGCGCACTGGGTTTCCACCCCATTCGAGAACCACGCTCCCCCTACTCTGGTCCTACCTCGTATCAAAAACCTTTGTCGATAGCAATAGAGGATTTAGATAGTGATATCTATGATCCCTCGCTTATTCCCGAAGAAGAGGTACAGGCCTATAGGGTCCTAAGTAGAGGTGAATATAGTGCGTTCACTAGCGAAAAGCAGCTTAAAAGCTCGCCTCCGATATGGGTCGTACCCCACACTGGTAATTTTTGTCTCATGGGTCGTGGTCGAAGATCGCAAGCCCGACTTGGAGCAAGTGCTTGCACTGAAAATTACATACTGCCGATGGTCTCGTCCCCTGTGTTTCTGGCTGCCAAGGGTACATACTTTATCTGTTATGATCGTGCATACGCATGGTTGCCCGCTGACTTCATGGGCTCATGTTTCATTGCAAATTTGTTGCCTCCGACGTTCACTGTAGATGCCGATTATCATAAGACTAGAGTTGTACGAGGCGTAATTAGCGAAGAGGATACTGCCGGTCAAGAGGCAGGAGACTTTTTCAAGGGTTTCCTCCCGTTTTGGGGACCTATGGTCAATAGTAGGAACCTGAGACAGTTGACTCGAGTGGTAAAATCGACAGCTAATATTACTGCCAGTGCCCTTGGTAATATCACCACAGAACTTCAGGCGGATAGACTTATGACGTTACAAAACCGTATGGTTTTAGATGTCATTTTAGCAGATCGAGGTGGGGTATGTAAGGTGATCCATTCGAGCTGCTGCATTTTCATTCCAGATAATGCTCCTACTGTCTATCAAGCCATCTCGAGGTTGCATAAGATCTCCGAATCCATACACGTGGATGTAGGGGATTGGACGCTGCTTGGATGGTTTTGGGGCCTGATGTCGACTTGGGGTTGGAAGATTCTGATGATCATCGGAGTCGTTGTAGTGTTCCTGTTCACGTGTTGCCTTTGTGTGCAGTGTGGTCCTGCCTTATGTGGCCTCTGTGCTACAACGTGTATGAGACAACCACCTGTTACCAAGGGGACTCGGTTGGACAGAGCTATGCTACAACAACATCTCGATGGTCTGATGAATATCGAATATGATTCCGACTAGTGCTTGCCTACATGAGGGCAAAAGGAGCGTCTGAGGTTCCGTGACAATTGTAAGTGGTGTTCTCGACTCATACGAATATGGTCGAGTTGAGTATCTATGAACCGCAAATGACGAGTTTAGTAAGTGTGCGCAGTTTCGCTGTGCTAACTTAAACCGTTCGTTTGTTATGTGGGTTTTTCATCTGTACCCACGGGTTCCATCTTAGATACGGCATCCATTTTGTCTCTTGCCCTCAAGTAGTCAGCGAACGGACGTTGTCCGCTTCGCGACCCTGGGACTCCCAAGATATTTGCGGAAGACACATGTTCTTTGTAAGTGTCTTTATGACGAGGGGGATGCTACTGTAAAGCAGATGGCGCCGCTCGAGGCTCATCTTGCCGCACGGACTTATTGTCTCAGCCGTGCATCTCATTAGGCACGTCCCTTTGATGCCTGTATCTCGTGTTTCCCGATACCTCCCCTTTTACACCCTTTCCAATCTCCCCACTGTCTCCGTCTTCCTCTACACCTGTCCTTGTTCCTATTTCGATCTGTTTTACTGCTGATTGGAATTCGCTAATGGTGGGAAGATGGGTTTTTACAGTTGGGAACCGCCAAATGTTTCCGCACTTATGTTCCGGACCTCATGTGTTTCAAAGTGACCAAAGCGACCCCTCTGGGGGATAATGGTGAGAACCAGGTTGTAAACTTTTGTGTACCATATTGTCCTATGGGTAAAAACTGTATAAAAGGAGCGATCCACAGAACCAATTTGAAGCAGTCTCCCCAAGTTGCACGTGGTGTACTTGCCGTGACTTCTGTGTTCCCTGCAGTAAATAAACCTTGAATCTTTGACGTCGAAGGAAGTGTCCCGTGTCTCTGTGATTCGTACGCCGGAGCAGGTTACCCACGAAGGTTTCAGGTGTTGTGCCCTGACACCGCTGGGTCTTAAAGAACCCAGTCCTTCAATGCCACTTAAAATCTGTTTCACTGTGGTTCTGTATTATAAAGTGTTTAGTCAGTTTCGAGATGTCTTTTTTACACCGGAACGTGCTTTTGTGCTCTTGCATCCTCACACGCACCTTTCTTGTGGTCATCCCCACATACCGTTCATTACACGTGCATGTGAGGAGATAGATCAGGTTGGTACTGTTACAGTTGGAAAACTGTCTCAGTTCCCAAGGCCGATCGGTGCCGATATCAATACTGGTGATTTTGGACGTTAGAGGGCAAACGGAACAACCTCCACAGGGATGGTGGCCCAGCACTGGGGGCAGGTCCCACAAAGTGCCCACTTCTCTTCTGGGTGTGTCTTTCGGGCGAGTGTGTATTAAACGGTCCCTGAGGTTTCTAGACCGTTTAAAGGCAAAAGGTGGGAACTCAATCTTATCTTTGCCGCTATTCAGAATACGCCAGTGTCGTCTGATGATTTTTTGAACGCAGTTCGATTTGGTATTAAAAGTGCTGACCAAAGTCAAACGGTTCAAAGGGGGTTTGTCAGGTCGTGGTTCGAGTAATGCTCAATCCACCACCTTTTGTATCCAGTTACAATAAATATGGGAATTTCGTCCTACGGAATCCCTTCGCGACCCATGAACAACTCATACTTAAAAAGCGCTCATTCCGAACTACACGCATTGAATGCGTGATCTCAGTTTGTAGTTCCGTATGAGCGAGCGCACAACAGCGCTATTCCTAGCTATGGCTGAGCCAGTGAACTACATACGCGTCACGCGTTACATCATTTTGTAGTTCTCGGCACAGTGGCCTCGCGGGACTACGCGCAAGAGCATTTTCCTGTTTCCAGTCCTCATCGAGTGCAACTCGATACGCCTAACATTAAAATATTCTTAGCATGTAAAACGAATATTTGCAAGGAGGCAGGGTTCCCCACATTGGTCTTTTCTACCAGCCCCTCCCTTCCGAGTCACGGATTGGCAGCAGAAGTGACGACAGAATTATTGAAATGGGAGTGACGACGAGAACCCAGTGCCTCCCCCTGACTCAGTCACTGTTCGAGACAACGACGGACAGGTAGGAACACAGCTCTAGAGGCTTGCTGTGTGGAATTTGGCTCTACCAGTATTACTTGGATAATTAATAGAGATAGTGAGTCTGGATAGTTGTTTTTCCAGTTTTTTTCATCGTTTTTATTTACTTTTGACCATGTGGCAAAACTTGGTGACATCTTTAATTTATAGTTAATGAGAGAGTGGATGTGAGGTTTTTATTAGGGACTAGTTGCTATATGCTAGTCAACTCTGTGTGCAGAAGACCATGAGACCTCGTAGATTGTGAATTGCCAGAGCAGATCAGTTTCTGATCTCTCTGCTCACGATAGTCACGTAGTCGGTTTCTGTTCTTGCAGAGCAGGGTCTCACATATCCTGAGCCAGGTCCAGGAAGAGGTGAGGTCCACTCCCCGGACACTCTGGGTGAGTCATCAATTTGTATATATTCACGAACTATGAATGTTTCTAACATACCATGATAGATGAATGTGACTCACTTGCACGTTTGTCTTCAACAGACATTACCAAGACACCAGGTGCCGAAGAGAGGATTCTAGACAGATGAGGGAACACTATATCCTTTACTGTTGTTGTTTCACTTGTGTGTTTTTTCATATGGTTTTTCACACATTTATTCACTGATAGGCAGTAGCACTATAATAGAACAGAGACCCTGATGAAAGCCTGGAACATTTCCGTTTGAGGCTGAAACATGTTGGTCCTTTCGCAGCTATTTGTGTGTACTGCGAGTATTGTGTTATACTGTTCTTGTTTTTAAATTGGAAGGGGCTTACGTTTATTAAATAGGTTTTTGTTAAGTTCCCTATCCTCTTTTAATCACCACACATATTTTTTTTTTTGCACTGCACCTTCCCATCATATCAATACCATGTGGTACAACCGAGTGACTGTGGGTCGTCACCCCGAACCGGTCAGCAGGGTATGCTGGGTGTCTCAATAATCAAGAGACATAATACCCTGGAAGGATTACCAGATGAGAATATTGATTAATACAAGACTTTGATGGGAATCCTCAACTAAGTTTGACTGACGGTTGCTGGTGTTTCGCATTCTATTGATATGGTTTGTTAGTTTAGCTTGTCTTCTGTTCCTATGCACATTAGTTGGCATAGGTACAATAACTAAGAATCACCAAAGGATTTCTAATTTAGACCCTTAAGTATTTTGGTTATAGCTGTAGTTTCCCTGGGGGATAATACTTAGGCAGGTCTCTAAATATCCCTCGAGCCCTATACTACCGCACGGTTTTTTGTGCCATCTAACTTGATGCCAAGGTTTGTATGCGGCCTCCATTTCCTTTAACCTCACTTTTAAAAAGTACTTTGAGTGTTCAAATTTAAAAGGAAAATAGACCCCTTCCATGGGCAAGCTTTTCATCATAGCTCTATGGAAAGAGGGTGAAGGCTGAGTTATCTAAAAGTAAGGATCTTATATTCTTTAGTTGGACAGCCCTACCATATTGGTACAAATCCCTACTTGCTATACCCCATGTTCCTTTTTTTACAGAATACCTTCCACGCTATTCTCACCCCTTTTGAGGACCATATGAAACTGCTCATTTCCCCCACACATTTTTTACGCACTACTACTTAAAATCCAATGGTATTGAATTGAAAAGGAAGGTACATTTGGGGAGTATTATCATTTGTAAAATATTTGGTCACCCTATGAATGAAAGTGGTAGGCCTCTCCATGCTCTGAATAATTTCCTGGCTTCTGTATCTACTTTGTTGAACTTTACTTTGGCCATCTTTTCTAGATCTTCCACTATCTGAACTCCAAAATATCTATTTCCCTGCTTTACCAGTGGGCTATCGCAGTGTGTGTTCCATTCCATAATCTCTGTTTTATTCTGATTGACCAAATACCCAGAAACCTTTCTGAAATCCTCCAAAATACTTCATATTTTTGGCATCGTTCCTTTGTGTATATCATTAGATCATCAGCATATAAGGCCACCTTTTTTCCCATCCATTATACTCAAAGGGAATGATGTCTCTTGTAGCCATGATTTTCCTTGCTAAAGGCTCAATACATAAATTAAAGAGCAGAAGCCATAGCGGGCAACCCTGACGGGCTCCTCTTCTAAAATGTTTCTTTCTGGTAAGATTCCTAATTCACCAAAATTTAACAACCGGGTTTTTATACAGGAATCCAACAACTCTTGAAAAAACCTTCCCTAAGCCATGTTGTTTAATAACACATTGCAAAAAAGGGCCACCTTACCCTATCAAATGCTTTGGCTGCATCGAAAGTGAGCACAGTCAAGGGGATTTTATCTTTCAAAACCAAATCTAACCTTCCTATAAGATCATGCGTCAATTTGTAGAAATGTATTCCCTTAACAAAACATTTTTGATCTACATGTATTAGTGGTCTGATCACATCCTCCAATTGCTCAGCCAATATCTGTGTATAGATTTTATGATCAAAATTCAATAAGGATAGCGGCCTACAGGGCTCACATTGTCTAGAATCCTTGTTTGGTTTTAAAATTATACTGATGATGGCCTCATCCCAAGAGCAAGGGAAATCTTGCCCTTTTATAAAGGCTTCATTCAATGCTTCCTATAAATAGGAATCAACTCTTCTTTCAAAATAATATATAGCTCAATTAGTAGGCTATCCTGGCCAGTTGCCTTCCCACTTTTTAAATTCTTGATTGCGTTAGCTACCTCCTCTTCACTAACTTTTGTGTTCGATTATTCCTTTGACTATGTATGAAGTGAGTAGGAGTTCTGCTAAGGCAGGAAATAATATGCTCTTCTGTTACATCTATATCTTCTGTGTACAACTTTGAAAGAAGCATGTAAAGGCCTGTTCTACATCCAGCTCTTCTGTGTCTACCTTTTGTGTGCACTTTATGATGTTTCTGGACTTCTCTACCTTTGTTTTTCAAGCTAGTAACTTGCCATTTGTAAGGGGACAGTTTACTTGCTTCCCATTTTTCCTGATATTTACCTTTAACTCATTTGCGAGGTCCATCCTTGCACTTTTTAAATGCCCCTCTACCTCCACCCAATCTTGAACACTAGGTACTCGATCTACCTCACCCACAATACTCTGAGTTGCAGACTCGAGATTGTTTGTCTCCAGTTTTGTTTTTTTAGATCAAATGCAGCTAAACTAATTAATATCCACCTAATAAAAGCTTTGTATGTATCTCAAATAATGTGCAATAGGGCAGAGCCTCTATTAATGGGAACACATTATTGTGTCCCTTCTCTCAACTGATCTACTACTAACTAGGAATCTAGAAAAAGCACTCAATTGACTGTTCACCTTGGAGAGGAGGGGGTTATATCTACCACCAACTGAAAATTAATTGCTGAGTGATCAGATCATGTTCCATTTTTGTGGTATTACTACCTATGTTATTGTCTACTAAAAAGACATCAATTCTAGAATAATGACCATATTTCTTATTGCGAAAAGTATACCTCTGCCCTTTGCTGCCCTTCAGCCTCCACATATCTACAAGGCCGATTTGTTTCATTATTTGCGTAACCATAGCTCTCATTGTAGGTGATTTGACAGTGTTTCTTATGGTGGATTTATGCAAAGCAGAATTTATTGACACATTAAGGTCCCCACTGAAATAAAGGGGACTTAAATCTCTAAAATGTGATTATATACCTATTATAGTGGAGCAGGATCGTCTATGTTTGGGCCGTAATAGCTTACAAACACATACCAAGAATCATTAATTCTGGCCTTTATTATTAACCATCTCCCATTAGAATCTGATATCCAATCCCCAATAGAACTTTGATGGACTTTTAAAAACAAATTGCTATCCCCTTTATACAACATGTCTGACTCCTACAAACATATTGATCAATCCATTGTTGTTTTTTATGATCTCCTCCCACTCTGCTTTTAATAAATGAGTTTCCTGATAAATTATAACTTCATTATCCACAAGCTTCATATACTCAAAATTCTTCCCCTTCTACTCCTAACTCTCAGACTGTTAAAGACCGAAGCTAAAGATCCTTTCATATTAACTTAAGGGCAGAGACCTGGATTATTCCTATATGTGCTCCTTAACCATCCTACATGTTTTAGCTCCACGAAAGAGATTTTTTTTTCTTTTTACTTCCACATACTCCCCCACCCTGTGTTTAAACCATGTATAAAACCTGATGTGGCCCTGACTCTCCCACCCTGGAGAACCCTCTATTCAGTCATTCGGTAAATCCAAAGACTGGACCGCATTTGAGCTTTCTTTCCCCCAGGCTACATATTGCGCATAATTTCTGATGTGCTTTAATCTGTTCAACTCCTATCCCTACCTTCTTTGGGTACCTTATGTTGTGCCTTTTATTATTCCACATAATTTTTAACATGGCAGGGAAACGCATCTGGGCTGTGGCTCCCAGAGACCTGAGCTCTTGTATGAATTTTCCTAGCCCCCACTGTCTGTCCTCTGTGGTCCTAGAAATGTCTGATCTAATACGGAAGGACAATTCCCCTTAGAATATCTACTTGCTTTAAGTGCTTCCATCAAAATTTTCTCTTTGATCGAGTAAGTCCTAAAATCACAAAACCTTGGTTTCAATCCTGAGCAAAAAACATGTAATCAATTATTAAAGAACTAGGGCCATTTTAGTCCAAAATCAATCTTCTTCTTTACTCTCATGAGTTCATCAGTTCCAAAAGACACAGGTGATTCACAGATGATTCATGTTATCACATTGACATAGCCAACACGTGTTTCATCATGGGGCGTCACCCACTGACTTCAAGTCCGTCACTTTCCAGACAAGAGTATTATAACCGTGTTCATTGAGAGTCTGTATCCTTTAGGATTCAGGATATCGGGTGTGATAAATATGTACATTTGTATCCACTAGTGTCCAGAAAAAGGGGGTATAGTAGAATTGCAATCAGAACTTTCCTTGAATTCTTTCTATCTACACTTTTCTTGATAGGGTCGCGATGCACTCTATGAATATCTTCTTCCAGAACCCTAGAGTCTATATCAGGAACACATTTCTTTTTTAGGCTGATCATAAAGCGTATATTTCCCCCTTCTAGCCCTTCTGGAATGTCCAACACTCTAATATTGTTTCTTCTTACATTATTTTGGAGCATCTCAGTTTTATCACTCAAATCTTTCTCACCCAATTTTAGGTTTTGGCTTGCTTCCTGATTAAGTGCCATTTCTCTGTTAAGTTCTTCTTAAGAGGCTTCCATAACTGAGACTCAATCCATCAGACCATTCATTTTGATTTCCAAAGCTTCACATGTCTCCTGAATCTTCTCCTGATTTGTTACTAAGGTTGCGAGTTTCCTTATCTCTAGTAGCTTTTCCAGAAGACTTTCTATACCAGGTCTCGCTTCCTTCTCCTGGGGTAATGAATTGGAAGCCTTTGGGTGGTGATCCTGCGTATTTGATTCCTCTTGAGTTAGCACTTGGACTCAATTACTAATTTCAAGCACCTCATGGTTACCTCCTGTTTCCCCCATGCTGTTACTGCCAGCAGTATTATTGGTCTTAACTGAACCTAAACTGCCTGTGTGTGGAAATTTAAGGATCTGGAGGGAGCAGCTCTCCTCCTTCTTTGCCCAAACTTTAAAAAAGGTGCACAAGGAAGAACTGCAGTTCAACAGTTCAACTGCTTTCCCCCCGTGACTCTTTATGGTTAGACAATTCTACAGAGTGATTCCTGAACCTACTTGGGGGGCTATTAAGGCACCCTTAACAGAAAGAGTTTTTGCAGCCTTATTCACTTCCTCCTGACTCTCACTGCAATTAAACTTAGTAGATGTTACAGTTGGATTCATCAAGTCGAAGAAGAGTTTTCAGCCAACATTTTCGAGGTTCTTAGCATATACCTTACATTAAGGGGGGTCACAGAAACTTTTCTGCAAGCCTCCCAAATCCACCCCAGAACTTGATGAAACTTGTATTTTACTTACTGCCTCTCTTCCTTTCACTGGCTGCTTGTAGATTTCTTCTTCCATGTCCCCATCCTCTTGCCGCAATCATATATGTTCCCTTTTACTTGCTCTGCTTCCAAAAGCTCCACTGGTGTCCCTGCTCATGTCTCCCTGCCTGTCTCAATGCCCTCTGAGATGCACCAGAAGCAAATGCTTGCTGAGGCTCTCCAGTTCCTGCTGAGGCTTGATGACGCCTCCACCCACATTTCCGCACCACAGCACCAGCCGCTTCTCCTCTACGCTCTTCCAGTCTCAACCCTAACCTTTCCCTCCACCCTGGATCGCAACACTATATACGCCAGCAAACCTGCGCGCAAGCAAATTTGGTAAGTGTCAGGAGGTATCCGGTAAGTTTCAGGAGGTATCGAGGGATCTCGCTAGCACGCTTTGATTCAGGGCGCCATTCATTTAGGGATCATAGCGTTTCCAAGCGGCCCGTTCAGCCGGCGGCCATGATCTTCCCCCCTCCTCAACATCAATTGTTGATTCCTGTGCCTGAGACTTTTGCATGCATTCCACCCTTAGTCTTTGTATTTTGTGCTAGAGCTTTGAAGCTGTCCCACAGACATTATGAGATAGTGGAGCCATCTTCATTGTGTGAGGGATCACATACCTTGGATTCATCAAGTCGATGAAGAGTTTTCAGCCAACCTTTTCTTGGTTCTTAGCATATTCCTTACATTAAGGGGGGTCACAGAAACTTTTCTCCAAGCCTCCCAAATCCACCCCAGAACTTGATGAAACTTGTATTTTACTTACTGTCTCTCTTCCTTTCACTGGCTGCTCGTATCCGGTAAGTTTCAGGAGGTATCGAGGGATCTCACTAGCACGCTTTGATTCAGGGTGCCATTAATCTAGGGATCATAGCGCTCCTAAGCGGCCCGCTCAGACGGCGGCCATGATCTTCCCCCCTCATCAATATCAATTGTTGATTCCTGTGCCTGAGACTTCTGCATGTATTCCAGCCTTAGTCTTATTATTTTGTGCTAGAGCTTTGAAGCTGTCGCACAGACATTATGTGATAGCAGAGCCATCTTCATTGTGTGAGGGATCAGAGACATTTTAGAGAGGCTCTACAACAGACTAGTGTGTGTAAGAGAATGATGACACTTCTGAGTGGCCCTAAAATAGTCTCATCCTGGGATTATCATTGATGTGTGAGAGGTCAGATATTTTTCAGAGGCTACAAGGCCAAGTACACTCACACTCATTGGCAATTAATTCCCTTGTTAAAGAACAGGTACATTTCTGTTAAACTTTGAGGCTAGTTGTTTTCACATTCTACTGCATGTGGCCATTCCTGTTTTATGAGAGGCCAGGGATATTCCTTACACCTACTGAACTGACACTCAACTGCATGAGATATTCCTTGTGTGAGAATTCAGGAGTACTTCGGAGAGGATCCAGACTGGCATACTCACCCTTGAAAGCATGTGATCAGCTTTATTGTCAGAAAAATGAGACACATTTCTGACATGCTCCCACACCACCCATACTAATACACAATGGCATGAGATCATCATCTTTCCGTGAGATGTTGGGGACACTTCCAGAGCCCCAGGGCCAACTGTACTTGGATTCAACTACATAGGATCATCCTTCTTGTATGAGATGGGAGGGACACTTCTCAGATGCATCTAGACCAACCATACTCACTCCTGACTGCCTGCGATCATTCTTGATGTGTGAGAGGTCAGAGGCGCTACAGAAATACTCAAAAATTGACTGTACTCACACTCAACAGCATGCGTTGATGGCCATTGCTAAGAGGCTTTGAAATTCACAGCATTCACACTTCATTACAATTGATCACAGGCTGCATGTGCAAAGGACTTTTGTGTTCGCAAACCCTACAGTTTGTTAAAATACAGGCTTTCTTTCTGACTTGTAAAAGGGCTTTTTGACCCAGTCCAAATTGGAGGGGGTGTGAAAAGAGCGTTTCCCTCCTATTTATGAGTGAGAAATACATTTTTTAATGGTTTGTGACTGCAACCACAGAGCATATACCAACACTTCAAAGAGAGTTGTATCTGATTAGCAAAGGTGAAGGGATCCCTTTTCGGACTTCTTAGCCTTTGTGAATCCTGAATAAAGTTTCAGGGAGAGCTGGCACTTGGCAGAGGACCAAGCAACCACTGCCACCTTTGAATGAAACTTTTTTTTAAAGAAAACAGTTTTTAAAATGCAATCTCTTTTCCTTAAAGGAACATGGACAGCATTAAAAAAGAAATTCCTTATTTAAACACAATCACAAACATGTTGACATCTGCAGACTACCAATGATGTGAGTGTGGCCCATAGCAGAGAGGCGAAAATAGCAACCTGCCAAATGTATATCAAGTAGGCAGGTCATTCATCAACCTCTTGCAATTCAATAGTTAGTGAAGTAATCGATTTGTACATAGGTTGGTTCATAGGATCAGATAGTATTTGCAAAACGTATGTGCACAGTTTTCACCCACTTTTTGCTCAGTTCATCTTTGTACATGAAGCCCCATCTCTCTTGTTTTAGGAGTCAGTGATGTTCACTAGTGTACCAAAATTTGATGGGCCACCCCTGCATAGTACATGGAGGGCCTCCCCGTCCAGACTCAGTCAGGAGCTGTCACAACAGGGTACTGTGCTGAGGCATCCCCCTGGAGCTCGCCCCTTCCCCCACTGGGCTGCGAAGGTCTTTGTTACTCAATTGGGGATGCTTCTCAGAAACTCTTTGACAGACTGTACTCATGCTGCACTGCATGCGATCATCCTTGTCATTTGAGAAGATAGAAGCACTTCTGAGAGGCTCCTGTACTTAGAGTACACAACATTTCACAGCATCGGATCAACCCTGTTGAGTGAAGGGACAAAGACAGTTCTGAAAGACCAGACTAACTGTACTCTAACTTCATGGCATGGGATTGTTCTTATTGTGTGTGAAGTCAGGGACACTTCACAGCAGGTCCAGACTTGGCATTAACCACAACAGATGGTCTGGGATCAACGCTGTTGTGTGAGGGGTCATGGGTCCAACTGTACTCAAATTTCATTTCACTGCATGGAATCGCCATTGTTGTGTGAGCACAGAGACTACTGTAATCAGACTGCAGGATATGAACTCATGCTTGATGTATGAGAGGTCAAGGGCACTTCTGAGAGGCTCCGATTTTAACTTTACTAGTATGGGTAGGTAAAGCACTAAAATCGACCCGCGGGGACTGTATCATCGTAACGTGTAGAGACCCTTCCACTGTGGATTATATCTGCGCTTGGCCTTCGCTGGAGAAAAAAGGTGGAATTGATGCTCGACATCTATCTTTCTTTTACCCTCCAACGAAACAACACCATTATACCCCAACCTGGAACTGGCACCAGCCCCAAAATGATCAGTGGAAGCAGGTGGGGTATACATACGACCACGGAAACAGAAACATACCGAGAGATTGGCCAAGGCAGTACTGGCAGGACAGACCCTACCAATCATACGAAGGCTGGCAGGGTTTCCCAACACAAAATCGCTTTGACTGCCTAGAGATGGTCGATTGACCATTCAGGTTTGAACCAGAGAGTAAAAACATTAATATTACATACCAACCAGTAAATTTAAGTCAACAGCGAGTGTCACCTAAGCCTGTTCCCCATACCCACGTAAACCAAAAGTCGGAGACTACTACTATCGTCTCTTGCAATCTTACTAAAGTTATCCATATCATATCCACTGACCCCCCTGGGACTGGACCCGACTCACACTCCCACCAACCAAAAACTTCTAAAGATCCCATCAACCCCTCGCAGACCCAGATAGAGTACCCAATAGACACTCCGACCAAGAGTACCCCGATGGAAATACCTCTCCTTCATGCATCCCCTGTACCTACTAATCTGAGTCTCTCCATTGCATACTGGAACGTCGCAGGTCTGTCTTCAAAAATAACATCAGAGCTATGGCTTGACACAGCCAGGGAACACCAGATACTCTGCCTTCAAGAAACGTGGTGTACAACCCCAATACACCTTATGGGATATAAAACTTTCTTCACCCCAGCAGTGCAGGGAAATATGGGCAGACCAAAGGGGGGGCTCATGATCTATGTCGCCAATACTATTCCCTTTAGATCGAAACTGCTAAAGGAGTCTCCCACATATCAAATTATGCAGATAATCACCACTAATGGTAATAATTATGTTTTCACCAATTACTATAACAACTCTGGCACCCCGGATTGTTGGTCAAATTTAGTAGAGATCGCTACTTTCCTATCTTCACTGCAAAACGATAACAACAAAATTACAACTCATTTAATCTGGGGTGGCGATTTCAATCTCCCTTTGTGCCCAAACCACAAAAGAGAAACTTGTGGACTGCAAAACGAGCTTGGCAACCCCTTACCCCACTTTGTGCACTCGACATGTGGAAGTAAATTGAATGACATTATATTTTCTTTAGACTTGGATTTTGTGAACAAATTAGTAGATCCGCAGCAGGATTTTCTACCAACCTTCCATGGAAGGGGCTACTCAACAACCATAGACTACATAATAGCCTCCCATTCACTCAAAGGGCAACTAGCAAACTTTGAAACTGGGTCTAACGCAACGAGTGATCACTATCCACTCAGTATAAGAATCATCTTCAAACTGGTAAACGGCCACTCTGCAAAGCCGAGCCTTCTAAACCAGCAAACACTCACCATGAATAAACTGAATGGCTACACGGTTAAATGGGCTAAGATCGACCCAGAAGAGACGATGCAGAGGGTCTTTGAAAAATCCAAACACTGGATATCTGAATGCATGTCCTTGGAGACGTCACCTCAAATGATCGTTAGTAGTTTCCAAAGCATCCAAGAAACAATAAGGAATGAACTATTTGTCAAGCAAAAAAAGAACAATAAGTCCCCTACCACAAGATGGTTTGACACCGCTTGTCGGAAGGCACTTTCTACCCTTAAAGAAGCCTTACATAGACCCACGAGAGACTCCCAGGAAATTTCCAACTTAAGAAAAGCATATAATTCTGCCAGACGGGACCGTAAAAAACAAATCAAACAAGAACTATGGTCATAACTACACGACAGCACCCGAAGAAAGGACAGCACCTCATTTTGGCAAGTCATAAGATCTCCTTTCTTGGCTAATAGCACAGACACCCAACACCTAGACGTGGCAGTAACCGAGGAAGATTGGGTCACCCACTTCTCAAAAATCTTTGGCCCACCTCCGGATATTGAAGTAGATAACAGTTCAGTAACAAACGAGGACCATTTAGTGGGAAACAACATCTACCCGATAAATATTCATTTCCACCTCAGCGAGGTTATCAAAGCAATGAGGGCATCTAAATCTGGCAAGGCTCCTGGCCCCGACGGAGTTCCAATGGACATCTTTCCCCACAATGTAGACTTTTGGTCACAGTTAATCACCCGGGTTATGTCAGCTGTAACCTCGGTCGGGCTTTTCCAGTCATGGTCGACATCAACCCTTTTACCCATCTTTAAAAAAGGCGACCGCATCGACCCTGCTTGTTACAGACCAATCTCCCTTCTGGACTCCATGGGTAAGATCGCTGGTCGAGTACTCCTGGACCGTTTACAATCTTGGGCCCGGGAGAACAACATCATAACCGACCTGCAATATGGATTCCAGAAGGGGCTTGGGACCGTGGAACAGGCCCTTAATCTTGTCCTTCTGGCAGGGAAATATGTTGGCGCCAAAGGAGGTAACAACTTCCTTGTCTATGTCAACCTAAGTGCGGCATTTGACTGCGTCCAACATGCAAAACTTTGGCAAATACTGAATGATCTTGGAGTGGACCCCCCATTAATAGCCTTCCTACGTGAAATCTATTCTAACGCTGTAGGGCGAGTAAGATTTGGTACCAGTGGTGAGCTGTCTCGTCCATTTCAAATAACGAAGGGAGTAAGACAGGGATGTGTACTGGCTCCCTTCCTGTTCAACCTTTATACAAACGGGCTTGAGCAGGCTATGTTGGAAGGGAGCCAGGACTTACCCCACATAAATCACCGTCCGATACCCACATTGCTGTATGCTGATGATTCAGTCATTTTAGCACGGACCCTGAACCAACTCCAGATACAAATTAACAAATATGCCACATTTATGGACTCACTCGGCCTCAAAATAAACATAAAGAAAACCTTCATAATGCACATTGGTCCTAGGGTCAAAAACCCTAAACCGATAATGGTCGATAAAATGAAACTGGAAAAAACCTCAGTCTACCCCTACCTGGGAATCTTAGTGGATGATGCGGTGAACTGGCGCAAGGCAATTGACGCCAGAAACCTTCACTTCCGTCGGGCAACATCGGCATTGATTTCTTTCTCGAGGAAACTGGGGAAACCAGCGCCACCCGAACTCCTGACCATATATTATGCAAAGTGCCATAGCGTGGCTACCTATGGAGCTGGAGTCTGGGGTTATGGACGCATAGATCAGCTACAAGTAACGGAGAATGGCCTCATAAAATACATTTTAACCCTCCCTCAAAGTTCCCCGATATTAGCTTCGCACCGTGAGCTTGGTATGGAATATATCGTTGACACTATTCGCTGCCAGCCAATTTTACTGTGGCATCGAATATGGACCAACCCCGAATGTCATTTAACTCGCTCCCTTATTACAGACTGTTTAGCCTTGACAAACTGGCGAAAAATTCCTTGGCTAACCTACATATGGAACTTCTTCAAAGACCTGGACCACGAGTCCTACTTTGAAGATCCTGCTTCGATAGAAGATATTTCCAGGAAACAGTTAAAATCAATGTGTCTGAGTCACTTGAGGGAGTTACGGAACCAAGCTGAGATCTTAAAACCATCTAACGAAAAACTCTGTGCACAACAATCTGGCAAAGGCATACAAGCATATTTGACGTATTTCTTATCAAACCACGAAATTTTTTTATTAACAAGACTTCGTTTTAATATCTTTTTCCGTTTAGTTTCATTTCCGGAAACTCAAAATTGGTCCCGCAATTTGATGAACTGTCCATGTGATGGAATTTCCCAACAGTCAACGATCCACGTTGTTCTATTTTGTAAATATTACAAACTTCCACGAAAAACGTGGATTATTCCACTTCTTCGATCTAGTGGCCATAGACAATGCCATTCTGCGTTTCTCTTTTTGCAGTCTCTGAACACGCCACATGAAGCTAAACTTATAGTGACTTTTCTTAAAGCAGTCTTAATAATACGTCAAAATATTCTAAGCTAACTAGAAGCATACAAAACTGCAAATTTTATTCTTAGTATGTTCTTTTATATCTCGACTCATTTTTAAACTCATTTATGCGCTGAAAAGCCTTTTCTATTGTATGTACTTTTTAAGATTATACTATTGATAATCGAATAAAAGTTTATGAAATGAATGACTTTACTCACAGTCTGCAGCATGGATCATCTTTTGTCAAGTGAAAGGTCAGCTGCACTTTTCCACTGAAGCTTGATTGAACTGAAGCTAACAACTTTTGATCATCAGCCAACTTTTTAACAAGGTCCTCTAACTGAAAACCAAAAAGCATGCAGCCCAAGAAGGTAGGATGCATTAACAAGGATTTTTGGGAATTGTCTGCATCCCAAGAATGCATCTGCAAGTGTCTCTTGGACACTACTATTGCCACTGAGGATGTTGCGGCTGAACAAAGTAAGTTAAGTGAGTCATCCAACAGGAAACAGCCCTGTTGCTCCCTCAATGCCAATGTTGATTATAAATCCACTCCATTCTGCATCTGCTGTGACAGTGACTGGTAGTCCTTTAGCAATGACTGAATCATATAATTCTAATAGGTGCTTGCCCATATCACAAAATTAGAAGCAGTATACAACCACTATGCTGTGGCCGCTACCTTCTTGTCTATAGTTTTAGGAAGGACTGCTTCATCAGAAATTAGCACGAACAGGAATGACTTGTCATAAGAGAATTTATCTGAAAGTTCTGCAGGGTGTATATCCGAATCAAAAATCTTGGGAATTATATAAAACTTTATAAATAAATACTGTAAATCAGTGTCTTTCTATTCAGTAGATAGAACTTTCTTGATTTCAGCATACAATGGCAATGACTCTGGTCTCCTCCATTTTCCTCATGCACCAGGACAGTAGCTTTAGGTATAGTCAGATTCTCTCTTGACTGCTGCAGCAGTTCAGAGAGCTTTTACCCTTGTACACAATGCCCTCTTGACACTCTCATCATCAGTTCCTCCTGTCATTTCCTCATCAGCATCCAGGGCCACCCTAGAAACCTTAAGTATAGGAGTCCTTTTCCTGGCCACAAACACATCCTCAACAGTATGCTCTAGATTGATGACAGCATAATTGTTACTGCTACTGTGGAAGAATGTAAAAGTTTTCTTTTCTTGTTCTCCGTGCATCCATGGTGTTATCCACTTAGACTGCTTACAGAAGATGTGGCTTCCGTATCAATCTAGATGGTGGCATCCCCTTGAGCTCCAGCAAATTGCTGAGCTATTTTACTTTACAAAAGCCACTTCGACAAAGCATACTGCGGGTTAAAGCATGCCTGGGAACTCCGCTTCACCTCTACATTCTGGAAGCCCTGCAACATCCTTTCTACACTGTGTCTTTAACATCCCAGAGCTGAGGCTGTAAATTGGTGGTAAAGCGTAGGTGGTCACCATTTTATGAGCGCATTACCCACTTTTCAAATACATCTCAGTGCCCCTCCGTTTTATGACTATAGAGAAATGGCCCCATGATCTCTATCTTTAGGGTAAATATTTGGGCCGGTTTTCATGTGCCTGACCTAGGGCTGAGGCAGCGACTTCTGGAATCAGTGTAGATGGCCACCATTTTTTGTGTGCCCTGCCCACCTCTCATCTCATATTAGGCTCCTCAACACTGTCATTATTAGTGAAATTGACTCATTTGAATCCATTACAGAGCTTTTTGATACCTGTCATGGATGAGTGGGGAAGCTTTCTGATAATAATGCGCACACATCTCAGTTTGTCACTTCTCATAATTAATTGAAGGACTGATTTGCACATCTACTTTTAACATGGGCAATGCTTTTTTAGTGTTGCCTAATTCCTATTTATTACCTAACAGCACTGCAAAGTGCTAACACTTTGGAGTTTTGATCGGCTGAGACTTTTCCTTAATTATTTCATGGTGCCTTACTGTCAGCCAATGCTGTGAAGTCTTCTTATCATATATTGTCCTTGCTCAAGAAGACTACCACAACTACATTACTACCATTGATTACCTTTAACGGCATCTGACACTTATTCTCTGCCTTCCTATTATACTTCATTCATCATTCTGTTATATGGGCAGAACTAAATTCATTAAAAATATTTCTCATATTGCACACTACCCAAACATATGGCTAGTGACTTCTTTGCACCCACTAAAGTGTCCTCATCCAGTACGAAGCATGCGTGGGTGAAAAATGAAACTCTATCACCTATTATGTAATCTCATAATCCAGTATTGGACACCATTCTTGATGAGGTAAGGAGCTTGAAACCTTTTATGAGTGCCACCAATGAAAAACTTCAACAAAATGAGGATCGTTGGATGGTGAAGGAAAATAAAATGGGAGAAATGGAATGTTATGTTATGTTATGTTTTGTTATTTATGTCTTTTATAGCGCTCGGCTACTCAAAAGAGTGTCCCGGCGCTTTATTGACAACCTGAGAAAAAGCCAAACACAACACAGACATTAAAAGAGAATCGGGATCAGCAGTAAGTGTGTTAGAATGAGTTACCTCTCTCCAGGATGTGAATACTAAGATTCCTTTTCTTTGGCAGGAAATTCTAAAACTCAAACTGCAAACGGAAGATCTTGAAAACAGGATTTGCTGCAATAACCTGCACCTATATGGTCTACCAGAGGCCCTTGAAAGTCCTGACCTACTAGAATTCCTGAGGACGTTTCGCCCTGATCTTTGTAGCATTCCTACTGCTCCTCCTTTCAACATTCAGAAAGCACATTGTCTAGGTCTTCCACACCCTGAAGAATGAAAATCCTGTTGAGGTGGAAGTTTGTGACACTGTAAATTGTATGTTAAATTTGCCGGATACCAGGCCAGTTGTGGCCACGCATATAGATTCTTTGGGTGACTCGCCGGGGGTAACCGGGCTTTGCCTAATTTCGTGGAATATTGCAGGTCTCTCTAGGAGGTTACAGGATGATGCTTGGTTGAACTATGTAGGAATCCATGATATTGTGTGTCTACAGGAGACATGGAGTAGAACTGATCAGGTTCTTAATGGTTTTCAATCCTTTAATGTACTGGCTGTGCCATCACAGGCAGGTAGGGCAAAAGGTGGTATTATGACCGCCATTTCCCTTAAATGGAGTAATTTAAAAACATCTAGTATAGTGGATACGCCCTGGTACCAATTACTTTTGTTACAATCCCTTTTTCCTGTACCCCTGTTGTTGATTAATTGGTATTACAATATTTTTGATAACCATGACACTGCTGTAATTGTGAATCTCCAGGAGGACATATTCAAGATACGAAGTAATTTACCTTCATTGTTTATTTTATGGGTTGGTGATTTTAACTGTTCTTTGTGCAAATTTGGTGGGTCAAATGTCTGCGGTCTAGTTGATCTAAATGACCAACCTATGCAACATTTTAAGCATACACCCCAGGGTGATGCGTTAAATAACATTATTGTCATCAATGACTTATGCATAATGGAAGCAGGGTTTGCCCCAAATTCATGTCCAATACCAACTTTCCAAGGAACTGGGGGTACTCTGAGTGTTATTGATTTCGCTATTGTATCTAGTAGTCATTTACATTACATTGATAAATTTGAGATGCATGTAAATCCGGTGAGCGATCATAACCCTTTAATTTTAACTTTGTGCCCTCCTGCTATAGCAAGATATCCAACCTGGGATCAACCGATTACATATAACAGGAATAAAGGAGTCACACTGAAGTGGGAGAAAGTAGATGCAATTGGGCTGGAGGTATAGATTTTAAACTCTAACAGCTCTGAAATTGAGCTTTGGTTATAACCAACAACAGACCCAGAGAATATAATTAGAAACGTTGAAATTTTGTGTGGGAATGTGGCAGAACATCTTAAAAAACCACTGTCCTCTAAACAGTCAAAGGGCTTTAAATGGTTTGATAATATTTGTTCTGCAGCCCAAAAATTGTTAAAAAGGGCTTTGCACCAAAAACCTAGGAATAAGGAGTTGGTAAGAACTGCGAGAAGTACCTACAAAGAGGCAGTTAAAAAACGAAAGCTGGATCTAAAAAGGCTAGCCTGGGATGACTTAGAGAAAGCCTCAGACTTAAAAGATAGTAGGCTTTTTTGGGAGGTTATAAACCGTCCCTTCCTTACAAACGATGGTAACGATAATATGGTAATGCAGATAACAGCCGAGTCATGGGAAGCCCACTATGGGAACATTTTTAACCCCAAGTCTATCCCCCTTACAGGTTTGCAGGATGAAATAAGGGATGGGGACATCCCGGTTACGGCTTCCCTGCTCAGTTTTTCGCTCACTCTCTGTGAAGTGGAGGAGGCTTTGAGGAAAGGTGTTCGACTAAAAGCCCCTGGCCAGGATGCGGTGCCGTTGGCCTTTTTCAAACATAATACTGTCCCATGGGCCCCATTGCTCCTGAATGTTTTTAAAGCAGCTATTGTTGGTCGCATTCCCCTATCTTGGAAGGAGGCAGCGGTGGTGCCAATTTTTAAGAAGGGGGGTTAAGTGCGATCCACGTTGCTATCGCCCAATATCACTAATTGATGCATCATGCAAGTTATTGGGTAGGATAATCTTGGCCATACTGGAGACATGGGCAGATTCTGCGGGCCTATTTGTAAATTCCCAATATGGGTTTAGGAAAGGAAATGGAACGACCGAACAGTGCCTAAATTTGGCACTAATTATGGGTAAGTACATGAAGGCTAGGGCTTCTTCCATCCACCTGGCCTTCATGGACTTATCCAGTGCATTTGACACTGTCTGTAGAAATAAACTCTGGCAGATGATGGAGGATATGGGTTTTGAAGAACCCTTGGTTACCCTGCTCCGTAGACTACATGCAGTAACAAGTGTGGCCATAAGATTCGGGCCAGGGGGGGGAACAAAATCCATCCCCTCAACCAAGGGTGTGCGGTAAGGCTGCATTTTAGCACCTTTTTTGTTTTTAGTATATACTAATGGCCTGGAAAAGTTTTTGTTGGAACATTGCACGGATTTCACGAAAGTAAACGGCAAGAAGATACCTATGTTATCTTATGCCGACGATACGGTATTAATGACCCTTACAGCTAATAGTATGCAGACCTGTTTGGATGCATTTAACAACTTTATGCTGGACCTGGACCTAAAGGTAAACTTTGCAAAATGTTTTGCAATGGTCTGTGGTCCCAAAGGGACAAAAACTCGTAAGTTCATGGTAATGAATTCCACCATCGATAAAATCGAAAATTTCAATTACCTGGGAAATTTATTTAATAACAAACTGAGCTGGGTTCCTTTGATGAAGGCACGTGTACAAAGAACTAGCCGATCAATTGAGAGTCTATTCAGTTTTTGTAGCAAACTAGGGCAAAAACCAGTTCCACAGTTAAAAACTTTGTATAGAGCAAAGTGCTTATCAGTGGCAACCTATGGGGCAGGGGTATGGGGGACAGAAAACCCAGCTATGATCCAGGTCATGGAAAATACATTTTTAAAACGCTTGTTAGCAGTCCCACTAGGTTCATTGAACACTTTTTGCCATACTGAGATGGGATTGGAATATGTGTCTGACATCATTCGCGTTTCCCCTCTAATATTATGGGGTAAAGTATGGCTATCAGAAGATCTACAGCTCTCAAAAGATTTACTTCGGGATTGTAAACATCTTGAACATGCAATTCAGATCCCATGGCTTTCATATGTTAGTGATACTTTGCATAAAATTGGTCTGGGCCATTTGTATGATAATCCCGAAAACATGCAGGGGGATATAAAAAACTTAATTAAATCAAGTTATCGTAATAGCTTAAATGTGTCACATTTAGACCAGCCTACAGAAAGCTTGGGTAAATCGAAAGTCCAATTTTATTTAACGTTTACTACCCATGTGCAATGGCGTTTTTATTTGACAAGATTTAGATTAAATACTCTTCATTTTCTTTTTGACTTCCCAAAACAAGGAACTTGGTATGAGAGGCTGCCCCCTTGTCCTTGTGACGACAAAACTAGACAAAATACCATTCATCTTGTTCTATTTTGTCCTCTTTATAAGGAACCAAGAATTAGGTTTATTAAGCCTATTCTAAAAAACCGGCGACCATGTAATTATAAAGAGGGTTATGATTATTTGTTGTCATTATCCTCACCTGGAATATGTTCTGCTATGCTAAGTTTTATACGATTGTCATTGCAACTTAGGAAACGGTATTGTTAGTCTGTCTGGTTAATATCTTCCTTTTTCTGCTATTTGTATAACATAAACTACAACTTCATCCTTTGGTATAGGGTGTGATCAATTGTCAAATGTGTTGGAAATTTTTATCTTTATCTTTTAAAATGTGTAAACTGTAATATGATTTATTTTTGATTTATTGATGTTAATAGGTTCTTTCTTAAACTAAGGTCTGTATACTTTTATGATTCTATTATTTTGAATCAAATAAAGTTTATGAATCGAATACTAAGATTCCTTTTCTTTAGCAGGAAATTCTAAAACTCAAACTGCAAACGGAAGATCTTGAAAACTGGATTTGCTGCAATAACCTGCACCAATATGGTCTACCAGAGGCCCTTGAAAGTCCTGACCTACTAGAATTCCTGAGGACGTTTCGCCCTGATCTTTGTAGCATTCCTACTGCTCCTCCTTTCAACATTCAGAAAGCACATTGTCTAGGTTGTCCACACCCTCACTATTATAAACCTAGAGCAAACATTATGCTATTTCTTGAGTTTACAGACTTTTATGCATCCTGAAAGCTGCCAAGGAAAAACATTGTCCTTTTTGGTCCGGTTACAATCTTTTTATTACTCAAGACATTTCCACTGCAACAAATGGCATACGAAAGGAGTTAGAACCTCAAATTAACAGTTGAAATGACGATATGACACCTTACACCCCTGCATATGCAAAATCACCCATAACAGCACAACAGGATCTTTTGATGACCCTGTTAAATTAAAGATGTTTCTCCAAACTAATTAATCTCATGCTATGGACATTAATGTTTGGAAATCTTCAGAAGTTTTTCCTTGTGCTTATTCTTTTCCCCTTCCTAAATTTCCTGAATGCACGACTTTTGTCTTCATATCTGCATTATTTTTCTCTCAGCTGCTACCCTTTATATGGTGTCAACACGTCCCCTGTTACTTTTTCATTTGTTTCCATTCAGATCTGAAGTATTATCCTTATTCTGTCTCTTCTTCTCTATATATTCTTTCTTCCTTATGTTCTGTTCCTCTTTCTCCTATGCAATGAGTGCTTATATTTCATTCATTATGGTTATGTCACTTAACTTATCCTTTATGGTGTTTTTAATATCTGGTATTATTTTGTCTCCCTTTTAGTTTTTTCAGCTTGTCATCCATGTTCTTGTACCCTTCTCCTTGTGTATCCAATATGTTTCACATAGTTTTATGGAACGGTCGTGGTCTTGGACATTCAGTTTAAAGACAAAGGGTACTTTCTCATTTATCTAAGCTTAATTCCCAAATTTGTTTTGAATTGGAAACTTACTGTAATGTGGAATTCGTCAAAACTGAAACGACAATGGCATGATCAGACTTTTTTTCTCCAGCTATTGAATGAAAAAAGTACAAAGTCTATCCACTAAAAGTGATAGTAGTAGTCTATGTGTATTTGTTGATGCCATCATTCACAATTACTAACAACAATGGGGATGGCTCTAATCAGTAAGGCTGAACACCATTTAACCTAATAACAATAACAATTGCCAGTACTGATAATCATTCAAAAAACAGGTTTATTTCAAAATGTATACTATATACACATCTGAAAACTACTAAGTCGCTTTTATTTCAATTCTTCATTTATCGTGTAACAAAGAAAATGTTTAATATACAATCAAAACACCGAAGGAAACAATTTACATACAAAATGATTCAGGGGACAAGTAAATACATTTTCGCACCACCAATCACTCATACCATCATCAATCCACATTTTCACATCCACACATCCTAATATACATATATATATACACACCCCAACAATAGGAATGAACCTATGGAGTAGCAAACAGTCTGCCACGCAATCTACTCAATATTGATCTAAATTTTTGGTGTAATATTAAAGTAAAACTTGTTAATATTTTTACTCCCAATATCATTGTGGCAGGTGACTTTAACCAATGGATGGATCCCATTTCTGATATGAAATCTAAATGCAAATTGAATCCAGATGAATCCCATGAGGCAATCCATTTGGCAATTGCTCTCGACCTTTGTTTGATGTCTGGAAAATAGTTAACCCTGATATGTTAGAATTTTTTTTTTCTAATGTACATCAGACAATGGACAGAATGTATTATATCTTAGTTACTAAGATATAATCTCCCTTCTAAACAATCATCTGAAATAGGTTCCATTTCCATTTTAAGACCTTGCACCAGTAATGACCTGGTTTTATCTCATACTGACTCCAAAACCGTCAGTTGGAGATTTAATAATTCCCTACTATCTAATACACAATTTATAACTGAGGTTACTACTTTCATTCGAGAAGTTTTCAAATTCAATCAATCCAGTGATACATCCATTACTAATAAAAGGGATACTTTCAAAGCCTCATTTGAAGATTTCACTATAGCTCATTCAGCTAGAAAGACAAATAAAGTTGAACTCTCAATATCCAACCTTGCATTTACTTTACTTCCAAATCTTCACTGGCTTTACATGACTTGGTCAAAGCCAATTCTAATCTTTACAAACTTGCTTCTGTTGATGCATGCAACATCTTGCTTAAGGTTAAATCTAAATTCCATGGAGGTCAGTATAAAGCTGCTATTTACGTGAACATAAAGACAGAACGTAAAAATATGGGTCCCATTTTTAATTAATCTACTCATACCACTTACACTTCTGTTTCTGACATTTCCAACGCCTTTCAATCCTATTATAAAACATATATACAGAAGATACTATACTATCACAGCCTAATCTACAACCATTTTTAATGGTCTTCCCAAACTTCCCTACAAAAGGGCTAAGGCGGCTCATCCAGATGGATTTTCCATTGAACTTATTTCTTCCATTTCTGCATTTTTTCCCCCAAATTGCTAGAAATGTTTATCATGTATTCGAAAGCTAGTGGCTTCTTTTTTAGAAGCCTTAATTGTTATTATCATCAAGTCTGACAAAGACCCGACACTCTTCAAAAAGTACTGACCCATTTCATTGATCAATTAAGATTGCAAAATGTATGCCAAGATTCCAGCATCCCGACTTGAATCTATTATACCACTTCTTGTTAAATCTGATCAGTTCAGTTTTATTAAGGCAGATTGCTGCAGGCAATGCCAGTATGTTCTGTAATATTCTTGCGCTGACTGCAAAGATCACTGTTCCTTTTGCAGCCCTGACCCTGGATGCTGAAAAAGCTTTTGACCGAATTAATTGGCATTTTATTTTTACCATTCTTCTTTGGGTTGGCTTTGGACCAAAATGTGTTTCATTTAGCATAAAATTACTATATTCAAACCCCCATGTTAACATTTGTGTTAATGGTTGTTTTTCCCTTACTTTACTTTACATAGGGGTACTAGACAAGTTTGCCGCCTCTCTTCTTTACTGTTTGTTGTTTGCCTAGAACTATTTCTTGAATGAATATGTTTTAATTCACTCATCTTAGGATTTAAACAAAATTCCCTAGAGGTTAAGATATCTGCCTATGCAGTTGATGTGCTAATTTATATGTCCAACCCCTTGACCTCCCTCATCTTTCTAAACAGGAGATCACTTTATACTTCAGTATTTCTTTGAACTCCTCTTGTCATCGATATATGTTCACCAACATCAATTTGACATGGTGCCGCTCAAAAATTAAATATCTGGGTGTCTAGTTCTCATCTAGCATATCTAACACACTTTGCCACAATTTTGCCACACTAAAATATAAATTACAAAAATTATTTTCAACTCGGTCTCCCTTGTAGTTGTCATGGAGAGGCAGGCTTGATACCATTAAAATGATGATTATACCTCTTGTTCTTTCTACAATATCTATGTTGCTATTAAGATGCCTAAGTACTATCTTGCAAAAATTGGCTACATTTCTACAAAATTCTTGTGGAAAAATAGGCACCCTCGTATTGCTCTTTCTAAGCTTCAGCATCCAAAAAATGGATGTGCTATATACTTTCTTAATTTTTAACTTTACCACTTCTTTTCTAATTTATTGATTTTATGCCCTGATCAATGATGTTCAAGACTCGCCTGCCCCATGCTGGACCACGTTTGAACAATCCTTAATTAATACTTTCTCATTCATATGACCAATTGCAATTTCATATCTCTCTTTTACTTATCATGTTTTTCTTTTACCTCCGCTATTCCCTCTTTCTTTTCATTTAAAATCATCTTTTTATGACATGATTTTGTCTTCTGACTGTAACTTTTTACTGATTCCTGCAATAAAAATATATTTTTAAAAAAAAATGATTTTGTCTTCTGAGATTGAAATAACTGTTAATGTATACATTTCCTCACAAATGTTTCTTTTTGGTATTGCTCTTTGAATCGTTAATAAAAACATAAAAGAAATACTGCCCACAGAAGACTATGCCTCAGCACTTTCTATATAAGTGGTTACTAACGGAAATCTTTGGCCTATGAAGGCTTTTATGAGAAAATGAAAGAATGAATTCAGGTAAGACTCATGCTAGTATTGTTTGAAATCAGGCAGTGAATATCCCAGCATCACTCCGGGATCAAAAACAAAGTGCCCAATGCCCCTCTTGTTGGACACTTTCAAGAATTCCAACAAACTGAGAAAGACTTCCGTTGGACTGTACTCAGCGTGATTAAACCCAACCCCAGAGGGGATGATTTGTAAAGAACACTGCTCCAACAAGAAGCAAACTTGATTATGAGATTCAACATTGCCTAGCTGGGCCTGAATGAAATGTCTGAGATAAATACACTCTATGTCCCATGTGCCACTAAGCCATTTCTGACAACGCATCTATTGCGGTTGTTCGTCCCGACTCGAAACTTTAAATTCCATTATGCATTGCACCCTCATACTGACAGAATCTACAAGTTAGGTCTGATTTGCACCAGCAGGCGCTTCCGCAATTTTGAAATGCAGTGGATGAAAAGACAGCGAAGGACGCCGTACCTTCAGAAGCTGCCAAACACAGGCAAGTTCCGTGCATGCACTCGCATTAGAACCGCATACCTACAGGAATAATGCCAGACTCGTAAGTGTTGACACAACCTTTCACATTGTTTATAGCAGGATTTCCCAAAGCAGCACGGGAACCGATCAGCTCCCTTTTGCGTGAGGCGCCCATCATTGACACGAACATAAGTGAGTCACGCTAATGAGAAAGCTCTGTTACAATTGCTGTTTCAAAATATATCCAGAAACGTAAGCGCTGACACAACTTCCCTCATTGCTTCGAGCAGGATTTTTCTAAACAGTATGGGAACTGATCAGCTCCTCGTCGCTTGAGGCGCCCAATATTAAAAAATCATTATTCATCTCTGTCACAAGTGCGGCTTCTATATTATGCACATTGCTAGACACTGACATTAACTTTGGTCGCACAGGTCACCACGGTTCCAGAAATGACACATGCTCATCGGAGTTTCACTTTGCAACACATGAGGCCAGTCATATTATGCAACTTTACCTGTTAAGATATTTTAATCACAAGTGCTTGCTATTGCACCTTGTGTACAGTTCTTTTTAAGTCACTTGCTGCTGTTTAATAGAGTGCACCACTAAATAAGCTGAATGACTCACGGCTTATCAGTGCTCTTAATTTTTCTCTACCCTCTGTAGAAAACTTCATTACTCACGCGGCCATAAGTTCCATCAATTGGTAACCTCCACTGTGTTCTGTCTACATTCATGAATGGTAAGAACATACCCACTTGCAAAAATAAGTTTGGTAGGTGGTGTTACATTTTTGGGACCCAAATCTGATCCATATTTCCGTATTTTAATAGATTTTATAGTGCCTGACCAAGTCCTGGTCCTGAGGAGAACCCCAAAGAAAATAAGGGTTCCGAAACGCATCAACCTGATCCAGCTAGTCGCAACTCACATTGAACCACAGAGTAACTCAGTGCACAAACAGGGCAATTAGCCTATTGTGATTGTATTCTTTTGACTAGCTTGTTGTGGCAGGCTGCAGCTTTGAGCACTGTAAATAACCTGTGCCGCCATTATTTCTTTCATAACTTAAGGAATGGTCATTTTTGTATTGCGATGTGTTGTCATTTTATTGGTTTTGTAACTGTCAATTGTTAAATGTTTTTTTGCTATTGATGTTCTGACAAATTACCAAATTGATTGTTCTTCTTGACATGACTTAAATGTTGACCGTGTATTTTCAAAATTAATTGAACAATGATGGTGTAATAAAGGCACCAAAACTACTCTAGTTGTCAAAGTGGTTTTTACCAAACGCTATTCATCTAACTTGCCACCCAAACATTTTTTTTTGTTTAAAAGTATTGTTTTTTAAGCATTGCACAAACTGAACCCCCATTTAGACATGTCTGAGTAAGAATGCTACATTATTTAACATGATCGACGAAACATCAGGACTCAGCCCTTAGGCTTCAGAGTGTGAATCTAAGCACCTAACTATTGGGCCATGAGTGACTATATAATAACCTCAGCTGGACCGCTAAAGCATGTCCAATTGCTGCTTTCCCTACCAGCCAGACCGCTACAGCATGTCTCTAAGCCACCCGCTCACCGGCGTGTCTGACGTGCTGAATGCAAGGTCCCTCAGAGCGGAAAAGAGGCCTAATCTATCCTGGCTCGCTAAAATAGAGCCATGCAATATAGCATAAATAAAGAACAAATAAAATATCTTACTTGACGTACTGACCTGGATCGTGGCGCTAAAGCAAAAAAAAACCAGAAGTGAATTGCACTCGACCCTCCATTGTACTCTTGTAGCAGAAACTAAAGGATGACCATGTTTGTAGTTTTGATTTAGACAGACTTGTAAACCTCGAGTGCTCAATAGAAAACTCGGGAGTGAGGACTGGGAGAAGGAAGATGGGCAAGGAAGTAATGTGCTCTGTAATACAATGGCTGTAGGCATTATTACATGAAAGATGCTCATTCAGCTTTAAAATGGGCACTGTTACAAGCAGAAAGCAATATTTTGTCAGCCACATACTAGATTTACTGCTGGGGAGAGATATTGCTTCTGCACACTATGATAAACTGTGATGTGCACATAGATTGAATGGGGTTGCTTAATTTGAGCCGCACATCACAAAGTTATGCCAATTATAATAAGAACATCAGTTGATAACAGAAAGCAAATATGGCTAGGGTGCTCATAAGGTATATGATACCTACCCACCAAAGTGTCATTCAGTCCCAGGATTCAAATGAACCCAGGTCATACATATACACACAAAACACTTGAGCACACCAATATCATTATTTCCAAAATCAGTAATATAGATATTTTCCCAAACAGTCAGTGACGTCTCAGCCCCCTATGTATTCTAGATCCAGAGATTTTCAAAAAGGAAAAGTAAGTAGCCCAAACAGATCTTCTTCGGTTGAGGTCTGTTTTTAATTTCCACAGTTCACAAGAAGAAAACAGCAGCCGACGCGCGTTTTGCCCACAGGGCTTTCTCAGGGCTGCAAGGAAGATGTTTGTACATATCCATCAGATAGTGGTTGGGTCCAATCTAGTTTAAACATTAGCTTAGTTCCAACACAGCCTCCTGATATCCGTCTGGTGATCCCAATGGAGCCCTCAATGGTTTTGCACCAACAAACAACGACGGCGCAAATACACGAGGAAGACAACTTTGTGCCTCTCAATCGTAGCCAACCACCCTCAGCATCACCAACCTCAATCACTCCTATTGCGTCACCAGTATTAAGCCCCCTGCACATGATATTTTCGCCACCTGGATTAACAAAGGTCTCACTGCAAAATCAGCCAGAACTGCCCGAACCGAATGATCAGCTCATCTCAGACTTATCTCTTTTTTTCAAGACTAATCAAAACTCTCCCAGGCACATCCCAAATGATAAGTCTAACCTCGAAGAACACATAGCAACCAGCGCTTGGCCGCAACTCCTCCAGACTCTTCAACAAACTGTTAACGCACTAAATTACCATTCGGTAAAACTGGAGGTGCAGGTGGATTTATTAAACACCCTGGCTTTATTTACGTCCGGGATCTTAAGGGCACAAGCATCCGCAAAGCTCTCCCAACCAGTCTGCCGCTGCTCCCCAATTATAGACTCTCTCTCCCTGCTCCCAGAATGCCTGTCTACTGTCATAAGGGAAGTGAAGCTGATTAGGGGAGGAAACGTTAATACTACACCTCCCTCACCTTCACAGCAAGAACAACAACACCTCACCCGAGATGGCCAGAGCCACCACGGCCAACTACAACCAAAATTGACAGACGACAATGGTCCATCATGTACCTTAATTGGGCCTACAATTGGCCCAGACCAAGCTGTGACCGAGCCAAAAGCTAGTCCAGCGCCTCAGACCGCCCCAACAGTGGAAGTTCCCCCACCGCTCCCCCCAGCATGCAGTAAGAGAGAGCGCAAACGCCAGCGTAAAAAAAGAAACAAACTCAGGGAAAGCACTAATGTGGTCCACCAGAAACTCTTCCCTCTTTTTCTAAAAACAGAAAATAAAAAATCTCTCACTACAACTAGTGCACTATCGCCCACAACAAATAATAATGGAGATCCCTCAGTGACAGCCACCCAACAACAAGCGAGGAGTCACCAGGATCAAAGCATTGCAAATCCAGACTCAGAAACGGACAACCTTGGCGTACCTACAGTAAGCATAACGACGACCTCCGATAACACAAGTGTAACTGGGCCCATAATGACAACAGAGAAACCCAAAGCTCAAATGGCTTCAATCTCATTCGCTTCGGACAATGTAACCCCAAGACCAAACTTCTCTAAAACCATTTGCAATAATCTAATAACCCCGACTAGTTACAGCCCATCGTTGAAAATGGCCCCTCAAAGACTGACACAACAGATATGCGAAACCAAACCAGTCACACTACCCGAAAAACTGGACAATCTGCCTCCAAATGCATCGGACGGGAGAAAAAACGACCCACCGCGCCACCAGATCTTACTGGTTCCTGAATATGAATCCAAGGGTCGGCATGACATTCTTAACAGATCGAATCTGATAAAACTCGTGGAAGGTATCCCAGGGCTTGCGGCGCTGTCAACGGACAGCATAGATTCCATCAAATTCCTCCCTCCCAGAGGCAATAAACCGTCTGAGGTCACTGTGGTGACCTTTAAATCGGCCAGTTGGGTAGGAGCTTTTTTGGAACACAAGTCCATCCTGCGAAACTGGGGAATTAGAGTGTACCTATATTTCACGCCAGGGTACCCAACCTCCCTGCTCACCAGATTAACGCCACCCAGACAACCGACCGCCTCCAAACCAATAGTACTAGCAAGGCCCTACTCCATCCTAAAAAACGCGTCAGGACCAGAAGCTCACTCCAAACCATTTAAAAAGGAAGGCGCCCAGGTTGACTCAAGCCAAGGCTGGGGGTGGCTGCCAGCGCTCCTGTCCTCAAAAAATGCAAACTGACCATCCGTGGCCGGGAAGCAGGAGGATAAATATAAACTCCCCGGAAAACCACACCCAGTAGCAGATTCACAAGTAAAAAAAGACAACAGACAGGGGCCGTCGCTATTTTCACTGTGCTCATGGAACATCAGTGGGCTCCATCAAAAAACCTCTAAAAATGACACTCTGACCTTCCTATGTAAACACGAAGCAATCACACTACAGGAAACCTGGGCCACAGAGGGCCGCCCCATCGCAGGCTACATTGAATTTCGGAAGCCGGCACTAAGTGACAGCCATTACGGTCACCCTAAAGGCGGTCTGTCTACATATATTTCCAACAACCTAAAAGGCACATTCAATCACCTTCCATTTAAAGAAGACTGGCTACTAGGGGTCAAAATCAACCTGTGGAGGAAGCAGCGCCCACTCTACCTCATAAATGTTTACATCAACCCCAGTACTCGAACCAAAAAAGACCACCTGGCCCGTCTAAGTGAAATCATGAATGATCTTGCCACAGAACATCCCAACTCGGATCGTATTGTGACGGGGGACTTCAATACCAACTTATTTCAGGGGAAAGCCGCAGACATGGAAGGGCCTGCTCTGACTAACATCATCGAGGCCATGACCCAAACTAAACCTTTGAATCAAGCTCCCAATAAATTGGGTGAGCTTTCCGTGATGAGATTTTACAATGCAGGCTACCTGGTTATGAACGGAAGGTCAACCGGTGACACCCCCCCAAATTGGACCTGGTCTAATAGAAGCAAAAAATCATATTTAGATTTCACCATCAGTAACTCAGAACTATTATTCAACCTGGACTGTTTCAGCATCCACCCACGGTCAGAAAGTGACCATAGGCCACAGGTTATCACTTTTAACACAAAGATAGAATTTCACAATACGGCGCCCGCAACCTACAAGGGAATATATACTGAAAATCTAAAGCGTCTCAAATGGAGCGAGAACAACAGCAAGAACATCTTAACAATAAGCAAGGACTTTATCAAAGGCAGATCTGAAGAAGACGCCAACCCAACAGTGAAATGGTCGCTGCTCTGCTCTCATCTGATTAACAGTCTTCCAGCGACAGTGCAGGGCTTTAGCCGCACTCCATCAGCTGAGCTCACAGTTTCCACCGACACAAAGACTCTAAAGAAAACGAGAAACAACGCTCTAAGGTTATACTTAAAATTTCCAGGGTATAGCGTCTACCACATAACCTACCAACAAGCCCAAAAAGCGTTCAGGAGGGCAATTATCCAAGAAAAAAGGGCGCAGGAATCTCAATACTGGGTCGAATTGGTGTGGGAGAGCAAGAAAAAAAACTCGAGGAAATTTTGGGCACTCGTGAACTGCACCAATCAAAACCTGACAAACTCAGGCTCAGCAAATATTCAGGAAGCGGAATGGGCAACATATCTAATGGTCCACTTTCAGGTTCAAGATCATTCGGGCCACTCTGGTCCACTCAGTGCATATGGCACTTGTGCTAGCGTAACATCGAGCACCCCTTCAGCCCCAGCACAAGAGCCCACTGTGGAATATGTATTACCTGAAGAAAGAGTCATCAAAGCAGTGACAAAAGGGAGACAAGACGGAGCACCAGGCCCGAACGGCCTCCCACAGAGGCTGTTTAATTCAGACATTCCCTTCTGGTCTTCGGAGCTAACGGCCCGATTTAATTACACCCTGAGGACAGCAACAATCCCGGACTCATGGCGTGGCGCAATCATCCACCCTATTCACAAAACTGGATCACGCGCTGCCCCTAAAAACTACAGACTAATTGCCCTGCTAGACATAGAGGCGAAACACTATTCCGGGCTTATTCTGGAGGACCTTGGGCAATGGGTAAAGGACCACAACCTGATTCCACTGAACCAAACAGGGTTTGTTGCCAACTCGGGAACCATGACAAACTTATTAGCAGTTTCTACCATCATCGACAAAGCCTTTTTAACATCTAGGACATTATTTTGCTGCTTCGTCGACTTTAAAGCTGCATTTGACAGGGTTCCCAGGGCGCTACTCTGGGAAAAATTGAGGCGGTGGGGAATTCCAGACAAAATCCTAAATCCCATTATCCAACTGCACACTAATACCTGGGTTCGAGTGAAGCTAGGGTCCGGCACGCATCTCTCGCGAAAAATCATGACCTCAAGAGGAGTTAAGCAGGGATGCGTGCTGGCCCCCCTTCTCTTCAATCTTTTCATAGCAGACCTGTCAAGCACCCTAGATAAAGTAAACAGCCACCCGCCCAAAGTAGGAGGCACAGCATTATGTAACCTTTTATATGCCGATGATCTGGCCTTGTTCAGCCTCACAAGGGTAGGGTTACAAAGGCTCCTTGACTCACTGATGCAATACACGACGATTAATCAACTAGAAGTCAACATGAAAAAGACCCTGATCGTCCCCTTTGGCAAGAAACGTTATGGAGGTGGTGGCTGGTCTCTAAATAAAACAAGCCTCAGTACTGGCCAATCATACAAATACCTAGGCGTCCACTTGGACTCCAGAGGTAATTTTGTAAAGCAGAGTAACGTGATTGCAGCCAAAGCCTCAGCACTAATGGTATCATTGTCCAAGCTGTCGGCGAAACTCTCGGGCCCAACCCTTTTCCCTCTATTAGAAGTCCTAAGAGCAAAGATCGGCCCCACATTATCATATGGTATAGAGACCTTCAAAGGTAAAATGAACACTGTCTTAAATAAATACACAACAAAAATGTACAAAAAAGTACTCCATCTGCCAAGCTCTGTATCCTCAGCACAGATTAGATTAGAGTTAGGGCTAACAAATTACGATTCCCAGAACCTTGGTACATATCTCAAGCTCTGCCACTAACTAAGACAGGCCAAATCTGGCACACTAGAATTTCTAGTCTGGAAAGAAATTTATGAGAGTAACCCAGGAGGATCATTTGGCTGTCTCCTGAAGGATTATATACACCAGATGTCAGCCGCTGATGTCTGGGCCCTCAATCCCAGCCAGTGTGCCTTTAAAAATGCAATTAAAAAATGTGTGAGATTGATATCTCTCGCTACAGATAAAGCCCTCCTCACGAAACGCAGCCATTCTTGGGCAGTAGTAAACTCCTACAAACAAGTATCCGCAGCTAAGTATTTATCCACCACTTTTTCACTCCATTTAAAACGCTGCTTTATCGCCCTAAGAATGGGGGACTGGCGCTTTCTTCAAAATCTACCCATCTGGCGCCGCACAGAGGGGGACACAACCTGTAGAGGATGTGGGTTAGCAATAGAATCAATTATGCACGTGGTCTGTATCTGCCCCACCTTTAATTCCCAACGCAGGTGCATGCTTAGGTTAGAATGGAACAGGTTGGGGGTTCGGACCTGCAGGCATGCCATCATTGCCGCTTTGTGCACGGACAATACTGTTTTAAATATAAAAATTGCCAAATTTATTCAACAAGCGTATCGCTACCTTAACATCAAGAAAACTGCCACGGCATTGCCACTGGCCTTTTAGACTGATTAATGTTCTGTAACAGAATTCCCACCGACCAGGGGGCTAATAACACCAATCGAAACCCTGTCGTACGTACCCTCTACGGTTTGATTTTGCAATTGAATACGATGGGAGATGTTTGTGACACGCCAGGTCACCTTTTATAAAACAGCTTAAATTCTTATTCATTTATTTATTTATTTGTTTATTTATTTTTAATTCTTTTTAATGCTATTTATGTCTGTACGGGTTTCTCTTTTAAATCTTTTTTCTCACAAAACTGTACATAATGTGATTTGGGAAAAACTTTCAAAGATAGTGTTCTATATCTAAATAAAGACACTGGACGTTGAGCTGGCGGGAAAAGAGCTGGGAGCTAGGTGGATTTTAACACAGCCGGCTGAATTTTTCTACTCTTTCAATCATTTTTTATTTTTAAAACTGTACACAATGTGATTTGTGCAATCTTTTAAAGATATGTTTTATATCTAAATAAAGGAATTATTACCATTAGTTTAAACATTTGTATACTTCAAGTGGGCATGCAAAATCCCTAGTGACTCAAAGTAATCAACCCGATTTATATGCATATTTCAAACCGGATAAAGTTTTTGTATATGTGCAAAACACCCTTGTGGATCAAGTCTCCCAGAGACCATCTATTTATGTTGGTGGAAAAACCATATAAGTTCATGTGCAATTAAAATTTGGAAACCTAAGATAATAGAGTTCCAATAGAAAGTACACAAATCTAATTAAAATACATATTATTGTATTTGATGTGACTTTGAGTGAGATATTTGAAATATTTGAAACACTTTAAACCATACCCATCACCACGTGCAGTTAACGTGCACCTATAAGTGTGATGTTTCTCACCTCGTTACTAATTTCTCCAAACGTCTGTGATTATGAGTATACTCTCAGATGCATTTCTCTTAAGCGGATGGAAAGTGTCCGGGATATTTGGCAAAATATATGTAGATTATTGTCGCAGGTTTGCGCTCCTATTTTCACTCTGTAAAAGTGATACCATCATTAGTGAGTACACATACTAGTCAGAGTACAGTCAAGCTCCAACTATAGATTCTAGTCCACTTTTATGCAATGCAACATAGTTTCTTATCCTTGTACGTGAGAGTATGCCACATCTTAGGGGGCAATAGTGGAAAAAATATTGAGTATTTCACAACCTTAGTATATTGATTCTGAGGAGCAATTATTCCGCATTACGAAGAATTTATTTAAAAAAGTTTAATTAGTACTACTGTTAAAAGTTAGCCTTACCATCAATATGATAGTTGTGGCCCCAATATGTAAAAACTTGTCCTCTTTCGAGTTTCACATTCAATCCTAGGATCCAATTCCATCCATTAAAGAATTTTAGGTTCTATTTGAATCTTGATAAATCCAAAAGTGCGCTTACATGGATAGAGCGAGATTGCAAGAAAAAAAGAAGAAAGAAAACAGTAAGAAAAGAATGTTTAGCACCCAATGCTCATTATTGTAAATTTTAAAACCGTTATAGGCGCCAAACGGTTCTAAAAGCAGTGAGACCAAGCATTTGTTACTTATATAATACCGAAAAGATTAGTGTATTTTCTTGAAAGCAAATTGTTTTTTAATCGGCTATTTTAGTATGGAGCCGAAATCTATGTTCGAATCACCCTTAACACATGTTCGTTCGAATCGTTAATCATATAATGCTATTAAAATTATGGCGAGATGAAATCATCTGCCCCCTCTGTTATGTGCAGATAACGTTTGTGTATTTAATCGGCAACGACCAATGCTTCATTAAGTATGTTGCCAGGACGCTGGGTTGTGTGTTCGAAACCCATCTAGAAAAAATATAATCCTTCTACTCAATAAACGGATGGTAGCCTCACCTTTTCACATCATAAGAGCACTAAGCGTGGTGCCCACTCGTACTCCTTTCTCGTATGCGGTGCCGGCTTCAGCGTCCCACTTTTCATACGTAACGCTAGGACGCCGGTCATGTCATAGACATAGAGAAGGGGCTGGCCTGCTCATTTCGTATTGTTATTCCCACATTGACGGTCGCCATTATTAAACACCGCCGCTCTATATTATCGTTTAAGTCGAGAGCCATCGGCTTTTTGTCACAGACCAGTTTAATCATTAATGTGTGTCGCAAATACTTAAGGCTATCAATTTTTGTCAAATTAACGATCATACTCCATAACTCGCCTTTCCAATATTTTACGATTTCAAATTATTTGGAATTGATGTCCAAATTCATATCTAATCTATAAAAGTAAATTATCACGACAATATTTATGCAGACTATGTTGTCATTGCAATCTCTTTCGTTATGATACATGGTAATGAGAATATTAAAATATTCCACCAACATAAGCGACGAACACCAGAAGTCCTGTGTCCACCATTACAGTCTAAGCAAGATAAAAACTGTTTTCCTTGAGCATAACAATGAGAGGGAAAGTAAAAAAAACAGCATTTTAAAGGACATCTTTGTGTTAGTGCTGTACAAGATAAAGTTGTAGATCATCATAAAAATAGAATAATATCAATTCTATGAAACATTGGTCCTCATGGTGCATATCAAAAATAAAATAAAAACACCCAGTCTATTCCTAAATGAATGTGCTGACATATATATCACTTGACACTTTTGTATATTTACACTCAGCGTTATCCCATTATACATTTCATCATGAGTATATTGTTATGCAAGCATTTAACAGTGATATATTTACTTGTGGGTCTCTATCATTTAGAGGAATTCATGAAGATCTTTAACAATGTTGATCCCACATTTAACTGCACATAGCTTAATGATCCATAGGCTTTCTGACTTGCGTAAGCAAGACAATTTGTCACCACCTCTTGGACCCATGTTTACGTTCTCAATGCCATGAAAGCCCAGCTTGTGTAGGTCATTTATATTGTGTGTTTTGTTAAAGTGTACTGCCAGTGGGTATTGAGTGTTGTTATTCTTGATTGCACGTATATGTTCCTGAATTCGATCCTTTAGGGATCTGATGGTACTCCCTATGTATATTTTACCACATACACATAAGATGCAATACACCACAAACTTGTATTGCAGTTTATGAAGCTATTAATGCTGTATGTTCTTTCTGTGTTGTATTTGAACTCAATCTTTTTGTGTAACCCAAAGCAACAAATATTGCAGTTACCACAACAGTAGAAACCTTTTTGTGTGCAACGTAACCAATTCTCATTCCTGATGGGTGGTACAAAGCTTGGGCACAGATACTGCCTCAATGTTTTTCCTCTAGCATGTGTGATGACAGGATTGTTTCCTACTAATGATTTGAGATCTGTATCATGTGTTAGTAGGTGCCAATGTTTCCTCAATATCTTGTATACATCAGTACTTGCACTGGAGTACGGTGCAATAAAGTTCAACTTTCTGGATTTCTTTTTTTCTTCTTTGCCATTTTTGTTTATCAACAGGGAAGACCTCTTGATTCGATTCACCTTATTTCTCGCCTGTTTGATAATGGCAGAAGAATAGCCTCTCTGTGCGAATCTATGTTCCACATTATCTAGTTCCCCATTTAGAGCTGATTCCACACTACAATTCCGTTTGATGCGTAGCATCTCGCCGAATGGTATTGCATTTATCTGTGATGGAGGATGTGCACTCTTTATGTGCAGAGTGGCATTACACGCCGTTTTCTTTCTGTACGGTGTGGTCATTAATCTATCCTTATCCACAGTGATTGTGATATCCAGAAAATGTATTTGTCTGGTACTTGACTCCATGGTAAATGATAGATTAAAATCATTGTCAATAACAAATGTGCAGAATGTGTCCAGATCATGTTTGGGTCCTGCCCAGAAGAGCAGGACATCATCAATGTATCGCCCATAATATATAATGTGTTGTGATAGGTGTCCCGGGCAATTATGCCAAATATGTATTAGCTCAAACAGTCCCATATACAAATTTGCATTCGATGGGGAAAATGTCGCCCCCATCGCCACACCCCTTTTTTTGGCGATACCACTGGCCATTGTGTAGGAAGATGTTATTATTCAGGACTAAATTGATTAGGTCCAGCAACATTTGTGTGTGTTTGTGACACTCTATCGGACGACAGTCCAGAAAGTGTTCTATCGCATTGAGACCCATCTCTCCAGGTATACATGTATATAATGAACACACGTCCATTGTAACTAATAAGTGACCTTCTGTCCATTCCATGTCAGAAACCTTGTTTAAAACATCTCGGGATTCCTTGATGTAAGACGGTAGATTTATCACATGTGGTTGTAAATACATATCAATGTATTCTGATATTTGTTCTGTTGGTGAATTGATACCGGAAATGATCGGTCTTCCTGGCGGAAACCTGCTCTGCTTATGTACTTTGGGAAGCACATATATGCATGGATTTGTTGGAGTGTCATTAAAGAGATATCTAAATTCTGTCTCTGAGATTAATCCTTTGCCTCTCCAGTGTTTTAGACGTGTCTCGATTAGAGTGACTGTTGACCTGATTGGATTAGTAGGTAATAACGTGTGGGTGGTTTCATCAGCTAGTTGTCTATCTATCTCGCTTATATAGTCTATCTTGTTCATAAGTACAATGTTTCCTCCCTTGTCAGCCTCACGGATGACATGGGATGACAAGGGAGGCATTCTCAGCAAGATTCCTCAAAGCCTCATTTTCTTCTCGAGATAGATTGTATTTGTCTTTGTGATATGAGAGTTTGAATCTATCCTCCAACCTATATAAATCCTCATAAACCAATTCCTGGAAGATATCTATGCAGTTGTTACTTGGTAAGTGTGGTGTAAATCTGGATTTTGGCCTTAATCCACTATCTGAACCATCATATGTGTCTAGATTGAGTTCTGCTGCCAAACATTCAAGTGACATTGATGTTTCTTGATCACCCATGGTCATTAATAGATGTTTAGCTTTTATATCTTTGATTGACTGGGTTTGTCCTAATGTGTCTAATTCAGTTGCATTAAAACTTATTTGTTCTTGATCTCTGAAGAATTTGTGTAGCTTTAATTTCCTAGTGAATTTAAAATAACTTAGATGGAATGAAGTAAAGTTGGGATAGACGTATGGACAAAACCCAAGGCCTCTGCTCAGAAGATTTATTTCAATTTAAGGCAAATCATAATCAGATAAGTTTATCACATTGACATTATCTTTCTCTTTATCAGCAAGAATACAATTTATCGCTGCTGATTGTGTGCTGCTGATGTTGTTGTAAATCCTACCTATATGTTTGGGTCTTTTTCTGCATTTGCCCCTCCTTGTTTTCTTGTAAATCGCTCTTTTTGGAGAGCTTGCTTGTTCCCTTTGCGGAACCTTTGAAGCTCTAAAAAAAATGGGTCCGTGCTAGTACTGGGAACTTGTTCAGATAGGCTTGAGGATTCTGCACTTGTTATACTACTAGTGCTTGATGCCGCCGACAAACTCGGGGTTTTCAGTAGTAACTGACCTGGCATCATTGTTCACATGTCCTGATGTCTTTACATTATCAATTTTTTTGGCAAAGGTATAAACTCTACCGTTTTGATAGTCCCTCTCGTCCCTTCTAACTTTCTGCAATTTTTTCTCTTTTAAATAGAGTTGATGTTTCTGTATCTCTTCCTTAAGTATAACCAGATTCTTTTGTATAACATCTGGAAGGTTCATATTATCAATTTATTTTTCTAGCGCTGCAAATGAGAAAGCCCTGTGGGCGAAACGCGCGTCGGCTGCTGTTTTCTTCTTGTGAACTGTGGAAATTAAAAACAGACCACAACCCAAGAAGATCTGTTTGGACTACTTACTTTTCCTTTTTGAAAATCTCTGGATCTAGAATACATAGGGCGCTAAGACGTCACTGACTGTTTGGAAAAATATCTATATTACTGATTTTGGAAATAATGATATTGGTGTGCTCAGGTGTTTTGTGTGTATATGTATGACCTTGGTTCATTTGAATCATGGGACTGAATGACACTTTGGTGGGTAGGTGTCTATTGCCTATTTTTCCATGTGAAACATCATTTTCAATGGAATTAGATGTATCATGCAATACACGTGAGTGTTTGTCTGTGTGAAACTTGTACGGAAAGCATGTTCTTCCAAAACAAATGTTATGCAAGCTACCTGCTCAATGTACTTTCCATGGAACTTTTAATGTCTGGTGACATGTGCAGCTTCACAGTTCCTGCAAGACAATTTCTGCTCGATTTCGTAACCTGTGTTGCAGTGGTATAACAGCTCTCACAGTTCTTACAGCTCCCGCACTGCGGGTGGGCCCTTGTAGTAAACTTATACTCCTTGCAACATGGCCACCTTTGGTCATTAGACCTTTCTCTACGTTTGCACCTCTTAAGCCTCCCAGTATACCTATGTGCATTCTACTTTGTACTTGAAGGTTCCACACTTGTCAGTTGATGGTGTGATCAGCTGGTGATGTGTACTACTCTGCTGTGTCTTAATAAACCTATCCTGTAACCTATCCAGAAGTATCTTGTGGTGCATCTACATCCATCTACAACATTTTGGCGACATTCTGTGCTGACCATTCTACTTTGTACTTGAAGGTTCCACACTTGTTAGTTGATGGTCTAGTCAGCTGTGAGGTGTACTACTCTGCTGTGTCTTAATAAACCAAACCTGTAACGTATCCAGAACTATCTTGTGATTCATCTCAATTCAATTTATTTATTATGATTTCGAATTCCAAAGAATTCCACATAAAATACATGAATAAAACATCATTTCCTACATAAAGAGATGCAAAATAAAATTACAAGTTCAATTGTATTCTAAAATACATACAGTTAAAAGTAAACACTTTCTTTTCTTCAGTAGTCTAAACCCTACAATGGAGAACGTCCTTTCAAAGCAGATGCGCCAGGGGCGGCTCTAGGTTCATGGTGGCCCTGGGCAGGGAGCGAAGGTACGGGGCCCCGTAAGAGGGGGTCCAGGCGGGACGGAGCACGGTGGCCAGTGAAGAGGGGGAGTCAGGGTGTTTGGAAGTGGAATAGAGCCAGACGCCACCAAATCCCTGCCAGGGGCCGCCACACAAATATGTATCCATCCTCAGAGGATTATTATATTAAGGATATATATTGATGTGGTGGCCCCTGGGGTTTGGTGGCCCTGTGCAGGTGCACAGCTTGCTTATGCCTAAGGCTGCCCCTGGATGCGCTTACAACATAAACAGACTTCTTTCGATTGGAACACACTATGAACTATCAGAAAAACCCGATTAAGTGAGGTACACAGAAGAAATAATATGAAGTTGTAATCCAAATATATATATATCAAGCAACTCAAACAGTTAAAAAGCTTCTTTTAGGGAAATGATCCCAATATAATAATAGCAGCAGAATTTTTTTTAAACAGTGCTTAAAAAAGTGCTAATGCGATAAGTATCCCCTCTGGGACATTCTTTACAATGAGTAACTAGCAGCAATATATCTCATAAGGTACACGTAGTAACTCACGTGTCATAAAAAATAACTCACATGTCATGAAAAGTGCAAGTGCTCTGTGCGATTTTTTGGGAAAGTGTTTCCCAACCTCCCCTAGCAGCAATATAGATGGTCTAACAAGGAGGTATTATCTACTTAAAAAAGGCAACTAACATGTCATACAAAAGTACAAGTGCTCTGTACGATTTTTTAGCAGCAGTGTAGATGGTTTCGCGTAGAAGTATTATAAACACACAAATCACTTTAACGTATTACTCTCTTAAAAAACGTTTAAAAATTCTTAAAAAAATTTAAAACACATCAGTTCGGATGGAGGGAACAGAAGACAATTACAGGCCTGTTCTGCTGTAGAGATATTATACTTTAAAAAACCATTCCTTAAATATCTACGTCGTATTGAATGGAGTGCAGGGCACACAATCAATACGTGATTCAAATCTTGTATACCACAGTTACATAGGTGACAATGTCTTTCATTTTTTGGAATACCCTCCCAGGAACCTGTTACGATTCTTATAGGTAATAAGTTCATTCTTAGTAACAAAATCACTCTATGTACTCCATGTTTTAGGTTCCATAAAACATACGGCTGGGGATTTTTAAGAATGGAGCTCCTGACAATGCAGTCCATCCTTCCATTCGATAAGCATAGTTTCAGATCTCTTTCACGAGAAACCACATATATTGTCTTTTTAATTATATGCTTTAACGATGTTTTACATAAAGCTGCTGCCTCTTCCATAGCTAAACAAACATGCTTAGTGCCTTTAAATAATTTCTAAAAATTGCACTTTTCCTTAACATGTTTACAAATATTTCCCTGTGCAATGCTACCCTTAGTAAATTGTCGGATCTGTTTATCAGAGCATTACACCACCTCAAACAGGCAGCCATTGATAACAGATATGTAGAGAGAAGACCAAATTCGAGCCTAAGTGCCGCGATCGGCGCAGCATAATTCAAATTACATATTTGGCGCCAGATCTTTCCTTCCACTTTCTCAAATATGGCCCACTCACACTCATCTATTGTTTCGCTAGAATAATTCAAAGTTGATGGGATCTTTATTTTATAACCTGATATGATGTGAGAAAAATGTCTTTTCCCTCATTGCATATACAGGCGATTAATTGCAGAGGCTTGTAAAATAGCTTTACCTTTGCAATGGTCCATATGTCTATTAGCAGAACACCTGTTTGTAAACTTTTTCCCTAAATAAGGATACCATTTTACTACTTCCATTTTTTCCTTTCCCAGAAACCAATTCAAATTTTTTCTAACCTTACAACCGTGGTAGCTAAAAATCCTAACTTTGCTCTTTGAAATGTTTATTTAAAAAAAATAGTCTTCTGTGAGTAAGTAAGTAAGTAATTACTTTATTGTTTGATTATTTAAAATCTTACAATACACAGTTACAAAAATACTTTTAGTATAAAACCAATAAAACTTTCATAATGAAATTCATTAAAATATGTCCTTAGTATACTTCATTTAGGACTTAGTCTACTAATTTTGTTTTTACCATTAATAAACATTTTACAAAGGTAGCATTCACGGCTATATCATTTGATTGAAGACAACATTTCAGGGCTTACCTACATGATCGTATTCCGCGTACATTAAAAGGAACTTTAAGTAGTTTTGTCCTTTCATTTCGCAGTCCCGGACAAATACAGAGCAAGTGGGCAATAAAATACTCTTCTGTGTACCTAACCAGTTCTGTCAATCGTCTTTCCAACCCAATTGGTGTTAAGTCCATTATTATTGCATCATCTGCATACAACAGACAACTTAGTTTTAGGTTACCTACTTGGGGTGGGTTCTCTTTACTCTGTCCTACCCGACACGGCAAATCTTTGATGTAGATAGAAAAGAGTAAAGGGGCCAGAAGGCACCCCTGCTTCAACCCATTGTGTGTACATATTTTCTTTGAGAGGCCTTGAGTTCCCCCAATAAAACTTTTATCCACATCGAAGAATGGAGTGCAATTATTAATCTTAGAAGATTCCCTGGGATCCCCATAGTGACCAATTTCCTCCACAGTGTCCCCCCATCTACCCTATCAAACGCTGTGGAGAAATCTATAAATGCTGTATACAACGGGACCCCCCCGACCCACGGGATATTTTTCAATTAAAGTTTGCAGGACTGAAATGTTATCCAGTCTGCCACTATTCTTGCGGAACCCCGATTGTTCCAGAGGTATGTGATTATTTCCGAATACCCACTCTTGCAAGTGGCCAAGGATACTCTTCGCAAACAGTTTCCCATTGCGTCTAAAAGGGAAATTTGCCTAAAACTGGCCGGGGAGTTTTTTGGGCCCTTCTTATATAACAGGACTATTATACTTCCTTTCCAGGAATACGGGATGTCCCCAGTGTTATAACAATGGGCAAACAAAGGATATACAAATTTTGCCCAATCCTCACGGTCCTGTTTTATTAAGGCTACTGGGACATCATCTGGCCCCATTGCACCAGACTATCTTGCCCCCTTAAGGTATCCTTCAATTTCCAAACCTGTTGGTGCCTCTACATCACCCCCCGTTACTGATTTATTAGCGAACCCCTCAGACTGATCAACTAGTTGATTTGGAGCGTGCAATTGGGACATATAAATAAACCATTCGGTTTCTGAGATTAGAATGGGTTGTGATTTTTCTCTACCATCACAAAATTTAGCTATCAATGCCCAGTACTTTCTAGTATCCCCAGATAGGGCCACTTCTTGTAGGTTGACCCATTTTTCATCTTCAGCGGTCCTCCGATCTGAAGCTATTTTCCTTTTCCGAACCTGTTTTAATCTGTGTATCTCTGTTTGCCTATGTAAACTAGGATCTCTAAATTGGGCTCTAATCAACCCATTAATCTCCTTATTCAGTTTTTTAAATTCCCATGAAATTATTACTATAGGGGGGACTTTTGTACCATGCTTCTTTCTTCCAAATTTTATAATGGCAGCCAAGACTCGTTCGTACATCACGAACGGAGTCTCCCTATTTGGCCTAAACGCGATATTCTTAAATACCCTCTGAAAGTTTGGAAGTGCCTTATATGGCCAACAAGTGCGACCATTGTTTCGAGAGTAAGTGACATTTTCATTCCTCAGATTCCAAAGTTCAGGCTTCTCGATATTTGTAACTAAATTTACCTCTAGAATGTTATGGTCACTCATCTTCGTAGGGAGCACCTTAAACTGTGTACACGCACCAAACAATTGAAAGGAAACTGCCATGTAATCAATTAGAGAGTGGCCATATGTCCCATGAAAAGTATAAGCTGCGGGGGGGGGGAATCCTCGAGGAATCTACCATTTAAAAGTACAAGGTCAAAATTCCTAAGATTTTGCAAAAGGGAAAGGCCACGTTTATCAGATTTTAACTGGGCCGGGAATACAGACTCAAGAATAGCCCAAACCTCCTCCAGATCCGAATTAGCGAAAGACAGGACCGCACTGTTACTTAACTTAGCGTTAAAGTCCACTACCATCATTATACATGCACTTTCTTCCATATTGCCTAAACTTTGCACAAATGTGCAGATGGAGTCAACCAATGGGTTAGACGCCTTCCCTGGGGGTATGTACACATTTACCAAAAACAAAAACATTACATGCCCCAAGTTATCTTTTCCTATATTCAGTTTTGGACAAATGCAGCAATTTGAAGGGTGTATATATATCACGGGGTCCCATGATATACCGCAACTAAGTAAAATGGCTAAACCTCCACTTGCATGCCCCTTTACATATTTTTTTGCTGTTCTGCAATACACATAAAAATTCTCTAACTGGAACTCTTCCCTCACCCACGTCTCCTGGAGGCAAATTATCTTGGGGTCTAGGTCTACTAATGATTTAAGCTTATAACTGGCTTTTCCTAGCCCCGCCACATTCCATGATATAATGCTTCCCAATTGGCTACCCCCGCTCTATGGGCTTTATGTTAGATGTTTTTACCCCATTCAAAGTACTTGCAACCCAGCTCCATTTTAACACCTCAACTTCTCCTTCCACTCTCGGGGCCTCCTGAACCTCTGGTGCTGAAAACTTGATTTCTCTTAGGCTCGTTTTTCTTCCTACTGTTATTTCCATGTCCTCAAATGTTATATGTGTATTTACACCCTCATACTCGGTGAAGCCCTTCCCTTGCGCCTGATAAGATGTTCCAAGGCTTTTGGTCGGGCGCCATGAGAAGCAATACTAGGTAGGACGTCTATTCCTTTTTTTCTAAAGCCATCAACATTTGCTAAAACGAGTGCTGACACTATCCCTGATGAGAAAGTGGCTTTAGTTCTAGGGGGTGCGCTCCTCCAATCTAAGTGTACCAATTCAATATCTTTACTGGTGATTAACCCTAGATCCTCTATTTCAGATAGAATTCTAAGGAGGGCACTTCTATTCAATATCATTGATTCAGCATCGAAAAGAGGACTAAAGATTAAAACCTTATTCGCTTGCCCGGCACCTATGCCAGTGTTCCTAGTTATATTAATACCTGATAGTCCCATGGGTAAATCACTTTTTAACTTGCCCCCGTAGTCAATATCCAACCAACACCCCCGCCCTGGACTGATTCAGAACTCATTGAGGACATATCAGGCCCACAGGGTTGTTGTGCAGCACCTATTGAGGCTACATTCGGGACTATTACTGGGCCATTTCAATTGACCAGTTTAATTCCTGAACTAAGGTAGCTGCTTGTACCATTACTTGGACCACTTTCATCCTTACCATCTTGGTTCGGAAGGGCATTCAACACTAAAATTGGACTTTTAGATGGAAGAACATTTTCCTGCCCATGATTTAGACTCTCATTCATTATGGGTTGCACCACAGATCTTGTATTCTTTCCGTCAGAGGGAGATATATAACTATTTCCTATTTCACTTGCAGGTTGGAACCGCAGTTTTTTCTGTTTACGTTTCGGGAACCAGTGGTTCTTCATCTTCTTCTTCCCCCTACGGCCATTTTTAGCATTTCCTTTACTCACTAATGAGGCCTCCCCCACAGGTGCACTCACTGAGAGATTAACTAATTCGTCGGGTGGCTGACAACTAAGTTCTTTTGCATTAATTTTATAAAAAATTGGGAAAACACGCACTGGGTTTAAAACTGGGGAAACCTCTATGTTTACCCTTTTCTCCTAGTGTAGGGACTTTTACGCACTCATTAGGGTTGGCTTGAAACAAGCTTAAAATTGGGTTTCTTTCGGGAGAAGTACATTCAGGGCCCACAGACAGCTCTTTTAGTCCTCCCACCACTGTGTCTGTATCGATATTATGCATTACATTATGCATTTGACATGCTTGACTGGGTGCTGGAGGAGCCCTTTCCGGAAACATTGGGACTTGTTTAAGGTGTTTAAGATCTTGAACCCCTGCCAATATAGGCATGAGGACTTCCAGTATGTGATCAGAGTTTAAGGTACTTTTCTCCAACAAAGACAGAATTGCGGAGAGAATTTTTTCCAGTTTAAGAAAGAACTCCATAATCCCCCCTGACCATGCATTCTCACTTGCATTCAAAAAATTTAAGGTATTCCCTGCCCTTTTGTCCTCTGACACTGATATCTTTTCAACTGAGAGATCTTGCAAATCAGCGGCCAAAGACAAATTGGTAGGTGTGCTACTGTACATGGTTGGCATATGTGTTTGAGCTCCTATTCGTGACGGATATACTTCTATATCCGGACACAATTCTAGGTCCAACCCCACAGTGCCAGACTTTTCCAGCAGCTTCATCAGTTCAGCATTCTTTTCTATTTGAATAGCAATGTCCGGTAAAGTGAAATCCTCCGTTTTCGCCTGCCCAGAGTAGAAACTGGATTCTATCCGCCGTTCCGTCCTAGGAGAAAGATCACTTACTTTTATCGATAAACAGTCCGGCACAGATCTCTGAGTTTCTCTTGTATTATCAAAGAGGGTTACCAAATCTGCTAGTGGAGATAATAGGGTGACTTCCTTTTTTTCGACAACCTTGTCCCGGGGGTTACCATATACCTCAACCCTCGATAGGGCCATTTCCATTTCCATTTCCGAGGTATTACCCTCCCTTTCTGCTTGCCGCGCATCAGTTCCTCTTTCTCTTGGAGGAGGTACTACATCACATACACCCCCAATGTTCTGACGTATAATTACAGCGGGATAAAGCACCTCCAGTCTTATAAATTGGCTCTCCACCCTATTCCCTGCTATTACATGGGTGTCCATTGCTTCCTCACCTGAATTCCCCTTTTCTTCTTCATCTTTTAACCCTATTCCTTGCTTAGAACTTCTTCCCCCTTTAGAAAACATTGACATCACTGATGGATAAGCCTTCAAGAGTGTAAGATGATCACTGTTTCTCTGATGACGAATAGTTTTCTGTGGTTTAAAGGAGATCTTGTCACTCGAATTACTACTTTCTGGATTTACTGCTGGTTTTGCTTTTAACTGTGAGCGCAGACACCTAGCTGGCATTACCATTGCATAAGAGACTTAGACACCACTACTCTTGGTGTTTTTCCAGTTGTTGAGGAAAAGGGGGTGGAGGATGTTGATGGTGATGGTAAATGGGGTAGGATGCAGCTGCAGAGGATGAGGAAATAGGGTGATTGCTTATTTCAGAGATTCTCCCAGGGAATTGCGGGCCCGTTTCAGGTGAAGAATATGAACTTGAACTTGATCACCGGTCGGTCCCCTCTGGCTTTAACTTCCGAACTTCCGTGCACAGCTATCCTTCCTCAGCTCTCCTTATATGCTTTATATCACTATGTCACCAGCCCCTTTAAAAAATAACAAAATAATACTAGGGCATACGTCTGCCCATGACTTGAAGTATAGTTCTTTAAACAAACAGCAACAATTCCTGGGAGCAGCGTGCACTGAATTTAGTACATGAGGAAACTCTGTAGGCTTGTCAATTGTAGCAGCAAAAACAAAAAATATCGGAAAACAAACGCTCCTGCGCTAGAACATTAATGCAGTGATTTCCAAAAGGAACTGAACAGAGAGGCAGCACATCACTTCCTAACTCGCTTGGAAGGTAGGCAGGAGGGTCACCTGCCCACTTGTCTGCTTGGCTGCTTGGCTTGGCTGCTTGCACCGCTCTCTGGTCTCTAATCACTCCGGACACTGCCTACATCTATTTGAACCGCTCTGGTCGCTGGTCCACCTCTACCTCCTCACTGGAGTCACCTCCTCGCTGGCCTCCGGAGTCTCCTCCTCTGCCCCCACTCTCCACCGCGCTGCTTTCGCTGTTTTGTTCCCACTGGCTCTGCCTCCAGGCGAGGGGAGGGACGGTGGCTGCTTGCTGCTGGCTATGGGCAGTGGAGGCAGTAGAGGCAGGGGAGGACGAAGGGGGCGGCAGCCGGGAATGGGGAACCGCGAACCGCGAACTTCGCATCCTGGCTGCCGGCACCAACTGCTGCTGAATGAGGCTACTGCTGCTACTGCTGGATCGAAATCTACATCCATCTACAACAGCCCTGAGCTCTAGTGGGCTTCCTCCAGCACTGTGCATGGGAGGTAGGCCCCTGGCCTTAGACCTACTGAATGGGGGCAGAGCATGGGTGCCCCCCTCCAGGTACTTTGAAGGGGGCCCCCTTAAGCTTCATTATGCCACTGCTGTCAGCTGAATTAAGTGGAAGATGTTATCATTACAACACTGTCACATCGGCATGGCGATATGCATTTTCAGACCACACCCATGGGCCTTGCGACATTGCAGCACTGAGCATTTTGATGTCACAGGCACTAAAGAGAAACACGCTTTGACAAATCCAATAAGTCTCACCTATGTGAGAGTGTTAGAAATGGGGGTCTCTAGTTTGCAATGGTTTGCACCTTTGCCCAAGTAGGGACCCTTCCTTCTAGTCATGAAAATGGAGTTTGAGAGGCAAGATGGGGGTCCACGTGAGTGGACGTGTAAGCTGACCGCTCCCGGCTTAGCCCACAAGCTGCAAGGGGGGACCCAGGGAGAGCCAGGCGCGAGCTGGTCTTTCCCTGGGTGCGTTCGCGCGAGCAATCTGGGAAGAGCAGGTGGGGTTGATTAGGGGAGTTCATAAGGGGCGGGCAGGCTGGCGGTTGGGAAGTGCGTAGCGGGAGGCAAGGGAAGGAAGGTTCTTTTTGCCGGCTTCGTGTGCGTGTTTACCTTGTCCTGTGGGCCATGGAGGAGGCGGCGGAGGTTAGAAGGGCTGTGCAGACGCTGTGCGCAGCCGGGCGCGAGGACCTTCTGCGGCCCGGCGTGCCGGCGTAGGCGTGGGTAGGGTTGGCCCGCCCCCCTCGCAAGGCTTCCGAGGGTGTGTCGCGGGCGGTGACTGCTTGCTTGTCACCCGGCCCGGAAGAGGAGGAAGACGGTGACGCTGCCATTCCGGCGGCTTTGTCGCTGCCGGCCCAGGTTCCCGTGGCCTCGGAGCCCCCGCCGGATGTCCCGGGCGCCCACCAGCAGGTATGTTTGCTACAATTGGGGAATGCTGGTTTGCGTGGGGCGCCCGGGGGGAGGCGGGGGCGCTCCGTGGGCCGGCAGGCCCAGCGCTTGGGAGGGCCCACTCTCGGGAAGGCGAAGAAGCCTTCGGTGTGTCCTGGTACACGGCGGGGGAGGAGTCTCGATTCCCGGAGCCTCCCCCGGGCCCATCTTCCTGCCACTGTGTCCGGGGGTCCCCACATCTCGGGGTCTGTGTTGCTTGATGGGGCTTCGCCCTGTTTATGGGTCAATGGTCAATGCTACTTGCTGTCCCCTGCTCCTGCTGGGCTGGGGCAGGCTCAACCCCCTTTACCTGGTGTTGTGGTTCGGGGCTGCCCGGATGTTGGGGCACCCCTTGCTGAGTTGTCTGGTTTTGCCCCCCCCGGGGGCCCCCTTGGCCGCTGATGCTGTCCATTTCAGTGACGTGCTCCCCCCACCCCCCCTGGCCCCCAGGTCCATGACTCCTGGTTATGTTGGCCTCCTTTCTGCCCCACAGCAGTCGCAAGCTCCTGGTGGGTTGGGCCTGGACCTTCGGGGGGCGCCCTCTGCTCCCAGCCAGGTGCTGTTCCCGGCTTCTCGTGAGATGCCTGGTGTTTCACAAGGTGGTTTAGTGGACGGGTTAGGTGGTGCCTCTGGGTTTGCGACGGTGGCAGGTTCTTCAGTGGGTGTTTCCCTTGGCTCTGTGGGGGGTGGCATTCTTGCAGGTTCTTCACAATCTGGCTCGAGCGGCCGCAGTTTTCAGGTCGCGACTCCAGCTGGGCGGCTGTTGGATGGTTCTTCCGGTCTGGGAACTGTCCCTACGGCTGTTTCCAGTGGTGGGATCACGGGAGAGTCATCTGGAGCGGATCTCTCTTCTGCAGCTTTGCGCGCGCGGAGCTTTCATGACATTGACTGGCAGTTTTATGATGGGGGAATTGGTGATGGGGCGCTGCCAAGTGGCAGTGCACAAGTTTCATTTTCTGGGGATGTTTTGCATGTGGATGTACAAGATGATGATTTGGAAGAAGGGGAATTACGAGATAAGGATGTTGGGCTTTTGGCAGCACAGGCCCAAAGGGGTGGGCTGGGGCAACTCCCTGTTTCTCGTATCTTGCAGGAATCATGTGCGGGCCACGCAGAGGTACGTGAGACAGCACGGAGTAGACCGTCTCAAGGGGATCATGTTGATTTTCAGCAGAAGTCGGCACAGTTGCCAAGAGGTAAGGATGGATGGTGGGCTGTGTGGAAACCAGGGGAGAGTCTCCCGGCTAAGCGTACCAGATCAATCGGTACGGGTGATGGGGTTATTAGTGAGCGAGTCGCACTGGCACCCAGGCTTGAGCGGCCGGTGAGTTTGAATGTTTCTAATGTGCAAACTACAGGGGAAGTTTCTACAGTTGGGGATGGGGTGGCGGCTACAAAACCTGTTACGGAGGATAGTATCCTGCCGAAGAGATTGCCTTATTCCGGGGTGGGGATGCCTTTGGGGTCTCATTTGTCTGAGAAAAAGAAAACTCGCATCTGGAGTGGTGAATTTGTGGATGTTTTTCGGCTTCTCCATAGAGATGGCCAAGCTAAGGAAGGGTCGAAAGAGGAGGAATTGGAGTTGGCTCGCAGGCCTCGAGTACCGAAGTCTATTGAGAACTGGACTTCGGCCTTTTTAATTTATGCCAGCGTTTATTGCCAGCGTCATCCGAGTAAGGCAGTGGACATGTTTAAATATGCTGATGTCATACGTAAGGCCCATAGTTATTTTGGAGGTTTTGCCTGGTTGTCGTACGACGAGGAGTTCCGGGCACGTATGAGTGTTTTCCCAGAGCGTTCCTGGGGTGAGGTTGATGCGGAATTGTGGCTCCAGTGGATGGCGTCTGCTCACCCGCCTGCTAGGACCCACACGGCTAGCGGACAGCCGGTGCATTATCGGCCCTTTCAGTTTCGCCCCGCTCTCCCTGGGGCGGGGGTTTGGGGCAGAGGGCAGTCCTCCTCCTCTGGCGCGTGCTGGCATTTTAACAGGGGTTCGTGTAACCGGCCAGCATTCAGATATAAGCATGAGTGTGCGCAGTGCTGGGGCGGCATGCTCTCACACAGTGTTTTCCCGGACAGCGTGTTGGATACCAGGGGAGGGGTTCAGGGGGCAGGGGAAGACCTCCGCACTTTGTACATAAGAGCTCCTACTCCTATTAAGCTGGACGTTCTTGATTTGTGGTTGGTGGACTATCCTGATTTTGAGGCTGCTAAGACTTTGTCCTGGGGTTTCAGAGTTGGTTTTCAGATTGGGTATCAGGGTCCCCGGGTGGGTAGGTGGTCTGACAATCTGAAGTCTGCGAAGGAGTGCCCTCAGGTTGTGCAGAAGAAGTTGGATGCTGAGCTTGCAGTGGGTCGGATTGCTGGTCCTTTTCTTAGTTGTCCTCTCCCTGATTTGATAGTCTCTCCTGGGTGTGGTACCAAAAAAGGAGGTGGGGGAGTTTCGCCTCATTCATCATCTGTCTTGGCCTGAGGGTGCATCCATCAACGATTTCATTGACCCAGCTGACTCTACAGTGACATATGCTTCCGTGGATGACGCCTTGCGGCTCGTTTGCCCGGCAGGTGTTGGTGCTTTGCTGGCGAAGAGTGACATTCAGTCGGCTTTCCGGCTTCTGCCCATTCATCCTTGGGATTTTGGTCTCTTGGGCATGCACTTTGGTGGCTGTTTCTATGTAGATAAAGTATTGCCCATGGGCTGCTCGGTGTCATGTTCCCTCTTTGAGACCTTCAGTACATTTCTGCAGTGGCGCTTCACTTTCGTCAGCGGCCACACCCTGGTCTGTCATTACCTTCATGACTTTATTTTCATTGGTGAGGGTCAGTCTGGGCAGTGTCAGTCAGCTTTGGCAATCTTTCAGGCTATGGCCAAGGAGTTGGGCGTTCCTTTGGCTCCGGATAAGACCGAAGGTCCGTGTACATCCCTGACTTTCCTAGGAATTAAAATTGATACCATGGCTATGATGGCGCGCTTGCCTGCTGCTAAAGTGCGAGAGATGTCTGATTTCATCAGGTTGGTGTTGGGAGAACGCAAATTAGAACTGCGGAAAGTCCAGAAGCTTTTGAGGTATCTCAATTTTGCGTGTCGGGTTGTTCGGGCGGGTAGGACGTTTTGTAGACGTCTGGGCCTCTCGATGTCCGGCGCCAGCCTTCCTCATCATCGGGTGCGCATTACGACAGCTGTCCGTGCCGATTTGAATATCTGGTTGCTTTTCCTGCAAGATTTCAATGGCATGTCCTTGTTTTTTGCGGATAAGGACATTGTAGGGCAGGTGCAGCTTTTCACGGATGCATCGGGAGCTCACGGCTTCGGCATCTTTTGGGAAGGTCGTTGGTGCGCGGCTGGCTGGCCAGTGCATTGGATGGAACAGGGTCGCAGCATTGCGTTTTTGGAACTCTTCCCGTTGTTGGTTGCTCTGTATATCTGGGGGGAGGAATTTCAGAATCGTTCCATCTTGTTCCATGTGGACAATATGGCAGTAGTTGACCTTGTTAATAAACAGAGGGCCCGCGATTTGCGTGTATTGAGGCTTCTGCGCGCTTTCATGTTGCGGTGTCTACAACTGAATATTGTCTTTAAAGCTAGGCATGTTCCCGGAGCCACTAATTGCATCGCTGATTCTTTATCTCGATTTCAGTGGTCCGAATTCCGCAAATTGGCTCCTGGGGCGGACCTAGAACCGGCGGCGATCCCACAATACGTATGGCCATTGGGGGATTGAGGGTCCACCATTTGGTCGAGAATTCAGTGGCTGGCTCTACACGTCGGAGTTATTTGAAGGCCTGGCATGAGTTTTTGCAGTTTGGTGAGGAGATGGCGGATCCGGCCAGGGCTGTGTTATCTGATGAACAATTCTTATTGCAGTTTGTTTTGCATTTAGCGGACAAAGGCCTCTCTCACACGACCATTTCGGGCAAGTTGGCTGGGGTGTCTTTTTATGGTCAGCTTTGGTGGGGGAGGGATCCTGTTGGGGGGGTGTTGGTTCGAAAAGTTTTAAAAGGTTTGGGTAGGCTTCAGGCTGGTGGTCAGAAGCTACGGCAGCCGGTGACCTTTGATTTGCTTCAGCTGCTTTTATCGCAATTGGAGGTGTGCTGCTATGATGCTTTTGAGTGCCACAAATTTCGTTTGTGTTTTGTGTGGTTATTCTTTGGGGCGTTTCGGGCCTCTGAACTGCTGGGTTTGAGGGATAGAGTGGGTATGACCAGCAGTGAGGTTGTGGTGGAGCATGACAGGGTGCGTCTGTGGCTGCGGATGTCCAAAACTGATCAGAGAGGGAGGGGTAAGTGGGTGTTTTTGGGTAGGAGCGGTGTGTCTTCTTGCTGCCCTGTTGGGGAATGGGAGGTTTTTGAGTCATCCCCTCATTTTACTCGGGGGCAATTTTTTGTCATGCTGATGGCAGCCCCATCATTGTTTCTCAGTTGTTGCCTGTCCTCCGCAAGGTTTTGTTGGGCCTGGGGCGGGATCCTTCTCAGTTCGGCACCCATTCCTTCAGGATTGGGGCAGCGACAGAGGCCGCCAGGTTGGGGTGGGATTGGTCTCAAATTCGTCGTATTGGGCGTTGGCGCTCGAGATGTTGTGAGAAGTATGTGAGAAAGTAGACCACCTTTGCTTTGCCTAACATTTCTTTTTCTCCTAGGTCCTTGGCCCTCAGTCGCTGGATACAAAAGGAGGGTGTGGATTCTTGGTCACTCTTTTGTTAAAAGGGCTGCTGTAGCCGCTGCACGTCAGCTTTGTGGGAGATCTCTTGGTTTAAGCAGTCTGACACATGAAGTCTCCTGGCATGGCACAGGGGGCATGCGTGGGGCGGTCTCTTTCCCGCCTTGGCTTCTCTGGTTTCAAGGGGTTGGGGGGGCCCACCGGATCTACTGGTGCTGCATCTTGGGGAAAACGACTTAGTTTCTCTATCAGGTTTGACTTTGCTAAAGTTAATGAAACAAGATCTCGAAGTCATCAAGACCACATGGGTGAGCACCATGGTGATATGGACTGAGTTCGTGCCTCGATTGCAATGGAGTGGGGCGAGGAATTATTCCGCCGTGGAGAAAGCCAGACGCAAAGTGAATAGAACCATGCGACTTTTTTGTAACCATTTATGTATATACAGTTTGGCTCATCATCATTTGAAAGTTTCAGAAACGCATTTATTCTGTGAGGACGGTGTCCACCTGTCTAAATTAGGCATTTCTTTTTACCTTTTGGAGCTCAGGGATTTGATAGCTAAAGTTCTTCAGGTGCAGTTGTGGTGTGCTCCTTCCCTTCCTCCTTGTCTTTGAGTGGGGCAGGAAAACGCTAAAGGTTTTCCTGGGTGGCGGTTTTTGCTAGTGGGGTGAGCAGCCTGGAGCGGGTTGGCCATCCTGAAGGGTACCTCGTTGGGTATCCAGGGGGTATTAGTCAAGAGTTAGTTTCGGGTTCTGTTAGGTAGGGATGTTTAGGCATACTGTGTAGATTTGAATTTTATGAAATAAATAAATAATGAATGTGTTTGAGAAATGTGTTATGCACATGTCTTAAAATAAAGTGGCCTTTCTTGCTCCTTGAAGAAGTGTGGACAGTGATTTCTTGCGTGAGGGGGGACCCAGGGAGAGCCAGGCACGAGCTGGTCTTTCCCTGGGTGCGTTCGCGCGAGCAATCTGGGAAGATCAGGTGTTGTTGATTAGGGGAGTTCATAAGGGGCGGGCAGGCTGGCGGTTGGGAAGTGCGTAGCGGGAGGCAAGGGAAGGAAGGTTCTTTTTGCCCCACCCACCTTCCCCCTATTCCTTTAGTTAGGTTTTACTTTGCGGTGCTCTAGGCGCTGCTCTGGTCTTCGGGCCTTGCCACTGTTAGGACAGGTGTCTTTGTTCTTTTAGGAGGCAGTTTTTGCTAGTAGGTTGGGCAGCCTGGAGCGCGTTGGCCATCCTGAAGGGTACCTCGTTGGGTATCCAGGGGGTATTAGTCAAGAGTTAGTTCCTGGTTCTGTTAGGTAGGGATGTTTAGGCATACTGTGTAGATTTGAATTTTATGAAATAAATAAATAATGAATGTGTTTGAGAAATGTGTTATGCACCTGTCTTAAAATAAAGTGGCCTTTCTTGCTCCTTGAAGAAGTGTGGACAGTAATTTCTTGCGCGATAGTATTCAGACGGAGAGGAGGACGTGACTAAAGGAAAGGCGGCCGGCGGCTGCTTTAGAATGACGAAAGGAGCAGAAGGATTTTGGTGCATATCGGCATTTCAGGCGCATTGGTGCAATGGAGGTGCTGAGCTGGACGCGGTGCGCTGGTGAAGCACGGCGTGTGGTGAGTGGCGGCCGCCACTGGTGATCTCTTCGAGGGACGGCTGGTCTCTGTTAAGCGTGTCTGGGACAGCGAGCATGGAGCACACGGAGAAGCTTTTAAGCAGCGGTGTGCAGGACGTGAAAGAAAGACATTCTTGGAGCTCTGCTTGCTCGGAGCACTCACACCTGCGGTGAATTGCGGGAGCAATGATGGGAGTAACGCTGTAGTGTCCCTCTGAGACGTGCGTTGAAGACATGCCGCTTAAAGGAGTAAGGAGGAGAAACCGAGTCCCGGAGGAGCAGTGTGCAAGTGGTGGCGGCATGGTGAGCAAGGTAAATTCAGCCAGCCGCTTAAAAACGCTACAAATTCTAAAAACGATCTGGAAAATATTAAGGCAAAGACAGGTGACGTTGATAAAAAAAAACCATACCAGCGATCTTCTCTGCTACCAATGGACAAGTTTAAGGGGAAAAAAGCGCAACCCAATGTTGAAAGTGTGCTACAAATACCAATCATAGCAGGTGCAGAAATGCCAGCAGTAGATGGTTGTGGGTATTGAATAATAATGCAGGAACGTCACAAGCTTGCCCAAGTCTATTAATAGAGGCAGACATGAACTCTCCCACCTCATTGATTAATGATGCAGACATCCACAGCTTACAGCGCGGCAGCAATGACGATGACAGTCCTGGCGGTAATAAACTTAACCTAGATACAGCTCAAGGTCAAATACAGGATGCTGAATCGCGAGATTTTTACTCTATGTCTGAACCATCGCTGTCCTCATCTTGTGAAGATTTAGCTTTACAGTATGACCATCAAATGAACATGATTGGCGGAAGCGCTCACAATAGTGTTGATCTGGATGATTCAGCTGACATGGCTGAGGGCCCTCACACGGTGCGCAAAAAACCTGAAACGACAGTAGACAAGGGGGGCGAGCATGGTCATCAGCACCAAGTTGTGGATGAATCTGCAGAACCTTTGGAAGAAGAAATATCTTTATCATTGATTTATCAATCAATTATGTCCTTTTGGGAGGAAACGAGAGAGGAGAATCAAAGAGTTCAGAATCTGTGTCGTAAACTGCAAAATTCTGTTCGTCGGCTGGCTAAGTCACAAGCTGATTTCACATCCAGGTTTAACGAGGCAGAATCTCGGATATCGAATTTAGAGCATGCAGTTGCACAACAGAAGGTTGTGACTGAGACATTGCAGGCATTACAGGAGGACACACAATGGAAGATGGCTGACTTTGAAAATCTTGCACGTAGGAATAATTTGCGAGTTTTGCAGATTCCGGAAGGAAAGGAGGGGCGGGATCCTCGCAAGTTCATAGTGGCCTTATTTCAAAATGCTTTTCCGGAGCTAAGTAAATGGGAATGGGAAAGGGAGATCGAGAGAGTACATCGGTTTCCTTTCAACATTCAACGCCACTCTGGACAATTCGCTGGACAAACTGACAACAAACCCAGAGAATTTCTGATTTCTTTTAACAGTTTTATGGCTCGGGAGGATGTTTTTAAGTTGGCATGCCCTGTTAAGAAGAGAGCAGGACCTGGCTTTGAGTTTTTTGTACAACCAGACTTTTGTAGATATACTATGGAGAACAGTTGGCAGCTTCGGCAGCTAATCACGCCGTTTCAGGCCAAAGGGGCGCAGGCCTACTTAATAAATCCTGCAAAGTTGAAGATTATCTTCCATGAGAGCACATGTTTCTTTACTACTGAGAGTTCAGCCAAAGAGTATTTGAATAGTATCTAGAGATACAATACAGGGTAACTGAAGGAATAATGGGTGTATATAACCTAGACTCTAGTCCCTAATAGAGGAAGGGGTGGGTGGCTTGTGGGCATGGGAAGGGGTTTACGGCAGCTGACATCTGCAGGACCATAAGTCTTAAAGCCTTGTTAAAGGGAAGGGGGGTGGGTGGGATGGGATGGGGTGCTTGGGTGGGTGGAAGGGGCACGGTGTTGGGGTAAAAAGGGAAAACCATTCACAGTTTCAGTTAGGGAGAAACTAAAAAAAAAAAGTAAATGTATTTGAAGGCGAGTGTGCAGACCGTCATATAAGGGAAAAAGGGCATTGTGATGCTAATTGTGAATGTAGTTTGGTTGTGTGATTGTTTCCAGAGGAATTAAAATATGCTCCCTAAATGTCTCTGGTCTTAATAATATTAACAAAAGAAGAAGGATCGCTGCTGAGCTTCGCAGAGAGTGCAACAGTAGGGAAAGCGTTGGATAGCGTAGGGGTAAAAATTACTATTCCCACTCCAGAGAGTGCAACAGTAGGGAAAGCATTGGTTAGCGTAGGGGTAAAAATTACTATTCCCACTCCAGAGAGTGCAACAGTAGGGAAAGCGTTGGATAGCGTAGGGGTAAAAATTACTATTCCCACGCCACAGAGTCCAACAGTAGGGAAAGCATTGGATAGCGTAGGGGTTAAAATTACTATTCCCACTCCAGAGAGCGCAACAGTAGGGAAAGCGTTGGATAGTGTAGGGGTAAAAATTACTTTTCCCACTCCAGAGAGTGCAACCGTAGGGAAAGCGTTGGATAGCGTAGGGGTAAAAGTTACTATTCCCACTCCAGAGAGAGCTTGCAATGTGGCCAACCCCTTTAATCATCTGTGGAGATATAAATATTAATTTAAGCAATCAGGATTTTGTGGGGGGGGGCAAAACTTATAGGGGACAAAAACCTTGGATCATGGATTGATAGACACAATGGCTAAATTATCTCCATTAGTGTGCAACAGTAGGGAAAGCGTTGGATAGCGAAGGGGTAAAAATTACTATTCCCACTCCAGAGAGTGCAACAGTAGGGAAAGCGTTGGATAGCGTAGGGGTAAATATTACTATTCCCACTCCAAATAGTGCGATAGTAGGGAAAGGGTTGGATAGCGTAGGGGTAAGAATTACTATTCCCACTCCAGAGAGTGCAACAGTAGGGAAAGCGTTGGATAGCGTAGGGGTAACAATTACTATTCCCACTCCAAAGAGTGCAACAAATACCAATAAATAAATTTACATATTTAATTAATTATAATTAAATTACTTCCCACCCTGTTCCCCTATAAACCCACAACCCCCTACAAAAATTACATTAATAAGTTTAACATAATTATCAATTATATAAAATTAATTGGCAATTATAATGTAATTAATTACAAAATAAAAAGTATTTAACAATTAATCATAAACAAATACCAATAAATAAATTTACATATTTAATCATTTATAATTAAATTACTTCCCATCCTATTCCCCTATAAACCCACAACCGCTACAGAATTAAATTACGCAAAATTTAAATAACATTAAATTCATTAATTAAAATACATTATAACATAAATAAACACTTTTAACACATAAAATACACTATAAAAAATTCAATATTATTAAATGTTCGATATTTTTAATAACCTATATTATGTACTTCGATATTTTGACTATCTATATTTTAAATTTCTACATTACATTACTTACCTTCAAAACGATATTTTTGATGTCTATATTCTGTCCACTCGATATTCTGTCCAGCCTATATTTTGAACTCGATATTATGTCCATTCGATATTTTGTAGTCGATATTTTGTCTGTTTACCCAGGGTAACATCTCATATTTAGAGGATGATGTGGCCAAAAAAAGGGCTAAAATAAGGGGAGTCTGGGACAAAGAGAATGCAAGAAAATATTTGATTCATAAAAAGCAATGTCACGAATATGGGGAGGCAGTTGGAAGATGTCTTGCTTTAAAACTCCGTATGAATGAAGCTACCCGTTGTATTATAGCATTAAAAGATACTGCAGAGACATTAAGGTCTGACCCGGAAGCTATTTTGGCTATTTTTCAGTTCTAAACTAATCTTTATACACAACAGCAAGAGGGGCAGCCGGAGTAAGAACTATGCAAATGGGGCCTTTTCCTGAACTCGATTCGGAGGCGGCAGCTCAGCTTGATACCCCAATTACTAAGGAAGAGCTTAAAATTGCTGTTAAGACCTTAGCAATGGGGAAAGCCGCTGGCTAAGGGCAAAGATCCATAGTTACCCGGCTCATATCGCCCTATATCACTTTTGAACTGTGATGGAAACGTTTATTCTAAAATCTTAGCTAACCGTCTTTCTAAAGAGATTGCTTCGTTAGTGTCGCATAATCAGCATGGATTTATCCCAGGGAGGGGCACAGTGTCACATATCAATAAAGTGATTTCTCTGTTTGACATTGCTAATGTCGAGAAGCAACATCTAAGGTTAATATTATTAGACGCAGAAAAAGTGTTCGATCATGTGGAGTGGGATTATTTATGGAGATTAATGGAAAGTGTGGGATTTCGAAAAGGTTTTATGATCGCTCTGCAGGTTCTGTATGCTTCGCCTGTTGGTAGAATAGCGGTAATGGGATCGACTTCAGAAGTAGTAAAAATCACTAGAGGTACGGAACAGGGTTGCCCCTACTCCCCTTTACTATTTGCTTTATAACCCTTTTGTTGAAATGCTTTCTAGGAGTCAGTTAATTAAGCCCTTTTTTGTACGTGATATCCCCCACTCAGTATTCGCATATGCAGATGACATTTCGGTGACATCTGAGGATTCGGCTTGCGCACTTTTAGAGATCGAACGGTTAGCATTTAAATTTGGTTGGGTGTTGGGCTATAAGCTGAATGACACCAAAACGCAATTCGTTTGCACAGATAATGTCACATTACACGATCCTAGAGTGGTTGCTGAAGCTACATACCTGGGTGTGAAAATTAGGACATCAATGACAGAATTAGTAGATGCCAAATGGGGGCCATTAGTGCGCAATATTGCAGATTCTTTGGAGGGATTGGGTAGGCTACATTTCACTCTAATAGGTCGAGGGAATATTTTAAAGATGAATGTTCTTCCGAGGGTATTATATTTATTCAGATCCATACTACTTGAAATATCGCCAACTCAGCTGCAGAATTTACAAGCACTCTGCTCAAAATTTCTCTGGGCCCCTGGGAAACCTCGTCGTGCCATTAGATTTATGACGCTCCCAATTGCAAGGGGTGGGTTAGCAATACCTGATTTTGTTTTGTATTATGTTTGTTTTTTGCAGAAAATGTCTGTATTATTGATTGGAGAGGACGTTGGCACCACAACAGAAGCACCTTCAATGTTTCAGTTCATTTTAGGATCTGAGGCAAAACAATGCTTATTTAAAGAAATTGATGGGAGCTATTATAAAAGGGCCAGGTTTAAGGTCTTGGAAGCAGCCGTTAAAACAAGGAGGAAAATACGTAAATTAACTGGGCTAGAAGGACTAACATATTATACACCTATGGATGTGGCAAAATTGCTCCCAATTATATTTCGACTTAGGGTGGCAGTTGGCTGGAGAGACAAGGGTATATGTCAGATAGGAGATCTTTACGTAGAGGGGGGACTTATTAAGCAGTATGAAGATTTGGCAAGGCAATACCATTTGCCTCACTCACAGTTTTTTAAGTTCCTTCAAATACGGGATTTCCTTAGACGGAGAAACGTGAAACTGATTCCAAACCCCCTTATTGAGGCTATTAAATCTCAAGGTAAAATAGGGGCGCTGTATAAAACATTATCTTCATTTAAAAAAGATGACTTGAGGAAACATAATGCACAATGGGCTGAGACACTAGGAGAAACTAAAAAGGATGTATCAATAGAAGATGTAATTACAAGGTCGAATGATGTCTTATTATCTGCAAATCTAAAAGTACTATTGTTTAAAACTTTATTTAATTTATATTATACTCCTGCTCGTATGTATAAGTGGGGACATCGTTATGACGGTAAATGTTTTCGTTGCGGGGGCTATAATGCAGATAGTCTGCATATATTTTTTAGTTGTGTTAAACTCAATATGTTTTTACAGGATATTGAAAAGTTTTTATCAATCATTCTTGGCTCACCGCTAAATATTACACCTGCTTTAATGCTTTTAGGGATGGGGCAAGTAGTTAGCAGAGGGAATGCTTTTTATTAACATTGTTATTTTTTATTTGTAGCAATGACTACGGCTCGTTTGTGCATAGCCGGTGATTGGCTCTGTCCCAATCCTCCAATGTTCGAGGGCTGGCGAGCTAAAATGTATAGATTAGCCAATTTAGAATTAAGCTTGTATTCTATAAAAGAGGCAAGGAAATGAAAATGAGGAATGAACATATAGGGGGTTTTCTCTGCTCCTATTAATGCATGATTTAATGTTTTCTCATGATTTCCTTTTCGTCCTAATTTCTTTTTTCTCTCTCTCTCTCTGTATCTGTAATGCATATCTCCTTTTGCTGAACTGTGGAAAAAAAAAGAAAATAAATTGGAGTTTACACCCCTAAAATTACCCCTATCACCCCTTGGTAGCTTGACACAAGCAGTCATGCTTATCTCAGAGGCAGTGTGTAAAGCATTTGCACATAACCAACAGTAATACAGTGAAAATACTACAGAATGACACAACACCTGTTTAATAAAATATCCAATATTTTTGTATATACAAAAACAAAATCAACCATACAGTTCTCAGAAATCTCAGTAATCAAAAATAGACTTAAAATACAGTGCCTTGAAGTTGATAGCTCTGTCCGGAGCCTGAATAACAAATCCAAACAGTTCAGGCTGACCACTGTGTCTCAGGCCAGCTATGGTATTGGTTAGACCCACAAAACAGTACCTTTTTAGAAATGTAGGGCGTCTGCGACCTCTCAATGAGCCCTTAAGGTCACATGCGTTGCAGATCGAACTCCTCGCGTTTGAAGTCAGGAGCGCCCGCATTTCAGGCCTGCGGTGCGAAATGCAGCAGTGAGGCATGCGGTGCCCTCAAGTCACGGTGCAGGCAGCGACTCAGTGACAGTCATTCTTTGGTGTCTGTGAGACTAGGGATGTGATGCGAAGTGATTAAGAGCTTGTCGCGGTGCTGGCAAGTCACAGTGCAAGCAGCGGCGTCGTCGTTGCTGAAGAGCTGTTGTCGGCTAGCGAACTAGAGTCAATGGCAACGGCGTCAGTAGGACAAGGCTGCATGCAGGGTGAGGACGATGCATCGTGTAACTTATGAGTGGTGCTCTCGAATCACGGTGCAAGCAGCAGCATTATGTCAGCATGAGGCTGTTTCGTCTGTGATACCAGGGAAGTGAGGGGTGCGAAATGCGGTACATACAGGTCACGGTGCAAGCATCGGCTCAGTGGTGACATTGGGTGGCGTCGTTGATGAGACCAGGGTTGTTGTTCAAGAAGCTGCGGTGCCCTCTGAGGTGCCTTCAGGACACGGAGTCAGCAGCGGCATCATTGACGGCATCGGGTTGCTTTTTCTTCTGTTGCAGCACAAAACACACAGTCCCCAGTGCTGGTAACAGATGAACTTGAAGTCTATGCTGTTCCTGATACTTCTTGAACAGGTGGCAAGCTCTACCTCAAGCCCTTGGAGAAACTCACCCACAGAAGTTGTAGAAAGTACATTCCAGACCTTTCACTGCCAAAGACAGAAGCAGCCACTACAGGCCAACACAGCAAAGCTCACAGCAAAGTGGTGGTTCATCCTCACAGTTTCTCCAGCTCTTCTCCTTGGCACTCTTTTTGGTCCCAAAGGGGTTCTCTCTGAAGTATTTTCTGTCCCTGAGAACTCCAACAGGAGGCAAGCTCTACTTCAAGCCCTTGGAGAAAACTCTAACAGCAGGATGATGAAAGTACACTCCAGACCTTTCCCTGCCCAAGACAGACACAGCAAGCAGCAGGCCAACATGCCAACAAAGCAGAGCATGCAGCAAACTGGCAGTTCCTCCTGACAGATTTTCCAGCCCTTCTTCCTGGCAGGTTCCGTAGTTCAACAGTAATCTAAAATTCTGGGGTCTGGGACCCAATATTTATACAGCATTTTCCTTTGCTTTCTAGCTGCTCAACCAAGCCAGGAGGTGGAGACAGCATTGTCCAAGGCAGACAGGGCATATTCAGGTGCAACACATTGACCAAAGGATTTCTCGACCAAGTTAGCAGTTGAAGAAGATGAAGGAGACAAAAATTGAAAGCATGAAAATGGTTGCTGGGTGCTGAAATTCACAAACAGATGTGAATTCATTCAAGAAATACGAGTGGAAAAACAACATTGCTTTAACACTGCCTGTTTCCAGCGGGACTCCCTGTCCCACAAGTCTTTGCTGCTCAGTGCTCCCCCCAGGAGGGAGGACAAGCCTGCACCAGACTGCCTAAAGGTGCATGACACCACTGCGGTGCGGGACCCAGCACTCCCTGTTTCCAGCGGGACTCCCTGTTCCACAAGTTTTTGCTGCCCAGTGCTTCCCCCAGGAGGGAGGAGCAAGCCTGTACCAGAGCGCCTAAAGGCTGCGACACCACCTCACGAGGGACGCGCGCGGAAGGCGCCTGGGCGAAGACCAGGCAAAGGGCGGGCCCGTCCTTGCCGTCAGAGGCAGGAAGAGACAGGGCAGGGCCACCCCACCTTCCTTTGCAGAATTGGCTTGGTATACCGGGACTCAGGCGCTAATCTCATTGTCAAGGTACTGTTCTGGCGTTATTGTCTTTGCCTCTGCTTTGACTCTGCAAAATTTGTTGGACTAAATGCCATTTGTAAATTGATGCTGGTTTGTGTAAATCTCTTTTAGCACAAGCCTTATCTTGCAGTGATGGGGAAAAGAAAGGCCATGGAAGGGGGGGAGGGGGGGTAATGAAGGCTGGGGTGGGAAAACTTGAAAAGGGAAAAAGGCAAAGAAGGCATTCAAACATCCAGCTAGTAACTGTGTACTAGATTGTATTGGCACGCTCATAGAGGAATGTGAGGACCTGTTAGTGAGTGAGTCAAACCCGTAAGTGATGACTGATAAGCCCTTGTCTAGCGCAGTACATCCCCCAGGGATAGCTCAAAATCTCGTCCAGTTATCCCTAATATGTTCTACAAACGTAAAATGTGCCCCAAGGAGGACATAGATGGGAGTGGCATAAACTCTGGCAGAGAGGAATCCTTCTCTGATGCCGTCCTAAATTCTATCAATGGGGATGGCCACTATCATACAATAATCGATCCTATAGTTATCCCTAAAAATAGATATGATGTGCTATCATGTACTGAGGTGGAGAAAACTTCCCAATGCATGGAATTGCCAATCAGAAAAAATAAAGAGCAGGAACCAGATGTACCAATTACACTCGCAGTTCACTCGCTCCGGACCGAACTTGCGTCTCTGAAGACAATGATGAAGAATCTAATATTTATGATTACTCTCCTAATGCAAGGAAGGTCTCCTAGTTCCACCTGTTCCACATGCAGTGCTCACGTCCATTGTAACCAACTACCAGTTCAGGTAAAAACATCTAACCCCAGCGGTAGGGACGTGCAGGCATATAAAGATGGTCAACCAAACTAATCCCTGCGCAGCGATTCCTCGTGTAAGTAAGGTAGTGTTGAAAAGTAGAATCACTGCCAACCCTCTACGTAATGACTCACTTAGGATGCAGATACAGCCACAGGGGGGTAAGATTTAAAAAACTGGTGTATCCTCCTCTAACCAACAAGCGAAGAGTGAAGGGTGGGGGGAAGGTTGGGGGAAAGCGATACCAGTAAGCTACAAAAAATCAGCGAATTATTATGGTGAAGTTAGGGCATAATAAAATAGAAAATGTAGACTCACTGACTAATAAGGCTATTCACTGGACACGGCACGTAAGGGCCTGTCATTCGGTAATAAGTGATGATATTCTAAAACCGCACAGGCTCACTTCCCCTACAAACCCTCTAGACTGTATAGAATTAACCCTTGTGATTGAGGCATTAGTTAAAAACCTACTAGCACTAGAATACAGAACTTGCTCACCTGATCATTCAGCCATCCAGTTCCGACAGTTCCCGCGTACTAGTAAGCCCCCTAATCATTTAAAGCATCTGGCAGTAGGATGAATAGGTAGGTCCACGTTGGAATGCAATGATTGACTGACTGAAGTACCTAGATCTCGAACTGGCAGTGTTGATGATTTGTTATCATCTATAGAAAATGGTAAAGGGAGCGGGACCGGCGGAAATCTAGGCTTGTCAGATATGTTAGCCCAAAGCTCATCTTTGCAGTTACCCGAAAGTGTGTGCCCAGTAGGGCCCATTGGTCCATCCACAGGGTATCCTGTAGAGGCAATTTGCAGTAGCTATGCTTTCGATAGGGACACTCTGGTATCATGGAACATTGCAGAAATTAGTTCCAAATTTTCATCACCAGAATGGCTTACTTATATTGATGCATTTGATATCTGTTGTTTCCAAGAAACCTGGCTCCTAACTCCGCTACATAGGGTAGGCTACCTAAATTATTATGTACCAGCAATAAAAGGGGGTAAAGGCCGTCCGTCGGGGGGATTGACTATATGTTTATGGCAAGCCCTAGGTATTAGCATACAGGAGCTATCTTCCAATAGTTTTGACATCCAAGTAGTGAGACTAACCCTGGGATTATTGGGTAAAGTTGATATTTACTATATCTATGTGAGGGGCACTAGAGGGGGTAGGTCTCAAGTTTTAGCAGCTTTAGATGACCTCCTTGAACTACACTCACTAGATAGTTATATACTCATAATGGGTGATTTTAACTCAACATTTGAACCCCTTATCTGTGATGATTGGCATGCCATTGACGAGGAAGATGCGAAGTGGGGAATTTCAAAATTAGAGCTTGCCCCAGTAAAGAACTGGACCGAGGTTGCTATCCAAATAAATTCCATTTGTCTAGAAAAGGGGCTGAGGGCCCTGAATGGAAGAACCTCTCTTAATAGATTGGGGTCTAATACATTCAGTAACCTATCTAGTACAAGTAGAATCTATTATATACTTGTGAGTCTGGAACTCTGGCATAACATTCATGATATGGAAGTAAGGGTTCGACTCGAAAGCAACCACAATCCCCTTTGTGTGTCTTCTAGCTGGTGGCGGCCGCCAAAACCGTCTAGTAGAGAGGTAGATTTGCACACGCATGACGTTGTCCCCACCAACGACATGAGAAGACTGAAGTGGTCGGCCATAGTGGAAAATCCAGGGGTTCTAGAACTGATGGCTAAGGATATTGACAATGCTATATCAATGTTGGTTAGTGCAGGTCGTACCAACTCAGGTCTTGAGACTGTCACAAGGTCCCATGATAGTCTTTTTTCTCAAATGAAAAAATATTGTATTAAACCAATTAAATCCAGAAAGGTAACACACCAGAAATCTGTTGGCTGGTATAACACTGATTGCAGGCAGTCAAGAGTTCTCTTAGGTAGCGCAATTAGAAGTGGCGAACCAGCTGCAGTACGTGCAGCTAGGCAGGCACATAAAAAATCTATGTCTATAGCCAAACGCCTTTGGGATGAGAAAAGATGGCAGGATCTCAAGGAGGCTGCTAGCCTCCAAAGAAAGATCGTAAGCAATTCTGGAATATCATAAAGTGGGGCAGGGAGGGCATTCCAGATCAACCACAAAATCATGTTACACAGGAAGACTGGGTCACACATTTTGAGCCTCAATATAAATGTAGCTCACCTGAGTCACCAGTGGCAGCTTTAAGTTATGTGTTTTACAAAGAAAAGGCTTTAGCATCAGGGATGTAGAGAAAGCGTTTGGAGCGGTGGTATGTGGGAGAGCACCCGACCACGATGGCATCCCAGCTGATGTGTTCCTCCACGATAAACCCAGATGGGAAAAGTACATAATGCTACTGGTTAATCACTTCAACTCAACCTTAAATCTAAGGCCCCTACCCATCAGCAGGGCCATTTATTGGACCCTATATTTGCCAACTGGGGGGAAGTTGAAGTAAAGGCACCTACTCTTGTACCCTGGTCAGATCATTTCCTGGTGCCCTTTGTTTTAAGACTCCCTGAACTCATATGGAATTAGCGAACAGGCTACCCCAAAGTATCCTAGTCGTAAGTGGGCTGGCTTTTCCCAGTCCAAGTTTGATATAGCTCTGGCTAAAGGAGGGAGGCCAGGAGGTTTGGATGCAGAATCCGCATCTTGTAGTTTGGACAGGCGTATAAGAGATGCTCTGGATTGCACGGCCCCGTTATGTTTGAACAACACAAGGAGAAGGCCCCAGAAATTGGCCCCTTGGTATAACGATGACCTGCGCCGAGCGAAGGCGGAGTGCAAACATCTTGAGAGGCAGTGGAGGATAGCCTTCCTCAACCAGGCTAAATTGGAGTATAAAGTGAAACAGAGAGTTTATCATGGGTTAATTAGACGGGCCAGGGCTGCCTATTATGCAGGGAGAATTGGTGAAGCAGGAAATTCCACGAATGAACTATTTAAAATCTACAGGGAAATTTCCTTATGTAAACCGTCTGCTGAGCCTACAGAAATCTCAGAGGAATCATGCAATCGCATTGCGGGCTTCTTCTCTGAGAAAGTGGCCACGATATGTTCCTCTTTTGCAGGAGAAAAAAAAGGGGGGTCAGAATTCATGGAGATTAAGCGGGAAGATGAGGGAGCTCATAGGCTGGAGAATTTTGTCACACCCCCCCCCCCCCCCCCCTGAGGCTCTACGGCAGATCTGTAGTTCGATCAAGTCAGGGTCTCCTAGGGACCCCGCCTCGCCGAAACTGCTCATAGAAAACCTCGATATCCTTGAACCCTATATTAGGTACCTTTTAGACGTATCATTCAGGACTCACACGGTGCCTGAAGGATGGAAGCAGGCGGTGGTACTCCCACTTAAAAAAAAACCAATATCAGTTGGGAGAAGTTTGACAACCTCCGTCCTATCTCGCTGCTACCGTATCTAGCCAAAGTGGCAGATAAGGCCATTAATTCCCAACTTATGGCCTATGTGGAGGAAGCCAATCTACTCCACCTGACTCAGTTTGGGTTTCGATCTCTCCACTCAACAGAGTCAGCGCTGCTGATGGCCGTAGAGACCAACCAACAAGGGGTAGATGAGGGACAGACTATGGCCCTTATCCTTCTTGACCTGAGCGCAGCCTTCGACACTGTAGCACATTTCACCTTGCTGCAGTGTCTGAATAGGGGCGGGGTCTCAGGGGCGGCGCTGAAGTGGATTCAGTCCTTCCTAACAAATCGGGGATTCCAGGTTAGACAGGGCGAGTACTATTCTAGAGCAATCAAGCTGGATCAGGGGGTGCCGCAGGGCTCGGCCCTGAGTCCGACTCTATTTCATCTTTGTCTCCCCAGTGGCGAGTATTGTGGAGGGCTACGGTATGCGAATCGTGTCGTATGCTGATGACACACATCTGGTCATCTCACTGTCACGGGCACCCGACCTGGCGGCACCCAACTTCAGTGCCTGCATGCAGGAGCTTGCCTCCTGTATGTCTAACAACTGCCTGAAGTTGAATGGCAGCAAAACAGAGGTGCTCGTGGGGGGGGGGAGGGGGGGGGCGTCTGTGTGGTCTTCGGCATGGTGGCCATCCTGTTTAGGACCTGCTCCCACGCCATGCCAGCAGGCCAAGAACCTGGGTGTGTGGATCGATTCAGACTTGACATTTGCACCGCAGATAGGTCGTGTGGTTGGGGTGTGCTTTGGTATCCTGAAAGGTCTATGGAAGATCTTGGACCTCCTTCCAACTGATGCTAGACGGACGCTGGTGCACGCCCATGTTACCTCACGACTAGACTACGGCAATCTTCTATATATAGGTGCTACGGTTAGGAGTCTAGATCATCTGCAGGTGCTACAAAATGCAGCTGCCCGGCTGGTCTTGAGGCTTCCCAGAAAAGCTGCCTCGAAGGCCGCCTTGGAGGCTCTCCACTGGCTTCCGGTTAGGAAAAGAATTGTGTATAAGGCCCTCTGCACTTGTCATCGTATTATTGGGGGCAAAGCACCCAGGCCTCTACAGAGCCTCGTTGCGCCCTACAGGCCTGTGCGGTCTCTTAGATCTTCCGGAACTGGCCTGTTAATGATCCCTAAAATCAACAAGGCCTGCATGGGGGGTAGATCTTTCCGGCTCCTAGCAGCAAGGAGCTGAATTAAACTCCCGCTGGAGCTTCGTATGGAACCCTCGGAGGCCAAGTTCAGAGGAAAGCTTAAAACGCATCTGTTTTTCCAATAATCAGGCGCTTGAGCATAGAGGGGGACTTGTGGTTGATACTCACCATAACGCGGGGACACGCCGGTGTGCGTAACCAGGCGCTTTATAAACTTCCTTATTATTATTATTATTATTATTATTATTATTATTATTATTAATGCTTTTGATCTTGTTCCCTACTCAAGACTATGGGAAACTTTACATGAACTTGGCCTACCTACTGATTTATTGACTCTCTTAAGGAGACTACATGAGGGTAATTACGCGAAGATACGATGGGGCTCCCAGGGACAGTTGAATAGTTCTTTTCCCATGGAGCCAGGGTTGCGTCATGGTGCCGACCTTGTTCCCTGTGTTTATTAATAGTATAGTTTACTGTATGTCCCGTGTGAATACTGATGCCCCGATTTTAGCTGGAACTAGAATCCTGATTTTAATATTCGCAGACGACACGCTGATAATCTCGAAGACTCCGAGTGGACTACAGAAAGCTCTGAATATATTTGAGGATTTCTGTACCACATGGGGTCTCGAAGTCAACGTGTAAAAAACGAGATTCATGACTTTTAATCAACATAACGTGTTTAAAGGGGGTATTACAATGAACAACCGTTCTCTGTAGCAAGTTAGGGAATTCAATTATCTGGGGTAAATATTCAAAATTATCTCAAGTGGAACCATCAGATTGATATGGCCACCCTAAAGCATAAGCAACTCTCTGGGGCTCTACGACGAGGGCATAATAGGTCCTAAACGAAACCCATTAGTCCGGCGCTTCAGGTATATTACACTAAAGAAGTTAGCTCAGCATTATATGGTGTAGAGTTATGGGGTCTAGGCAACATAGCTAAACTTAGTCTGTCAGAAAATATGTTTCTATGGAGTATTATCAACCTTCCCCAAAGCACGCCATTGTGCCTGTTGTTTTACGATCTTGGGAGGTACCCCCTTTCTGATATTGTAAAGCTACATGTTGTGCTATATTGGCGTAGGCTGTGGACTACGCCTGAATTGGCACCATACGCTGCTGGGTTTGCAGATGTAGTAAAATCCGATACTTATCATAAAACTCCCTGGCTTCGATGTATTAAAGACATCCTTGCCAAAATCGGTATGTCAATGCTTTGGGAGGACCCCACCACAGCATGCTTTCCCTCAAAAAAGGTTTTGAAAGCTAGGTACGGGGAAATGATCGTACTTAACAGATTAACAGCTAGTGACTCCTCCTCATTATCAGTAAGATTCCTGGACTTTAAACTTACCCCGTGTTTGGAACCATATTGGGATTATATCACCAAACCACTGGACAGGAAGCTATATTTTCAGTTGAGAGTAGGCTCCCTGCCCCTAGGGTCTCTTACATCAAGGTGGAACAAAACTGGTGATAGCAGGTGCCCCAGCTCTCAGGCATGTAATGAATCAGTTGCACATATGCTACTTGCCTGCCCAGCTTATGAAGTGCCACAAAGGGTTTGGCTGAGCCGTATATGTAGTACAGTAGCTGAAAGAATCCTATGCACCAATACCGCACCCCCTATTTCTATAGCAGTTGCAAAATAAGTCGGCTGGATGTGGATAATCAGGGCAAAATCAAGCACTGAATAAATTGCGTTTGTAATGATGAATCCAAACACTTTCCAGGGCTTGTGATCATACTGTCGCTGCATGATCTGTTACCTACAGTGTTTTTTGAACCGAGACTTTATGTGCTAGCATTGGACTAATAACCATAGTGATTGCTCCAGTAAACAATGAATTATTGGTATATCTAATGATGTATATAATTGTTCACTGGCCAATCAAGCTCACTTTAGTACTTTGTCATGGTCTCTTTTAAAATGTATTTATATTTATATAATTGTTTTTATGTGCTTTTATGACTATTTGTTGAATAAAGCTTGTTTGACTGACTGACTATTCAGGTGCAAGGAAAGTCTCCACTCACCACTCTAAATGCAGACTAGACCTATTCAGATGCTAGTGAAAACTCCTCCCACTACCCTGAATGCAGCCCAGGTCTATGCAGCCCAGCCCTGACTCATTTGTGAAAGACAGGCCACACATCAACCCCCATTCAGTGGCTGTCTGAGAGAATGCACATTCACAGCCCCTGTCACTCCAAAGCCAGACAGTCAGTCCACAAACCGGCAAAGGCACATAGGATGGCTAAGCAAGAGAATACCCACTTTCTAAAAGTGATATTTTCAAACATGCAATATAAAAATCACTTTTACTAAAAGATGCTTATCAATCAATCAATCCATCAATCATTTGTGTAAAGCACACTATATACCCGCGAGGGTCTCAAGGCGCTGGGGGGGGGGGGCGCTACTGATCGAACAGCCAGGTCTTGAGAATCCTCCTGAAGGTCAGCAGGTCTTGGGTCCGTCGTAGGCTCAGTGGGAGGGTGTTCCATGTCTTGGCGGCAAGGTGGGAGAAGGATCTCCACTGGTGGTTGTTCTTCAGATGCGCGGGACGGTGGCGAGTGATAGGTCAGCGGAGCGTAGCTGGCGGTTGGGGATGTAGAAGGAGAGCTGTCTGTTGAGGTAGGCTGGGCCAGTCTTGTGGAGTGCCTTGTGTGTGTGGGTGAAGAGCTTGAAGGATATCCTCTTGTTGAAGAGGAACCAGTGCAGGTTTCTCAGGTGGGGGTGATGTGGCCGTGGCGTGGTACATCGTGGATCAGTTGTGCCAAGGCGTTTTGGATGCGTTGTAGTCGTTTGATGAGCTTGGTCGGGGCTCCCGTGTAGAGGGCATTTCCGTAGTCGAGTCTGCGGCGGACGAGGGTCTGGGTGGCTGTCTTTCTTGTATCTGTTGAGATCCATCTGTAGATCTTGCGGAGCATGTGGAGGGTGTTGAAGCAGGAGGAGGAGATGGCATTGACCTGCTTGGTCATTGAGAGAGTTGGGTCGAGGATGATTCCCAGGTTGTGTGCGTGGTTGGTGGGTGTTGGAGCTGCCCCCAGTGCCGTCGGCCACCAGGAGTCATCCCAGGCTGAAGGGTTGGAGCCTCGGATGAGGACATCCGTCTTCCCCGAGTTCAGCTTCAGACAGCTGGTCTTCATCCAGTCTGTGAAGGCCTTCATTCCTTATGGAGGTTGGGTTTGGCTGTGATGGGGTCCTTCGTGAGGGAGAGTGTCGTCGGCGTAGGAGATTATGTTGAGGTCGTGCGTTCGGGCTAGGTGTGCGAGTGAGCCATGTAAATTTTGAACAGCGTTGGGCTGAGGGAGGATCCCTGGGGTTCGCCACAGATGATCTTAGAGGTTTTGGAACAGAATGGGGGGGGGCGGACGCTCTGGGTTCTGCCGGAGAGGAAGGAGGTGGTCCAATCCCGAGCCTTGTCTCGGATCCCTGCGGCGTGAGCATAGTGTACGGTGGCAGACGGTGTCGAAGGCGGCAGAGAGGTCTAGGAAGATGAGTGCCGCCTTCTCGATGTTGTTCAGCAGGGTCCTGATGTTGTCGTTGGCGGTGATGAGGGCAGTCTCGGTGCTGTGGTTGCTGCGGAACCCTGACTGGGAAGGGTCCAGTATTCTGTTTTCTTCGAGGTACCGGGTTAACTGTCTGTTGATTGTTTTCTCGATAACCTCGGCTGGGAAGGGGAGCAGAGAGATGGGCCGGAAGTTCTTGAGGTCTCTTGGGTCTGCCTTAGGTTTTTTGAGTAGGGCGTTGATCTCGGCATGTTTCCAGATCTCTGGGAACGTCGCAGTCTCGAGGGAAAGATGGATGACATTGCGCAGGTGGGGTGCGATGGTGCTGCTTGCTCTGTTGAAGACGTGGTGCGGGAATGGTTCTGACAGAGAGCCGGAGTGGATTGAGTGCATGGTCTTGATGGTGTCTTCGATGTTCACGATGGCCCAGGCTAGCACGGGGTCGTGGTCGATGGTGTACGGAGGGTCTGTTGTGTTGCTGTCTGTTTGGCGTGTCTGAGTGTTGAAGCTGTCGTGGATGTCTCCTATCTTGCGGTGGAAGAAGGTGGCGAGGGAGTCGCACAGGGCTTGCGTTGGCGGGATGTCGTTGGTGTTGGAGCTGGGGAGAGTTCCTTCTTGATGTCGAAGAGCTCCCTGCTATTGTGTGCGTTGTTGTTGAGGCGTTCTTTGAAGGAGGTCCTCTTGGCCGCCCTGATGAGGTAGTGGTGGTTGCGGATTGCGTCCTTGTGTGCTGCGTGGCTGTCCGGAGTTTGTTCATTGTGCCATTTCTACTCTAGTTTCCGGCAGGCTTGCTTGGAGGCTAGGAGTTCTGGGGTGAACCAGCTGGCCCTCTTGCTGGTCTCTCTGTGGGGGGGTTTCTTCAGCGGGGTGAGGGTGTTGGCGCAGTCCTCGATCCAGCGTCTGAGGCTGAGGGCAGCGTTGTTCGTGTTGGAGGGTTCGATGGGTGGGCTGAGAGCGAGGTTTGCGTGTAGTTGGTCTTCGGAGATTTTGCTCCAGCAGCAGCGGGGGATCTCTTGGGTGCGGTGGTGCGTGGTGGGTGTCTGGAAGGCGAAGTGGATGCAGCGGTGGTTAGTCAGAGGAGTTCGGTGGTGTGGCTGATGGAGACATACAGGCTTGAGAAGACTGGGTCGAGCATGTGGTGGGCTTAGTGGGGGGGCATTGTGATGAGTTGCTTCAGTCCGAGGTTGGTGAGGTTATCGATAAGGGTTGTGGAATTGTTGTCATTGTTGTTCTCAAGGTGAAAGATCAGGTCTCTGAGGAGGATGTAGTCGGTGGAGGTCAGGGCGTGCATGCTGATCAAGTCGGCAATGGAGTCGCTGAACTGGGGGCGGGGTCCGGGGGGGTCGGTAGACAAGGGTGCCTCGGAGGGTGGAATTAGGGTCTGTGTGAATCTGGAAATGCATGTGTTCGGCGTTGCTGAACGCGTCGTCTGTGCTAGTCGAGACCCTGATGCTGTTCTTGTGGACGATGGCGATTCCTCCTCCGACTCCGTTGGTGCGGTCTCCGCGGGTGATCTAGTAGCCGTCTGGGATGGCTATGGTGATGTCGGGTGCAGAGGAGTCGTTAAACCAGGTCTCTGTCAGGAAGGCAACGTCCGGGGATGTAGTGTTGAGCAGGTCCCAGAACTCAACGGCATGCTTGCGTGCGGAGCAGGTGTTCAGTAGTATGCATCGGAGGTGGTTGGGGTCTTTCTTGGAGGGGGGTTTGTTGGCTCTGAGGCTGGTGTCACTGCAGTTCCGGCAGGTGAAGGGGCCGTGTGTGCATTTCGGGGCAGCCTTTGAGCAGGTGTGGCTCCGTCCGGAGTTGAGAGCGCTCAGAGTGCTGGCTTCGCAGTGGCGGCGGTCATCGTGGCGGGTGCGGGGCTTAGGCCTTAGGCGCGCCTTCTGCACCCCAGCGGCGGGCCGCGCAGCGGCTGGCATATATGGGGAGGTGGGAGGGAGGAGCAGCTGTGAGGCGGGGCAGCGAATGGGCAGTCAGGGGGTGGGGCTTCAGGGGACGCAGCGGCGAGGGCGGTGAGGGACAACAAAGGTAACAGACGGAAAAGGGGCACAAAAATCGAGGGTAAAACAAGTGGCACAGAGGGCAGAAGGGCACAAAAAACAAGTGGAACAGAGGGCGGTAGGCGACAAAAACGAGGGAAAAACTAGTAGAACAGAGGGCAGAAAGGCACCAAAAACGAGGGAAAAACAAGTTGAACAGAGGGCAGAAAGGCAAAAAAAACGAGGGAAAACGAGTGGAACAGAGGGCAGAAAGGCACAAAAAACGAGGGAAAACGAGTGGAACAGAGAGCAAAAAGGTACAAAAAACTAGGGAAAAACGAGTGGAACAGAGGGCAGAAAGGCGCAAAAAACAAGGGAAAAATGAGTGGAACAGAGGGCAGAAAGGCACAAAAAACGAGGGGAAAACGAGTGGCACAGAGAGCAGAAGGGCACAAAAAAACAAGTGGAACAGAGGGCAGAAGGGCACAAAAAACGAGGGAAAAACTAGTGGAACAGAGGGCAGAAAGGCACAAAAAATGAGGGAAAAACAGGTGGAACAGACGGCAGAAAGGCACAAAAAATGAGGGGAAAACAAGTGGAACAGAGGGCAAAAGGCACAAAAAACGAGGGAAAAATGAGTGGAACAGGGCGCAAAGGCACAAAAAATGAGGGGAAAACGAGTGGCACGGAGGGCAGAAGGGCACAAAAAAACGAGTGGAACAAAGGGCAGAAGGGCACAAAAAATGATGGAAAAAACGAGTGGAACAGAGGGCAGAAAGGTACAAAAAACTAGGAAAAAACAAGTGGCACAGAGGGCAGAGAGGCACAAAAAACAAGGGAAAACGAGTGAAACAGAGGGCAGAAAGGCATAAAAATGAGGGAAAATCGAGTGGAACAGAGGGCAGAATGGGCAGATAGGCACGAGGGTAGCGGGGGGAACAGAAGGGAAAACCAGGCAGAGACACAGGGGCAGCGAGGGGTACAGTAGGAAAGACCAGGCAGAGAGAGCATGGGGACAGCGAGGGGAACAGAGGGAAGAAAAATGGGCACAGACCACGTACAGGCAGTGGGGGAAGACAGACAACAGCAGTCACAGACACAACAATGAAAATACAGGCAATGCAATAAATGCAATAAAGCGGAGGATGAACAATCCTACCTTCGGCCTACCACTGGTCACCAAAGATGAGGCGCAGGTGGTAGCCTGCGGGTGTTGGGGGCCTCAAACTTCATCAGCAACGGCAGCTGGGGCAGGGAGGCACAGACGGTGCTGTGCGAAGGGGAATCGACCTACCTGGTGGGGTCAAGGGTCACTCCACTTACTAAACTACATCCTTCTTTCTTGTCTCAATGGAAAGATATAATTATAAGATATTATAAGTAAACTCCCATTATTTCCTATAGGACAGATAACCTTTCCATAGTGAAAAACGAAATGCACTGTAATTTACTACCAGCACATGCCACGCACACAAGTACATATCTTACCTTCAACATATACAGCACCCTGCCCACAGGAGTACCTTGGGCCTACCATAGCGGTGACTTATATGTAAGAAAAGGAAAGATTAGGGGCATGGCAAGTGGGTGCACTTGCCCATTCGACATAGCAGTTACAAACTGCGCATAGACACTGCAGTGGCAAGTCTGAGATACCTTTACAGCAAAACTTCTGTGGGTGGCACAAAAAGTGTTGCAGGCCCACTAGTAGCATTTGATTTACAAGCCCTGGCACCCACCGTGCACTTTACTAGGGACTTACTAGTAAATCAAATATGCCATTCATGGAAACACCAAACCATATTACAATTTACACAGAGAGCATATACACTTTTTAGCACTGAATAGCAGTGGTAAAGTGCCCAGAGTCCTAAAACCAACAAAAACAGGGACAAAAACATGAGGCCAAAAAGCAAAAAGCCTGGGGGTAAACCCACTGAAAAGGCCAAGTCTAACAGAGAGCTATTGGCTTTGCTAATGTCTTTTAGCTTTGTTTTGGAGCAGCATGGCATCTGTACAGCATGGCTAAAAGTTATTTTGAAAAAGGCTATGATGTGGGAATGTGAAGATAGATTTAGTGATATGATGTAACTACTGCTGGTTTTGTCACAGTTCTTTTTTTTCTTTTGGCGGATGGTGGTCGGGGTAACACAGCCAACGGGAGGATTGTATGTGGGATTGAAGAGACAACATGGTCAACTGGAGGGGGTGGAAGGGATGAAGCAATATGGACAATGGGAGAGTTGGGATTGGAGCGAAGAAGCGAGATGGACTATAGGGGTGGGGTGAGAGGAAAGAAGCAACAAGGATGATAGGAGAGATAAAAGAAAACTAGAACCTTAATCACAGTGGCAGCCGCATATGGACCCTAATCAAGAGGAAGCAATCGGTACTTGGCCCAAGCTCCAGACCAGTGTGTTTTAACACCCCTTAATCATTACTGGAATCCGGTGGGCCCTACTGAATCAATATTGGAACCCGGAGACCCCAAATGAGTCATTATTAGAATCCGGGTACCCCGGCCCAAGAATTTGAATGATTTGAACGGCAAAGAAATGTATAAAAATCAAGCATTTATCAAACAAATGGAGAAATTATGAAATATTTTACTTATTACAAAAATGTAAAAAAAACAAAGTTGTAATTTTATTGCGACGGTTAGAGCATTTATACATATAAATTAAACCACCTATTGCCCATATGGTATTCTGTTTGATGCACTTAAACTGCTCCTATAAGTCAATTTGAGGATGCCAACTTAGGGCTCAATTTAGATCTTGACGGAAAGGGAACTCAGTTGCAAAGGTGACGGAGTTCCCTATCCGCCAACACTATGGTCCACTCGCCCGGTTTATATGCAGGCGGTCCATAGTTTGACAACGGCAGTGAGCTCCCCATCTCTGCTGTCATCAAACGTCTCTGACGGCCCCATGGAGAATGGCTATCGGAAAATCGGCTATATGTCTACCCACCAAATTTAAGTGTGCAATCATAGCCCCATTTTTTTACGCTGTCAACGCCAGGAGGGACCTTGGAGTAAGGGGCACTGAAAAGTGCTAAATTTACTTCATTCCTCAGGCAGAGGAAGGGCTGACCGGCAAAGCATAAATGAGGCCCTTAATTTGTAGCCTCTAATTTCCAATTCCAGAATTTTTTTCAAATTTTCATTTGTACATTTTGATTCTCTATTTACATACAGCTTATTAATCTGTTAATATTTTTACATTTTCTTAGCTGTTGAGGACTACCAGAGTAGGCAACGGGGGTCCTCAGGGGTCCTCGGACCTCAGGTTAAGAACCTCTGCTCCAGAAAAAGGAAGAGGAAGTAAAAACGGCAGGCTGTCCAATTGGAGGCAGCAAATGAGAGTGACAATGAAGCCCACGAATGGTAAGCACTGGGGGCTCCAAGCCCTTTTTAGATCGAGCCAAGCAGCACGCATGCGCTACTCTGCGAGGCATGGAGTATCTACTATGGTGCCATAGACCACGTCCACCACTTTCCATTTATTGCATCCTACCCCAGTCAAAGTTGCTTACTTTTCTTTGGCGAAATGCTGCTTGCTGACCTCCTTTGGATGTGTTGTGACTTTGGTGGTGACTGCCCCGGTCACATGTCGCTTTACTCATTGCTTTACATTTCGTGTGTTTGGCGCACTCCTTTTTTACGTTGAATGGCCCTGCACTGTGCCTTGTTTGCCTGCCTCTGCTTGTTTGTGCGCCGTTTCATCATTCTTCACGCCCGCTGGCCGTCATTCATACCTATAATTTGTGTGCATTTCATAGCGGCGAGGAGGGTGAGTATGCACCTTTAACAAGCCTGTAATTATTATTGGTTTTTTTAGAAACCCTATTTTTCAAGTCGGGCTGATTTTCACGATAAGCCTTGATCTATTCAACTATTTTAAGATGCACTCCAAAGCTGCCAAAGCTGCCTTTCCCTCTCTGCCGCCAGTCTTTCCCAATACTCCAAAAATAAAAGTACATATTTTACTAAAGTTCTAACTCGGTGCAGTAAAATAGCATAGGTTCACTGTAAATGTATATAAAAAGGTGTTTTTTAATATAAAGAAACTCTTGGCTGTGATGACCGCCACTCACAATCAATTTATTCTAAAAACAGATGGGGTAAAAAAGTAAATTTTTGCCCTTTGCTGCCTTTAAGTGGGTGTTTCTCTACTCATGCACCCCACTCCCCTCCAACATGTCCATGGCTGGTTGCCCCCTTCCCCCTCCTCCGTGAAGAGTTTGGTGGGAAGACATGGCCATGGGGGTTGTAAAACACACACGTGCACAAAGACACACACACATGCACACATATGTACAGAGACACACTTGCAAACACACAGAAAAGTGGACACACCCAGCAGACACACAGTCACACACAGACAGACACACAGGCAGACACACAGGCAGACACAGACAGACAGACACACCGACATACACAAAGACAGACACACAGACAGACAGTCAGACACAGACAGACACACAGACAGACACAGACAGACACAGACAGACACACACACAGGCATACACACACAGACAGACAGACACACACTCAAACAGACAGACACACAATCAAACAGACAGACACACAAACAGACACACAGACAAACAGCCACAGCCACACTGAGAAACACACAGAGAGAAAAACACACAGACACTCAGACACACACACTGACAGACACACACAGACACACACAGACAGACAGACACACAAACACACAGACACACAAACAGACACAGACACACACACACAAAACACAGACAAACACACACAGAGACAGACACAGACACACAGACAGACACACACAGGCACACTGACAGACATACACAAAGACAGATACACAGACAGAAACACACAGACACATACTCACAGAGACACACAGACACGCAAACAGACACACAGAGACACACAAAGACAGGGATTGGTGTCGTTACAATGCAGGCTATTACAACGCCTGCTGTTACAACGCGGTTTTTACATCGCATACCATTACAACGCATAGTGCTTTTAAGCGCTGGATATATTCCAACTCCAGTCCCCGGGGATAGTAGAGAAGGTGTTGGATAGTAAATTAAATATATTCCCTATCCTAGAGCGCCCCCCAGCGCAATGCGTTGTAATGGTTTGCGTTGTAATGGTTGCGTTGTAATGGTAGTGCGTTGTAATAAATGCGTTGTAAGTGATGTTTCCCAAAGACAGGCACACAAACACAAAGACAGACACACAGACAAACACACACACACAGACACACACACACAGACCCACAGACAGACACACAGACAGACACACAGACAGACACACCCACAGGCACACAGGCAAACACACATAGGCACATGCACCGACATACAGACATACAAACACACAGACAGACACACAAACAGACACACACACAGACACACAGACAGAGAGACACACAAACACAGTCATAGACAGACACACAGACAGACACACACACAGACACACACACAGACAGACACACACAGACACAGACAGATAGACACACATACACAGACAGACACACAGATAGACAGAGGGAGGAGTCGAGGATGAATCACAGGTTGTGTGCGTGGTCCGTGTGCGTCGGTGCTGTTCCTAGTGTGGTCGGCCACCGGGAGTGGTCCCAGGCCTCAGACAGTGGATCAAAGACTGCGCCAACACTCTTGCCCCGCTAGAAAAAACCTCCATCAACCACTCCAGAAAGAAAGCCGCCTGGTTCACCGAAAAGCTCCAGACCTCCAAACACACATGCCTGAAGCTAGAGAAGAAATGGCTCCACGACCGCACACCAGTCAGCCACGCTTCCCACAAGGATGAAGGACTGGGTTATTTAAGACCCAGCGGTGCCAGGGGACAACACCTGAAACCTTCGTGGGTAACCTGTTCCGGCGTACAAATGACAGAGACACGGGACACTTCCTTCGGTGTCAAAGATTCGAGGTTTATTTACTGCAGGGAACACAGAATTCACGAGAAGTACACAACGGGTATGTTTTCGGGATCTGCTTCAATTTGCTACTGTGGATCGCTCCTTTTTATACACATTTCTCTCATAGGCTAACATGGTACACAAAGGTTTACAACTTGGTTCCCATAATTATCCCCGAGAGGGGCCGCTTTGATGCATTCAAGGTCCGGAACATAAGTACAGAAACATTCGTGGTTCCCAACTGTAAAAACCCATCTTCCCACCATTAGTACATTCCAATCGGCAGTAAACAGATCGAAGAAGGAACAAGGACAGTTGCAGAGGAAGGCAGAAACAGTGGGGAGATCGAAAAGGGTGTAAAAGGGGTGGTATCGGGAAACACGAGCTACAGGCATCAAAGAGACGTGCCTAATGAGATGCACGGCTGAGACAACAGACCGGCACGGCAAGATGAGCCTCGAGCGGGGCCATCTGCCTTACAACATCATCCCCCTCATCATAAAGACACTTTCAAAGGAAACGTGTCTTCCGCAAGAGTTTTGGGAATCCCAGGGTCGCGAAGCGGACAGCGTCCGTTCGCTGGCTACTTGAGGGCAAGAGACAAAATGGATGCCATATCTAAGATGGAACCCGTGGGTACAGATGTATAAACCCACGAAACAGACGAACGGTTTAGGTTAGCACAGCGAAACTGCGCACACCCACTAAACTCGTCATTTGCGGTTCATAGATACCAGACTCGACCATATTCGTGCGAGTCGAAAACACCACTTACAATCGTCACGGAACCTCAGACGCTCCTTTTGCCCTCATGTAGGCAAGCACTAGTCAGAATCATATTCAATATTCATCAGACCATCTAGATGTTGCTGCAACATAACTCTGTCCAACCGAGCTCCTTTGGTAACAGGCGGCTGTCTTATACACGTTGTAGCACAGAGGCCACATAAGGCAGGACCACACTGCACACAAAGGCAACACGTGAACAGGAACACTACAACAACTCCGATGATCATCAGAATCTTCCAACCCCACATCGACATCAGGCCCCAAAACCACCCAAGCAGCGTCCAATCCCCTACGTCCACGTGTATGGACTCAGAGATCTTATGCAACCTTGAGATGGCTTGATAGACAGTCGGAGCGTTATCTGGAATGAAAATGCAGCAGCTCGAATGGATCACCTTACATACCCCACCTCGATCTGCTAAGACCACGTCTAAAACCATACGGTTTTGTAACGTCATGAGCCTTTCCGCCTGAAGTTCTGTGGTGATATTACCAAGGGCACTGGCAGTGATATTAGCTGTTGATTCCACCACACGAGTCAACTGTCTCAGGTTCCTACTATTAACTATAGGTCCCCAAAACGGGAGGAAACCCTTGAAAAAGTCTCCTGCCTCTTGACCAGCGGTGTCCTCTTCGCTAATCACGCCTCTCACAACTCTAGTTTTGTGATAGTCTGCATCTACAGTGAACGTCGGAGGCAACAGATTTGCGATAAAACATGAGCCCACAAAGTCGGAGGGCAACCATGTATACGCACGATCATGGCAGACAAAGTATGTACCCTTGGCAGCCAGAAACACAGGGGACGAGACCATCGGCAGGATATAATTCTCGGAGCAAGCACTCTCTCCAAGACGAGCTTTCGATCTTCGGCCACGACCCATTAGACAGAGATTACCAATGTGGGGTACGACCCATATCGGAGGCGAGCTTCTAAGCTGTTTTTCACTCGTGAGCGCACTATACTCGACCTTACTCAGGACCCTATAGGCTTGTACCTCTTCCTCTGGGATGAGCGATGGCTCATAGATATCTTTATCCAAATCTTCTATCGCTATAGACAAAGGCTTATTATACGAGCCAGGACCAGAGTAGGGAGAACGTGGCTCTCGACTGGGGTAAGAATCTAGTGCACTTCGAAACATTGTTTGGAATGCTCGAGCTGAACCCTGGGAACTATAAGGTAGGACCAGATATGGAATTCCCTTATCCGTGGTATGTGGCATTAACCCACACACCCAACAATTCGTAGTATTAACCACTAACTGATGCTGATGAAGGAGCTGAATAAAGGAATTATTTCTGAATTCCACACGTCTAGCCTGTTCGTGTTCGGGTAAGACATGAAAAGAATGAGGGGATGCAGTGGAGGTAGATTTAAGTTCAGAAGTAGGAGTAGGTATGGCAGAAGGTAAGAAGTACGACATCATGTAATACACCCCACCCGCCAATAGCAAGGAAACAGTCAGAAACAATAGGCACATTTGGAACATAAAACATTTGGTACGAATAATTTGTTGTAGTTTGAATCTTTGCGCCTGAGCTTCCTCCAAGTCCATCAGCTTCGAAAACGCCATCCCCTACTACCGTCCGCAACGTTTCTTGACGCACTTCGTTCTGTGTAGCAGTAGTCAATCCCTAGGAGTTCCCAGGAACCGACGGTCTTTAGCCTAGCGCCAAGACCTACTAACCAGAAGGAAGTACACGCGCGGCCCTACGGTACACCTGGATGCAATGTATCTTTATTCACAATGTATATACAGAAAGTCTCTTGGCTGTAGAAGTAAAAGCATATAGACGGAACGAAGCTCAATTTTTACAAAAATAATCACAATAATACGGGTGTTTTGAACTGATCGTGGCAAATGGGAAAATGCAGTTGTCAAGGGACAGAACGGAAATTTATTGGTCTCTGGTGTTAGATCGCAAAAAGTATCGAGTTTTCCCAGGACGTGTCTGTTCGTCAAACAAAGAATCCGATGAAGGAACAGAGTTCTGCCGATCAGTTGATTGTTCTAATCTTGAGTCTTGTGATGGCAAATGTTCAACAATGTCTTTCTGCTGCACTGAGGATTCTCCGACAGGCTGTGCGTCGCTAAAGGGTACAAAAGTCTGTGGTCCTTCTGTTTCAGATGAAGCAATGCCCTTCCTCACCCACGAGTCTGCCGGTAAAGGTATAGGAACCTTCTTAGTATGGGTGGCATGCACCCAATTTTTTCGCCCTTCCAAACGGACGGCAGTTCTCGTGGCAAGGAGGACCTGGTAGGGTCCAGTGAAGCGGGGTTCCAAGTTCTTTTTTCGGGCAAAGTTGCGGGTAACCACCCAGTCCCCGGGTTGGAGCTGGTGGCCTGGACCTTCCGTCTGCGTCGGCAGTGCTTCGTAAACCTGTTGGTGAATTAACCTCAGTTTAGCAGTCAGATCATGAAGATAATCAATCAGCATTGGGTACTCAAGATTAGAAAATACACCCGGTCTAGGAACCCCCCAAACATTCGCAGGACGGCCGAACTCTATTTCATAGGGACTGAGCCCTACTCGGGAGTGTACTGTCGTCCTTGTTGACAACAAGGCAAGGGGCAAAGCGTCAGGCCACGAAAGACCAGTCGTAGCCTGAATCTTAGCCAGTTTGAGTTTAAGAGTGCCATTATACCCTTCAACCAAACCTGCTGACTGGGGATGATTGGCGCTATGGAATTTTTGATTAATTCCAAGGCCCTTACACACACTCTTCATCACACTCCCTACAAACTCACTTCCGTTATCAGACCATACAATTCGAGGCATTCCATAGCGAGGAAAGTATTCCTTCAGCAGGATTTTCGCAGTGGACAGAGCAGTATTGTCTTTAAGAGGGTAGGCTTCAATCCATCGGGAGAATGCGCAAACCACAACTAAAACGTATTTCAGATTATTGCATCTCTCCATATGTGTGGCTCACTGGTTAGAGGCGGCAGACCCGAGTGCAGAGAACGGCCCGGGACCAGGGTTCGATTCCCGACGCGGCAGGGTCTTGGACCAGGATCAGCGGACTGATAATTCTCGCATCGGTGCCTACTCCGACCAGGGAGCACACTCGGCAACTCTGGGCATTAGCTTGCCTCATCTCCACAACGGCCCCACACAATCGCCGGGGATGCCTGGTTTCACCTTGGAGACCCCCTGGAGGGACTATCTCACAGGGAAAGCCAGGACGGGTTCCCCAGCGGTCTATAGCGCTACGAGGCCTCCGGGTAGCAGTGCGCTTTACAAGACATAACAATAACAATAACAATAACATATGGATGAAGTCTAACTGGATTACTTCAAAGGGGTATGAAGGGGGAGCAAAATGGCCAGGAGGTGTGGGGGTCCCCTTTCCAGGATTGTATAACATACATATCATGCAATTCTTCACCAATCTCTCAGCACACTTCGTAATACCATCATTCTTCCACACAGGAGACAACAACTTACAAATACCTTTCGTACTAATATGTGCTAACCCGTGTGCCATTGTCACAACAGCCAGCACATATGCATCTGGTAACATCCACCTCTTGTACTCCGACAAATCGACCCAGCAACCATTCGCATCCAACTTTCCCGTACTCTCTTTCCACTTCGTCTTTTCAGTCTCAGTGGCCTCATTCTGAATTGCTTTCACGCTCTCGATAGTGTCCTCACACATACTAGTCTCTGTAGGCCACCTAACCGAACTCGTCACATACATTCTAGTGCTAAGATTCCGGGCAGTCTCCTTAGCAATCTCATCCGCGAACGCATTACCACGACCAACATCATCCGTCACCTTACGGTGCGCACTACATTTAACAATCGCCACTTGCTTAGGTAACGTAAGTGCATCCAAAAGATCATTCACAAGCTGTCCATGCTGAATTTTCGTACCATGCGACGTCATAAAACCTCTCTCTCGCCACAGTCGTCCAAAGCTATGAGCGACGCCAAAGGCATATTGGCTGTCGGTAAACACATTCACTCGTTTCCCTTTCGCCAACACACACGCTCTAGTTACAGCGATCAGCTCTGCAGCCTGGGCAGAGTTCTGATTCAATCTTGCAGTTTCCACGACAGTATTCAAAGTTACAACAGCATACGCAGTCGTCACATCACCATTCGGCAATTTAAAACATGAACCATCCACATACAAAGTCCCATCGGGATCTTCCAAAGGAGTGTTTTTAAGGTCCACTCGACCTTTTGTTTCCTCCTCAGTCCTTAAATAGCAATCATGGGCTGCTATTTCATCTGACTCTGTACTAATTGGCAATAAAGTCGCCGGGTTTAGGACATTACATCGTTTTATCTGAATATGGCTTGCCAACAACGTCAGTTCGTACCCTGACAACCTCGCACTCGTCAAGTGCTGAGTTTTCGTAAGATTCAAAAGAGTGTCAACTGCATGCAGAACCATCACCGTAAGCATATTATCCATGACCAATCCTGCTGATTGTCGGATGGACACCGCGGCTGCCGCTGTTGCTCTCAAACAACTCGGCAATGCTCTAGCTACCGGGTCCAAGGTCGAGGAGAAATATGCACATGGACGTTGCTTATCACCGAAAGGTTGCGTTAAAACACTCAACGCACAACCTTCCCTCTCGTGAACGTATAGTGTAAACGGCTTGCTATAGTCAGGAGTACCTAACACAGGAGCCAAACACAATGCGTCACGCAGTTCCGAAAAACTTTTCTGACATTCTTCCGTCCATGGTAAAGGAGTTGAAACATCCTTGCACGTAAGAGCCACCAATGGTTTCGCTAACAATGAAAAATTCGGAATCCACTGTCTGCAGTATGACGTAATACCTAGAAAGGCACGCACATTTCTTTGGGTTGTTGGCACAGATATGCGCGCAATGGCTGCAATTCTCTCTGGGGTCAACCTTCTTCCCTCCTTTGACAATAAGTGACCTAGATAGGTTACTTCTTGACAACAATATTGAAGTTTAGAAGGAGACACCTTGTGATGTAAGTCACAGAGATGCTGCAACAATGATATAGTAGCAATTTTGCAAATGTCCTGAGTATCTGCAGCCACCAATAAGTCGTCAACGTATTGGATCAAAGCCGCACCAGCCGGCAACACAAACGCATCCAGTTGACCCTTCAAGGCTTGACTGTAAATAGATGGACTCTCACAGTAGCCCTGAGGAGCACGTTTGAAGCGGAAGCTACGGCCACCAAGAGAGAAACCGAAAAGGTCTCTGCTTTCTTCAGCAATCGGAATACTGAAGAACGCATTCTTCAGATCGATTACTGAAAACCAAGATGCAGAAGCTGGAATCAGAGTCAGTAGCGCCGTGATGTCAGGCACAACAGGGAACTGAGGAATCACAATTTTATTGACCTCCCGCAAATCGATAACAAAACGATAAACAGGTGGTTTAGAAGGATCGGTACGTTTCCGAATAGGCAGTACGAGGCTGTTGCACACGTTTCCCCGAGTCTCCTCAATGACATCTTTCTCGATCAAATCATAGATGATCGCCAACAATGCTCGTTCACCCTCAAGGGAGATACGATACTGGGGAATACGAGGCAATCGCACATTAGATTTCACGTGCACAACATAAGGGGAGATATCGAGCAGGCCCACGTCATTGGGACCTGTTGCCCACAAAGATGCAGGAAGAGAACTCAATTCCGGTGGAAGCTTATCGAGAGACAAATACATAGGAGAGACAACTCTCTCACCCAAAGTAAGCTTCACTCCCGCAGGAGAACAATACAAAGTCGCATACAGGCGTTTTAGCAAATCCAGGCCCAAGAGATTTTCACCACAACCAGTGGTCAAAATCAACGGAGCTTCAAGCTCACGTGGCCCAATTGTGAGTGGCAATGGGCACGAAACCGGATTGCTAACAGGGGCGCCAGAGAATCCAACGGAAACATTTGTTAAGCCAGACAAAGGTGCGCCAGGGAGTTTCGAATGCATGATGGAACTTTTCGCTGCACCAGTGTCCAACAGAAAAGGCTCAACGACGCCCGAGGTGGCAACTGCGACGTAAGGCCCTCTCTGATCAACCGGAACTGATACCACTCCCTCTCCTTGTCTACGGCTGTCCTAGTAATTACCGTCGTCAGCATTCTGATCGACGTAATAATCATCTACGTTGTATTGCGCAGATCGACCTTGCGATGATCCACGTTGATCAAAACAATTGTTAGAATTTGATGAATTGTCTGAACGATCGTTGGGAGCACCTCGACCCCTACCACGTGACGTCTGCTGAGCACCACCACGACCTCCTCTAGATGTGTTACCACTATTACGCTCATTTAGAACAGGACAATTGAATTTTAAGTGACCCTCCTGTCTACAATAGGCACACTGGTTGTACCCTAATGAAGATCTTTCCGAAGAGGAGTCATTTCGCGATTGCGACCTATTAGATTGCGACTGCGATCGATTACGTTGCTGCGAATCATTCTGATTCGAGCGTGGAGGGTACGCTTGCTGCAACAACACCTTAGTTTTAAGTTCTTTCGTCTTCTTATCGGCACGATCATTCTCTTCCTTCTCCCTATTCTCATAATATTGTGCCGTAGCCAATATTTGAGCAGACGTAGAAACAGCCCACGCACTCTCAGAATTTTTTAATTTATTGCTCAAGTCGGGCAATAAGTTTGAAACAAATGTATCCACAAACAACCGCTGACCACCCTTGGTACTCATATCCTGACCACTGTGGTCGATGAATGCCTCCTCAAATCTCGTAAAGAAATCGGAGACACTCTCGTCTTTCTTCTGTCTGCAAGCTGACAACTTGTCCCAGTTCACCCTCATAGCTGGCATAAGCGTTTTCATTAAGGTAATGATTCTCTGAGGGAGAGCAGCAATAAGCTGTTCAGGCTTAGCCCCGCCAGTTTGTCGTGCGTCTGCCGCAATAAGGGCAGCCCAATCTCCACCTAATTCGTTTGCATGGTTTTCCTGACGAATCTTAGCCCATACCGGTTGCGGTACAACATTGCCAAACAACATATCGATATCGGCAAGATTCATTACCGTAGCGTCTACGAGCTGCGACAATTCCTTATAATACCCTGCAGGATTTTTGCGAGGGTCAGGCAAAGATTGCTTCACCTGCAAAACTTCTGACCGTTTCCATGGAAGGTGTATCCATACTCTCTGGAAATACGGTAAAATAATGGGGTTAGCATTAGCATCACCTGGCATCCACACTGATGGAACTTCGCGCATGGGGTACTGACCGGACGGATCTAACTGTCTCTCAACATCCTCAACGAATAATGCTTGAGGTATCGGAGAGGGACGAAAAGCTAATAATTGCTCGATGGCACGTCGAACATTAGTACCCACCACCATTCCGCTCGAAAACTGAAGCTGTAAGTTAGTCAAAGCAGTTAATACATCTTCCGATGCATCTGCCGATATTTGATCGCGCAAAACTTTGCACATTTCTTCAAAAACATACCTCTGTGTCGGTATATTGAATTGACTGAACGTATCCAACACCGAACGTGGAGGATTTCTATGAGGGTGCAACATCCATGACATCGCCATATTGTACAACGCGGCACGTTCCCTATTACCAGGAAGCTGACTACGTCTTTGTGGACCGTCCGAATCAGCGGACTCAAGAATAGGTCCAAGAGAATTGAAAAAGTTAGCAGCCATTGAAGGGGTACGACGTCGAGTAGTTGGAGAAGTATACGATAGAGTAGAAACGAGAGAAGGAGTAGGAACAGAAGAAACAGTAGGAGTAAGTAGAACCGGAGCAGTAGCGGGAGAAGGAGTATGTGGAAGTACAGGCGGAGGAGCAGTAGGAACGACAATAGGCAAGGGAGCAGGAACAGTCGGAAGAACAGGTTGAGGAGCAGGTACAGGAGCAGGTACAGGGGGAACCACAGGAGCTGCGGTACCCTGTGCGTACGGAGGTGGTGACTTCATAAGATAGGACATTAAAGGATCCTCAACGAATTCCTCCTTCTTATCCGACTCCGTTGGCAAAGCGGGATAACATTTATCTATAGTCATACGCTGAAGCCTGTCAAAAACTTCCTTTTCCTTATCCTCCGTATCACGCTGAAACTGCTCTGCTTTCTTTACAATAGTAGCAACACCATCTCTCTGATTACGTTTAGTCTGTCTGATCTCTTTCTGTCGGGCTTCTTTACGCCACAACCGAAAGGCATCAAACATGGCCGGCCTTGACTTTTTCTTAAACAATTTTGCCTCGAGGTTATCTAAAATCGGGGTCTCGAAGCTACCATGAGGTGGCCAACTAAGGACACCATCCTTTTTGGTGTAACGAATCCAATATTCATTAAAGGTAATAGGACCTAATCCATGCTTACTGTAAAGTTCGTAAGTTGGAGTTCCAACCGGAGGTATCGGACACGAGTCCTCCAGTCGGGAATCCGTACCACAACATCTGAAACAACTGAACAAAGTACTATGACCAGGCATCTTGCACACTAGCCGAGTTTCACAAACTTCAAGGGTTACGGGATTTACCAAGTCCCAGCAAAGAGCAAAAACCCTCGGTTTTTGGCGACTGCAGACGTCAAAGAACACAACAAAGAACCAAGTACTAAGAACCACAAATGCAATGGAACCATGCAACAACTAAGCAACCACAACCAAGGACTCTGGGAGCGACCCACAAATACTTAACTCAAAGATCAATGGCGTCACCAGGAAGGCCCGTCAATCGTCTCGCTGTACCAAGGTCTACGCCAGGCGCCAAAACAGGTCTACAGTCAGGGCAGCAGTCCGTCGCAGCCGTCAGGAGGCAGGAATCTTCGCGGGAAAAGTCGTCGGGCCACTTGTTTCGACAACAGGATCGATGAAGCGGAGTGCACCTTCCCTCGGAGATTTCACACGAAGTTCCTCACGATCGTCGGGCTTGGACCGGTACCACTGATGCAGCCCCACGTAGGGCGCCAACTGAAGGACTGGGTTATTTAAGACCCAGCGGTGCCAGGGGGCAACACCTGAAACCTTCGTGGGTAACCTGTTCCGGCATACAAATGACAGAGACACGGGACACTTCCTTCGGCGTCAAAGATTCAAGGTTTATTTACTGCAGGGAACACAGAATTCACGAGAAGTACACAACGGGTATGTTTTCGGGATCTGCTTCAATTTGCTACTGTGGATCGCTCCTTTTTATACACATTTCTCTCATAGGCTAACATGGTACACAAAGGTTTACAACTTGGTTCCCATAATTATCCCCGAGAGGGGTCGCTTTGATGCATTCAAGGTCCGGAACATAAGTACAGAAACATTTGTGGTTCCCAACTGTAAAAACCCATCTTCCCACCATTAGTACATTCCAATCAGCAGTAAACAGATTGAAGAAGGAACAAGGACAGGTGCAGAGGAAGGCAGAAACAGTGGGGAGATCGAAAAGGCTGTAAAAGGGGTGGTATCGGGAAACACGAGCTACAGGCATCAAAGAGACGTGCCTAATGAGATGCACGGCTGAGACAACAGACCGGCACGGCAAGATGAGCCTCGAGCGGGGCCATCTGCCTTACAACATCATCCCCCTCATCATAAAGACACTTTCAAAGGAAACGTGTCTTCCGCAAGAGTTTTGGGAATCCCAGGGTCGCGAAGCGGACAGCGTCCGTTCGCTGGCTACTTGAGGGCAAGAGACAAAATGGATGCCATATCTAAGATGGAACCCGTGGGTACAGATGTATAAACCCACGAAACAGACGAACGGTTTAGGTTAGCACAGCGAAACTGCGCACACCCACTAAACTCGTCATTTGCGGTTCATAGATACCAGACTCGACCATATTCGTGCGAGTCGAAAACACCACTTACAATCGTAACGGAACCTCAAGGACACCATCCGCAGACATCACCACCTCATCAGAACAGCCAAGAGATCGTCCTTCAAAGTCCGCCTGGATAACAATGCACACGACTGCAAAGAGCTCTTCATCATAGTAAAGGAACTCTCCAACCCCAACCCCAACACCAACGAGATCCCGCCCTCGCAAGGACTGTGCGACTCACTGGCCACCTTCTTCCATCGCAAGATCGCCGACATCCATTACAGTTTCGACACCCCGTCCGCCCCGACCATGACAGACCCCACCCCGAACGCCACCTGCACCAACCAGCTGACCTCCTGGGCCCACGTCAACAACGACGAGACATGCAAGGTCATGAACTCCATCAGACCCCTGCCCGCACCACGTGTTCAACAAAGCAGACGCCACCATCGCACCCCAACCACGGAAGTTCATCAACATCTCCTTCAACACAGCGACATTACCGGAAAGCTGGAAGCATGCCAAAATGAACGCCCTGCTCAAGAAGCCCAAGGCGGACCCCAAGGACCTCAAGAACTTCCGGCCCATTTCCCTGCTCCCCTTCCCGGCGAAGGTCATCGAGAAAATCACCAACATACACCTGACCCGCCACCTCGAGGACAACAACATCCTAGACCCTTCACAGTCCGGATTCAGAAGGAACCATAACACTGAGACAGCCCTCATCGCTGCCACAGACAACATCCGGCACCAACTAGACAACGGCGAAACCTCAGCCCTCATCCTCCTGGACCTGTCAGCCGCCTTCGACACGGTCTGCCACTGCACACTAAGAACACGCCTCCAAGAAGCGGGAATCCAGGAGAAGGCCCTGGACTGGACCACGTCCTTCCTCTCTGTCAGAACCCAGAGAGTCCACCTCCCACCCTACAGATCCGAAGCAACCGACCTCATCTGTGGCGTACCCCAGGGCTCATCCCTCAGCCCAACCCTGTTCCACGTCTACATGGCCCCCCTCGCACAAGTGGCTCGCCAACACGACCTGAACATCATCTCCTACGCCGACGCCACCCAGCTCATCCTCTCCCTCACCAATGACCCGCACACCACCAAAACCAACCTCCACGAGGGAATGAAGGCAGTCGCCGAATGGATGAGGAGCAGCGCCTAAAGCTGAACTCGGACAAGACGGAAGTCCTTATCCTCGGCCCCACCCCTTCTGCATGGCCACGGAGTAAGACATAGCAGCGCTAGTCACTGCTTTAAAAAACTCTGCATTAAGGCAATTTGTGCACCAATGCAAGGGAAAGGGACAGGAATGCACCATATTTCATAAATACGCCAACTCCTCATAAATTAGGCCCTTTGTTTTTAGCTACACCTTTGACTACACCCCCATGTTCACTGACCTTTGGTTTGCTAATCACTGTTATTTGCTGTAGGAATTGGAGGCTTTTATAGTTGTCAATAGTTGTCGATGATGAAGAGTACAAGGTTCTAGAAAAAAAATTAAGAAGGGGGTCCTTGTGCCTAAAAAAGTTTGACAAGGTGGTCTCAGCAACAAAAAGTTTGAAGACCTCTGCTCTGCACCATCAATACGGACTGAGGCCCCCAGGCCCCAGCACACTTATAAGGTTCCAAAGGCGAGACATATTGGCTATGCCAATGCTTGTTAGTAAACAGTATCTCTCTCAAGGGAGAGAGTGTAGCTAGCACATGCACTGTCACATGCAAGACCGAAAAAGCAGGAGCAGCAAATTAGATTGCGGTTAATCACAAAAACTAGGACTTTGGCCGCGGAGTTGTACAGGGGACCAAATGATTGAGCGAAAAAGTCTCTTGATTTACATACGGAATAAAACGTCCAGAGAACGAACTGTCGAACCCTCAGATGTGCATTCATTCGGCTGATACAATCGGGGTTCTAGAAGGTTCGGAAGAAACCCGTGTGGTCGGTGGTAAAAGTCCACAACACATATTTCACAGGAAAGCAAACGTCTTCCCAGCTATTAAAAAACGTGAAAACGATACTAAACGCAGGTTTGCGGATTATGCTTTGCAATATGCCCTGTGGCCCTAAATATGCGGGAGCCACACATGACTGACTCTACCTCAGCCCTGCACGCTTCAGAGGAAGCGGATCAAGGTCCTCGTTTCTCTCAGCTGTGCATATTCTAAGCCTCCGCCCGCTGATGTTATGGCTATCTGCAGAGCTTCTCAGCATGGCCACTTGTAAAACCCGGGGAGGGAAGCGATAGGCCAGCTGTGCGTCACCGACTCGACAAATCTCTGTATTTGATCAAACTCGTGCCCTCTTTCATCGACCCGGGCAAGAGGCAGCAGCCCAGCAGGGCTTCGAGCAGAAGGTGCCATGTAGCGAGACGGACACGCTACAGACTTGACCCTGCCAGGCTGGCCGGGTTAATGCACCTGCCATCGCTGCCTAAGGCTGTCCTATTATCCCCTCAAATCCGAAGCTAACCTCTGTGTGAGCAGCTGTTTGTCACACACGCATGATTTGCCGATGGACATTGGTGTATGTAAGGGGCTGCAGGTTCGCGAGTTTTCCATGTTTTCTACATAATCACGGATTTTTCGCATTTGCCCCGTTATTCAGAAAATGTGGTAGAATTTGCAGATTTCAGTTACAAACATATTTTAGCCAAAACGGATGCTTACGTGTGCAGTGGCCAACCCTTTTGCGAGTCTCACAGCTCTTTCAGTAGCTGCCTCGAGGTGTTAAGTTGAATGAAGTGATACATTAGGGTACAGAGGTCCCTTCACACCCAAGGTCCCCAATTTCACTGCACCTTCTGCACTACTGTTAGCTACGCTCCTATGCCGGTTCCCGCCACCGGCACTGATAAATAAATCTACCACATTCGTCGGAATCAATGTAGGTGCTAATAGCCCAAAGTGTAAATAGTGTGTGTTTGTATTTTGTTGGTTTAATGAACATACTATTATCTGTTGCATTGATACTCATTGCGTCGACATTGAAATGGTGGATGTCTTAGACTGCCCTACTGGGCTGACACTGCAAGCCCTGCATTCATCAGGGCCACTGGGATCATGTGGCAACGGAGCACCAGGTTTTGTGGCATGGTCGCCTAGCATATGTGTCAAGAAGATACAAATTATGTTCCATAACTTGTTACATTGTGTGGCTGGATTATTTATCTACTTTTTCATTTTTACGCGTTAATAGTGTACAGAGCAAATTATGGGTGACCTTTACTACCAAACTGTGGGTTGGCGGACAAATGTCCTTACTTCCAACACCACTGCACGGCACTCATTTTTTGGGAACTGGGGTATAACGACCATAATCAAAATCTAGCCCAGAGCAAGCGAAAGCAAGGCAAAAAAGACAGAAAGAAGAAAGAAAAAGATAGGAAAAGAAAACAGTCACAGGGGGAGAAAGCAGAGATGAGAAAGAATCTCAAAGAATGAAATAGAGACAGGAGGTGGCGGAATGAAGGTGCATGCGGTAGAATTAAGTCTACACAATCTTGGGAATAACCAACTTTGACATTGGACAGCCCCTGCAATGGACTCCTACAATAATTCTTGTACACTAATTTGACAAATTAGGCGCTGTCTAGATTGAGAAGGCAGGCCATCCTACTCTTGTGGCCATCCTCTGGGTTCTTGTATCATATCTTCAACGAAGGCTTTCAAATTGGAAGCTAAACGATTCCTTATTAACAAATTCTTACCCTAGGAGCGGGAGCGTTACCGCAGGTGTCGGCTCCGCCCCCTCCACCGGTAGCAGCGTCTGCAACAGCGGCCGTCGCTCCATGGGCTCCAGGAAGGGCAGATGAGGATGCGCTTGGCGAGATTAGGGAGCAGCTGGCGATTCTAGTGAAGGCACAGTCCTCTGGCATACCGACTGCGAAACAAGTGGTTTCGACCTTGCCATGCGCAACTAATGCTTCAGGAGGTAAGCCTGAGAGCGCGAGAAATGAGTTTGGAGGGGTTGCGAAAGCTGGAGGGGGACATGGTTATGTGTTATCTAAACCGGGTCGTTTGGCAACACATGTGTCTCTGGAAGTAAAAGAAAAGATTTGGAAGGGAGAATATGTTGATATCTTCTCGTTGATAAGACCGAAACGATGGGAAGTGGAGAGCAAAGACAGGGAGGGGAAGGACAGCTCCTCTAGGGACAGGAGACCGAGGGTAGAGGAATCTATCACAAATTGGCTCTTTGGCTTTCAGGTGTTTATGACGGTAGTCATTGAAAAAAGGCCAGAGTTGGCAGGGTCATTGATATATTACATGCACAAGATTTTGAAGGCACATACGAGGCATGGTGGCACAGCTTGGCTGGATTACGATAGAGATTTCAGGTGGGAAAAGGTGCAGGACCCCGATATGGGATGGGACCAGGTGGAGGTTAATGTATGGCTAGAGAGCGTGAATGGCAAGTCAGGGGGATCCCAAGGCAATAGGCAGCCTTTTCGGACTTCCCAGGGAGGGTCTGGGGAGAAGAGGGGGGTATGCTGGGTATTTAATAAAAAAGCGTGCACCTGGTCCACAGAGAAGTGCAGGTATAAGCATGCTCGCTCCTTTGGTGGGCATCCCTCCCACCCTGAATTCAAATGTATTAAAAAGTCCAAAGAGAGGGGAGGAGGGGGCAAAGAGACCAAGCCTTCTCAGCCTTAAGTTGCCCACTCCTGTAGACATATGGAAACTGATTTATTGGCTGAATCAGTACCCAGACCGGTCAGCAGCCAAATTGTTGTATTTTGGGTTCTCTGAGGGGTTTCGCATTCCGGCTCATGGCGTTCCATCCGTAGAATATTGCAATAACTTGTTGTCAGCCAGGACACAGCCTAGGGTAGTGGAGTTGAAGGTGGAGAAGGAGCGGGGGCTGGGGCGCGTGGCGGGCCCTTTCCCGGCCCCACCCCTTCCTGGCTCTTTATGCTCTCCTTTGGGAGTAGTTCCTAAGAAGGAGCCGGGCCAGTTCAGAGTGATTCACAATTTGTCAGCTCCAAAAGGGGAGTCAGTCAATGACGCTATCGACCCGGCCGTTTGTTCAGTGACATACTCATCTTTTGACGCCGCCTTGAATAAACTAAGGACCCTAGGACCGAATGCTATTATGGCCAAAACAGACATAGAATCAGCGTTCCGCCTTTTGCCAGTGCATCCTGAAGACTATCATTTGTTGGGCTTTCAGTTAAACCGCCAATTTTACTATGACCGGTGTATGCCTATGAGGTGTGCAGTCTCGTGTAGATACTTTGAAACCTTTAGTTGTATGCTCCAGTGGTTGTTTACTCACAGAACAGGGTACAAGGAAGTGGTGCACTACTTGGATGACTTTATGGTGATGGGACCAGCTGCCTCAACAGCATGTGCTCAAGCGTTACAGCAGTTGGTGTCCATGTTTAGGGAGTTTAATATTCCGTTGACCCCGGGTAAAACAGTTGGTCCAGCGACATGTATGTCCTTCCTGGGGATCGAGATTGATACGGTGGCTGGGGTATGCAGGTTGCCAGTAGACAAGGTGCAGGCTTTTTCCCGGGCAATTGATGCGGCTTTGGCCGGTCCTAAAGTAACTCTTCACCAGTTGCAGGTTTTGGTGGGTCAGTTGAACTTTGCCCTCAGGATCATCCCAATGGGCCGCCCCTTCTGCAGATCAATAGCCAGGGCTATGGTGGGCCTTACTCAGAAGCATCACAGGGTGCGCCTCCGGGCTGAGGTTAGAGAAGACCTGAAGGTTTGGCGCGACTTCTTGACAAACTTTAATGGCGCTGTAGTTTGGCCAGACCCCGGTGTCCAATTCTGAATTGGGACTCTTCACTGACTCTGCGGGCAGCTTTGGTTTTGGGGCTATCCTAGGTCCTGAGTGGTGCGGGGCGGAATGGCCTGAGGAATGGCATAAGAGTGGATTGACAAAAAACCTAGCCTTCTTAGAGTTGTTCCCAATTTTGGTAGCAGTAACCATATGGGCTGAGCGCTTCAGGAATAGATCAGTTATATTTTGGTCAGACAACATGTCTGTGGTGGAGGCTATCAACTGGCAAGGAGCTACATGTAGACATGTTTTGAGACTGTTGAAACGCCTCGTACTGGCATGTTTGAAATTGAATCTGTTGTTCAGGGCAGCACACATCCCAGGTGTTGATAATCATGTTGCCGATGCTTTGTCTCGTTATAAGCTGCAGGAATTCCGGAGGTACCACCCCGAGGCGGAGGACCGGATGACAGTGTTCCCACCATCACTGTGGAGGATTGGAGCCCCACTTTAGCGGGGCTGGTAGGTGCCTCATTGAGTGACCGCACTCGGAAAGCATACCAGCAGAGTTTCTTGTGTTACAGGATATTGGTGCAAGAAGCAGGGTATTCAAATTGGTTTACAGATCAAGCAATGTATTACTTTTTACAAACAATCAGCGACCAGGGCAGATCACTCTCTTATGCTAGGATTCATGTGTCTGCAGTGGGGTTCTTCGCCAGATTGGCGGGCTTGCATGACCCCGGAGCGTCATTTATTGTCAAGAGAGCTTTGTCAGTCTGGGCCAGGAGGGAGGGCCCCAAGCGGGATAGCAGACGCCCTTTGGATGTTAGGACCTTGAGGGACATATTGAACGCCCTCCCCGGGCTGTGCTCCTCTACATTCAAGTGCACTTTATTCTCGGCGGTGTTCTCCCTAGCCTTTTACGGGGCGTTTCGCCTGGGGGAGATTGTAGGAACATCCCGCACCGATCATGGGGGGGGAATTCAGTTCGGGGACACCAGATTTGACACCAGTGGTCTAGAGGTGATCTTGAGGAAATCAAAAACAGATCAGTCAGGAAAAGGGGCTGTGATACAGTTGTGCCCCGCGCCGGAGGCACCTATTCGCCCAGTCGCATGTATGCAATCATACTTAGCCATCCGCCCCTGGGGGAAGAGTCAGGCTCTGTTCATTCATGAGGGTGGGGACTGTGTTTCGCAGTACCAATTTTAAGCGGTGCTGCGGAAGGCCTTGGTAGACCTGGGCCTGGGGGACGCTAATTACTCATCTCATTCCTTTAGGATAGGGGCAGCTACTTTAGCGGCGGGGGCGGGGTTGTCCTCCAATGCAGTGAAGAAGGTGGGCCGTTGGTCGTCCGATTGCTACAGGCGGTACATAAGGCCTGATTTGCTTTGACTTACCGCAATGAGATGCCTATGCCTAACTTTTCTATTTCCTCTCCGATTATTAGTGTGCCGAGAAAGGTGGTGTGGGTATTGGGACACTCGTTCGTCCGGCGGGCAGCAGTGCGATTACAACAGCGGCGAGTGCGGAAACCACCAAGTTTGGAGGGAATGGAATTTTTGTGGCACGGTGTTGGAGGAATGCGCATCCGGCATCTGTGGCGGCTCGTGGAGGAGATCAGAGAGCGTGAGGGACAGAAGTCCCCTGAGTTGATCATCATTCACCTGGGCGGCAACGACATGATAGACCGTGGACGCTTGGCGGTCAAGGAGGCACTGCTTACGGAATTTGCTTGGCTGGGGCGGACCTTCCCTCAGGCCAGGATAGCATGGTCTTGCATGATCCCACGACGATGGTAGGGCGATGGAATCCGGGATAGGGTTTTGAATGTGTCAGTAAGACGTCTCAATGGGGAGTTGGCAAAGTTGTGCTCAGAGAAGGGCCGCTTGCTACACCTCCCGCACAAGATGATTTCAGGATCTGCAATGTTCCACCATGATGGAATACATTTATCTGACTCAGGCACGGATACCTGGATCAAAGGGATATGGTCCTTTGTGCTGAACTTCTCTGAAGGGGGGAAGGGCGACGCACCTAAGGGTCCTGGTCTTCCTTGTGGCGGAGAAGGGACATTGGACCATTGATAGAGACTTACAAAATGGACGGGAGTCCGCCTTGCGCACTCCCTAGGCCAGCACTGAGGGGAGAGAAGGTAAGCTCTCCGTAGGGGGATGGAGGCCACCGGCTGGGGAGGCTAGGGCGACAGGTACGAGCCTCCTAGGCAGCCTGGTGGACGAGAGGTGGGGCTCTGGAAATGGCGGACAAGGACCCGAGGGCTGGGGCCCATCGCTCAGGGGCGCAGGTGGGTTGCACCTTGCGTGGGCATCTCAACCTGGGGAGATGCGAACCAGAGGGACCTTAGTGCTGGGGGAAAGAAGAATATCTGTACAGTTTGAAAAATAAATATTGCAATTTGATAATATGCTTCAATAATAAGTGTTGCTTATATATGTGTTTTTAATAATCATGTTTTGTCATGTTTATGAGAGTTGTCATTAAACATGGCCTTTTGACACCCACCTTATCTCAAAGTCCTGATTAATTGGTGGGTTTGGGCGGGCTTGGAGCATGCTGGGGGATCCGGGCCCTAATAAATAAATAAATAAAATATTGGATACTGTTCTATAGCGAGGGAGCAAAACGAGAAAGACTGACCTCCCATTCTGCCAGGGCTGGAGAACATTGGCTATTCAGTCCAGCCGGAGAGTCCCAGGGAACAGGCTGGACTGATTAATGCACCAAAAGAAAAACCAGAATCAAAAAGGAAAGCTTACATTTACAGTGCTGGGCCCAGTGCTCAACCTTGTTATAATGTAGACTCTCCAGGTGGGTGCCATCATTGGTCTGGCTTCCCTCTGTAGCGACTGTCATCTTTTTATCAGGTATAGAGGAATCCCCAGACAGAGAATTAAGCATCAACACTGCACGTTTGGTTGTGATTCAATTATCTTAATTGTTTCTCCAAGGTCCTTAAATGAAAAACTTCAATTGTAACCATTGCCACAAATTGAGGAGTAAGGCAGAGAACCGGATCAATAAAAACACACAGGTTTTCAGCCACCAGTGTAGCTGCAAGAGGAAAGTTTGAGAATGAAAACCAACCATCCTTCTGAATGTCAGCGATGATAGCACAAGCAATTAAGATCTAAGGGGCTGATACGAGTCTGGCGATCTTCTGACCGATAGACTCGCAATGGCGCAGCAGTGGTGGTCCACAGTTTTGCCGATTACAACGTTCACCGTTGCATCAGCAGTTGACCACTGGCTGCACCAGTTGTTCCCTGGTGGTGGCGCAGCTGCTCCACAATGCAATATGCTGAGTGGGGACTGCTGCAGTTTCACTCACCATATTACGAGTTCCTGCAGCGCAAGCCATTTCATGTCAGAGCCCTGCCACGAAAAGGCTGGCGGTGCAGGAACAAAGGGTGGCATACATGGACCCTATGTGCACCCTGCCATTGGGATACATTCAGGGGGGCACAACATGTGCTCCCCTCTCTGTATTTCCAAAAAGTTCATGCACCCCATGGACGTCCACGTCTATGCCATGCTGGAACCTATTTTGTCGTTCCCACTGCGGTGCCTTTTTTCCAGGCACCGCCAAGGAAAAGGCAATGGACCGCCCACAGTATTATGAGCTTAACCTGTTCAACTCGTAATACGGTGGGAGGTCCTTGCACGAGTGTGGCTCAGCTGTGCTGGTTGCGAGCCGGCGCAACTGCGTCAAACTCGTAATTGGGCTCCATGTTTTCACTGAGTTCAACAAAAAAAACTTTAGACGTACCCACTTATCAGATTCATCATTGTTGATCGAACAGAGAGTCCGCAATGGGTGGGTTAAAGATCGCATCTCCAAGATGCCTTGGGTATCATTGCTTTATTTCACAAATTCATCCCAAAGTGAGCTAACTGAGACATATAGACGTCACAAATTATGATTAAAGAAAATAGGCAAAAGGGTGAAGTCTTGTAGAACCCCACATTGCAATGAAGTAGCTGTAGCTTGGAATGGGACGTTACACACACTGAGAACTCTCAGACAAGAAGGACACAAACCCATTTGAATACAGCGTCCTCCCTGCAACAGGGCTCAAGCCATGAAAAAGGGCATCAAAAACCTCGCTTGCTGGATCTGCTTGAGCCGTGTTGGAGGCTCACTCTACCTGCTCCCTGACATCACTGGATTATTTTGGAAGGACCCACAACTTGCCGGACCCGCTGCGCGGGTCCCGCTGCGCAAGAAGACACTCGGTGGGGCGCAGGGAGGGGAGCGCTATATCTGGAAGTACTTTGTTCACCGGCAGGGCTGCGAGCAGCCTAGCAGGGACTCCATTGTCCAGGAGTCCCTGCGTGCTACACCTGTGGCCGCTCTCCCTGCCGGCCACGCCCCCTGACTGACTGCTGTTGAAATCTGCCTCGCCCCCTCTACCCAGCGGGAAACCTCGCTTGCTGGATCTGCTTGAGCCATGTTGGAGGCTCACTCGACCTGCTCCCTGACATCGCTGGATTATTTTGGAAGGACCCACAACTTGCCGGTCCCGCTGCGCGGGTCCCGCTGCGCCAGAAGACACTCTGTGGGGCGCAGGGAGGGGAGCGCTATATCTGGAACTACTTTGTTCACCGGCAGGGCTGCGAGCAGCCTAGCAGGGACTCCATTGTCCAGGAGTCCCTGCGTGCTACACCTGTGGCCGCTCTCCCTGCCGGCCACGCCCCCTGCCCCACCCTCGCCCTATTTTACTGGGCGGAGTAACCGCTGCGCGGTAGCGCGCGGGAGCGACCGGGGCGAAGACCGGGCTAAGAGCGAGCCGTTTGACGCCGTTCGAGGTCAGAGAGGTCTGGGCTGGGCCATTCCCCTTGGTTGGACTGTTGATTATCGCGATAAATTTTACTTGTGTCACATCATTTTGTTAAACATTCATTATGTGTACACGGGGTAGTCGCAGCAAAACTGCTAAGGGCCTTAACAAACCCAATGGTACCCTAGATGATTTCCTCACAAAGACCAATTTGGCCATTGATGTGGAAATCAGTAAAATGCAGCATAGGGTTTCCTTAGAATTAGAAGCTGCGCGAAAACTCTCCCTCGACTTAGCTTCCTCCAAGAAATCATCTTTAGGTAACCTTGCCCTAGCTCTAACCCCTGAGCGTACGTCATGTCCCCGCCCCCTGCTAATATCGGCAGACATCCACCATCCCCCAACCACATCCCTACCTGTACCTACTCTGAAACCAATATTACCACCTTCTTAAGCCCTTGGAGAAGCATGTACCGCCTACCCCTGTGGCCGGCATAAGCTCCCCCTCTAAAATCGTTTTACCCAACACTGCAGTAAATGCTAAAAAAGGTGTCTTACAAAAGAAGAAATGCCTTGCTAGATCTACTTATGCTCGCAAAAAGGCAAAAATTGCGAGATCTCAGTTTTTCAATAGTAGACGACCTTTGGGCACATTTGGGGTAGGGGAAGAAACACCCAAAATTAACACTGCTCCATTGGGCAATGATACCGCCCATGATTTAAGCTGTGTTGTGCTTGATCCCCCGGTGGTAACTCTCCCAGATAAGAGCAAGGAAGGGTCAATAGAATCCCTTCTCCCCAAACCCGCAAAGGTCCTGGAAAAAGCCGTACAGTTGCAACTCACGGAATATCTGGAAAACCACTCCCTACTGCACGACTCACAATCCGGATTTAGAGCTGGATTCAGCACTGAGACGGCATTGTTGGAAGTATCGGAAACTATTCGGGAATGCGTGGACAGGGGCGAGGAGGCCATGCTGGTCCTCCTCGACCTGTCCGCAGCTTTCGATACGGTCTCCCACCCCATCCTCCTTGACCGACTCAAACAGATAGGCATTGGCGGCACTGCCTTCAGCTGGATCAAGTCCTTCCTTTCGGGAAGAAGTCAGAGGGTACTGCTGCGCCCTTTTAAATCGGAGGAAAAACCCCTGTCATGCGGTGTACCCACAGGGCTCCGCCCTCAGCCCCCTGTTCTTTAACGTCTATCTGGCCCCACTGGCCGACGTTGTGGAGTCCTACGGAGTCAGGGTGGTCTCCTATGCTGACGATACTCAGCTGGTGTTTTCCTTCAGAGACCACTCGGACTCCGCTTTCACCAACTTCCGCCAGTGCCTCAACAACATCAGTGTCTGGATGACTGATAACCATCTCAGACTAAATGCAGACAAGACGGAGGTGCTGTTTTTCAATCAGAAAGATCCCATCCCCTCCTCTTGGTGGTGGCCCACGGCACTTGATCCCGCTCCCTCTCCCGTTCACTCTGCTCGTAACCTGGGTTTTCAGTTCGACGACTCCCTCTCATGCAAAACTCAGGTCAATAAAGTGACCTCTGCCTGCTTCCTGAAGTTGCGCATGATCAAATAAATACTCCCCTATCTCCCCCTGGATTCCCGCCGTACAGTTACCCAAGCCCTCATCACGTCCCACCTGGACTATGCTAACAGCCTCTATGCTGGTGCCCCCCAGTATCTGTTAGACCGGCTTCAGATTGTCCAGAATGCGTCGGCCAGATTGATTGGTAATATTCCCTACCGTCAATCAGTATCCGCGTATCGTAAGGAACTTCACTGGCTACCAGTGGCCAGCCGTATCCAGTTCAAGGTCCTCACCCTTTCCTACCGAGCCGTCAACAACCTCGGACCCAACTACCTGAAAAAACGTGTCTCTATATCTCGCTCCATCAGATCCTTGAGATCCAATGACCTCCGCCTCCTGATCTCTCCCCGTTTCAGACTATCTAGAATGGGTGGCAGAGGGTTCAGTGTCATTGCGGCAAAACTATGGAACGCTTTGCCAATCGATCTAAGATTCTGTCCCTCCGAATCCATCTTCCGAGCCAAACTTAAAACCTGGCTCTTCTCTGGACTCTGATGTTACCCTGCTGTTCTCCATGCTCTACGCTCCTCCTTCTCCCCTGGAGGCTCAGGTTCTAGCGCCGGGACACTCCTTCGGGGGTAGCTGTGCGCTCTATAAACCACATAAAATAAATAAATAAATAAAAAAAATAGAGGGTGGGTTGAGTGTGGTGGAGGGGGATAGGAGGGGGGACGAGGAATTCCTTAAAACTGTCTGGGACACACTAAAACAGTTACTTACCCCCCTGGAACTTAGACTTTCCCGAATGGAAAACCACCTGTTAGAAATGGATAGGACTATAGTTACATTGGCTAGCCTTAGTCTTAAACAAATGGAGGCTATGTTTTCCCAGGGTGAGGGTTTCACCCCACAGGCACAGGAGTCAGAACCCCCGGCCCCTACACCCCAAGACTTAAACCTATACCTAAACCCCGTACCAAAGTCGGTGATACCGTTGCTACCATTTCAAAACCTATTACCCCCAGCGTTTGTCCTCCCCAGAATATAGCACCATCTAAACCCAGGCCACAAGCTTGTCCCCCCCAGAATGTAGCACCATCTAAACCCAGGCCACAAGCTGTCGTTCACCAGTCTATTCAATTGGCAAATAAGAAATTACCATCTTATGAATCTAGCCGTCCAAACTTTCGTGGTGGGTATATTGATCTACCACCCGAGGCTAGTCCTTATGTCATAGTACTAGCTGGTGTACCTGCTCTTGACCCCCAAACCAAAGAGAATCATTGGTCCCTAAAAAACAAGGTCATACATTGGCTTAATACAAACAGACAGCTCCCCAATCACCAAAGAAGTCGGGTACTAATGGTGCGTAGAGTACCATGGGTTGGGCCCACGCGCAAATCCATTGTTGGTGATTGTATAGTGGTGTCATTTGCAGACCCCCATACAGCACAGCATCTTTGTTCATGGGCCCCATGTGAAGAAGACCCCTCTGTTGTTGTTAGACCCCTCACCTTTTTCTATCCTCCTCGACAACAGTTTGAAATAGAGGGGTCATGGTCAACAGTCCAAAAATCTAGACAGAGGTGGCAGGGGGTTCCTACTAATAATATGTTTGGTTGTCTGGATGAGGTTGACTGACTCGGGGGGATTGATGCCTCTATACACTCAGTGGAACCAATTCCGACTCCTCCGAACACCCTGCTAGTATCCTGTATGGATTGTTCTATACCACAATTAGGTCCAAAAATAACACTGGACCACGTTTATACCCCCACTTCGACTGAGTCAGGGGTTCTGGGACAATTAGAGACTATTACCCTCAGTAGCCCGGTTAATGCAATCAAGGTGGCCTCATGGAATATAGCAGGATTGAGGGGTCGCCTGGATAACGACGATTGGGTAGGCTTCATTATTACACATGACATCGTCGTCTTCCAGGAAACTTGGTCAATCGATCCCCTATTTAGGGTAGGCTTCCTAAATTTTTATAAACCAGCCACACAGGGCCCCAGGGGTAGGGCTTCGGGAGGTCTTACTATATGGATTAGAAACTCCCTGGGCTTCAGCGTTAAGGAAATCCTGGTGGAGAATGCTCACCTCCTTTGTATTTCCCTGCGTACGGACAATTGCAAGGATATTGTTTTAATTAACATCTATGCCCGAGGTTGTCAGGGTGGGAGGAAGCAACCCATTCTTAATGACCTGGAACATCTCCTGAATGAGTATAAAAGTGATCATCTTGTCTTAGTGGCTGGTGATCTGAACTGCTCATTCGAACCCATCCTGAGTCTAGCTGAGGATGTGGGGATTGATGAAGACACCGCCTGGAATATCCCCCCGTTAGCTATAACTAAGGGTGTTAGGGGAACGGAGGCTGCCCTCCACTGGCTGGGGCTCTGCTTGGAATGGGGGCTTCGGGCAGTGAATGGCCGTAGTCTGTCTGACAAGGTGGGGAAACCAACCTTTGACAATGGGATTAGTGCAAGTCGCATTGACTATATATTGGTCAACATAGAATCCTGGTCACACGTAATTGATATGCTAATAGAGACCAGGCCAGAGAGTGATCATAATCCTCTCTCCCTGGGGCTCAGGGTTCCTGGATTAGGTGTCCCCCAAACAGAAACAGCTTGTATAACATCAGACCTAGTCCTGTGTGACAACAGAAGACGGGTCAAATGGTCAAGGGTCACAGCTGACTCAGAGCTTATCTGTCAAATAGAGGAGTTGGTCCTAGACACAAGAAATAGGATGACTGCATTATCTCCCAACGGCGAGGTAGAGTCCATTACTGTTGATCTTCACGAGAAATGTTTTGCGGCTCTCAAAAAACTTCTCACTAGGCCATCTAAAAATCAGAAAGTCAATCCACGCAAAAGATGGTATAATAAGAACTGTAGAGAAGCCCACAGCAAACTAATAGCAGCTGTTAAATCCAGAATAACCCCTGATATCAGGATACTTTCTGCACCTCAGACACTGTACATGCCCTAGGTTCTATCCAGTCTGGTAAAGCCCCAGGTTTAGACGCCATACCAGCGGACCTTTTTAAATTGAACCTTGATCTGTGGGTTCCATATATTACAACTCTAGCAAACTCTATCCCAGCAGGGGCAAGGGTACCACTAACCTGGAAAGGTGCTGAGATACTTCCAGTTTATAAGAAAGGGGATCGATCATCACCGAAAAACTATCGCCCCATTAGCCTGATCGACTCTATTCAAAAAGTTGTTTCAAGAATGGCCCTAGCAAGAATACAAGGGTGGATCGAGCAGAATAACATACTCTCCCCCATGCAGGCAGGGTTTAGATCAGGCACCAGCACCCTAGATCAGGTGTTCCAACTCACCATGCTGTATTGGAAGGTGGTTTTCTTGGGTGGTGGGGTCATCTATGCCGCCTTTGTTGATCTTAGGTCGGCTTTCGACTTGGTCCCTAGGGCAAAACTATGGGAAGCCCTCAGACTCATGGGTCTCCCACCTGAACTTTTAGAGCTAGTCAGGCATTTACATGAGGATACTTTTGCCCAGGTAAGATGGGGGAAACAGGGTCAGGTGACCAGCAGCTTCCCAGTCCAACGAGGGGTGCGCCAAGGTTGCGTGCTGGCCACTACCCTGTTTCTCCTGTTTATCAACCGGGTGGTTGCATTCTTTAGTGATACGCAAACAGACGCACCTACCCTGGGGGGTTCAAAATATCCCATGTTAATATTCGCCGACGACACCCTGCTCCTTTCTAAAACCCGGAGCGGGTTACAAGCAGCCCTGTATAGATTTACCGAGTTTTGTATTAACAATGACCTACAGATCAATGTCGACAAGACCAAATTCATGGTTTTTAACAAAAACAAACCAATTAAAAGTTCGGTTACATTAAACGGTGCCCCAATTGAACAGGTCAAGGTCATGACATATTTGGGCGTGACTCTTGATCACCAACTTACCTGGAACCCCCAGTTGGAGGTTTTAATACTTAAATTTGTTCGCCTTACAGGATGCTTATTGCAGGAACAAAAAAAAACCTTGACCAAACGCATTATACCAGCGGTAAAAATGTATGAGGCCAAGACCAACGCTGCTACCCTGTATGGAGCGGACATATGGGGTTACAAAGACTTGTCAGCACTAACCACAGCACAGAATAGGTTTTTGCGGAACCTGGTGGGGCTTCCACAATCATCACCAATAAAACCATTGCTTTTAGACCTAGGCTGTAGACCTCTGAATGAGATGGCGCAGTATCGTCTCGTAGCACTCTGGCGTCGCCTTTGGACGACCCCAGAGCTTAGTCTTTTCGCTCATGAATTGGGCGAGGTCAAATCATTGTGGGGTGCTCACAAAATCCCATGGCTCTGGGAAGTAAAACAAATTTTGTATTCAATGGGCCTCCCCGAATTATGGGTACATCCTGAATGCTCTAGGTTCCCATCCAAACAAGAATTTAAAGAACAGTTCTGGGCTGCAAAGAAATCTGGACTGGTCTCTCTTTCGTCAGACAACAGCTTAACAGGACTTTTTTTAACACACAAGGTAACACCGTCCCTTGAGCCCTATTGGGACTTGATCTGCAAAACCCTAGACCGTAAGCTGTATCATCAGTTTCGGGTGGGCACTTTGCCGACCAACTCCTTCACTGCAAAGTGGACGAAGAAAGCAAGTAATAAATGTTTTTTTTTGTCCTGACCAGGTAGAAAGTATTGGTTATCTGTTTTTCGCATGCCCAGCATATCGATCGCCTCGATTGAAATGGTTGAAACCTATTTGCAAAACCTTGAATTGTGGGGGGAATCGTGAAGCCCTGTTGAAATTACGGGATATACGTATTGAAATTTCTTTGATCTGTGTAGCCAAATTTTTGGGGTGGGTGTGGCTGATTCGTGCAAAGAAATCGAAAACCCTTTTAAATTAATTATTATGAAATGATTGTATGTCGATTGAGACACATTCTTTTTAAATTTTGGGGGCTTATATGTAGAGGTTTCTAATGTTATATTATGTATGTTGTCTTTTATGAATTTTATTCGAAATAAAGACTTATTGAACTGAACTGACATCAAAATAACCTTGTCAAATTCCTTAGAATGATATATCCAACAACACCATAACTCCAAAACATTCCAAGTCAAAAAGAAGTGAACGGTCATCTAGTATGCTAATCAGAACTGATTAAGTCCTTCTTACTGATCTGAAGCCAACTTAGAGAAGGGCCCTAAAGACTATTATTCTCAGGGAAAGACTTAATTTAGTGGACAGCCTCCTTCACCAGTAAGGAGGTGGGAGGTTAATTCCCTGGCTCTAGAAATTCCAAAGATGGGTACTTTAACCTTGAATGAATGGATTTTACTGACAGTTAATAAAAATCATATTAATATAAACTTTGCATCAATGCCATCTCATCATATCCAGCTCAATACACCCCGGCCCCTAAATTCTGAAAAGATAAATTGTTATTCATGAGGGAATGGATTGCAACTAAAATTCATAATAAAAGAGAATTATGTCATAAAATAAAATGCTCTCAACACTCACCGGTTTACTATTACAGGACAATTTGTTAAACAAAAATCAGTAAACATAACGAGTACAATTGGAGTTCTGGGCACCTGTTTGTAATGCACAGAGCAGGCTACATTGTGGTGACATCTGACCATCCATTAACCGCATCGCTGCGGCGGCTTTTCTCGCTGTGTGCGGCAATTTTTTAAAAGCCGCGTTACATGACGAGCTCAGCTCATCATCCGCACACGAACACCGTGGCTAATGACGAGCTGAGCTCGTCATCAGCAGCGAAGGGGTTAAAATGTACGCACATCTTTATGTCATGAGAATGCAATACTGTTTTGTTAATGGCACTGTATAAACGTCACCATCCACGATATGCCAGTGTCATGTATTGGTGGTGGATGACTTTTGCCATCTGCAACTGGCAGCCAGATGCTAAAAAGCAGCGAAAATCATGCAACAACATTGTTATTAATCAGACTGCATCCATTTGTAAATCCAAGAGTACTCAGCTTTGTTCTAGCTTCTGCTTGCACTGCATTTACTTTATTATCAAATAAAATTCTTTTGAACTTAAAAGACATCATTCACAAACTGAAGAACAATGTACTGCCTCTTAACATGCATGAACAGTGAAACCCCAAGTCTGTGCAATTACAACAATGGATGTACATTTTCTACACCTAAAAATGCTTTGCAACAACATTAAGCATCAGATAGACTGCAATGTTTGAAAAACTCCAGTAATTGTCTGCTCACATATCCTCCTTTAAAGTAAAGCCACATTGACCCTGTTAAGGGTCGCTGATCTAGTCCTGAATGATATGAGAGCATGGCTAGCTTGTCATGCCTCCTGTTAGCAAGGGTTCATGTCTAGATCAATCAGTCTCATATGATTTCGCTGTTAGTTGCTGAATTACAGCGGATTTCAATATGTGAATGGAACCCTGTCTGACCAAAGAACATGCAATTCCAAAACATATGTTTCCAGAACTTATAACTCTTGGTTATCCAGATTCTTGCACAATCTTTGCATTTCCTGCCAAAGAGAGGCCCTTATCTTTCCTTAATGCCAATGAACCATATACATAGACTTAAAAATCATAGGAAAATATTGTAATTGACTTCAGCCTTCTTCAGTTGTAATGTATAGCTCTGTACTAGTAAAGGGCAGCATTTAAAAACTCCTGATTTCCCGTTGCTGCTCCCAGGTAAATATTTGTACAGTGGATCAGCTGCAGGATCTGTCGTGGCAGTGCCTGGATTCTCCACTGGAGTGTGAGCACTAAGGGTCTGATTTTGAGTTTGGTGAACTGGGTATTCCATCACAAACATGACGTAGAACCTGCCAGCCAAACCCTCACTCCACCTGCTCTAATTTGAGTCAGGGGATCATCAGTTTTCCGATGCTAATGCCCCACTGGTTCCATTATCAGGAAATGTATTTGGGGACATCGGACAGCTAGATCCATTTGCATCAGACAGTCTGATCCATTTTGTTCAGTCCATCACCACCAGGTAAAACGTTGCACTCATGAACAAGAAACATAAATAATGACACCCACACCCTGAGAGAAAACACCCAGGTTGTGGGTGGCATCAGTTTATTATTTTTCAGAAAGAAACTCCTGTTTTGGGAGTTTGTTTCAGAAAAACAAAATAGTTTAGTGTGTGGTTGACTGAAAGACAGTGGCCACACATCAAACCTTTACTGCCTTCACAGGAGCTGCCATGCTGATAGGTCCTGTGAATGCACAGAGATCACTGCTGGGCTGCGGTGGGATCACAATATGGCGGCCTTTCTATCTTTCAGGATGGCGGATGCAATGTCCTCTTGCACCCCGTCAACAGGGTAAAGACGTAAAAGGGCTAGATCAGCCCACAAGTAGAAAAAAAAGTCAACATTACACTGCCATAGCTTGTTTAGATTAGGAGCTTTATCAGACGACCTGACTGCCCCATCGTGCATTTCGTGGGCTAACCGTTGACAAACTTCACAGTCAAACAGGTTAGGTTTGAATGTCACAAGATCCTTCCCTTCCTGTGGAACACATGTAGTAGTAAGTAAGCTTTATTCGATTTTCAGATAAAATCATAAAAGCACAACAAATACATCAATTGAAAATTCATATACATAATTGATACAAATAGTCGCTTACTTTAACATTTATAAAAGACATTCATTTGGGAGACAAAATAAAACACCATTATTATAAAAATGAGATTCAATATCGTCAAACAACCACAGGCATCAAAGTGTCAGGAGGAGAAATGTTTTGCCACTTAGAATTTCTGTACCTTATTACCGATTTTAAAAAAACATGACTCAAAAGTTGCGACATTTGTACAATGGGTCAAATCTGTTAGAAACAGAGAAACTAATACCACTGGATACCTGGGCTTCCCCACCCAACGGGTGGTGGTAGGCTATTGTTGGTCCTAACCGGGGGATATTTGGCATACAGGGATAAAAATCAAATAGATCCCAAATATGTATTGGGCCATCCCCTTCTTGGGGTGGACAAGATCTTAAGTATGGTGCGATGTTCCGGTTCCTGAATCTAACCAGTACCAAGTCCCCTGAGATGTTTTTTGGTAGTAGGCCCAACCAGCCCACCCTTCTCACACTCAGGATTCCGCCGTCTTTGTCGGGTGGTAAGGGTCTATTTCTTCCCATCCAGAATATAACTTTGTTCAATAGGTCCTGCTGTCTTTCAGCTTTTCCCATCGCAAGTGCTGGTACTCCTGAGAGGACGGACACATATGGCGCGGCTTCTGGCGGGAGGTGTATGTGTGGTACTTTGCGTACTGTCTTGACCTCTGAGGGCCTTGATATAACAGATTTAAAAGGAGCTTTGGAAGTAGTTGAAAGTGGGATTTTAGGAGATTGTAGGGTAACTTGCATGCTTTTGTGGATGGCAGTTAGCTTGGCTGTTGAGAAAGTGGTGGTAGGCTGGGGTCGGATCGGTGTAACAGGATTATCGATGGGTTTCAGGATAGCCGTGATTTTGTTCTCTAGACCCAAGAGCCTTTCCCCTATAGCGTTGATTTTTTCTGTTAGTGGGGAAATGATGGTTTTAACAAGTTGTTCAATCTGAGTCAAAAGAAAGATCTGGGAATAAGATATTGATTCATCCAGTTTGACATCAGTCTCCATGATGATAGGGAGATTATGAACAGATAATACGGGGCTTACAGATGGTTTATGTAATTTGGATTGAGACCTTTCAGCATTATCCTCATCATGCTTTCTTTTGTCGGGTAATAACCATGAAAGTACAGAGGCTTGTGTGTTGACTTTGTTCACTAAAAAGGGGGATTCCTGTGTACTGCCTTTAGTATTAGTAGTACAGGTGCCTTTGGTGAGAGAGGGTGCTTCCACACTGACGTACTTTGTTTTGCATAGACTGTTTAGTTCATCCCACGGGGACAGATTATGCATTCTTGGGGAGTTTAGTGGAGGAGATAGCGTACTAGATGGAGAGTAACAAGGGCAGTTTATATCTATCACGTGAACAGTAGGCAGGGAGCTTGTGGTAATCGTTTGGTGCATTTGCACCACTTGTCCTGGACATCCCTGCGCAGCCGAGCTTTCTCCCCCCTTACAGAGCATGATCAAAGTGGAGATAGTAATGTTATAGAAAGTAAGATGGAATTACACTATACCTCCTTTAGCAGAAGTTACAAGGGGGGTGGCCCGTCCCGTCCCGATCGGTCCACTGAGGGCCACAGAGGGCCCGCCCTTTGCCCGGGCTTAGCCTGGGCGCTCCCGCGACGCGGGGAAGGAGGGGCGGTTAAATCACGCCTGAGGCTGTGGGCGTGTCACTAGTCCGGGGCAGGTGTGCAGGGACAAGGGGAGTCTTGGGGCTTGTAGTTGCCCAGAAAGATGGAAAGTGTCCTGGAAGCGCCTCTTCCGATCAGGGCGCTATGCTCCAACTCTGCCTCCCAGCTACTCCTCGACGACGAGAGATAAGGGCTCCGTGACAGGAAACATTCGCCAAGGGTCAGAGCTTGCCTCTAGAGTGCACCACAGCCGCCTCCAGCGCTGCGGCACCCACGATAGCGGGTGCGGCGAGGTGTTTTCTTAGCGCCTGAGGCTGTGGGCGTGTCACTAGTCCGGGGCAGGTGTGCAGGGACAAGGGGAGTCTTGGGGCTTGTAGTTCCCCAGAAAGATGGAAAGTGTCCTGGAAGCGCCTCTTCCGATCAGGGCGCTATGCTCCAACTCTGCCTCCCAGCTACTCCTCGAGGACGAGAGATAAGGGCTCCGTGACAGGAAACATTCGCCAAGGGTCAGAGCTCGCCTCTAGAGTGCACCACAGCCGCCTCCAGCGCTGCGGCACCCGCGATAGCGGGTGCGGCGAGGTGTTTTCTTAGCGCCTGAGGCTGTGGGCGTGTCACTAGTCCGGGGCAGGTGTGCAGGGACAAGGGGAGTCTTGGGGCTTGTAGTTCCCCAGAAAGATGGAAAGTGTCCTGGAAGGGCCTCTTCCGATCAGGGCGCCATGCTCCAACTCTGCCTCCCAGCTACTCCTCGACGACGAGAGATAAGGGCTCCGTGACAGGAAACATTCGCCAAGGGTCAGAGCTCGCCTCTAGAGTGCACCAAAGCCGCCTCCAGCGCTGCGGCACCCGCGATAGCGGGTGCGGCGAGGTGTTTTCTTAGCGCCTGAGGCTGTGGGCGTGTCACTAGTCCGGGGCAGGTGTGCAGGGACAAGGGGAGTCTTGGGGCTTGTAGTTCCCCAGAAAGATGGAAAGTGTCCTGGAAGCGCCTCTTCCGATCAGGGCGCTATGCTCCAACTCTGCCTCCCAGCTACTCCTCGACGACGAGAAATAAGGGCTCCGTGACAGGAAACATTCGCCAAGGGTCAGAGCTCGCCTCTAGAGTGCACCACAGCCGCCTCCAGCGCTGCGGCACCCGCGATAGCGGGTGCGGCGAGGTGTTTTCTTAGCGCCTGAGGCTGTGGGCGTGTCACTAGTCCGGGGCAGGTGTGCAGGGACAAGGGGAGTCCTGGGGCTTATAGTTCCCCAGAAAGATGGAAAGTGTCCTGGAAGCGCCTCTTCCGATCAGGGCGCTATGCTCCAACTCTGCTTCCCAGCTACTCCTCGACGATGTGAGATAAGGGCTCCGTGACAGGAAACATTCGCCAAGGGTCAGAGCTCGCCTCTAGAGTGCACCACAGCCGCCTCCAGCACTGCGGCACCCGCGATAGCGGGTGCGGCGAGGTGTTTTCTTAGCGCCTGAGGCTGTGGGCGTGTCACTAGTCCGGGGCAGGTGTGCAGGGACAAGGGGAGTCTTGGGGCTTGTAGTTCCCCAGAAAGATGGAAAGTGTCCTGGAAGCGCCTCTTCCGATCAGGGCGCTATGCTCCAACTCTGCCTCCCAGCTACTCCTCGACGACGATAGATAAGGGCTCCGTGACAGGAAACATTCGCCAAGGGTCAGAGCTCGCCTCTAGAGTGCACCACAGCCGCCTCCAGCGCTGTGGCACCCCCTCCTCCTTTTCCTTACTCCTCCTGTACAGGCCTTCTTGTGGTCCTTTTCCTGAGGCTGGTCCAGGGAGGTGGTGGTGAGCGTGTCTAGGAACCTTGTGGAGGCTTGTCACTCCCTTTAATGCCTGCATCTGTCCCACCTGCTGCTAGCTTTCAGCACAAAGTGAAACTAAAAGAAAACGTAACATCCGCCTTGAAAACAACTCAAGCTGCTTGCGGCGATCGGAACACATGTTTTTTTAAAGCACTCATCCTTAGAAACCGAATGACATACACATAATAGAACCAGCAGAATGTCAGATGACCACCTATCTCCCACATAGAGACCCTCCAGTGGGCAAGCATTAATGTTCCCCAAGAACCTGAATCACCAAAAGCCCAATGAATTTGGAAATGCTGCGCTATACAAAACCCCATAACATTTTAAGGAATTAATATTATAGACACCATGCATGCAATCAGGCGCAACATTCATTGGCATCACCTGATTATGAAAAGTTATACATTTTTTTGATTAATATATCTTAATCGTAATAATATATTTTATGGTGTAATCTCATTTGTAAAATATTATAATGAGGGGGAGTCGCTTGACGCCGATGAAGATGGTGGCTGGTTGACACCGCTCCACGTAGCAATCCGAGGTATGTGATTTTTTCTTCCATTGAAAGCTGTACGACACCTGTTTTGAGACCAGAACTCGCGGGCTGTAACATGTAAGGATGCCATTTGATAAGCGCGGTAAGACTGCATTTTCACGCTTTTAATCTTAATCCTGCAGCGCGTTTCTGTGACTGGAACGCAGCTGCCTTTTTGTTTGCTTCAGAGTGTTTTTTTCTCATGGAACTCTCTCCTCATAAACAGTAATCCTCTGAGGGACGAGATATACCAGGATGTACCACACATATTCTACTTCCTATCTTCTCAGCATTGTCTTCCTCTAAGGTTGTGGGCTTCTTATATGTAAAATGTGAACTCTCTGAACTTTATTGCAGCAGCTAACGCTCTCACATTAAGATTGCCAATTTATCAGCTGGTGGTATTACATCACTGAAACAGATAATTTCAGCACACAGGGCTTACAGAACTTCAACTGGCTGTATTTTCTCTATCTCACAATGTTGTTTTACGTCCACTTCTTAGCATTTCTTCACACAGACTGCACTTTGTTGTTTGAATATACATGTCTATGGGGAGAATCAAAACTGGTTGAGGCACTGCTTCATCATCTACTTTTACTCTGCGTCCTAAGCCCACAGCAGTGCCAACCTCTAACCCCTTTTCAGTATTACAAGGCAAAATGGATGATTCAACACCAACCACAATGCCCCAGCTTGCAGAGTTGTCTCCCACTGCATCTGCATCTACGTTTACGCCTACTTCTAGTTCTCTCTGGACTCTAGTAAGTGGTGAAAATGCACCTAAACCAACTCCTGCGTCACTGCTGTCCTCCACTAAGCGAGTCAAAAAAGGCACTCCTTCGCCAACTACATCTCCTCCACCTGCTGCCTTGGAGCTGCTTCTGGATGAAATACGGGCTCTCAAACCATATATGGAGGAGACGAACACTCGTCTACAAGACTTAGAGGATAAATGGTCTACTCTTCAAAGCAAGATTACTTCAGTGGAATGACAAGTAGAATCTTTACAAGCCTCTTCACAGCAGATACTTCATATGAAAGCAGAAATTCTCCAACTCCAGAAACAAGTGGAAAGCCTCAAAAATTGTAGTAGAATCAATAACCTACAAATCTATGATTTAGCTGAAGGTTTGGAAGGCTCCAACCAAATATCTTTCTTCCAGTCTTTTCTTCCGCAGATAATGGATTTTCCGGATTCTTCTTCATTGAATATACAAACAGAGCACAGACTTGGTCGTATTCCACATACATCGTCACCTCAATGTAAACCAAGAGGCATAATACTCTACTTCCTAGAATTTAATGATTTGTTGAAAGTTTTGCAGGCAGTCAAATTTAAACGTCGCATTTCCTGGCAAGGCTCCTAGCTGTTTTTCTCACAAGACTACGCCAAAGTCACAGCAGACAAACGGAAAACTTTTCTAGCAATGAGACCAGCATTATGTGATTTAAATGCCAGATTTGCTTTAATCCACCCTTGCATCTTTAAAGTGACTTATACAAATAAAACAATCACCTACAAGGAACCAGCTTTACTTCAACGTTTTCTTGCCAACTGCAGAGAAGAAGCTATGGAGTTCACAAGATCATCTTCTACTTGAAAATACCATCTTTTTCCTGTGACACCTGTAATTGTATACTTTTTCTACTTCTTTTTCAGGACAGAACTTCATTAATTGTCTTTTTTCCTTGCGTTTCCCTTTTTCCAGGTGTCTGTCTCCCCTGTTTCCATTCTCCATTGTATAGTTTCATCTGAAACATGTCCCTCCAAGTGAATTTCCCCAGTGTTGTTTCGCTGTTTGTTTGTCTTCTCTTTGTGGCCTCAACACCCTCCATTCATGTCTGAGCCTTTGTTATGTTTCATTTCTCTTTAAATTTATTTTTTCTATATGTATTCTTTCCTTCCCTTTTTTCCTTCCATTTCTCCCCTTTCTATCCCTCTCTCCTTCCTTTCCATTATATTTTCTTCCATTTTGTATCTTCTTTTATATCTATTTGGGCGCTTTGTGGTTGGTTATTCTGATTGTTGCAGATTTTTTATTATGTTTGCTGTAAATTGTTGCAGATTTTTCTCTTTTCTTACTTTTTTTGATAAATGGTGCGCCCTGTTATTTCCTGGAATGTCAAAGGTTTGGGTACACCTGTCAAAAGACAAAGGGTTCTTACTAATTTAGCTAATCTAAAAACGGATATTGTTTTCTTACAAGAATCCCATCTAGTTACTTCAGAAGTTTTAAAACTTAAACTTCAATGGGTTTTTCCACTTCCGGTATAAGCAGGAAGAATGGGACATTGATTCTTTGTCACAAGAAACTTAAACTTTCCCTTCTGTCTGAGGACTCAGACGATGAGGGACGTTGGTTAATTGCGCACCATAAAGTTAATAATATTCCTATCTCTTTGTTTAATATATATGCTCCTACTAAACCTGACAATAATTTTTGGCCTCACATTTTCACTCTTTTGATGTCTATTCCTACACCATATATTATTTTTGGCGGTGATTGTAACTTAGTGATAGACCCATACATAGACCGTTCCTCCAAGGCACCCTTTATCCATTCTCCAATGCACCAACACTTCAACACTTTGATTTTCCATAGGTCCCTTGCTGACTCTTGGAGATTCCGTAATCCACAACTTCGCAAATGCACTTTTTTTTCACCCACTCACCTTTCCCAATCATGTATAGACTATTTATTTGTTTCTAAATCACTAACACAACACATAATACAAGCAGACATTGGTTCTATTTTGATCTCTGACCATGCCCCAGTAATCTTAGATTTGGGGTTACTCCCTGTTCAAACAAAAGGTGGCGGTTTAATACTTCCTTATCAATTGATCAGACTTTTACTTCCTCTTTTGAAACCTTTATCTCTGATTTTTTTAATCGTAACTTATCCATGTTTCATCTTTTGTTGTTGTATGGGATGCTTTTAAAGCTTCAGCCAGAGATTTTATTATCTCCTATGTTGCTAAAAAGAAAAAACAAAAATTCCCCAAAAGCTCTTGAAACGCTTAAAAATATTAAGTTATTAGAAACACTCCACCTTGCCACTAATTCTAAAGTCGATCTCAACAACCTTATTGTAGAAAAGTTTTAATATAACAAACTATCTACATAAAATGCCAGCTCCTATCTACTTAGAGGTAGTGCTCAATACTATGGTGGCCAGAATAAAGCTTGCAAATGTCTTGCCTCATATCTTAAGGTCAGGAAAGACTGTAAAAATATTGATTATATCCTAAACTCTGACTCATCTACAGCGACTACAAATTTAGATATTTTAGAGGAATTCAGAAAATATTATGTCTCACTTTATACTCCTGAAGTCACCCCAGACTGTACTGAAATACAGAAGTATCTTGATTCAAAACAGAAGCATTTTCCCACTGATATTGATTTTCCGCCCCTGGAACAAGATATCTCTGTTCAGGATATTTCCCATACGTTAAAACTCATTAAAACAGGGAAGGAGACTGGCCCAGATGGGTTTCCAGTAAAATTTTATTCCCACTTTTCCAAATCTCTTCTACCACATCTCCACTATTTATTTACATATTTCATTTCTTCTAATGCCTCTAATGGTACTTTTCAGGATGCTCTTATTTGCCTAATCCGTAAAGAAGGAAGAGACCCTCATTTTTGTCAAAACTACAGACCGATAACTTTAGTTAATTCTGATTATAAAATATTTGCCAAAATACTCGCCCTTCAATTAGAGTCATTTTTACCATCCATCATCTGTACAGAACAATGTGGCTTCATTAAAGGTAGATCAATCTTTAACAATACTAGGACTTTCTTTAACGTTTTACATAAATCAAAAAAATAAAAGACCAATCCATGCGATCAAAAGCTTTCTCCTCATAAAGAGAAATAGCCGCGAGTGAATGAGGATAATTGTCAATATATAGCACCACCCCTCTCTGTGGAAGGTGGGGCACCCCGCAACAAGCTCAATTCCCTTAATTCACTCGCAAATTCGAAGAGATGCATCCTCCACCGTATCGTTGGCTGTGCTGTGTAACCAACTATACGGTTCTACAGTGGAGGATGATTTTTTGGGAATTTGCAAGTGAATATACGGAATTGAGCTTGTTGCGGGGTGCCCCACCTTCCACAGAGAGGGGTGGTGCTATATAGTGACAATTAACGAGCGGCTAAATAAGGACCCAGACTTGAGGCACAGACGGCTGTTACTATAGAATAATCTGGATAACACTTCTATTAATTGGCTGTGGATTTTATACTACCAGGACTACGAGGCAGTTTTGGTCTTGGATGAACAGTAGGACAAAGAGCGTCTTGCTAATCGCCTTGATAAAGTCTCAATGGAGACGAAACACGTGTTGGCACAGTGGCAATCACGTATGATAGATCTTTTAAAAACCAAGAAATAAAATGACATCGATTTGAAGAAACTACATGGAGTGGACCCTGTTTATCTTGTTTCAACGTGGAGTTTTTATCGTTACTTAGTCGCTTAATGGTATAAGGGACAGACTTTGTTGTATGGTTTGAAGCCAAGGTCTTATAACAGAAATTGATTGTGATTTAAGAAACAGACATTTATGTATGGTTTTCAGACAAGTTTTCATAACAGAAATTGATTGTGGGACAGAGGGACATTGGAGTGTGTGCTGAATGAATGCTCTTTTCCCAATTGGTTTGATTACACACCAGGTTAGTGTTGTGTTTACTGCACCTCCTGGTAGTAGGTGCTTTAGAGCAAAGCAGCACCCAGAAAGAATTGTAATTCTCTACGTATACTGACTCACACTATAAGATTGGTGATCTAGAAGACTTTGTTGGTTTGATTGTGCGGTTCTGTTCCCTCTTAGGGAAACATTACTAACTCTGTATTTTGTATTTTGTTATATCTATCGAAGCCAAAACCTTCTCTTCTAGCCTTCACTACAGAGGTTACTGACTTTTCCTCACTTTGTGGTTATAAATTAAATCCAGATGAATGCAAAATCCTTCCTCTCAATGTTTTATGTTTTAGACAAGACTTTCTTTCCACTAAATTTGCATGGAACTCTCAAAATATCAAATATTTAGGTCAATGGTTTGCTCCTTCTATCAAACTCACTTTACCACTGAACATGACTCAAGTTCTTACCACGCTATCCAATTCTATTTCTAAATGGCATCCTCTTTATTTATCTTGATGGAGCAGACTTGATACTATCAAAATTATGCTTGTTCCTATTACTCTTTATAATATCCCTGCAATCTCACTTACTATTCCCGCATATTTTTCAAAAAAATTTATTTAATCTTATCTGTCTTTTTGTGGAATAAAAAAAACATGTGGAGTTAATTTCCCTGATTTTGAGACTTATCATAAGGCCTTTCTTCTCTCCAAATGTTTGAATCAGTCCACTTCAGTTACATCTCCACTATGGAAAGATATCAAGCTCTCTTTTCTTTCTCCTTTCTCAATCCAAAAATCTCTTACGTTCACCTAAAAGACACAACTTTCATAAAACCTCTCATAAGTTATACCAATCTATACTTACTTCACATCTCTCTGATACTGATCTCTTTCCTAACTCTTTGATTTGGTATAATCGCTTTATAACAACTAACAACAAACCTATTGTCTGGAAGACTTGGCGAGACAAAGGATTGCTTTGGGATCACCAACTTTATTCACAGGATTCCTTTCTTACTTTTCCTGATGCACAATCACTATATGGACTTCCAAATGTATATTCTAATACATTTAAGGCATTGATTCATTCTGTACTTTTTTCATTTTGTTCTCCAGTTTCAACCTCACCCCCTTACCATCTCAACGTAATATCCTGCCCATACCCTTCGCTGCTAGTCCTTTTCCCCTCCTGTGCTAAGCCTTTTTTTGGCTATTTGGGGTAGTGCGCGCTTAGGCCCCTGTAACTTTTTGACCACATAAGGTATCTACGCCAATTTTGTGTCCTTTTCTTCCAATATCATGGTGATTCTAAAGGTACCCAGGGTTTGTGGATTCCCTTGGAGGTTCCCAGAAATTAGCCAAAATACAGTAAAACTTTAGTTTTTTTCTGAACAATGGGAAAAATGGGCTACAAATGAAAGCCTCTGGGGTTTTCCCTGCAAATGTTATCAAAAAATGGTTTGTGGGGCTGAAAATCACTATTTTCCCAGCTTTTAGGGAATGACAGTCTTTTGTAAGAGAACCAACATTTTTTACACAGTTTTGTCATTTTTCTGGGACATAGCCTATTTTTGCTATTTTTAGTGCTTTCAACCTCCTTCCAGTTAATGGTAAAAATGAGTATGAAAGTAATAATGGATCCTAGAAAGCTATACATTTTAGAGAAGTAGACAAAATTCTGAATTCAGAAAGGGGTCATTTGTGTAGATCCATCAAGGTTTCTTTATAGAAACTAACAGTTACATTTTGGAAAAATTGAAAGTAAGTTGAAAAAAACTTCCTTTTGTGTCAATGCTTTCACCTGTAACTTCTTACAATTATGGCAGCTCTTTGATAGCAATATACTGTTACATTTGCTGGACCTTCCTGGTTGTGGGGATATATAGGACTTGTAGGTTTACTAAGAACCAGACGAACCCATAGTCAAAAACTGAGTAGCAATTTGCAATGGCTTTGTATTATGTACCAGGTATATAGCAATTATTGTGTGAAAATGTACACATGGAAAAATCGGTATGAAAGACACCTATGTATTTCTAAAATGGGAACAAATTATAGAGTTCAGAAATAGTACATACAAAACTCGGATAGATAGTGGAACCTTCTTACTATCAGCACTTAACCTACAATTAAAAAGTCCTAAGATGCCTGGTATTTAGTATAGGGATTTTGGCGCCTCTTGGTGGAATTGCACAAATTGTAACTATCGAAAAAAGTGTATCTACGTTGCTCAAAGGTGTGGAGAACCACTAAACTCCACAAGACAAAGCCTAAGCTCTATATAAAATCTACTTCACTTCTAAGCACACGTTACGTGTTGAAATGGTTTCCCCGTTAAAGTAAAGACACATTAGTTTTCAAAAAACAAAATATAAACAATTTCTTTCGGTCCTTTCTTTTCAGGCTTTCATTCTTTTGGTTTCGGCCACCGCCAACATGTCTTTCGTCGCAATTTGGGCGTGATCCCGCGACTTCATCAAGATTATATCTTTCAAAGTGTTGAGATTTTAAATGTGGTGATATTTCCAACCCACATTGGGGTTCCAAGTTATTTCGCATTACTCCAGATAACACGTCCTGGCATCTACCGAGTGCAATAGGAAGCTTCCTATCGCACTCGGTAGATGCCAGGACATAGTATGGGATGCCATACTCTGCAATTTTAAAGAACACTATGGGAATTTCAAAGGATATTTGGATCTAGATGTATTATCTGGAGTAACGCGACATAACTTGAAACCCCAATGTGAGTTGGAAATATCACCACATTTAAAATCTCAACACGTTGAAAGATATAGCCTTGATGAAATCGTGGGATCACACCCCATTTGCGACAAAACACGTGTTGGCTGTAGCCAAAACCTAACCTACAATTACTTCAATAATAAATTTCTTTTAGTCTCTATAGGGGTTCATGTGCACACCAAACAGCACCCACCATCACAGTGCTTGTTCCTACAGGAACTCGACAATTCAAACACAAAAGCACGGGTGCACCACACCACAAAACAGAATTCCAAATGGAACAAATATAAGTCCAAATCCAAAAGATAACAGTACAGGCTGTACTGTTTTCCCTTCCACATAATGGAATAAAGAGATCAAAACTGAGGAGCCTTGCTTTCATTATCTTTTGGATTTGGACTTATATTTGTTCCATTTGGAATTGTGATTTGTGGTGTGGTGCACCCGTGCTTTTGTGTTTGAATTTCACAAACAGTACAAATTCGCATAGTTTTAATATTGGGAATACTCATACTAGCATGAGAATTATTGGTCATTTTTCAATAGGTAATAACAGTTGCTTTACAAATTTGAATTACCCTAAGTCTCCTGATAAAAACTGTACCTCACTTGTGTGGGTAGGCATAGTGTCCACGACTGGAAAGGGCTCAAAACCCAACGTGAACACATCACATTTTCACAATGAAAATTTACCAGTTTTTCACTAAAAGGCTTATTATGATTGCGGATTATCCGCATCCTCCGGGCCGGCGGAAGACACCGCCGGCCCGGAGGATGCGAAAAATCCACTGCGGAGCCTCCACAGACCCACCGCCAAATTAGGATGGCAGGTGGGTCCGAGAATCTGTCCGCAGCTTTTCCGCCGCAGTCGCCTTCCGACCGCGGCGGAAAAGCACTAACATGTCTGATGGTGTCTATCAGACACCGTCAGGCATATTAGGATGTCTGAATGTATATGCTTTTCCGCGGCGGCTTTTCCGCCGTGAAAAGCATATGGACCTTCACTTCGGGGGCCCGTTGCGGGCCCCCTGGGTGAAGGGTTGGCAGGGGGTGCACATGGGGGGTACCTATGGTACCCCCCTGCATTTGCGTGCACAAAGCAGCAGGCACCGCGCGGTTCTTGCTGCTTTGTGCACGCAAATGGCGTGCATGCATTTTAAACATTGCGGCGGGTGCAGCTTGAAGCTGCACCCGCCGCAATGTTATAGATTGAGGATGTGACCGCCAGGGTGGCGGTCACATCCTAATTGGACAGGAGGGAACTCCACCGGCCATGTGGAGGTTCCCTCCTCCTCGATGGTCGCGGACGGACTCAAGTCCGTCCGCGATCATAATGAGCCCCTAAACGTGTAGCTGTCAATTTTTAACCCTAGCTCTGCCGGCACCTAGGGAAACCTAGCAAACCTGTACATTTGTGAAAACTAGACACCCAGGGGAATCCACGATGGGGTAACTTTACTGCCTCCCACCAGGTTTTGTTACCCAGAATCCCTTGCAAACCTAAACAATTGTCAAAATATCCACATTTTCCCCAAATTTCTGTGGTGGAAAGTTCTGGAATCTGCGTGAATCCACAAATTTCTACCCACCCTGCATTTCCCAAAGTCTTACGAGAAAAATGGTACCTCACTTGTGTGGGTCGGCCTAGTGCCTGCGGCAGGAAACGGCGCAAAACGCAACGTGGTCACACCTCAATTTCGCAGTGAAAAATGACACTTTTTTTGCAAAGTGCCTAGCTGTAGTTTTTGGATCCATCACTATCTCTGCCGGCACCTAGGGAAACCTAGCAAAACTATACATTTTTGAAAACTAGACACCCAGGGGAATCCAGGATGGGGTGACTTCACTGCCTCCCACTAGGTTATGTTACCCAGAATCCCTTGCAAACCTAAAAAATTGTCCAAAAAAAACACATTTTCCATACATTTCTGTGGTGGAAAGTTTTGGAATCTGCGTGGATCCACAACTTTCAACCCACCCGCGTTCCCTAAAGTCTTCTGAGAAAAATGATACCTCACTTCTGTGGGTCGGCCTAGTGCCTGTGACAAGAAACGGCGCAAAACGCAACGTGGTCACACCTCAATTTCGCAGTGAAAAATGACCCTTTTTTTTTGCAAAGTGCCTAGCTGTAATTTTTAAAACCCTATCCCTGCCGGCACCTTGGGAAACCTAGCAAACCTATACATTTTTAAAAACTATACACCCAGGGGAATCCAGGATGGGGTGACTTCACTGCCTCTCACTAGGTTATGTTACCCAGAATCCCTTGCAAACCTAAAAAATTGCCAAAATATACACATTTTCCCCATATTTCTGTGGTGGAAAGTTCTGGAATTTGTGTGAATTCACAAATTTCCACCCACCCTGCATTTTCCAAAGTCATCTGAGAAAAATGGTTTCTCACTTGTGTGGGTCGGCCTAGTGACCGCGACAGGAAACGGTGCAAAACGCAACGTGGTCACACCTCAATTTCGCAGTGAAAAATTACCCTTTTTTGGCAAAGACCCAACCTGTAGTTTCTGAACCCTAGCTCTGCTGGCACCTAGGGAAACCTAGCAAACCTATTCATTTTTAAAAACTAGACACCCAGGGGAATCCAGGATAGGGTGACTTGACTGTCTCTCACCAAGTTCTGTTACCCATAATCCCTTGCAAACCTAAAACATTGTCCTAAAAACACATTTTCCCCACATTTCTGTGGTGGAAAGTTCTGGAATCTGTGTGGATCCTCCATTTTCCATCCACCCCGTGTTCCCCAAAGTCTTACGAGTAAAATGGGACCTCACTTGTGTGGGTCGGCCTAGTGCCCGCAACAGGAAACGGTACAAAACGCAACGCGGTCATATGTCAATTTCGCTGTGAAAAATGACCCTTTTTTGGCAAAGTGCCTAGCTGTAGTTTGTGAACCCTAGCTCTGCCAGAACCTAGGGGAACCTACCAAACACACACATTTCTGGAAAGTAGACACCCGGGGGCTTCCAAGGAGGTATGGCTTGCGTGGATCCCCCAACGTTTCCTCACAAATGTAGCTGAAAAAATCATTTTTTTCACACATTTTCATGTAGGAAAGTGTGGCATCACCGGGCTCACACACATTTCCTACCACCCAGCTTTCCCCCAGGTCTCCCAATAAAAATGGTGCCTCACTTGTGTTGGAGGCCCAAGTACCAGCGACAGGCAAGGGCCCAAAACATAGCGAGGCAACATCAAATTTGCCTATCTCCAAACCACCTGGTTTTGCAAGGGGGGTCACCTGTTTTTTTTTGGCCCCGTGCTCAGTGGCCATCTAGGGAAACCTACCAAAGCCACACATTTCTGAAAACTAGACACCCGGGGGCTTCCAGGGGACAGCTACACTCATCAGCACCTACTCTAGAAAGATACAGCAACAATCAACGTTATCCCACTAGAAAGAAGAAAAAAAACAATTAATCTACAGAAAAAAACAAGCACAAATGCAAAACATTTTAGACACTCAGAAAACAGAAGCCAAACATACTGGTATTATTACACACTTTGCAAAAAACACATTTACATTGTAATTGTACAAAAAAGTCTCTTACCAAGCACATGCAACTACACAAACAGCAGAACCACCAGTAACGAAACTGCAACCTGCAACAGTCTAAAGAGCAAAAGCCTTGAACTAGAACAAAAAGGGGGAAATAAAACCTTACAATTCACAAGAAATAAAAACAATACACATTATACACAAGGTATGTCACTACACAAATATGGCCCTGGAAGCGAGTGGTCGCGTCCAATTCCCTGGCTCTAGAGGGCTTGTCTGCCCCCCCCCTGGGGCCAGAAACACCAAAAAATCAGGCTATCTGTCCCCAGGGGGGGCGGCAGAATATAATTTTGAAAAAAATGTGGCCCCCTGGAAGCGACCCTTGCCCAAGGCGTTGCTTCTATTTTAAAAAAAAATCCCTGGTGTCTAGTGGGGTTTTCAACCCCCCCTGAGGGCAGAAAGGCCAAATAAAAAAAACGCTCAGAATATACTTAAAAAATAGTTTGGGCCCCGATGTTTTTAAAAACGAATTCCCTGGCTCTGGTTTGCTTTTCTGCCCTCCCTCCCCCCCGGGACCAGAATCGGCCAAAAAACGGCCGATCTGTCCCTAGGGGGGGGGCAGAAAAGTCGGAATTTACATGTGCCCCTTAGGAAGCGACCGTTGCCCAAGGGGTTGTTTCTTTTGCTCAAAAAAACAAAATCCCTGGTGTCTAGTGGGGGTATTCCTGGTGCATGATCGCGACCCTGTGCGCGATCCTGTACCAGGAATGCCCTGCATTGGGACATCAGGTGAGAGGAAACACTGTTTCCTCCCCCCGATGCCTCAAGGCACCAAGAAATGGCCCCCAGCCCCACCGGAGGCCAAAACCTACCTCCTCTCCCTGGACGAGCTTGAAACAAATGGTTTCCAGCGCGTCAAGCGCTACCTGATGACGTTGGTGCGTGCTATGCACGCTGACGTCATGGGGAAGCGTGGGGGATCGGGGGTGGCAGTGGAAACTCTTCCTCTGCCATCCCTGTTTGTGGCCACAAAATCAATCCCCCCAGGGGCTGTGCTCATGATGGAGCGGTTCCGTCATCAGCACAGCCCAACCAATGCTGATGACAGAACCGCTCCGTCATCAGCATCGAAGGGGTTAAGTGCCAAATCAAGTGCTTCCTCTATCTATAAATTCCTCACCAAACTCCCAGAGCATAGAAATAAACCAATATTATACTACAAAGGGAAGGCGGCTTTCACACTTCATGGTCTACTACATTTTCAGATAAATTATGGCTCAAAATTCGTAAGACCTCGAGATCGGCTAGTACAAGGTAAACACATTTATACAATAGGCTTATGTTTACTCCAACGTCTTTGCATAAATTTACTTCTGCTATCGCCCCAAATTGTTGGTCATGTAATGCGTTTAATGTGGATTTATTTCACGTGCTTTTTTCCAGTCCCTACACTCTCCAATTCGGGTTTAAAATCTGGTCGCAAATTAATACAATATTTCGTACTCACTTTCTTTTTCTCCTATGAAAATTTTATTAGGCACACTCTCCGAACATTGACAAACCATCACATGTAATACAAATGTTGTGGATTTACTGATTGCAATTGCATTCCAACAAACCACCATAAATTGGAAACAATCCACACAACTTTCTTTTCAAGCTTGGTGGTATAGTGTTTGCTATAACCATCGTCTTGATCATGTCTACATTTCTCCTCTTTCCTTACTCATCAAAAGAGAACATATATGGCCCCCTATTATTAGTTTTTTAGATGCTTCCGCTCAAAAACGTACCCAACACCGTCCATTGCTTGAAGTACCCAAACCTCCTTGAAAAAATAGTCTGACAATTCTATATTGTATTTTTATCTTTCTTTTTTTTAACCTGCTTTACAGCCATTACTTCTTAAATTGCTCATCTTTCTTTGTATTGTACTAAGCTCTCAGATTCCTTTCCTAGATATATAGTTACATTACTTCTATATTCATTTCCTTTGATTTTCCCTCTATTAATAGTTCTTATATCCTTTTCACACATGCAACTGTTAATAAACCGATTGTAGTTTTTATTAATTATGTATGTTTTGTTGCATTTTTTTTAAAACAAACTTTCCCTTTTTAAACAAAAAAATATATAATTGTGTAACAAAAAAATAGAAATTCCTCTATGCAAAGGTATGTTATCTGTAAAAGTAACACCATACTTCACGAACCCCCCAAACTACAAAGCCATTTACACACTGCTTTACGTCCGTTTAGGGAAGTCTTTGCCCCGCCTACATTACTTACAACCAGACTCTAAGGAGGTTAAGTGGCTCCAGGTTAATGATGACTGCCCGTTTAGCTGTTTCTAAAATGGTTATGCTGCCCAGACTCCAATATCACTGCGTGAACCTATCTGTTGTCCCCCTGAAATGGATTTTAAAAACACTAGGGGGGCAGATTTATGTTAACTGGCGCATCCCGAGGGATGCGCCAGTTAACGTGCGCCACAGCCACGCCACCCATGGTGCGCCGCATTTATAATGCAGCGCACCATCGCGCAAAAACGGCACAGATGCGTGACGCATCTGTGCCGGAAATGTGGCGCATTGCTGGAGTTGCGTCGCAAGAGCGACGCAGCTCCAGCAAGGCTCGGGGGTGCCCCATCTACACAATTCTGCATCAAGACCTACGCCTGCTTCAAGCAGGCGCAGGGTTTTGACGCAGCATTAGCCAGAAAGTGACTGAGTGAAATCTCATAGATTTCACTCAGCCACTTTCAGGAGGCGTTCCTGCGCAGGAACGCCCCCCCCGCGCAGGAACGCCTCCTTATGGCGCAGGGCTTTACAACGTGACGCATCTCCTAGATGCGTCACGTTGTAAATAGGGCGCATTGTTTGCGCCGCAGTTGCGTCAAATAAAGTGACGCAATTGCGGCGCAAGGGCATCATAAATGTAAATGTACAGGAATTTATATAGCGCAAATCACCAAACGGTTTCTAAGCGCTTGCTTAGGGAACCCGTCCTGGTATTCCCCTGTGAGATAACCCCAGCAGGGTATCCGCAAGGTGAAAGCCAGGCATCCCGCCGCAAGGGGCCGTTGTGGAGATTAAGCAAGCTATTGCCCAGAGTCGCAGAGTGTGAACCCGTGAATCGAGTAGGCACCGGAGCGAGAATTGTCGAGTCCATGGACATTTTAGGACTCAAGACCCCGCCAAGCCGGGAATTGAACCCTGGTCCCGGGCTGACCTCTGCTTCCAGGTCTGCCTCCTCTAACCAGTGAGCCACACTTCTCCAATCTGCCCCTAGATACTTTATTATCGTCTTTACTTTGGGGAACGGGTCGGCATAGATTAGACTTGGCCAAAATGCAGCTTCCAAGCGCCACAGGCAGTGTGAGGGCTCCTGATTTTAAGGCGTGTTGCATTGTCGGGCAGTTGCAATGGCTAGCATATTGGTTAGCCGGCCATAATTTATTTGAAGTAGGTTATTCTCCTGATGGTCTGCAGCGCGGAACACTACAGGCATTGCTATGCCCTGGAGCTGACAAGATGGGAGAGCCCCCTTTGTCCTGCATATTGCAATGCATTATTGGAAACAGGTAAAAAAAATATGCAAAAATTCCTACCCCATATGCCCCGAATATTCCTCTCTGTGACCTACCCACCCAGCGTAGAATATTATCAAACACTCAGTTATGGAGCTGGACACAGGCCGGAACGGAAACAGTGGGTGACTTATTTTTAGATAGTAATTTGATGGCCCATGACGAATCTGTGCGTACCAACGATTACCAGAGACTTTACACCTCACACACGCAGCAATCACACAATTTATTCAGAGATATTGGTCAGTGGACCAGAAATAGTCCCCTTCCTTCCAATTATTGGGGGCCATTCACATAATGGGTCACGGGTGCCACCTTGTTAGGTGGTTATACTGTGGACAGAGGGAACATCTGGGTACTACACTACTACCTCTGCAGCAAAAATGGGAAATGGTGCTGGCAAAGAAGTTGGAAGATAGAGAATGGGCCTTAGCTCTGGAAAATCCTAGGCGGGTTTCCCGTCATTTCCGACTAAAAACAATACAGCTATTAATATTACATAGGGCCTACCTCACACTGCTGACAATACAGAAAATGTACCCCACTGCTTCTTCTGAATGTCCAAGATGTTCTCATCAAAATGATGACTTTATTCGTATGTTATGGACTTGCCCTATACTAGGGAACTTTTGGTCGGAGGTCACACGGGGTCTTACCCAACTTATGGAGCGCTCTCCTTGGGCTACTATTGAGGCCTGTCTTCTGGGCCTTTTCCCTCTCCCAAAGAAGGCGACTTTACTGCTCCGCTTTGCGGGATTAGCCCTGATGCTTGTTAAAAGATTAATCACACAGAGCTGGAAATCCCGCACAGCACCACGTGAAAGCAAATGGAGGGGGTCTGTTATAAGATGGGCTGGAGGGCTGTGACTTATGGAAATAATTTTATATGGCAGTGCACACCTATTCCTCCGGCAGGGGGAATATAGAGGATTAAGGAAGAAGTCGATCTCCCTAGACTTGGCTCAGCTGTTAGAACAGTTTAAAGCAGAGACAGGAAAAGAAATAGAGGGTCCCCGGAACACACTGAATGATCACATAGATGGTGCATGATTCCCAACTGTACTGTAATTTGGACATATATATATATTTGCTTCCTTCTTCCCCTCCCCCTGTCCCTCCCGTCCTCTCCTCTTGTCCTTTCCTCTAGTATCGGAATGATTATCCCGAAGGACTACATGCTTGAACAGGGGTGATTAGATCAAAGCTGCAAAGTTTAAGGGAATGTTTTTGGGAGGGATGTATTGAGGGAGGGATTTTATGGAAGGACTAAAAGTTTCTTTAAAAATATAACTTTATACGCTGTTCCGCAGGGATTGGTTTTTAAGTACGTAACTATCTTAGCTGTGAACAAAAATACGCGACTATGGATTGAAAAATTACTGTATCTGTATGAAGTATTGTACACTTATTAAGTAGAATGTCCTAAAAATTCATTCAGGAATGTGCAATTTACTTGCAAACACGAAACACTTATTAAAATATGTGTTTTGAATTAAAAATAAAAAGTGGCTCCAGGTTTCTTCATACAAGCCATGACATCGATACCTTTCTTTGCAGAATTGGGGCATGTTGGGTTTCCGTTCTGCATTATGAACCTTCACGTTCCTATCAAGTCGTCCTCTTAGTCCCTGTACCGTGTCATAAATTGCCTCTTTTTGAGTTCAGATGGAGCCACAGGCCGCAAATCTAGTTATAAGTGTAATGGTTTCTTTTTAAAAGCAGTGTTTAGCAGAACTCAATACTGTCTCTGTTGATTTCAGTCCCAGATATTTCATTGTTATTGTTAACTACAGCTTATATAGCGCCAAATCACCTACAGGTCTCAAGGCGCTTTATGACAGAAGGAACCTAAGCTAACACAACAGAAGCATAAAAACTATACCCCTAGGTACAGATTAAAGCTTCTCTGAACATGAATGTTTTCAAGGATATCCTGAAACGCAACAGGTTAGATTCTTTACGAAGAGATTCGGGAAGTTTGTTCCAAACCTGTGGGACGACCACCGAAAAAGATCTACCACCCTTTGTGGCTAGTTTATAGCGAGGGCAGGACAGTAGTTGGGTATCTGAAGACCATTTTCATGCTAGGGACCCACTCGGCAGAGATGGGAGGTACTCAGCCTGGTAAACATGTTCAAACTAGCTTCACATGAAAGGAGGGTGGAAATAGAATATGACACTGTTGTCATGGTTAAGTCATGTCTCACATCCTATTCTGAAAGAACCCCTATCTTTTGAAACCCACTGAGAAGAAACCAGAGTGGTAGATAGGCTAGTCCAGCTAAAAACCTATCCTCTGGATATGTTTTAATAAAAGCCCCATAATAATTCGTACCTTTGCTAATAAATTTGCACACCCCTAGGTTTGGGGAAGTTCTCCTTCATAGATTTATTTTTGATAAATGAGACCTCAACAAAGTCTCTATTTTCAGGCTGTCACTTAACACATAATTATGAAATTGCCACATTTGTCTCATAATAGATCATCTGTGGCTTGATCTGCAGATTTTAACAAACAAAAACATTTTTCTAGCTCAAACGGTTCAAAATGTACTAAATACACAGCGACTCGTGTTGCTGGTCAGTGGAAAAACCCTCTGCAAATGTTGACTGGTCACCTTTCAGTTGCTTATTGCTATATTTGGGTGTTAAACCAGTACTAATGATGTGCAACCAATGCCCAGTCACTGATAACAAGTATAGAAATGACAACATAATGAAGTAATACTATCACAAAATGTGCAGCAGTACGCCACATAATTTGCCTTTTTGTGCCCCATAATTTACTCAACCCTGCAACATAATATGGCCCTCCCCTGCCATGTAATTCCAGTGGCCCTGCGTGTATTGAAATAATGCACAGATGTTGTACTAATCTCTGACTTAGATAAACAGCGCTTCATAAGTGCTGGCGTTAAAAATGAAGTTCGATGACGAGCACTGGAAACCACTGGCTCAAATTAAACACTGCTCCAAATAATTTCAAAGTTTTCATAATTGTCCTTTATTACATATGAAAGTGTCCAATCAATCCAATCCAAATAACTTTATTCGACAACTTTTGTCAAAAAAGCGCTTTACACAAGATAAAAATGTTTTCAAGACATAAAAACACAGTAGGTACAAGAAGCATAAAAGCATTTTTCTGTTTCATACAAACTGTCATGGTCAATGATAAAACACGTTAATATAATTAGAAAGGCTAAAAGTTCAAATAAATAAGAACAGTAGTACTTCATGGAACGATAAAAAAAAGTAATACCTAAAATGACCTAAAGATGCTTTATGCATACAAAAGTAATCTGTTCATTTGTGTGTATTAAATAAACGACCAACTTCATTTTCCAGTTGGTTAACACAGGCACAATTAAAACTATAAAACTCCTCAATTTGCAGGGAGTGTATATGATCTGATAACCCAAGTCTAGCTCAAATACTTAGCTACAGCAATGGCAATACATGGTGATGTATCTGTACGCAATATTCTTAATGCATCGCTGCTCCTTCTGGTGCCCAATGACCTGCAGATTGGCGTCAGCCACACTCAATGGGGGTCAGCGTATGATGGACAGACAAACAATAGGTGGGCCAACTACTCTGTTTGGGCCTGGCAAGATGGACACAAAGGGCCAGATGTAGGTAGCCAAATACCGGTCGGTAACCGTCGAAATTCGGTAATTTCGTCCGTTACCGACCGGTATTTGGAAAATGAGATGTACAATGCAAAAATGTCCCGAATCGGTAAATATGAGTCGGTATTTACCGATTCTGTATTTACCGATTCGGTAAATACCGATTTGGTAAATCCCATTCATTCCTATGGGCCAGGAGGACCATAGGAATGAATGGGTATGTACCGAATCGGTATTTACCGAATCGGTAAATACCAATTCGGTAAATACCGATTACATTTTCCGAGTGTTACCGAATCGGTAACTTTTTCCGACTTTTTTCCTACATCCCGATTTCAGATTCTTAAATACCGATTCGGTATGAGTCTGTATTTAAGAGTCGGTAATCAGGATTTACCTACATCGGGCCCTTAGTGTTGCCTGCTGCGACCCATTTTGCTGTGTATGATCTTATTGGCAAAGGGCCCACCCTGAATTGGAAGTACAACTTCCTATCATGTGGTTTAGATATTAGGTCCCAATAATACTCCAACCTTGGCCGGGTTTAGTGTCTAAGAACCTCCCCCCCGTTAGAGTAGATGTATCGCTATTCCTGAGTGCATCATAAAGCACCACTTCCCAATATGTTTCCTTTATGAACTCCTTTGGTGGGAATTGGGCACTTGATGGGTTTTCCCATAGGTTAGCATATCAATGCTAACTAGGGAGGCTCTAATATCTCGTAACCAACTCATTTTTTGGAAGCATCTGTCCTAATTAGGTCACTAAGGCCTGCTGCGTAGATAGCCAGTTCCGACGTGCACCAGATTCTATGCCATTATAAAATCGGTCGTAGCCTAGCAAGGTCAACGAGTGCTTTTCGACCTAAATCGTAAAGCAATGGTTACACTGGGGGGCTTTGCGGGAGACTGGTGATCTTTAGTAGGAACCTATTCTCTGCAATGGTTAGCTGGGAAAGATTCTTATACTCTCAGATCTCTGCCACATATAGTACAGAGCTCACAACTTTCGTACCGTATATCTGCAACACTGGACTAATTGGCTTCATGAGGGAGGTGTTGAACTCGGTTTGCAGGGCGCCTGATAGTTGTCAATGTTTCAATGTGGCCGTATCGAGTTGACAATTCCACCTCATGTCATTTTGCAAAATAACCCCCAAATAGGTGAAAGCACTAACTTGTTTCAGGGGTCCATTGTACATGGATATGCCTCCTTTAAATGTTTTATGCTGGTTAAAGGTCATACATTTAGTTTTAGTCACATTAATTTCCAGACCCCGTATGAGGCAAAACTCATCAAAAAGTAACAAAGCCTACTAAAGACCACTAGGGGTTTTTGAGATAATTAGCGTGTCGTCAGCAAACATTAAAATGGGGATTTTTATGCCCGCTAGAACTGGGGCATCCGTAGGAACAGATAATAGAAGCTTAGCAATCCCGTTGATAAAGAGGGAGAATAATGTAGGGGACATGACACAGCCTTGGCGCACACCTTTTTTCAATGGGAAAGTGATTGGCGACATTCCCCTGGGAGCCCCACCGTATTTGGGCAAAATTACCCTTGTGAAGACGAGCAATAAGGGAGACCAGGTCAAAGACTGACTTGAGGTCGATAAAGGCAGCATAAAGGCTGCCCTGGCCTAGGACCACAGTCCGCTAGTATATTAACATGAACCAGAACACCTGGCAATGGTCCTGGTCTGACCCCGAAAGCCCGTCGGCAGTGGAGATAGGATATCCTGCTCATCTATCCAGTCTTGAACCTTGTTTAATATCAGCCGGCCCATCACATTTTGCATAGAGTATATTAGGCTGATGGGCCTGTAATTTCCTGGAAGAGATTTATCCCCTTTGTTATACACAGGGATAATCTCGGCCCCATTCCATGAGTCGGGGACTGGGGCACCTAGGGCGATTGCATTTGCCAATAGCATGATATAGTTTCTCTATTGCCGGTGTGTTCCTGAGTCTGAGGAATGAATAAGACCTGAGCCCTTCCTCCTCGCACCGCTCCCGTCTCCCTGCTGCCCCTCCCACCCACTGACCCTTACTGTAGACCCCGTAGAAAGTACAGCTGTGACCGCCCTGACTTCGTCAGACACGGTCGCTCCCACGCTCCCTGGCTCCAGTGGTATAGTTGCTCCTCCATTGACCTCTGATCATCTGTGTGCCTGTAATTTAATTGCGCATTTGCATTAGCGCTTCTGGTTGTGCATTTATTTTTGCGCTTGTGATTTATTCTTCAGTCTGCTTAGTTTGTGCCACTCATAACGCTACAGCGTTTCAGGTATTCTGCAGCATAGCATCGTTTATGCCATTTAATCAGCGCGACGGAAACGGAGCTGCGCTCTATCTATTAACATTGAAGCTGCCTGTTTAAAAGCGCTTGTGAACTTTTTATCAGTGCCCCAGCCTCACTCGACTTTTTACTTCCTCCATCTTGTTTGTTGTTGTCTCCCTGAGCCCTTCCTCCTCGCACCGTTCCCGCCTCCCTGCTGCCCCTCCCACGCCCCTCACCCCCTCAAAGTGCTTTAATGACAGATGTGCCCACGCGCAGCGTCCACGCGCTACGGCCACGCCGAAGGTGCGCCAAAGGTAAGCCCGTCTACGCCCGTCCGCGCCTGGACCGCACCCAGCGCCAGAGCCCCTGGCCCTCGTAATGTCCACCCCTCCCGCATTACTTACGATGCCACCACCCTCCTAGCCCTTAACCCCGGCCGTTCCCCCAACTGTGCCCAAGCCGCCCCTGGACACACCCATGGACCCTTTTCCTGCATCTCCTGCAAGTTCGACGGCACCAAGAACAACTCCTCATCTAAGAACACACAACAGATATCCGACCCCAACCACCTACAATGCATCCTGCTCAACACCCGCTCGGTCCACAGGCACGCCATTGACCTCTGGAATCTACTAGACACCATCTCTCCGGACGTCGCCTTCCTAACAGAAACATGGATGAACGCCACATCAGCCCCAGACATCACCATTGCCATCCCGGAAGGCTATAAGATCATTCGCAAGGACCGTACCGGCCACACAGGAGGAGGCATCGCTATCGTCCATAAGAAATCCATCCGCATCTCAACCAGCTCAGACGTTAATCTCGCCAACTCTGAACACCTTCACTTCCAGATCCACACCGACCCCAAGACCACACTCAGAGGCACCCTCCTTTACAGGCCACCAGGACCCCGCGCACAATTTAGTGAAGACATCACGGACTTCATCACTCCACACGCGCTCCCCTCCGAGGATTACATCCTTTTGGGAGACCTCAACTTTCACCTTGAAAAGAACAACGACCGCAACACCACCACCCTTTTGGACAACCTCGCCAACCTCGGACTTAAACAACTTGTCCCTACCCCCACCCACATCGCAGGTCACACACTCGACCCTATCTTCACCTCCAGCAAACATGTCTCCTTCAGCCACACCACAGCTCTCCTTTGGACTGACCACAGCTGCGTTCACTTTACCTACAACAAGCCCACATCCAACAACCACCCCCAACCCACTCTGCAAAGAAACTGGAACAAAATCACCATTGACCAGATCTTCTCATCGCTTCTTCAAAACCCCCCAGCCCACTCCTCAAACCCAGACCAAGCAGCCACCAACCTCACCCAATGGTTATCCAACAGCGCCGACATCCTAGCACCACTGAAAAAACGACAAATCAAACTAGGCAGCAAGAAGGCCTCCTGGTTCAACGATGATCTTAAGAAATCCAAGAAACTCTGTCGCTCCCTTGAGAAGGCCTGGAAAAAAGACCCAAACACCAGCACCAAGGACGCCTTCAAAAACGCCACCCGCATACACCACCAACTGATCCGGAATGCCAAGAAAGCCGCTTTCAAGGATCGACTAGATAACAACGCCCACAACAGCAAGGAATTATTCAACATCGTCAAGGAATTTACCAACCCCTCAGCCAACTCCAACGACATCACCCCCTCTCAAGCCCTCTGCGACTCTCTTGCCTCATTCTTCCACAACAAAATTGCAGACATCCACAACAGCTTCGACAACCGACCCAAAGACCAACCCACCCAACCCCCTGCAGGACCCCCACCCCCCCTGAACATCCTGAATGACTGGAAGCCAATCTCCACTGAGGACACCATCCGTCTGATGAACTCTATCCACTCAGGATCCCCCACAGACCCATGCCCTCACCACATCTTTAACAAAGCAGACTCCATTATAGCACCGCACCTCCGAGACGTCATCAACTGCTCCCTCAACTCCGCAACCTTCCCGGAAAGCTGGAAACATGCCGAACTCAGCGCCCTCCTGAAGAAACCCACAGCTGACCCCACCGAACTCAAAAACTACCGCCCTATCTCACTCCTTCCATTCCCGGCCAAAGTCATCGAGAAAGCGGTCAACAACCAGCTCGCCGCATTCCTCGAAACCAACAAATCCCTCGACTCCTCACAATCCGGCTTCCGAGCCAAGCACAGCACTGAAACCGCCCTCATCGCAGCAACAGACGACATTCGAACTCTTCTGGACAATGGAGACACAGTCGCCCTCATCCTCCTCGACCTCTCCGCAGCCTTCGACACGGTCTGTCATAGCACCCTTTTACAACGCCTCAGAAACGTCGGAATCCAAGGAAAAGCACTGGAATGGATCACCTCGTTCCTCACCGGAAGAACCCAGAGAGTCCGCCTCCCATCATTCAAATCAGAGGCCACGGAAGTCATCTGTGGCGTACCACAAGGATCTTCACTCAGCCCCACCCTCTTCAACGTATACATGAGCCCCCTCGCGGTCATCGCACGCCAACACAACCTCAACATCATCTCCTACACCGACGACACTCAACTGATCCTATTACTCACCAGAGACCCTAACACTGCCAAAACCAACCTGCATGAAGGAATGAAAGAAGTAGCCGAATGGATGAAGCACAGCCGTCTGAAACTGAACCCAGACAAAACAGAAGTCCTCATCCTAGGCACCTCCCCCTCCGCCTGGGATGACTCTTGGTGGCCAGAGGCCCTTGGAAAAGCACCCATCCCGACGGACCACGCACGGAACCTGGGCGTCATCCTGGATTCCTCTGTTTCAATGAACAGACAAGTCAACGCCGTGTCTTCATCTTGCTTCAACATTCTTCGCATGCTCAAAAAAACATTTCGCTGGATCCCCACCGAAACTAGAAAAACAGTCACCTACGCTCTAGTCACGAGCCGACTGGACTACGGAAACACCCTCTACGCCGGTACCACCGCAAAACGGTATGCACCTGTTACAACGCATTTTTTACTCCGCACTACCACTACAACGCAGGCATTACAACGCATACCGTTACAACGCATTGCGCTGGGGGGCGCTCTAGGATAAGAGGTAAGTTTAATTTACTATCCAACACCTTCCCTAGGGTCCACGGGGACTGGAGTTAGAATAGTAAATTATACTTACCACTATCCAGCACCCCAAAGCGCTATGCGTTGTAGCGGTATGCGTTGTAAATACCGCGTTGTAATGGTATGCGGAGTAAAAGTATGCGTTGTAACGACATACATCCCCGCAAAACTCCAGAAAAAACTCCAACGCATCCAGAACGCTTCAGCCAGGCTCATATTAGACATCCCGCGTAACGAACACATCTCTGGTCACCTGAAAAACCTCCACTGGCTCCCCGTCAATAAGAGGATTACTTTCCGGCTCCTAACCCACGCACACAAAGCACTCTACGAAATCTGACCCGAATGCCTCAACACACGACTGTCCTTTTACACCCCCTCCCGCCAGCTACGATCCTCCAACCAAGCCCTTGCCACTGTACCTCGCATCAACAAAACCACCATGGGAGGTAGATCCTTCTCCTACCTGGCAGCTAAAACCTGGAACTCACTTCCCACTCACCTTCGCCTTACTCAGAACCACCTAGCATTCAGAAAGCAACTTAAAACGTGGATATTTGACAAGTAATTCCCCACCCCTCTTCAAGCGCCTTGAGACCCTCTGGGTATGTAGCGCGCTATATAAATTTATTGACTTGACTTGACTTGACTTAACCTCTGGTCTGGGTCAACTCTCTCCCCAGCAGCTCCGCAGTGCCGTCGCTGCGCCGCAGTATTGAGACCTCCTCCTGGTGAGGGTTCGCGTCTGCAGCCCGATTCCTGCCTACCACTGCACTGCTCCACCCTTCGCCTGCCTGGTGTCCCCTTCTTGCTAATATTTTAAATGCAATGCCCGCTATGTGTCTCCTGATTCTCTTAGTTTAATTTAATTTTTACTTTCATTTTCAGACGGATTTTCCGTTGCTGCTGCTCCTGCCGCTCCTACCCCCTAGACCGCCCCCACTCCTGCCTCCAAGCCTCTCATCCTGACCCCCTCCCCAATTTAATGGTGGCCGTGTGCAGTGGGAGCACCTAAGGTGCTCCAAAGGCAAGCCCATCAGCGTCCGTCCGTGACCCCGACGGCAGCCAGTGCCAGGAACCTGGATCTGCTACTCCCCACCACTACATCTCCACCGCCATCCTCGCACTCAACTCTGGAAGTGACAACAACTGCCAGAGAGAGACGCCGAACACCACCCACAGCCAATTCTCCTGCATCCACCAATCCTTCAACACCGACAACTCCCCCATGACCGATCAACAAAAGCCGGACGCCCGTACCACCAAAACCCTGAAGTGCATCCTCCTCAACGTGCGCTTCCTACACAGACACGCCGTAGAGATCTGGGACCTATTTGACACCCTCTCACCAGATGTCGCCTTCTTATGGAATCATGGACCAACGATACCTCCGCCGCCAACATCGCCACCGCCATTCCAAAGGGATACAAGATTCAGAGAAAGGACCGGCTTCACCGCCCAGGAGGAGGACTCACCATCACCCACAAAAGCTCCCTCTGACTCTCCACTTTCAGCACGAGCGACCCCCTCTCTAACACAGAGCACCTCCACTTCCAGATCCAGACCAGCCCCAGAACCATGCTGCGCGGGACCCTCTTCTATCGACCCCAGGGCCTGTACTTCTTCTGCCACCACCATTCGACCTCATCGCACCCTAAGGCATCGTCTCCATGAACTAAATTCTCATTGGAGACCTGAACTTCCACCTCGACAACCGCATCGTCCCCAACTCCACCACCCTCCTTGACAACCTCGTCAACCTTGGACTGAAGCAGCTCGTCCCAACCCCCACCCACAGAGCTGGACACATCCTTGACCCCATCTTCGCAGGGGGGAGAAACATCCACTTCAGACACATAATGCAGCCCCTCTGGACAGACAACCATTGTGTACACTTCACCTTCAATACCACTACTGCACCCAAACCCATCCAGCGCCTGCAATGAAGGAACTGGAGTAAGATCACAGAGGAACACTTCAACTCCACCCTCCTCCATGACCTCCGCTACACCACGACCGACGCCAACTCTGCAACCAAAGAACTACATCGCTGGATCTCCAGCTGTGCAAATAACCTCTAACCCCTCCACCACCCTGTCAAACAACGCCCCCTGAAGGCCGCCTGGTTCACCACCGACCTCCATGTAGCCAGGCGCTCCTGCAGACGCCTTGAGAAACTCTGGAGGAGCAGGTAAACCACCGAAGACCAGAACACCTACAGGAACGCCATGACTGAATACCAGTAGCGCATAAGAGTCACCAAGCAGACCCTCATCAAGAACAAAATCCACACCAACACAAGTAATGCAGAAGAACTCTTCAACATCATACAATTCACCAAACTCCAAGCGAAGCCAATGACGTTACACCATCCCAGGATCCAGCTGCGGTCGGTAGGGGAGTACCTGCCGGGGCGGTGATGTGGGGAGGGGGAGGGGCAGGGTGGGGGTTAGTAATGTATGGATAATGGAGGTTTGCAGGTAAGAAAACATTTAAATAAATCAAACGAATTTTGTTGCGCACACTGCATTGCATTTGGGGATGCAGTGCGCGCAACGAAATTTGTTTGATTTATTTAAATGTTTACTTACCTGCACACCTCCATTATCCATACATTACTAACCCCCACCCTGCCCCTCCCCCTCCTCACGTCACCGCCCCGGCAGGTACTCCCCTACCGACCACGGCTGCCAGGACCTCTGCAAAAATCTCAGCCCCTACTTCCACCTGAATATCAAGGACCTCTACGACAACTTCAGCGAACAGAATCCAGATACCACCCCCTCACCCCACCAACAACAAGCCCACCATCAGCATCTGGTAACCTGCTACCACCGAAGAAACCACCACGACCATGAAGAACACTCACTCAGGAGCCCCCACAGACCCCTGCCCACCCCACATCTACCACAGAGCTGTCGTTGCCATAGCACCCAAGCTAGCCCGGACCATGAACGCCTCCTTCGAATCCGGCCTCTTCCCCGATGACTGGAAGTGGGCAGAAGTCAAGCCCCTCCTCAAGAAACCCTCGGCCAACAAGATGGACCTAAAAAACCACACGCACATCTCTCTCCTTCCCGTCGCTGTCAAAGTCAATGAGAGATTCGTCAAAGCCCAGCTGACCACCTTCATCAAAGAGAACACCATCCTCGACTCGTCCCTGTCTGGATTTCACAACAACCAAAGCACCGAGACTACCCTCCTCGCTGCCACCAACGACATCCGCATGCTACTCGACCAGGGCCACACTGTGGCCCCCATCCTACTAGACCACTCAGCAGCCTTTGACACCATCTCACACCGCACTCTTGCAGCCAGATTCCATGATGCTGGTATACGAGGAGCCGCCCTCGAATGCATATGCTCCTTTCTCTCCGGCAGAACCCAAAGGATCAGACTCCCACCCTTCCTCTCTGAAACCACGGAGGTCAACTGAGAAGTACCCCAACGATCCTCGCTCAGCCCCACGCTCTTTAACATCCACATGGCCCCCTCACCACCATCCTCAGACAGCATGGGCTCAGCATGGTATCCTACGCCAACGACACCCAGCTCATCCTCTTCCTCACAAAGAACCCCAAAGACACCAGACTCTGCTTCCAGGAAGGAATGACGAATATCGCAGCCTGGATAAACAACAGCTGCCTGTTGCTTAACTCGGAGAAGACAGAGGTCCTTGTCCTTTGACCCTCCTCCACTGCCTGGGACAACATTTGGTGGCCTTCTGCCCTCGGAAACCCACTCACTCCATCAGACTACGCCCATAACCTCAGCATCATCCTAGACTCCTCCCTCACCATGACCTGCCAGATCAGCGCCGTCACTTCCACCTGCTTCAACTCCCTCCTCGTCCTTCGCAAGACCTTCAAGTGGATCCCCCCAAATGCACAAAGACTGTCACCCACGCACTAATAACCAGCAGACTAGACTACAGCAATGCACTCTGCACCGGAATCACCAGAACCCTGCTACACAAGCTCCAAAACATCCAGAACACCGCAGCCAGACTCGTCCTCAGAACCCCATGATGCAAGCACATGACCCAGCACCCACGAGGTCTCCACTGGCTCCCCATCAAGAAGAGAGTAACCTTCGAGCTACTCACCCATGCCTACAAATCCTTCCACAACATCGGACCCAAATGCCTGAATGAGAGATTCTCCTCCCATGTACCCAAAAGGAACCTGCGTTCCGCCGACCTCGCCCTGGCAGTGACCCCCGCATACGCAGAACCAGAGCAGGCAGAAGAGCCTTCCCCTACATCGCTGCAAAGCCCTTTTTCCAGCTTCCAGTCAACATCAGACGCTCTCCTACTCCGCACACCTTCAGGAAGAACCTCAAGACCTGGCTTTTCGACTGGTCCGGAGATGCACCCCCCCCAGCGCCTTGAGACCCTCACTTGTGAGTAGCGCGCTTTATAAAACCCTGATTGATTCATTGAGGAATCACACTCAATGCTACATTAAACTGCCCCTTTTATGTGTTCTTTTGAAACTATTAGCACGAGGGAGCAAATATATGTATATATATATATATATAGGTGATGTCATCAGTGATGTCACTGACCATGTCATGAATGATGTAATATGTGACATCATCAGCAGTGGGTTGCGGGTGCGCGATATATAGTTATTGCATCTAACTATATATGCGAATTTCGATGGTTTTGTGTGAGTATATTAAGGTTTTGTAAATGCTAATCCCTAACTATATATGGCCTAAAACCTATGGTTTTTTCTGTGAATTTCTATGGTTTTTTAATAGCAAATATCTATAGCTGTAACATATATTTTTTTATTCTAATTCACAAATATTTTTTATATATATTTGTATTATATTTTTTTAATTCAATTTATATTATAGTTTAAATTATTTTTTCTTGTTTCGTTGCCGGTCCGCGAATCGGTAAACGTTCCATTAGTGTAAATACCGCGTTAGAAAGGCACATCGTGACGCGTCCCATAAACGCAACATATCACGTTACTACGTAATGCCCCTTATGACGTGCTGCGTTAGCGCACCCGGAAGCGTTCTGGAACGCGAACAAAGGCGCGAAACGTAAAGCCCCGGAATCGATCTAAGGCGCGGTGCGGTACGCGGAGCGTAAGCATAACAGGTCATGTGACTAGTTAATAAAACTTTTCATTGGTTGATTTTACTTTTAGTTTCCTAATGATGGAACGCTTGATCATATGACGTAAAACAAACACTTTTCATTGGTTTAGAACATTTTGTTTTCTCAAATGATGAAAGTCCCACCTTTTTTCCTCACTCCGACTTTCATTTTTATGAGAGAAAGACCTGTTTTTGTTTGCTAAGACATGGCATTTCTATTAGCTGCAGCTGGTGGATCTCCACCACCTCCACCACCACCAAAGAAGACAGGACCGACTAGCCAGGTCATCTTCGACCAGGAAGAAGAAGAGGAAGACGAGGAACAGGAGCAAGGGACAAGTGGCTTTCTGAAAGAAATGCCAAGAACGTCCCGTGTGAAAGTGAATTTTATCTGGCAATTTTTTTCTTTTCCTTCTCATGAAAAGAAAGTTAATTATAGGTACGTTACCTGCCTCATCTGCAAAAAAACACTCTCAAGAGGGACCGAAAAAAAATATAGCTTTGGTAATCATACCATGCATCGGCACATGGAGACTTGGCATCCTCTTAATTATTCTAGAGCGCAACTTCGAGATTTGGTGGATAACCCTCGACCGGCAAAAACATCCACCAATGACTTTACAATAAGTGAGTCAGAGGCAAGGGAAACGATTCCAAATCTGCAAAAGAACTTTGGGCAGATGAGATTGACTTGTGTACAGTGTGGAAAATTAATTTCATGCGGAGAAATGAGTATTACTTTAATAAATAGATCATTTGAAAATCATCAATGTCCAAAACGTCCTAGAAAGTAATTTTTTTTTTGTTGTTGCTCCTGTTGAGCCCTTCGAAGTAAATCATTTTTGTTTCTCCTTCCTCAAAAAAAACCAAAAAAAATATACAACATCAAAAATAAAAATAAAAAAGTTCTTTTCAGAACTACCTTCCCTTTTCCAAAAAAATTGCAAGAATGTTTAGCACTCTAGCATCCTCTATTTCTATTGATACGCTTCCCGATTAGCGTCCGAGTACGCGAACCGGGAGCGAAGTAAAAAAAATATTTTTTTTAAAAAGACGAATTAATAAACAGAGAGTAATGTGAAAACAAAGAAAAATAGAGTGAATAACACACAGTTACTGTAGAAAGAGGAACTGATAAAAGAAGTGAAAAGAGTAGTATAAATAAGTAATAGAAAAAGAAATAAAGGAAGTAGCAAAGACAGGAAACTAAGGGTTACAAAAAAGAAGCAGAGGAACTAATAAAAGTTAAATCTGATAGACATGTAACGTAAAAAGTACTAAACGCTTACCTTATAATTGTCATTACCGTACTGTATTGTCATTTTCATACTTTTTATCTATGTAAAAAAGAACAAAAAAATTTAAATTAATACAAGATGGTAAAAAAAGAGTGAGCATAAGACAAAATGAATGTTAAATGTTAAATGTGGTATACTAGTAAAGCGTACAGCTGACCCAGCAAAGAAGCGTCCCGGCGCTGTATTTTGCTGGGGAACCCATCCTGGCTTTCCATGTGAGATAAACCCTCCTGAGCATCCCCAAGGTGATGCTAGGCATCCCCGGCGCTGATGGGGCTGTTAGTTGAGATTAAGCAAGCTATTACCCAAAGTTGCTGAGTGGCACCCATGGTTGGAGTAGGCACCGAAGCAAAAATTATCAAGTCCGCTGACCAAGGCCCAGGACGACCTCTGCTTCTGGGTCTACCGCCTCTAATCAGTGAGCCACACCAATCCATATACATATTACAAAATCACAATTCAAAGTAGAAAATTAATTAAACATATTTAATGGTTTATTTTTGCTATTATCAGAAAAAATCAAATTTCACTGAGAACAGTGAGTTGAAGGTATTCATCATATACCAGCGGGGAAAAAAAATACACAATCAAAATGATTGTGTTTAAAAAACCCAAATAATATAAATAAACAGAAATAGGAACTTCTCCAAAGTAACTTACTTTCTATGACGTCAAAGGATATCCTATGAACAGCTTATACTCAGTTGTGCTGTTACTATTTTCTGCCCGCCACTTTCTGAAAAATAAACTCAATTGTTTTAAGAAAACTGAGACATACAAAGCAATTTGAAACAGCACACTAAGTTACAGCAACACCTAGAATCATTGTAGTCCAATTACCTACCCTAAATTCTGACTTCAAAAATCAAGTTAAAAGGCAACATTGCTTCATACTCAATTAGTAATGTTTGCTGAAAGAATAGCCATTTTTAAAATTTTAAATAAGCTGTGTAATATCCAGATGTTGTCAAAGTACCAGCATATTATGTAATAACTGCAGTTGCAAATGTTCTTCCTGAAATCGATGACTGTGTAGCAAAAACATTTTTAATTAGACTGGGCAACTTATTTTCTTCTAGTTTATGTAGTTGAAATTGTAAAATGACGTTTCATCCATAAGTTTTCAAAAATAATGTGGACAGCATTGCAGACTTACATTTCCTCTACTCCTTTTTTTGATCTGCTGCTTGACTTTGCTTATAAAAACAAATAGTTTTCGCTCTGTACTACAATTATCCACAAGGCCATATATAGTAGGAGCCATTAGAACCTCTGTAAATTCCTCTAAACAAATCCCAAGCTTCCTTTCCTAAAATTTTGGTTGTAAGAACACCAGGTAAGAATTTTGAAGGTGGAAAGGCAATCTTTTTTTAAAAGTTAAAACAGAATCATTGCAGAATGACCATCCGTTTCCAGATTTCAAATAAGCTGTGTAATGTCCTGAATTAGTTGAAGGACCGTTATGATACATAATTGCAGTAGTTTTAAAAGTCCTTCCTGATATTGACAACTGCGAAGCCACAAAATTATTAATTAAAGTTGTCAATTTAGTTCCATCAGGCCTACATCGTTGGAACATTAAAATTACATACTGGCCATAACTTCGTAAAATTAACGTGGACAGCATTCCAGACTTACATTGCCTGCACTCCATGTTTTGATCGGCTGCATTTACTACCTTATTGAAGGATACTGATTTACTGTCAGGCAAAGTTAAATATATAAATCTTTCTGAGTCTACACTAGTAGTACTTGATAGCCTACAGTTCTCGCAGTCATGCTGCCATTGATAAGAAAGGCCAAATAGATAATCTACATCTACACCCTCATCTGCATTACATCAAGCATATACATTAAAAACTCCTGACAATCCTGCTGAATATTTTCAGAGAATTCTGTTTGACCTGAACATTCGTCTAACAGAAAACGAATTTCAGACACACTTTCTACTCTCGTTTTATCAGCACTACATTTCTCTAACACAGAATTCAACAAACAGCATAAACTTTGTTCCGAATTGATCACAATCTGTTCTTTGAAAGTCTCTAGTGAAAAGAGAACATTAACAACTACATTAGCATAGCAGTTGACACCAGAACTATTTTCAAATTTAAAACCAACAACATTTTCAACAGAATTCATTTTATTCCTGCTTCCACTTTTGGGTTCATCGACTTTTGCTCTTTTTGCTACAACCTCCCTACTATTACTGATATTTATTCGTTTCCGGCCTACCACACGTTTCTCAATCAAAGGATATTGAGGCAAATGTGGCGCATACTCTCTTCTTAACCTATTGTATTCCTTAACACAATATAGATCTGCACAAATGTTTGTGACATCACAGTCAATCAAGTACAAACCCGATAAAGTTTTGACTCGTGACAATGCTACATAAGCCATACCCTCTTTGAATACAGAACTGCCAATATTCACTAAAGCAGTGTCTACACTTAAACCTTGCGATTTATGAATTGTCACCGCATATGCCAAGCAAACAGGAAACTGCTTACGACGAACATATAAGTCTTTAACAAGGAAAAACCTAGCAGAGCAACGACCAATTAGCTGTACTTCCTCAATGCCATCAAATTTAATTTTTAAAAATTCAATTCCATCTCTATTTCTGTATTTCTCAAAATCAACAACATTACCCATTGATCCAGTTACCAGACCTCTTTCAACATGTAAATTCCTTCTCAAAATGATTCGGCAATTTAAACACACATTCAAAGTCTTTTCAAAACCCGCAGTTTTAGATATAGTCTTCTCTAATGAATCCAATTTAGATTTCAAATTCTCTGACAAAATAATTGTTGCTCCCATATGCTCTATTTTGTCAATAGCTTCAAGTTTTACAATCTCTTGTTTTTCTAAATTCAACATTTTGTTGTTGAAGATGGAACATTCTGCAAGAGTTGGCATCAAACATATTCCAGATTTCTTCACAGTAATTTTCTGAAAAATATCCTCTGGCAAAACGTCTTCTTCTGGATATAAATTTGACAGTAATCGTGCATGTAAAGCTTGTTTACCACGCTCAGTCACTCTCCCGATTCTAATATCTTGTAGAATATTCTTGTAATCTTCGTCCTTCGCCTGACGCATATTTTCACGCAGCTCAGCATAACTGAAGTTTAACCATATGTTAACGTTGCCAATGCTCCCTAGGCACTTCTTGGTATCTTCATGTGTAAGCAGTTTAAACACTGGTTGTCCTTTCACTGGTGTCAGCTGCAGAAGATCACCAAAAACAATGATGTGTTTGCCACCGAATAACACATCATACTCTGTTTTAAGAACTTCCTGCATTCTTAAATGCACAAAAGCAAGCATGAGATTGGAAACCATGCTTACTTTGTCAATGATAAGAAGTTTCATCTTCTTCAAAACTCGAGATACTTCACAACAAGCATCTCCAGATAACTTGTGGTATTGTAATTTGTTATCATGCTCCACTGGCAGCATCAGTAACCGATGCAAAGTAATCCCTTTAATGTTATGAGCTGCCAGTCCAGTTGGAGCGGTCACAACACAAGACAGTGATGAATCAGTCCTTTTCTGCATATAACATGAAATTGCTTTAATAAGGAAACTTTTTCCAGTTCCTGCTTCTCCACTCACGTACAGTCGGACAGGCTTCAACGACGTACATGAGCACTCTTTCTTCTCATGACTTAATCCATGCTCAATTTGGTTGGTAACTTCGACATATATTTTCCTCTGCTCAACGTTAAGTTGTCTTTCCAATTCTTCTAAGTTAACCGCATCCTTCTAAGCATGTGCCATGGCTCTTTCCACTTCAATCCTGGCAGTAGCAGCTTCATTTTCAATAACTGGTTCTCCTAGTGGATCCTGACTCAATGAAACAGAACTCTGGCTGTCCTGAGAACTGTCTCTAGCAATCTCGGCTGCAATTGTTGCTTCCTGCTCAATTTCTGCATTCAACATTTGTAGATATTTTGGAAAAACAGGACATTCTATGGACTCCTTGGCTGCATTGAAAGAGTCTTCATAACAGAGGAAATCTCCAAGCAGTTCCTCTTCTGCACGCCAAGGCTTGAAAAGTTGCAAAAGAGCTAAATAGAAAAACTCTTTTCTTTCGGGAGACTCGCAATCCAATTTTCGATGATTTATCAATTGACATTTTTTTTGCTTCACCAGACATCCCTCACTTCCAATTACAGCATACACACCTTTATCAATATCTTCTTTGATGTTCCTCTTGAAAATGTAATTTTGAAGAACTTCATACAGACAAGCATTCTCCAGGTGACTGCTTCTATTTGGATAATATGTATCCAACATGTTGCTCTTCAAAATATCTGTACTGTTTGGCTCCTTCTCCGCCAAATACTCAATTTCCCGTACAGGTTTCAGAACTCGATTACGCGTTGCAGCAAGACCAAGACTCGCCCAAATGATACTCCTAGATTTGGCATAGAGACTTGCTGAAGATAACCGGTCAGAACATTCATAAGCTCCAATTTCTCGATGCGACAACATCTTCAGACTGAAACTGTACAACTTCTTACTGAGGCTCTTTTCATGGGAAATATCCTCCCACATATCCTTCAGTTCTATCTTTTCTTTTTTAGTGATGTAAGACGTCGCATACCGAGCAACAGCCATACAGTTGTCAGCCACAAACTGTATATCCATGTTAGCATTCCACATGGACAAAATCACTGGGTTGTAGTCGTTGATGTGCTTGGACTCTTCATTTCTTTTCAAATTGTATGTGTTTTTGGGTGATTTCCTCGTCACATTATGTCGCAGCGATGACATCAAATTGTTAACTCTTCCTTTAGATATCACCGACCGTGGAAATGAAAAACGACATTTGGTGTAGTATTTGTCCTTGTTTCTGAATTTTCGACGACAGTACTTTCCACAACGATGACTTTGAAACCGTAAAACTTGTTCTCTTAGACTTTTGTCTTCATTTGTCTTTGGAACAGCACATGTAGCATACTGTTCTATGAAACTCATCACTAAGTCATCCGGATCTGTTCCAAATTTAGGTGCATCTTTGATCCGTAGTAGCATATGTATATGAGGAGCACCTCTTGCTTGATACTCCTTTCTCCAGAAGAAATCCAACACCTCTCCAAGAGGTGGATTTTTCTTGTTCGTGATGAAAGACATCATAGCTTCAAATCTATGATTGAAGTACCTGTAAACATTCACAGGATCCAAAGAGCACAGTTCTCCAGGTGTCTTAAATTTAATATTTTCAATGTTTCCATTTACCTCTCGTAGAAATTCAAGTAAGTCTTCCCAGCCATACTCAGCACAGCTGAGAGTGAGGAACCATGTGGGAGTTCCTAAGTTCCTCAGCATACATTTTAAGTCACCTTGACGGCGGTACCAATACTCATTTGTACCACGCTGACAAGCCATGAGATTAATCAGGTGAGAATCCAAAATACTGTCTTGCACATTGACTTTATCCATAAAGTCCCTTGCTGAGATATTTCGCAGTTGTATACCACTTTTCAAGATGTGGTTCACTGCATAAGACAATCCAGAGAGATCACTTTCAAACAATAGATGAAATAAATAGGGAATGCATTGTCGAAACCTAGGATCTTCTGTATACAATCGTAAAGTCCGGTATTCTGAAGCAGGAATTTGAACAGGTCGCTCATCATAACGTCCTCCTCGACCTGTGGGAAATAACTGTGGGAAACACCGAGCTTCCAAACTTTCCTCCCAAACACTAATAGGACTCCCTTTGACTTGTTTCATTTGAAACAACTCAATAGCATTCCCCATGACTTCCTTGGAATGCAAAGGATGAACACTATAATGTTCATATATTTCTTCCTTTTTAGAGGATTCTATTTTCTCAATTTGACCAGGACACAAATCGCTGTCCTCTTCTTCACTTACTTCCTCTTCTGCAACACATACATTCTTGTAGTACTTATTATTTTTTATCAAATACAATGTTGCCTTTTTAACTTTCCTAACATCCACTAAATCTTGCCAGATTTTCTTACTCTTTGTCGGAACACCATTAACTATGATAACCAGAGGTTCCTCTTCCACTTTCTCTACTCCAATTGTATTAATGTTTTTCTTTAAATCCAAAGGCAAATAAACAACCCTTCCCTTTAATCCTCTCTGTAAATCTGATGGAGGCAACTTCCCTGTCTTTGGCTCCATTCGTACAATAGCCTGGAAGGGATGGACACTTTGAATCAAAATACATTCATAAGTATTTAAATCCTTAAATTCATAAGGAATGTCATCTAAATCCAGATTATTATAAACCGCTCTAGCAGGCATCTGGTTTTGGTTTAATTTGTTATAGCAATAAGTACACATACGTTGGTCTGCTCCCAAATCAAAACAATTTTCTACCATCAAGTATGTGGCAAAATCCTTCCATTCACTATTGTGTTCCATATCACTCTTTGCATATATATCCACTAACTTACTCTGATTCTTATAATAAGTCAGTCGACAACACACACAAGTGAAATTAGGCCTCTCACTTGATTTCACCATAAACGTGGAAATTTCCTTGTGAAACTTATCTGTACTGAAAATCTGTTCACTGTCTTCCACATTACCATCTTCTAGTGGTTCAATATCAACATTATTCTCTTTACCAGCAAAATAACAGAACTCAATTTCTTGACAAATATTCTTCACATCTACTTCAGAACCATGCAAAAGAGCTTTGCTTAATTTTTTAAGCATAATTGCTGGACTCTTAGCATAATACAACATTCTAACTAATTTCCTCACTTTATTATGATGCACTGCAAGCATCCTGAAATGATGAAATACACTCTGGCATACTCTCCTAGAAAGACAAGCCAGTGAATGACCACGCAAACCTGTCACTTGTCTCACTCTGCAAGGATCTAATTCTTGCAACAACTTTATTTTTTGCTTTACACTTTTCTTATGAAATGTCCGTATAAAATCACAAAGCAAATTGATAGAATCCTGTCGCACACTGCAAAAAGAACTACACTTCCAGGTGTACACTGGTCCCTTAGGACGTCTCCCTAAAACCTCATCACTTAGCGCCTCTTCTGCATCTGCAGACACAAGTATTTCTTTTTCAACCGGATGACCATCTTTTACCTCATATGCTCGACCACTGCTGTCAACTGCATGCACCAAAACATTGTCCTGAAAATAACTCTCCTCATTAACAAATGCCTCACTATTTGAACTATGCATCCATTCTCCTAAGAAAACTTCACAAAAATTACTCCGATTAACGTCTCTCTTCCATCTACTATTAGATTTGAAAACATAGATTACCTTGTTTAGTTTCCTAATTCTATTAATTACCAAAATAAATAACTTTCGCTTGATTTCGAAAGCCTGATCAATAATTTTCTCTACATTTTTCTTTTTCTTATAAAATGACACTTTCTGTTGACCTTTTTTAAATTGTTTTACCAAATTGACAATTACCCTGTTACGGAACATTCGCTTACGAATGTCCCTGAAAATATTTGCCCTTCTACTGCCATGCACAGAGTTATCTCCTGCTCTGGCACAGACTTTTTTGACGGGCCTTTCCTTTCCATTTAAATTGGCTCTCTTTTTCTGGACTAAAACTTGTTCTGTAGTTATACTTTTGTTTCTACAAATGTTTTTAAGGAATGATTTCGTTCTCTTACCCGGTGTTCTCTTCGTCCGTTGAGATAATATTAAAGTAGAGGACTGCTGCAAAATATTTGGTAATTGCTGTCTTTGACGTTTTGTAGCCTTTCGAATTCTATCCTTAGACGGCATTGTCTAATTCCCAAATAATCTGCAGTTGAATCTGTGGTGAAATATAATAAAAAATGTTATTAACCACTATTACCGAACAGTAAATCAATAACAGTAAGAACTAGATTCGACAATGCTATAAAAAAAAAAGTATGCACAAGGGTGCAGGGGGTATCACTTTGACACCCTCTGACACCCTCAAAACAGGCACAGGTGCCATGTGGCAAGCAAACCAGCCCTAAGGGCATGTCTGTCTGTCACATGGCATAGGTGTGCATGCACACATGTGCATGCACACCTGGATTCGGTATTTTAACACCTAATTGGATTGGGTGTTAAAATACCGAATCTAAAGGGCCTGTGGGACAGAAAGTAGTCCCACCTACATCCCAAATTTAAAAATCGGTAAAATTACCGATTCGGTATTTTTGCGATTCGGTAATTTTACCGAATCGGTAAAATACCGAATCGGACAAAAAAAGGTCCCCTACATCTCAGTAGGCCAAATACCGGTCGGAAACGGCCGAAATCGGCCGTTTCCGACCGGTATTTGGTACCTACATCGGGCCCTTTATGTAAAACACCTAGGGCCAGATGTAGGTAAATCACATGTACCGATTTTGAAATACCGAATATTACCGGTATTTCAAAATCGGTAAATGGGATGTAGGTACCAACATCTGATTTATTACCGATTCCTTAAAAATTCGGTATTTACCGATTCGGTAAATACCGAATCGATATTTGCTATTGAATCCTATGGACCTTGAAGCATTGCGTGACATTGATCCACATCCTGTCCATCGCCTGTTTTGTTTGCAATGTGGCACACAGACATGCCCTAAGGACACGTCTGTCTGTCACATGGCATATGTGTACATGCACAGATGTGCATGTACACAGGAATCGGTATTTTACCATGGAATTGTATTCCATGGTAAAATACCGATTCTGAAAGGCATGTGCCAATGGAAAATTGGCTACCCACATTTCAATCTTGCATTTTCGGTAAAATTACCGAATCTGTAAAATTACCGATTCGGTAAAATTACCGAATCAGAAAAATTACCGATTCGGTAAAATTACCGAAAACGCAACATTTAAGGGCCCCTACATGTCAATGCCCATTTACCGGTCGGTAACGGCCGAATTCGGCCGTTACCGATCGGTAAACCGGACCTTATCGTCCCGTTAAACATCTCACCTTTAGCTGAGTTCTCCCCTATCTCCAAACAGGAATTACTTAAAATCATAGGCCGAGTTAAATCGGGCTCCTTGGTGGACCCTTGCCCTCCTGACATATTCAAAGTGGCACTACCAGGAATAGAGGAAGAGGTTCTGCATCTATTGAACACTTCTCTATGCACAGGACAGATCCCTCTAGCTTTTAAAGAGGCTCGTCTGATCCCCTTACTGAAGAAACCTGGTGCAGACACAAAATGCCTGAAAAATTTCCGGCCCATCTCTCAGTTGCCTTTTTTGGCTAAAGTGGTTGAGCAGCACGTGTTAGCTCTACTATCGGGCCATCTAGAGAGCAATAACCTGCTGGAGACCAATCAGGCAGGGTTCCGTGCTAATCATAGCACGGAACTAGTTATGCTATCCATTCTAGATGAGTTAAGAACGCGGGCTGATGTAAAAACACCGAGCGCCCTGATACTACTGGATCTCTCCGCGGCATTTGATACCGTGTGTCACAAACAGCTTTTGTCGCGGTTGAGATCCTTTGGCGTCATGGGTACAGCACATGCATGGCTCACATCATTTTTTCAGGGTAGGACACAACGAGTGCAGCTGGGTGACCTGCTTTCCACCCCTGCTCCAATCACCTGTGGGGTCCCACCGGGCTCTGCCTTGTCACCCCTACTCTTCAACATCTACCTGCAGCCACTAATTGCTCTCCTGAACAGGATGGATTGCCTAGTGTACAACTATGCTGATGACACCCAGATTATCATCCGGCTGGATGACGGTCCGGGAGCATCCACTAGGTTACAGGACATATTGAAAACCACAGTCAATTGGATGTCCGAGAATTCTCTGAAAGTCAATCCGGACAAGACGGAAGTGTTGCCCATCTCCATCTCGGGCAACCCTTGGAGCGAGATATTCTGGCCTAGGGAGCTGGGCGCACCACCAAAACCGGCAGCCGCAGTCAAGAGCTTAGGCCTATATGTGGATAATAAATTATCCATGGAAAAACAAGTTACCACCGTAGTGGGTACCTGTATAGGCCTCCTAAGACAACTAAGGAAGATCTCTGCCCTACTCTCATTCCCTACTTTGAGACACGTGGTCTCAGCCACAATTTTAGCTAGGCTGGACTACGGGAACTCCCTATACTTAGGTTTGCCACAGCGGCTGCTGGACAAACTACAGGGAGTCATGAATGACGCAGCTAGGCTGATATTTAAAAAACCCAGGACTGCCCATGCCTCTCTCCTGATGCAGGAGCTGCACTGGCTCCCAATTCGTCAGAGAATTGTCTTCAAAGGACTGTGTATTGCTCACAAGTCGCTGTATGGCAAGGCACCAAAATACCTGAAATCTCGACTATCCCCCTACACACCGGGTAGGACCTTGCGTTCGTCAGACGCCACTCTTCTGTCCCAATCCCGCTTCAAATTGACCACGGTGGGGGGCCGTGCATTTTCCAACACGCTCCCAGCTTTATGGAACAAATTGGATCCAGAGCTCAGGAAGGAAAATAATTTACTTTCCTTCAGAAAAAAACTAAAAACAGTTTTGTTTAAACAAGCATGGAGCAGATCCTAGGTGCACAGTTGGTTTCAAGTGAATGTAACATCTTATCACGTAAATCTGGACAGACAGCGCTTAGAGACCCCTGTGGTTATAACGCGCCATATAAATTAAATAAATAAATAAATAAATAAATAAATGGCTATTTTCAGCCACCTGAATCTGGCCCCTACATTCATGGGGAACAGACTTAAAATGCCCTAATACACATGAAAACGTTTTTTTAAGGAACTTGCACCTTTTTTTCAATAACTTCTAGCATGGCTATGTAACTCAAACAATCAAAATTAAAATTTGCCAGGCACACATGGGGGCGTATTTACAAGGGCCTTACACTACAAGGAAAATGACTTCAAATGACCAGACACACATGGGGACGTATTTACAGGGCCCTTGAACCCGGGGGAAGTGAATTGAAATTGCTAAGCACACATAAGAGAGTATCTACAATGCCCGTGCAACACTTATGCATCATTTTTTACATGTACACCGTAACATTAACAACACAATTACATCATATATCTGTTCCGCAAAAGCAACGCATTGCAGTAGTCACATCATTTTACCATCAAAAACAATTTCTCCGATTCTGTAAATGTAAATTTACCTACATGTGACCCTGAATTTAGGCGCCTACATACCTTTTCGCCATTTACAGGTCGGAAACGACCGAAATCGGCCGTAACCGGTGGGTAAATGGCCTAAACGACCACCTACATCGGGCCCTAAGTGTGCATGCATTTGATTTCAAACAAAGTTTTAAAACCTTTTATGTAAAACAATTATACACCTACATTCATGTAAGGGCAGGTCTGCCTTTCACATGACATACGTGTGCATGCACAAATGTGCATGCACACCGGAATCGGTATTTTACCATGAAGTTTGATTTCATGCTAAAATACCGATTCGTTAATTTGAGACTCAGAAGACTCCCCCCTATATAGCAAATTTACAGAATCGGTAAAATTACCAATTCAGTATTTTTCCGAACCCAAAATTTTTCCGATTCTATAAATGAAGAATGCAAAACCGCCTTTGAAAGCAGAATGCAGACACTTAACGCAAAACATCATTTTAAATACACAGCTGACTTTCTTATTTACGCAAAAAAGCATACTACTCCTTAACTAAAATATATAAACGATAACTCACCTTTACAAATTCTTTTTGAAATTGAAAACAGTCTCAGAAACACACCAATTATTCTGTACCAGAATTAAAGGTATGCACTCCAGAGGCTGGAACCAACAAAGGCACCGAAACGCTGATATTCAACACACATATCTCTCATGTCAGCCAATAAAAACTCTTCCCTCACTTTTTTCAAATCAACACCCTTCCCCCTCTGCCCTTTCTACCTCTTTTCCTTAGCAACTACCGCCTGCCTGACCTGTCATGGCCACAAGTTCACACAACAATGTTTCAAATGAACTCTGAACTCTCAGTACACCTGCTAATCCACTGCAATCTTTCATAACAACATTTTTAAATAACCATTCAAAATACATCTTTCAAAGAACACATCCATGCACCCTAACTTTCTGTTTTCAGCTATGGAAATACACCAATCAAAATACACCAATCACTGCTAATGAATCATTTACACTTAAACTCCACAGTTTTTTACATTACAAACATCACTATTTCAACTGCCATTTCATTCCCACACTTCATCTGACTGCAGCAAAAACTCCTCTAGCCATGTTTTCAGTCTGGATTCTGGGACATAGCTATATCCACTGGGCTCACAGGTATGCTGAAAACAGAAATTTACACAACCTCGATTTACAAAATGTGGAAATCAAATGGATTGGTCGAAGAGGATTGAAATGTCACCAATTGATACCATTGGTGAAAACCTTTTTAAATATGCCAACCCCTGACCTCATAATAGTGCACTGTGGAGGAAACGATTTGGGCACTTTGACTGGGGTAGTACTGGAAATGCTTTTAAAGGACACCTTTGAACAATTGATGACACTTTTTCCTCAAACTACCTTGGTATATTCCAATATATGCCAAAGACAAAAATGGAGGTGGTCCAATCAATTTTGTCCACAAATTGAGAAATCGAGGAAGCATGTAAATAAGTCTGTTTCAGCTTACATGAGGGACCATGTAATGGGCTGCATCTACAACAATAACTTGCGTTACTACATGCAAGATATCTACAGAGGAGATGGCGTGCATTTCTCAGATGAGGGGAACAGAATTTTCATACTAAATTTAAGAATGTGTATTGGTTCCTACTTATAACTTTCTAGAACATACACAGAACCCAAAAGCTCTTTTCAGAGATACCTTAACTTAGTGTACTCTTTTAAAATTTCGAATGAACCTTTTTTTTCCACTTAATTTCACCTATATTCGCTTCCCGGTATGCTACCCAATTCGCGTACCTGCAGCTAACCACACGAAAAAAAACTTTTTTTTTTATCGACATATATGAGCCTCCTCAGCCACCCTCAGAAAACTTAGGGAAACAGCATACGTCTAAAGTACCCCAATCTTTCCATTCTGAACATTATTTACCCTCCATCTTGTATCTCAATTCTACCGAAACACAAAATGGAGGACTCCCGTAACACTGCAAGTTCGCGTACCGGTAAACACACTGACAAGCACTCGCACAAAAAAGGTGGGAAAGTAATTAACAGAAAAACCACTGGAGACACTTTCACCAATTAAACAGTAGCTCATACTACATACCAATCCCTACCATTTTCACAAATTTAGTTGGAATACCATCTAGCCATTTAGCATGTAAAACTCTCTAAAATCCCTGAGGTAAATTACTTCACAAAAAATATCGAAAGTGTTGGAAATGACAACCAATTAAAATATTACTTTCAATTTCTACTACTATATCATGACATTTGATTGGTTATGTACCTGAATATATATATAAACAAAGAGAAAGAAACACAACCATTTTGACTACTACTTCGTGAAGTGCAGAACAACAAAAAATCAACTGATAACTTCAAATTATATTTAAAAGGTAAGATATTATTTTTAAAACTGAGGGTGCGCCAAAATGCTGGACAATGGGCCCCCCACAGTGTCTGTGAATGGTCTCCTTGCAATTGAGGGAACGTCTCCTTCTCCCTCCCCTATACCTCCTGACACCATCCATCAGAGGCCCAAGGAGGGGCCCCCACCAATGGACCTTAATTGCAGGCGACACCTTTCTTTGTGATAAATCTCCAGGAAAACAAAAGGACACATCACCAGTGTGTGGCCCCATGCTGATGGGCTGAGTGCGAGGCCCTGACCGGCAGCCCACGCTGCCCATGCCTAGCGCCGGCCCTGAGTTAAGGATAGAGTTAGACTTCTCTAGTATAATTCAGAATTGACTAAGAGTTTATTTGATAATTTTCTTCATATTTCTACTTCCAATTTGATACCACACACTGCCCAAAGAAAAAAACACTGTATAAATAACCAAACTACCTGTCTGTACTGAAACCCAACAGTGCCCTATCTGTACTGATATATTTTTTAAAAATTCATTTTTCAAAATTCAAAATGGAAGGAGAAGTAAACAACTTTAAAACTGAAACAGAAAAAAAAAATGAGACAGAAGTTGACATGGATTTCTACGACGACACAATAAACAATGAACTTGTGCAATGTGTAGATGCAGTAGATTTTCTACTGAAAAATGAAGAAAAAAATGATCACGATTTTTTAGATTTTCTTTTAAATTTTGAAAAACAATCTGAAAAATAAATTTAAATTTCTTAATTCAAAAATTGTTTGACACATTATTTATTTTTATATATATATTGAAAACTAGTAGCAAATTGATTATAACGTGAAGTCAGACTTTAAATATACTGTGCAACTTTTTGGTGTTACATACTAACTTTGTACATAGTTACTTCCTTTCTCCCACTATATTATCTCCAATGTGTATTTGCAAAAACAACAAGTGACAACATCAACAACATCTCTTTATCATCTCCTGCCTCCATGTTGTTTCGGCTTTCCAGACAGACTATGGTATGAATTCCATATACCACAATAACTTCTTTATCAACAAGCAACATATCTACAAAGGAGACGGCGTTTATTAAATTATACACTCTACATTGATACCTACATGTAGCTACGTAAATAAAAATAAACAAAAAAAACAACAAAACGAACAATCAATAAACATACAATAAGTTAAAAGTCAATCATTCTTGTTTCCTTATACTACGCTCCCCAGACCGCTTTCCAGTACGCGAACCGGGCGCACCCCACGAAAAAAACTATTTTTTTTTTGGCCCCGCGGGGCACTTTAATATCCCCCTCATCAATCCTAGGAGGTCAAAAGGGATCTACCTTGCCCCCTTTCCTTCATTTCCCCCTTCGTTTTGGCCTCCTCTTGTCTCTCGATCCTACTGAGAGACAAGATGGCGGCCGCTACAGACTGTTAAGAATGTTGACAGACACCGGAGAGCCAATCAGCTTCGCTTCGAAAAGCTCCGAAACGCGAAAAGTACGCGAACTAGTCCGCTATCTAGGACGCTGTCACAGATATATCTGTTTTTTTAAACGTCAATTTCTCAAAATCCACTGGAGCACATATATTGAGACCCAGCAAAGGCACATTGGGCTAACAGTCCCTACAATTTTGCCAAGTTTCGTGTAAATCCATTCAGCCGTTCGAGCTAAAAGTGAGGCCAAACGCCCTAGAGAAATTAACATGGGAAAAACGCGTTTTGGGACCCCCCTTTTTTCTCGGCCCCCCCTTGACGAAACCCCCCCAAATTTTTAGGGGCTGATCAGAAACAAAATGTGCCATTTTCCTGACAATTTCAGCCGATTCCGTCCACAAACGCCAAAGTTATTAGACATAGAATTTTCAAAAGTTCCATAGAGAAAAAATCCTAACTATATATACCTACTGGCGACCGCCAGTAGGTAATATATATACATATATAAATATATGTATACATATAAATGAGACTACCTGCACTAAATAAATAAGGAAATGACCTAACTGGTCCGTGTCCGTGTGCTTTGTATCCTGGCTGGTGTGACTCCAGAGCGTGGTAACGAGTGACGGATTATTGGATATAAATATATATATATATATATATATATATGAAAGCTCCTCTGCATTTAGATTTGGTGCGCTCACGAACGGGTGCTTTGCAGCGGAAATGCAAACCGCGCTCTCATGTATATGCTCTCTCCTCCTTCCATCAGGGTGAATGAAGCACTCACAAGGGTGTTGATTCTTCTCAAAAGTGCTTTTTTAATTTATTTTGCCAGCCATAACATGACGCGTTTTGGCTACTGCCTTATTCTTATGTTATAATGTTTCGCGCTCCAACGCCATTTTTAAAAAAGAGATCAACATCAGGTCACATGATGCACACAGATGTAAAAACAAAAAGAGGACTATAACCCATCTAATTTCCAGGTGCCATCTTGTAACATGTTCTATACAGTTCTATGCTTGCGTAGGAGAAAATGCCTAAACATTATTTGAGAAGTTAATCGCATTCTCCCAACCTTCTATGTTATATCACATTTAGAGGTATTATTATCCAATGATAATATCAAGCATCATAGAATTGACTTGGTATATCGGCTTAACCCAACATGCATAACATAGGCATTCCCACATATTAGATATCAAATATCCGATATCAAAATCACGCCGTATATCGGCTTTGTCCCCCCAATTTAGAGTGCATAAGTGACAACAAAAATTAAAATCCAAACTAACATGACATGTCATTTACTTCTAATAACAGTGAATGTGTTTCTTAGCTTGTAATTCTGTACCTCACATTCAGATCAATCGCCCAAATGAATTGACAGTTGCTCTCCTATATTCATACCCTTTGGGGCCTTTGTCCCCAAATCGATTATGTATCTTGACTCCAACCTGCGTAATTTTCTGATCCTGTCACCACCCCTTATATGCAGTGGGACCAAATCAATCCCATAGTATCTTAGAAGTTCTCTATTGCTACCATGCTACTCGGCAAAATGCCTCGCTACTGGGTAAGTTGGATCCTTCTTAACTATCGCCCTCATATGCTCAAGTACTCGCATCTTGATAGAAGTAATCGTGCTCCCTATATATTTCAATCCACAGGGGCACTCAAGGCAATAGACCACATAGGTGGTACTGCATGTGATGAACTTCTTTATAGTCCGGGGTTGTTTGAGCCCTATCACTTCATAAAGTAAGGTTTGTCTGCTTCCTGCACAGGCCTTGCATTTGCTGCAAGGATAGAATCCTCTAAGAGCCCTTAGAGTATTGCCCGTGCTCGGAACGTTATGAAAATGGCTCTGTACTAGACTACCTCTGAGCTATCTAGATTTTATATACGTAATCATTGGGACAGATGGAATGTCAGAGCCAATGATTTCATCAGTTTTCAAAATATTACAATGTTTTCGCATGATCTTACTTATCTCATTGGCCTCATTGGAAAAAGTAGTGATCATCCTAAATTTATTGTCACATTCACTGGTCTCATTTTTCTTATCTTTCTCTTTCAAAAGAATTTCTCTAGGGATGTTTGCTACCCTTTCAAGGGTTGTTTCCAAAAAATCTTGGTTGTATCTTCTATTTACAAACCTATGCAGACTGGCTGAAGCAGCAACCTTGAAATCAGATTCCTGTGTGCTGTTACGCTTTAATCATAAAAATTCCCCATAGGGGATACTTTCCACTAGTTTAGTTGGATGGTTGCTAGTCACGCGAAGTACCGAGTTCCCAGCTGTGGGTTTGCGGTACAAAGACACATTTGGTTTATCATCAATCACACTTACTTTCAAATCTAGAAAGTTAACCGAGCTAGAGCTGACCTCCCCACTAAATTCCAAACTGATGACATTGTTATTGATATCATTTATGAACTCATAAGCTGTTTCCTCTGTCCCATTCCAAACAATGCACAAGTCATCAATATAGCGGTACCAAGAGATCACCTTACTCATATCAATCCTCCCTTGTGCTTTGGACACCTGCTCCTCCCCCAGTCCACGAACAAGTTCGCGTAACTGGGGGCGAAGCAGGTGCCCATCGTTGTACCAGAGATCTGGCGATAGTACTCATTGCCATACACAAATATATTGTTCGTCAGGCAGAACTCAGTGAATTGTAAGATCATCTTGTTATGCTCAGTATACTTCAAGGACTATTTATTCAAAAAGTGTGCGATTGCTTCCAGTCCATGCTCATGATTAATACGAGTATACAGACTTGTGATATCTAGGACAATCAATTTGTAATCTTTTTCCCATGTTAAGTTCTCAATTTGATTCAGGAAGTCCCAAGAGTCTTTGATGTAAGCAGGCAGTTCTTTACCAAATGGAAAAAGAAAAAAATCAATAAAAATAGATAAATGCTCTGTAAGTCCACCTTGCGATGAGACTATAGGTCTCCCCGGTGGCTTTTCACAGTCTTTGTGGATCTTTGGAATATGGCAGAAAGGAGGCACCACCGGATTCAAACATCGGAGAAACAAAAATTTGTGCATACTTAACATGGATTTATCCAGCCATAGTTTAATAAGATCGTGATATCGCTGAATACTTTCCAAATATATATTGTGGGTGACAGTTTGATAATTGGTTTGATCCAATAGTTGTTTAAGTGCCTCCATGTTGTAATTAGCTTTAGTCTGAAGGACAATATTCCCTCCTTTATCGGAAGGTTTATAAACTATATCAGTGTCTTCCCGTAATTTTTCAATCGCTTTGTGTTGTTCTTCCGTTACGTTACCGGATCTTCGAACACTCCCTAGATTTCTGAATGTTTGCAGATCTCTCACAACTGCATCTGAAAATATATCTATGGCATCATGTGGTAATTGGGGTAAGAACTGTGATGTAGGTTTAAATGGGCTTTGTACCTTCTCTTGTTGAAAACCCAAATGCACTTGTTCTTTCCAATTGATCTCCCCTCACATTGTCTTCTCAGTGTTCCTCCAGTCTTAGCGACTCCATCACTTCCAAAGCTGATAGATCAGCTTCTATTAGAATATCCGTTTCCTCATTAGAATTCATTGATTTTTTTCTGTTTCAAGCAGCTGGGTTTAGTCTTGAAATATTTATGAAGTTTTAGTTTGCGTGTCATCCTAAAAAGGTCAATACGTGTCTGCGTATATTCGCATTTATTGGATGGACAGAAAGAGAGTCCCAATCTTAACACCTGTTGTTCCGTGATTGTCAATACTTTTGGTGTTAAATTTACAATTTTGAGATTGTCTAATTCCATTTCTTGGTTTTCTTGTTGCGAGTGAATTTTTTCTTTGCATTTGCGCCTTCTGATCCAACCACCCCTCCTTATTTTTCTTTTTCTGATTCCGGAGGTCTTGTTTTGCCCCCTCTTAGCCAAGTCTGCTGCATCAGGCGAAATTCCTCCTGAATAGGAGTCTTTATAGTTATTGATTTCCCCGATCCATCATCAGAAGATTCTTCTCATGTGACTTCTGATTCTGATGTTTCAGTATGTGTCATTTCTGGGATATTGGCTTTGGCTTTCAATTCTTTATGTGGGCCGTCGAACTTCTTTGCAAAAGTCGGAACTCTTCATTGAGCATAATCATGCTCGTCCCGTGCAAACTTTTCTTTCTTTATTTGTTTAATTTTTGCTTCATATTTTTCCAAGCGCCTTTTCATTTGTTCTCGTAATTCCTCAACTTTGCTTTTATCTTGCTCGGTGTTAATTTCTGCTTCCATTTTTTCAATTTGCAACAACGCTTTATCCGGAATCCCGATTGCTCCATGCGAATTTCACAAGAATAAACAGCATTCCTTTGCTTGACTCTGCTGTGTGGGCTGCCCATTCGCCTACTAATTTGGGGTCAGGATACTCATACGCAGGTATAGTATAGATACGTAAGCCCCTGGGTATTCTGTCAATGTGGATTGAAATATATAGGGAGCACGATTAATTATATCAAGATGCGAGTACTTGAGCATATGAGGGTGATAGTTAAGAAGGATCCAACTTACCCAGTAGCGAGGCATTTTGCCGATTAGCATGGTAGCAATAGAGAACTTCTAAGATACTATGGGATCGATTTAATCCCACTGCATAAACAAGGCTTTCTTCTTTTTAAGAAAAGCAGGGGTCTGCACTACCCCCTTCCTAGGCCCCTTCTCGACCCACAGACCACCACCTCTCTGGACCTGCTCCTGTAAACAGAAAGAGGTGGCCTCGCTGTACCCCTCCTGGACCCATGAATGGCCATACATGGCCCTGGGGACCACCACCTCCCAGGGCTAGCTTCTGCTATGACCCGGGATGCCCACCCACAAGACATAGCTGTTTGCTTTTGCTTGGCGGGAGCATTTCCAATTCCCGCCAATTAAAAGCAAATATTTCAATTCCAGCGGACTGAGCTGTCAAAGTGCTCCCGCCCACGGGAAGCTTAGGTTTAATCTCTCTCGCTGCCCACAGACATGCAGGCAGGGAAAGAGACGAAACAATTGCTTCTTCACGGAGGGAGCTGCCTTTCCAGAAGCTCCCTTTGAGCATCAGCAATGCCAGCTCATGAAGGAGGCGGGGAGCTGGCTGTGTCAGAAACTAGCAGAAAGACGTAGAATAAAGGTTCAAAACAAAGATGCAAAATAAAGGTATTAGATGAGCAGAAAGAGGCAAAATTAAGTTCGGGAACAAGCAGAAAGAGGCAGAATGAAGGTCAGAGACAGGCGGAGCAGAAAAAGATAAAATAGAGGTCAGAAAAGAACAGCTAGAGACAGAATAAAGGTCAGAAATGAGGTGACAGATGCAAAATAAATGTTAGAACGACCAGAAAGAGGCAGAATAAGGGCCAGAAATGGGCAGCAAGAGGCAAAATAAAGGTGAGAAACGAACAGAAAGAGGCAAAATAAAGGTGAGCAACAAGCAGAAAAAGGCATGGTAGAGGTGAGACACCAGAACCAAGAGGCAAAATAAAGGTCTGCAATGTGCAGAAAAAGGCAAAATACAGGTGAGAAATGAGCAGAAAGAGGCAAAATAAAGGTCATACATGAGCAGAAAGAGGCAGAATACAGGTCAGAAGGGAGCAGAAAGAGGCAGAATATAGGTCGGAAGGGAACAAAAAGAGGCAGAATAAAGGTTAGAAGGCAGAATAGTAGTCGGAATCAAGCAGAAAGAGGCATAATAAAGGTCAGGAGCGAGCAGAAAGAGGCAAAATAAAGGTCAGACATGAGCAAAAAGAGGCAGAATAAAGGTCAGAAGGGAGCAGAAAAAGGCAAAATAGAGGCCAGAAACTAGCAGCAAGAGGAAGAATAAAGATCAGGAGCAAGCAGAAAGAGGCAAAATAATAGGCAGAACGAACAGAAAGAACCAAAATAGAGGGCAGGAGAAAGGAAAGAAGAGGCAGAAAACAAGTGAAGGAGGCACAAAACTGAAGGCAGTGGTTGGTTGACAATGTTAGACAAGCCAGGGGTGGATTAAAAGTCAATGAAAGACATATGGTGTTGGTTGGCAAATACAATGAGAGTGAGACCTCAAACTTATTTTCCAGCTGTGCTGCACTGTCATGGAAAACTGCTGATGAACTGTATAAATGAATGACACAGCACACAATATTCGGGGGTGGTCCATGACCATGGCCACTCTCTTGTAAACTCAACTGTTAGAGCATGAGCAGGAAAAAGAAAATCTTCTCAACAAACAAACATGGTGAATATAATTTATAATACTAGCTTCCTTGGGCATGCAATCTTCACGGTAGACAAAAGAGTACCAAAAATGTGGTATTCTTAGTCTTACTCTTACAGTACCACAAGATTTATATAGTAGAGAGAGAGCAATTACCAAAGCAGAAGATAAGTGAACCAGAGAACGGAAAAAGTCAGCTACCAAAAAAGAAAACCAATTAATATAAGGAGAAAAAGATTATACAGGAATTATTATTTTATTTTTTAATCCATTGTGTTTTGCATGAGTGTGTTCATTTCCCATCCCCTTTACCACATGGTAGGACGGCGGCAGGTAAGGGTGTCAGTGAAACTTTTTTTCTCACCGGCAACAATAGCCTCCAGGCAGCAACTCCCATCCTGGAACCCAGCACCAACATTCCAATACCCCAAGATTCTACCCTAAGCCCACAACAATCATAATACCCAACATAAGGGAAATAATAATACTAAATAATAAGACTCACTAGGCTGAACAGATCCCTCAGCAGCGGCGCTGGTGGTCGGCACCTCCTCACCAGCTCTTCCTGAACTTGTCTCAGCAACATCCCTCTTCTTGCCCTTGGGTGCTGATGTAAGAAATGAAGAACATAAAAAAAATTGTGCTGCAGGTAATCTCCACAAAATTATTATTACAGGCAAATGCAGTCATATTGTACTTCTCTAAAACAGATCACCTACGGTACTAGTTTCTAGTCTATCAACTATCATTGAGTTGCCCAAACTAATCCTAAAATCCCTAGTCCAAATTTCTTAACAAAAACTAAGTTTGGAACTAATGCATTGCAGTGAATGATCTTTTATTCTATTCTCATTTCTCAACCCTCTTGATGGCCCAATGCAGTCTCCCTTTTTGCAATGCATAGATGCATACTACACATTGCTGTGAAATAGCTTGAAACTATACAAGCTACATAAACAAAGTCACAGAGAGGACGCTACTCACTGATATCACTGGTTCACTATGGACAAGGGTACAGTCTGCAATGGCTTCTTATTTAATCAGCCAAAGTGAGCGCCAATGATGAGTACGATTAGTTAGGACTGAGCTCCTGCCTATCAGAAACTAGAAACTGGATCACATAATAATATTCCAACGTAAACTAAACAAAACTTACCTCTGAGTGTGAGCAGCATGCTATTCGGGAAAGAAAGGTTAGCATTGTAGAACACAGACACAACAAATAATTAATACTCACTGAGCCCCGAAGTCTCAGCGCCTATAAGGCAGAGCAGGTGCTGTTCCTGGCCTAAGATATCCGCCCAGTGATGTGTCACTTGCTGGACGGTGCGCTGAACCTGGCTGGTGCGCCGCCTGCAGTGTCGCACTCTTCCCCAGCGCAGCCGAAGCTCCCACAAGGGGCATCGACTGCTGGGCGTGCCACCTGCCGCCTGTTGCCAACATGGAGGGGATGTGGTACAGCGCGAATATAAATAGTGCTGGTACCTCCTCCTCGCTGAAGATTACCCGAGGCTGCACACCTGGGCGCCGGCGCAGTCAATTAAGTAGACAACCCTCTGCTATGGTGCTGGGTGGGGTAAAGAAAGATGAGAACAGAAGGGAAAGGAAGGAATGGACAGAAGAAATAAGGAAGTAAGTGGAAAAATAAACAACATTGAAAAAGTCACAAAAAACACCCAAAAAATTACAAAACAAAATAAAATACACATACACTAATATAATAAGTAAAAATGAGGTGTAGATAAGTTTCAAAGGAGGAGATATTGTATCTATGCCTTGTTATTTGGGAGTTACACTCTCATTTAATCTCTCATGCACGCAGGCAAAAAACACAGGCAGATTTATTAGCATTTTGTGCCGGGTTTGAGTCATAAAAGTGACCAAATTTAATTTGAATTAACTTTGCGGCATAATGCTTGTTTTCTGTGGAAAGCTGATTGAAAGTAACGCAAAATAGTGCTTTGAGCTGCTTTGCATTAGTTTGTGTCATGGGGGTGTTCCATGGGCGTTCTCATGCAACCACCCATATGTTTGTACTTAAAGCCCTGTCTACCAACAATAGTATACAGGGTTTTGTGTAAAAAATGCTTTTTTGAGAGTGACGTTAACTTGGAGAAATGCTTTTATTTCTCCAAACTTCTCACGTGTGCTGCACACTTCCAAAACATCAAAAAGTGTTTAAGTTTGTTGAGGTTTAGTAGTTTGCACTGGTGGCGTCCACTTCCACTGCTCCACTACAAAACGTATGCTAGCCATCATGCACGCACCCTTGCACTATGGTGCACAGCATCAGATAACCTAATTGTGCGACATCACTAGGGAGACTCGCAGGACAGTGCCATATTTTCTTAGATATGGCGCTTTCCTGCTCTCTACCTTTCACTCAACGCTGAGGAGCAACATTTTGTTCTGTGCTACATTGCATGACATCCTTGTAAATTTGCCTCTGTGTATCAAGTCCTCTGTTTGGCTTGCACAGGCGTGTTTAAAAAAAAAACATATGGGGGGTGTCTATTCTCTGAAGGTAGCATACAAAGCTAAAAACCTATGCTACTGTGGAGTGGAGCGTTTTCTGAACCCCTCACAGCGCACAGAGATTGTAAAAAGCCACCAACCACATCCTGGTTATTATTACCAGATAAGGAACCAACTTATGTCTCATTGTGAATCATTGCATGTGCGTGGGTGGAGGCCTGCTTGTGACAGCAGACCGCTATCCCAGCATTCACATCCACTCTGGTGCTCGCATGACTTTATTTATTTATTTTATTTTTATTTAATGCGATTTTATATAGCGCGAACATTACCTGAAGGTGTCAGAGTTCTTTACATAAGAACCAGTTGCGATACATAAGGACTCAGGATTACGTGTGTTGCATAAAAGATACAAACAGAAAAAAATTGCAAATGTACAAGTTATAGTCACACAAGGAAGAGCACTCAAGGAAGGGATATGAATGGATATACTCTAACCCCTAGATTCATCAAAGTCCCGTTTTGCGAGTCCTTAATAGCGATTATTAAGGAATCGCTATTAAGGACTTGCAAAACGGGATTCATGTAGGAATCGCAAAATAAATTGCGATTCCTAAACATTCCTTATTTGCGATTAGCAATTTGCTAATCGCAAATAAGGATGCGATATCAAGGGTGCTAGGGGTGTCCAAAGGACACCTTGTAGCACCCCTGAAATGTACATTTAGACTTATGTTGCGCACACACATGTCCAAAGGACATGTGTGTGTGTAACATACAACAGTGCATTTTTCTCAGTTTTCGCTATTTACCACGAAGACAGACTTTGCGGTAAATAGCGGCAAAAAATAGCGAAATCGCAATTTATTAATGGTTCTTGAATAGCATTTAAGGAATCTCAAATTAAGATTCCTTAAATGCAATCGCAATTTGAAAAATCGCAATTTTTTGTGATTTTTCAAATATCGAGTTCATGATCCATTGATGAATTCAAAAAGCCATTTTTGCGGGCGCAAACGGCCGAATTCTGCGATTCGCACCGTTTGCGCCCGCAAAAATGCTTCATGAATCTAGCTGTATGAGTCACCTAGGAATGGTAGAGAGTACAAAAATCTACTGCATATACTAGTGATTAGAGTTCACCCAAAAGTGGCACATTGTGACTTGGAAGGAGGGGCCACTGCCTGCACCGCCAGATGTACCCAAACTGAACACAGGTGTCAGATACTTACAGAATACATTCTGTAAAGTGCCCTCAGCAGCCATTTCATGCTTTGCTATTGCAACACGTGCATTGTAATTTGTAATGGCGCTTACGAATCACAAACCGCCTGTGTGCATTGCGAATTGGGACTTTTGTTGACCAGGCCTATGATTTCGAGCTCCCACACTTCAGTGGTGCAGGCGAGGGCTTCGAGTCTTTCTTCATGAATCAAATCATCTGACCTAGTAAAGCAACCCGTGGATAAGGTAACGTAGCCCCAGTAATCTCCAGCAGCCCAGCCTTTTTTATCGGTTCCTGTTTACAGCACGCTCCAAGGCTCTCCGGCCGCCCAGCGTGCAGCGTAGCCTTGACATTGCCTCAGCTAATCTATGCTTCCCTGGGAATTAATTTTGCGTTTGTCCTCAACAGATGTCAGCCCCTTATCTGTTCACTGCGCACCTGACAAACATTCCACGTGGGCTGAGAATAGGTCTTTGCAAAGCGCCGCATGAAAGAAAAATAAAGGCTTTTTTGTGAGAAGGCTGAGCACGTGCTGGGCAGAGCAGTGGGCTTGTTTATCAGGGCTGTACTATATTTTCAGTGACCCTTAGATATTCACTTTATCTTTGGCCCACAATATGCTTTTTGAGAGGTTCTTCTCACAAAAACACTCCTAGACTAATAATACCGGGTACCCCAAAGATGTTTACTTTATAGCACTAGGAATTCGAAATTTGCTAGTTGTGTACAACATGTATTCCAACTTTGCCTGAAAACAGCGGAGAGTCAACAGGCAAATTTGAGTGCTTTCAGCTACGAAATGTGCCCGACCCATTAATTACCAAGACTTTTCCGCCCATGATGTATTTCGGTACCCAGCGAAATGTATCCAGAGCTGTGGACTTTATTTCACTTGTTACTTACAAAAGTAGTGGTTTGTGAAGGAATGGAAACCCCATGATACTCACAATGAGGGCCTTAGACAATCGCGTGCCTATAAAACACTGGAGCATCATTTCCACACCAAAGCCTTACCAGGTGGCAGTTTTAAAGTGTTGTTGTACCAGTGTGTGGGTATGTATGTGCAGCAGGATTTTATCTCAATACCTGGATTAAACTGCGTCTGCTCGCATTTGACGATAATTACTATTCAGCAGCACAGAACATGCCTCAAATGAATTTTTTCTATTATTTTCTCTCATTCCATACCTCTCTTTTGCTCCCCTTCTCTGTTCGTCTGTCGTTCCACCTCCTTTTCCCACTCCCCTGTCTTTTTCTTCCTCGCTCCTCTCACTCTTGCTTTCCCCTATGTCTCTCACCTGTCTTTTTGTATCTCATGCTCCCCACCTGACTTCCTCTTTCTCTCTACCGCTCTGTAGTTGCCACAGGGTACAATGAGGTCACTTCAAAGTACTCAAATATGAAAATATGCCACTTTCTCCATCTTTTGATCAATTAAACTCAATTCACTAACTTTTTCATGACATAATCTGTGGGGTTGCATGTGTTTTCAAAGCTTTATAGATCAACATGTTTCAAAGACAGTTAGTTCAGTGATTTAACATTTGGGTTTTTGGATCTTACACCCCGTTATGAAGTTTCCTTAACTTCCAGTAACCAGAGATATTGGCTACTCACGGCAGCGGAAAATTGAGTGTAATATGGGAGAAAAATGAGGAACAAAGGGTTTTCTTGACAATTCTTCATTCCTTTAAGGAGCTCCGGTCTCCATTTTAATCGTCAGTAATTTTGTCCTCCATAGTTGCTGGTAGGGACTGTATCAGTAACTCACATTTACCAGTGATTTCAACCTGGACCTTAATGAGGCCCTTATTGGTGTCACAAGCGGACTCCCAGTGGACATGTTGTGTCATTTTCTACACTTTGCATTTGTTGTTACGTTTTGTGAGATTAATCCGGATGTTTGTGGTTTCCTTTCCAATGTCGAGTAGTGGCTGAGATTGCCTCAGTTGGGTATACCGAGAAATGTTGAGGGAATTCCATAACAGGCTCTGCAGCGAGCATAGCAGGATTTATGTTCTGGTGTTAAGTAATGATGCAATATTGTGTTTGTAGAGTGCTCTACCATCCGAAGTCTCATTGATGCTAAATGGCTTATATCATCTGCAAAGAACACTCTGCTAATCTTTGTATTTTCCAATAGTGGTCCTTCCAAGATAACTGTCAGGTTATTCATTTATCTATTGAGTGTAGAGTTCAACTATTGCTGCATCACTGCATCACCTTTTGTTTGAAGGAGTTTGTGTTTGTTCAATGTTATCCCTGCCTTACCTCTTGACTTCAATGCCCTTGACCACTTTGCATACCTTTTGCCATATTCTACTATGGATGATTTACAGGGTAAATCCTGAATAGAAGATTGAGTAACAAACATATAGGAAGATAACAATGCATGCATGTTTTGCCACATGGTGTGGTCTTAGGGAATTACTGCCTGTCTAGTTACACATCGATCCTCACTTGGCTTGCCAATGGATAAACAATTTCTGTGTTTGCATAGAACTTAGATGGTCTGTAAGAGATGATGAGGCTCTCATTGGAATCATAACCAAGTGGTCATAGTTGCTGTAGGAAATGTTTACATATGAACTTCTGCTAGTTTTGATAAATTCCATAAAAGTAATATGGAAAGCAGTCTGTTATATGAAAAGGAACATACAAATGATATATGGTCCCAACTTGTGAAAGGAATGGTAAGTTCAATTTTTTTTATTTCAAAGTATTTTATTCATTTTTTTTATAAACAAGTACATTAGCATTTCTGTTACAAGGTTCTAGCAAAACCTGGCTTGTGTTACAGTAGTTACAGGCACTTTGTTATACATGTTTAGCTATTCCCTTCTACATCGACTTGCTGGGAAATTAGGCAAAGGATGATAGAAAGAGAGAGAATAGGAAAGAAAGGGTGGAGAGCGGATACAAGAAAGGTTCTGTAGCGGTGAGCCTAGTTTGGGTTTGTAGCCCTGTGTCAAAGCAGACACCCGAAGCAGCTAGTACCAGGAAACACAGTATTGAGTGTTGTGAAGTTGTAGATAAGGGTAATGATGTTTGTGACTTTTATGGAAATGATACACCTAGTTTGCAAGGGATTAGTAGTTCACAGGTCATCAAGTTGTTCTATACTGTAGAGGAGTTGCAACAAAACATTATGAGACACAAATATTGAGCTTCAAATATTGTGATATAAAAAAATACACTGAGACAAGTCAAGTCATGAAGCTTTATTCTGGGCATAAAAAATGACCATAAAAGCACAAAACACATACAATGCATAATATTTACAGTGGATTACAGAATACAAAGCTACCAGAGAATAACAGACACAATAATTTAAAAACACATACTTGTCCTTGCTTTTACCGATTGAATTAAAAACGTAGCAGTTAAAAAACAGATATCGACATGTTGCAAGTTAAAAATAAGACTCATGGCCTGCATAACTGTGCGTACTCCATACTTTAAAAATAGTGGTTTTAAAAAAGTAGTACGAAAATTCATATACAGTTTACAGATCAAAAGAAAGTGCAAAGTGCTTTGTCTAGATACACCATCACACATACATGGCCCCTGCGGATGTTTTTTAAGGGTTGGCAGAGCTACTAAATGATGTGCTACACCAAACCTCAGTCTGGTTAGCACAAACTTGTGAGATGGCCTAGTCACCCATATTAAGTAAAGGGGAAAACCTTCTGCAATAGTATAGCTATTGTAAAATGTGACAGTTGATAAAGATCTGTTAGCAACAGCTCTCTTTCTCATAGAAAAGGCCACAAATTTAGATTTCAACTCAGCCTTTGGATTAGAGCTGCAGCACCAGGGTCAACCAAGACATTTAAATTAAAAATCTCAGAAAAAAAACTGATCACATATTTTAGCCAGGGAATATTAGAAAATGTATCCAACAAGAGACGACCCTCGATGATCGATCTAGTAAAGGTTTTTTCCTCCTGAAGCCAGATTGACCGCCAGATCATTAGTGCCCTCAGGGACAATTGATCGATCAGGAAGTTGGTGTCTGTTTCCCAGTGAATTAACTCGGTAGAAGCAGAAGTTGGTAACAACAGGAGCTTTTTTAGAAAATAATTCTCCTCCTGCTGCAACTTATGGTCACACCTGTGCCCCCATACACCGGCTCCATAAAGAGCGATAGTAACACACCTGGCTTGATAGATCTTAAGCATATCATTTGTATGTTGGTCCCCCTCCTTATGAGCAAATCTAAAAACACCATGTGCATTATTAGCCATTTTGATGCAGATGTTTTTAAATTAGTTGGACCATGATCTATCTTTGGAGAAGGTTATACCGAGATAACAAAATGTATCCACCTGATGCACCTCAACGTTATCAATAAAAAACCAGTTATAAGCTTTGCTTTTAGCCCCACATGTCATGGTAAACGTTTTCCCTTTGTTAACTTTTTAGTTTTCTATCACTGATAAAAGTGGAAAATCTGTTAATCAAACGCTGTAATCCTAACGGTGTTCTGGAGAGCAGGACAGCCTCATCGGCGTATAATAACACCGGTACTTGAATTCCATTGATCATGGGGGCGTCTGCTTTAACACCTTTTAAAATCTCGTCGATTCCATTAATAAATAAGATAAAAAGGAGGGGGGCCAATACACAGCCCTGTCTAATCCCTCTTTTGACACCGAATTTTGGGGTGCATTCACCATTAGTGCCAAAGCGCACACAAGTTGATAATTTCCTATACAGTCTGGCCAGAAAGTAAATTACGCCCTCTGGTGCTCCTAACTGTAACAAGGTTGACCATAAAATAGAATGTCAACCATGTCGAAGGCACTACTCAGGTCTGCAAAGCAGAGGTAAATTGACCCTGGTTTGGCTTTAGTATATGCCCCGATCAAAAGATCAAGGTTTAAGCACTGCTCGAGTGTACCCCTGCCCTTTCTGAATCCTAACTGACTATCAGCGAGGATGCCCTCTTCCTCGGCCTATTCCTCTAACCTTGCTAGCATAACGCGACTCATAATCTTGACTGAAGAGTCAAGAAGAGAGATCGGGCGGTAATTTTTTACCTCAGATCTTCGGTCCTTTTTATGTCTAGGGATAATAATTGATTCCCCCCATGTTTCAGGGGCCTCGGTACATACTGCAGCATTGAAAGCAATGGCCAGAAGAGGGCTCCATAGTTCTGGCTCTGCTTTATAAACATCGATAGGAACTCCATCGGGTCCCTGGGTTTTCCCCCCCTTGCTTGCCCGTATGCCAAGTTCTACCTCACTGACTGTAATATCCAGGGGTAGAACTTCCCACGTTCTCCGGTCAGTATCCAGGCAGCTATTAGAATAAAAAATCTCTGAGAAATGGGCTATCCAATCAGCGCTCGGGACGTTAGAAGTCAACTCTAGCAGATTTTCACCCTTAAGGAAAGGGGAGTTCACAGTAGCCCAAAACAGAGTACTGTTGGAGCACTCAGCAGCCTGGTTGAGAGAATCTCATGCCGACTGCTGTAGCTCACTCTTCCTTTGCTTTAAGGCACACTTATATTCTCGTCTTAATTTTGTTACAGAGTCAGAGTCCCTGGGCTTTTTAGCAAGAGCATGTTTTAATTCAGTTAGTAGCCTGGTACATGAGGGGTTAAACCAGGCCGGTTCATTTTTACGCTGACCCCCTTTAGGTTTGGTGAACCTGGCATCAAAAAATTTGTTAATATCGTTAAAAGCACATAAAGCCTGTTCATAATCGGCAAAATTGTCAAGCATAAAAGAGATTTCTCCCATACAATTCCCGACAATAGAGCCAATTAATTCGGTAGCTTTATCCCCAACCCATCTTAAATGAACTCTGTTAGGTCTATGGGGATCCAGGTTGGAAACTGTGGAACCCACGTTGACAAAACGGTCACCACATAAGGAGGTTTTCAAAATTATACAATTATGGTCACTTAGGGTAGAAATTACAATCCTAGGAGGAGCGCAACAGGATGTAACATTGGAGGAGACGATCACATGGTCAATAACCGAACTGGAGCACCAGTTCTTAAATGTAGGAATAGTTTGGCCATTTTCGTCTTTTAGAAACCCCAGGATTTCTAGATCATAGCAACCCAAGAGATTATTTAAAGCCTCCCCATAACGGTTGTGTCCAAAATGTAAATCATCCATGCCAGCATCATCTGCAAACCCACATATTTTCCCCATAGGCAGTTCACATACTGTGGTATTGAAGTCTCCGACCCAGATAAAATCAAAAGAGACATTTACATCTGAAATTAAATTTTCGACAGTACTAGCCAGATCATCAACAACTTCTACCCTGGAGTTATCGAAAATGTTATTGTAATAATTTACCAGAAGAATGTTATGGTCATGCCCCTCTAATAACCAGAGGATCTGGGCATGCGCTCCAACCGTAAAATACATTTTTACAATGATCGGGTGCTTGATAGATACTAGGATTAATAAACCACCTTTGGCTCTCCCTGATCCATTCCCCTGCGCCTGCAAATTATAAGAAACAAAACCCTCGTAGTGTACTTCTTCCCTACACCAAGTTTCCGGGAAACAATGGATATCATAGCTATTAATAAAATCTGACCAGCCCAGGTCATTCACTTTAGATTTCAGCCCTGCAACATTCCAGCTAGTAATGATAATCCCGTTACTCCCTGAACAATCCCTATCCAATGGCAGGGTTACAGTGGGGCTATCTATTTCCCTTTGATTTCCTAAAGGCAGGCCCTCATGGTCATTTAACAGATTGAAATTCCCCGGCCTAGTTAACGTAAAAACTGTAAGGCTTTCGGTTATTCTGATTACCGGGGTATTAATATCCTCACTCCTGGGCAACCGGTTGTCCGGGCTAAGTCAATCATTGGAGTCCAAGCTGTTTAAAGCATGGAAGCGATTTTGTAGTGGGATAGCTAGACCTGGTCTAAGAGAAGGTGAGAACGGCCTCGGTTGATTAGTATTAGTGGGTATTGCATTACTGAGGTGACTATAAATGAAGCCAAGTGGACGTACACCCACACCGTTTTCTGCAAACGGTAGGGAGGCTACTCTAAGCAGAACTGTAGCAACGTGTTGGGGGTGCTTAAATTAATAATAACGCAGTCCCCCGAGCTAGTCTTTCTAGAGTCACCAATCCAGGTAACCCTTGTAGTAGTTAATATGTCATTAGAGTAAGCGATTGGGAAGCCACAGTGTTTGTGTAACCAGGAAACAGATTTATTCTTCAGAGGATCGTGAGATTCCTGTTGGGACTGGCTTAAGTGGTTGTCAACCGGGGGAACATTAGTTGAAATAACCACGTAGGGGGCGCAATCTGGAGGGAGATTGATAAAACGTCTTCTCCTCACTCCGGTCCACCCCCCTGTGTTCTCACCTTCTGTTTCCTTGGCTCGTTTGGGTTCCCTGAATCACTGTGGGCAACTGGGCTGATATGACTATTTGGTTTACCCTGGTCCCCCCCTCAGTTGGTAATACTACTTCCTTGCTTACATTATTACCTATTTTTATGACCTTGTTAGTTTTGGCCAGGGCAATATGGGTCTTCAGGAGGCCACCCAGTCTAGTTACTTCGTTTGAGACCTGATCTAATTTGGCTATCAATTGTTTAATAATCATTTCCATTTTTGCTTCAACAATGCTAACTAACAAATTGAATTGCTCAGGGTTCAGAGTAGACATCTACTCCTTTTCTGGGGTCTCAGTTCCCACTAAGTTTTTTGGCAGTATATCCACTCTTTTAGTTTTCTTAGTACCCCCCCGTTTATTTGGAAGCTTCCTGCATGCCCTTACTACTCTACGCACCGGGGAAGGTTGTTGTGAGGACTCAGAGAGATCATCGTCTAACACAGTCTGGCTTGATACTGGAGAAACCAGAATATCATTGGCAGTTTTATTATTTATTATGGCCTGATTGGCTTCTTCACAGCTGTTATCTAGCGTCGGTATATCAAAAGAGGTGGGCACATTAGTCGGGGAGGCAGGGGGGCTACCTCGGCTTAATGAAGCTCGCCGGTCATTATTAATTTTATTTACTACTTTGACTGAGTAGTTATCCATTGTGGCTGATGCTGAGGTAGTTTTAGCGGATCAAAGTTTAGACATAGTTTAAGCTTTATACGGGAACAACAAAACCAATATTTAAAATACCACAGCTATCATGAATCGCTCGGATTAGAAAAGTAATACAGATATTACTATGATATGACTAAAACATAGTAATCTCGCGGGAAACAGGAGATAAGTCTTATCTGAGACTGCCAAGGTCCATGGCCCAGCCCAGCCGCGTTCAGCCCCGGACTGCCACAGACTGTCCCGCCCTTGTCCCGGGCTTCTCCCGGGCGCTCCCGCGCGCGACTCGCGGTGTGAGAGGCGTTCCGCGCTCTTACAGGGCCTCCGGTCGCGTCAGCAGCATCAGGAACTGTGCGCCGGTCCCCGGGGGAGCTGAGTAGTGTAGTTCGCTATGTCTGAACTACGGCCGTTGCCCTCACGGCGGATGGTGAAAGGCCGTTCCCCTCACGGCGGTAGTGCTGTGTGATTGCGTGCCGTTTCCCTCCCGGCTGGATTGATGATCCACCTAGTTTGCAAGGGCTTAGTAATTCACAGGTCAGCAAGTTGTTCTACACTGTAGAGGAGTTCCAACAAAATATTATGAGACACAAATATTGAGCTTCAAATATTGTGATATAAAAAAATACACTGAGACAAAATATTGCAGGTAAGACAATTACTTTGTCATTATTTTGTAATAAGTTTGTTAAAATATCATTGTATTGTATATTATTTGTGTGCATTTGTAGTGAGTTCTTTTTGCAGTAATATTTATTTGTTTTTTAAAAAGTTTGCAATTTGTTAATGCAATTTTAGGAGCAAAATGTTGGCTTTGTAAGAGAATATGGTGGGTAGCAAATTTCATTTTTTTAAAGCCACATATATTTAAAATTGTTGTAATGGTTTGTTTGGTGTGTGTAAAAAAATGTAAACATTATTCATCTATTTTACTGTAATATTCATAGAGGTAAAAACACTTTTTATTTCTATTTCGTTTGGTAAATATTTACAAAACATGTTTTCTGAATATATTACAAAATAATTGCATTGTTTTTTCAATTCAATTAAAAGTGTTCGTTTTTAGCCTAAAATTTACTTGAGACATAAAATGATTTACCTAATTTATATTGTTTTTTAAATAATGGTGCAGTATGTATTTTTTAAATGTTTTCAACCCTACTAATGTTTTATTTTTTATTTAAATACATTATTTAAATTCATTCATGGAAATTTTTTTTGTTTAATTATTGTAAAATATTTGTATGTATCATATGTTTTATTAATAATTTTTTCAGTTCTTTATCATAAAGTATTGTGCTTTTAATTTAAATTTATTCATAACATGTTTTAAAATCTTAAATTTTTTCACTAGTGAGCATTTTTGGAAACACGTTCCAATTAAACATATTTCACTCATATGTTTGTGTTGGTGTGTGTGTGTGTTGGTTTTTTTCTTGTGAAAATAGATCCCTCCAAAGTGCAACACTTTGTAGAACATGCATAAGTATTTTGAGGGATAGGAAAGTAAGAATCCCCAAAATACAACCCTTTTACCAGTGTGGTTTAGTTTGGATTCAGAATAGTAAATATGCCCCCTCTAAAGTTTAACACTTTCCCCAAAATGGTTATGTTTGGAGTAGTAATAGTAAATCTGATCTCCCTCTTCCACCCAAGTCCAGTATTTTCTTCTATGTGGTTACTTTGGACTGTGAAGAGTCAATAAGAATCCCCCCAGTCCCCAATATCCAAGAATTTCCCCAATGTGGTTACGTTTGGAGTGGGAATAATAAATCTGACCCCTACAGAGTTACACTTTCTTCTATGTCGTTAAGTTTAAAGTGAGAAGAGTCAATCAGAACCCACAAAGTCAAACATGTTCCTCAATGTGGAAAATTTTGGAATGGGAATAATCAATCTGACCCTCCCCCCCCCCCCCCCCCCCCCCAATGTGCAAAACGCTCCACGATGCGGTTAAGTTTGGAGGGGGAATAGTAGATGTGAACCCTTAAAGTCCAACACTTTCTTCTCTGTGGTTACATTTGGAGTGGGAATAGTCAATCTGATCACCCTAAAGTCCAACACTTTCACTAATGTGGTTACATTTAGAATGGAAATAGTAAATCTGGCCTCCCTCCCCCTCCCAAAGTCCAACACTTTCTTCAGTGTGGAGTGGGAATAGTAAATCTGACCCCCTCCAAAGTCCAAAACTTTTCTCAATGTATTTCCTATGTGCTTTCTATGTATTTAATACAGTTTTTTTTCTTTTTTTACTTCGGGGCATTTTATAAGAGGGTTGTAAATATTGTTAGGATGGATTTATATTTATTTCCTGTACAGGTTTTTATCAGTTGACAGACTTTATTTTTAAACTGGGCACATTTTATTCAAGGAAAAATGCTTGGGTATTTTTTGAGCATGATTATCTTTTTTCTTTTCTCTTGATTTTTTGATTTTCCTGGAGCCTTTGATTATTTATTTTGTATTTGTCAGGGTTTGGATGAATTCCTCAGATTACTAGAGTCATATTGCATTTGCCTTGCTTTTGTTTTTTTTGGCTCTTTGTTATCAATAGATATTTTAGACTTTTTTGTGAATCATTGTCATTTCACGTACTGGACGTCAGCTACAAAATCGTAATTGTTATTTTATTTATAATATTGGGTGGGCAATTCTAATTTCTTATTGTTATGTATTTCAATGTGTTATGTATATCTCTGTGTTTTTATTGAATTAGGATATGTGTATAGGTGAGAAAGAAGTGTTCATTACAATAAATGTAGGTTATTTTTGCCTTCTATATTTATTTATTTTTAAATACTATTGTTGTAACTTTTATTTTCAGTCTGAATATTTGTCTTTTGAATTATTTATTTGCCTTTGTTCTATATTCTCAAACGTTCTCCCTCTGTATCCCAACAGGGAATCACTTTTCAACCCTTGCACAGGATGCTGAAATTGGTTGACCCATTCCTACCCCTCTTCATTCTCCTGCTTCAGTCCCCCCCCCCCCCCCCACATCCTCCTATGCTCGCAATGGGCTCTTGCGCCAGTGGTGGTGGGCAGGGAACAGTTAGGTGTATATAGTGACGTTTCTGGGCCAGAGTCATTATTACAATTTATTCCTGATGGTCTCCATTAATCATCCTTTTCAGATGTTAACACTGTATCATTATTAAGCTGTAACAAAGCAGGGATAATTCCAGATTAGGAGATAGTGAGTGGGTTCTTTTTGTTGATCAGTATGAAATGTGTATCTTCCAAGAGATTTGGGCTAGGGGGAATGTTTAAAGGTGTGGCTTTATAAGTTTCCACATTCCGGTGGTCAACTTCTTAGGAAGAGCATCGGGGAGACTGCTTGTATGGATTAAGGTTTCCTTGTCTTGTTAAATTGTAGAAATAGATGTGCCTGTGACAGATATTCAGGGATTAATATTTTCCCAGGTGTCTGGTAAGGCAGTTCTTTCAATTATTGCCTATAGCTGAAGTACTAGTTTCCAGAAAGTGTCCCCTACGTTGTATGCACTAGATAAGATGCTGGCTTCTTCTATCAGCTCTTACTATGTGAATATTGTGGGTGAATTAAACTTACTTCTGAGCTGTTTTAAATTTAGAAGGATGTAGCAGCATCTGAAGATATTTATTGGGGTATTCCAACTTTAGGTGCCCCATTTAAAAACGAATTGTCAAGGGCAGCCTTGCAAATAGCTGACATAATTCTTTCTTACAGTCTTCGTACCTCCAATGGTCACTCGCCCTCCGTTAGTAATGTTTGTACAAATTTTCCGAGGGGTTCGTACATTAGTAATGTTGATTATTTAATCCTAGATGTGAGAACATAGAGTACAGAGAAGTATATGGTGGTAGTTCACAGAGGTGAGAGTGATCATGATCCTCTATAATCCTCCTTGCTCAGGGTTTACTGCTGGCTATCCAGCCACCACAATCGACTATCTGTGAGGATGAATTAATACTAAGTAACAACCAGAGACATATCGATTGGGATGCTATTTGCTCTTTTGTTGACATACTTCCAAGAATTTGTAGTAATGTGGCTGCCCACCTGGGGTCGATGATTGCGAATTGGGGGCATCCTAATGCAATTCTTGAGGTAAATACCTTTATTTTACAGTTGAAAGACTGCTTCAAAAAAGATTAGAAAAGGTAAATAAACCCCCAAAACCCAGGAGTCATTTTACCTAGCATGTCGGTCTGCCAAGGATGCTCTTTTGGCCTCTGTTAAACAGTTGACAGGTATATGATTAGGGAGGCTAGAGGCTTGTATAAGTAACTTTTAAGACAAGACAAATCGAATTGGGAAAAGAGTGTCTGGGAGGATTTTTACAAAGCTACCAACAATAACAATAAAGGATCTAGAACATTCTGGCATATTGTCAGCCAGGGTAGTAAATACCAAGTAAAGACTTCTGAGGTACACATTCAGCAGAGAAAGTGGACGGCTCACTTTAAGCTGCCTTACTCTTCCCCTTGTACTTCTCTATCCAGACTGGTTTGTGTTGCCCCAGGACTTGACCGCTGCTCAGACCTAGTGTCCCCCAGCTGATGTTTTTTCTTGCTGACACAAATGAGGCAGACATGTCCCAAAACCTGAGCAAAGCTCTCGGGCTGGACAAGGTTCTGGCTGAATTGTTTCACTATGACTCTGATATTGGGGTTCCTTGCATCCCCTTAGTTTATAATGCAATAGCTAAGGGAGTACAAATACCCTTGATTTGAAAGGGAGCTGAGATCAATCCAGTTTAAAAAAGGGTGTTGTAACATCCCTAGCAACTATCATCCTAATAGCCAATGGGATAATCTCCAAAAGATTTTTTGCAAGAAGGTTCTTACTACCAATCTGAGTGGATTGTGGAAAATTATGGATTAAACCATTTGCAAGCTGGTTTCAAAACAAAAACTGGAATAGTGGATGAAGTTTTTTGCTTCATGTTAACCAAGCGGAAGAGTTGGTGGACCTACGTGCTGCCTTTGATTAAGTCCAGAGAGTGAAACCTTAGGAGGTATAGTGCAAAATGGGCATGCCAAGTAGAGTACTTAACATTGTAATGTGTCGCCATGATGGTGACTATGTGCAGATCCAGTAGGAAACTAGTGGTGTAATAATGGAAAAGACTGAATAAAAGAATGGTGTATGCCAAGGTTGTGTCCTATCTCCGACTCTCTTTCTTTTGTTTATCAGTAGTTGTATTGGGTTTTTGAAAGATTGTGCAAATTAATCCCCTGTTTTAGCTGTACAGAAGGTAGCTGCCTTCTTCTTTGAAAATTATATCCTTTTAAATTCTAAGACTGCTGTGGGCTTGCAAAATCTCGTTAATAAATTCTCCTTATTTTGTGAGCGCTACAGCTTGGAAATTAAGGCTCTGAAATCGAAATGTATGGCCCATAACAAGCATAGAACTTTCAAAGGGAGCATGCAGTTGAGTTCAATTATCTAGGAGAGAGTGAAATAATGTGTTTACCTACGCATCAGACTGTCCGACTCAGGCTCTTGGATGTCTCAATTGCTAACAGTTGTTTTTTGATCAAACATAGAGCTTCTGCCTTAAATATGTTTGCAAAAAAACATCATTGCACCCCATTAATGTCCAAATTGGGAGTGCTATATGGTGCAGATCTATAGGACCATTGTAATACATCTTTTGTGGGGATTGCAAAAGCAACGTTTTAATGGCTTGTTTGAATCTTGGCAGAGGTACTCCCTCTTTGCCCCTGAAACTTGATCTTCCTTCGAATCCATTTGCGTATCTTGCTAAGCTACATCCTATTCTATACTCTGGCATACTCAGGAACTGAAACCATAGAGAGATGACCTGAGAGATATTGTTGGTTACCAACAATAGCAGAGGATCCCTGGTTGGCCTACGTCTAGCAGTCTATCTAGTCCCGAACTCCTATTTGCATCTGCCGTTTTCTATCCTTGCCCCAATAGCAGCTGTTCAGAAGCTCACATTTTTGACCATGAAGGAAGTGACCCAATTTGGGCCACATGGGTCACTCGCTACTACCTCTCAGCCTTTCATACAAATGAAGAGTCGGTCAGATAGTAGAGAATACAAACCAAGTATTTATTCAGGTACACTCGAGCAGAGCCCAGTCTGCCCAGTCCTTAGGAATTGCTGCAGAGGGACTGACTTCAGAAAACAGGGTGATACATTATGTACGATTCAGAACCAAAGATGGCATGCCCAGACTGGAAATTTCCAGATGGAGGCAACTACACAAAGGAGGTACAGAAGGATAAGTTTCGATCCTGAGGCCGGGCACACACTATCTCTTTGCCAAGGTCGTTCTGCCTGTACCAATCGATGGACTAGTGGGATCAGGCCTCTATCTAGTGGTAAAGGTATGCGTTAATAAGAACAGTGTATTTATTAGCACAGCAAGGCCTAACCTTGGAGGAATAAAGCTTTCCAGAGCCTGCTTCGTGAGGATACAATAAACAGCTAATAGCATGATTCAAAATGGCGGCTAAACATAAAATGGTGCAGCGAATGCTAACTTACATAAAACAATTGCATGAACAGAATAGCAAAAACTTGTTCATTTCATCAGACCCTCCTTTTAGCATTCGTTAACTAATTTTATATGGTGGGTGGAAAAGACATAGCATTCTTATAAGCAAAAGGAGTTCAATACTCAGAACAATCCATATACTCAATATCAGGAATAAAAGCTGCAAGGGATGATGTAGGATCAAGATACCCTCATCAATCTGCATCACTTCATCAATCTGTTTTTGTAACATAACTGCTATAGTATCATGAACTGGCATTTTCGGCTTGGGAGTAAGGATAGTAACACAGTAGGAGCAACAAGCTGGGAGACATTGTATGCAGAGGCAACACGTGAAGAAAATGCCAGCAACAACAGCTAGAAAAGTGAGGATCTTCCAACCCCAGGATGTGAGTATGTTCCACAACCACCTTGATAGGGTCCCTGTACCTGTCTCTTGGCGTATGTCAGACGAAAGTCAATGCAATTTTTGTATAGCAGCATACACATTGGGAGCGTGATCAGGTGTGCAAACACACAACTACTGCCAATGACGTGACAAGCCCCATCCCTATCTGCAAGTATGACGTCTAACACCATCTGGTTCTGCATAGTGACTAATCTTGTAGCCTGAAGCTCAGGAGTGATTTTTGTCAGTATTCCAGCAGTTGTATTAATAACCCCCTCCACGACTCTTGTTATCCGACAAAGTTGAATACTATCAGCATGGGGCCCCAAAAAGGTAGGAGACCATTTATGGAATCCCCAAACTGTTGTGCGGTGATATCTGTCTGATCTATATCCTTTGTGTCAACAACCCTTCTGACTCGGGGCAAGTATATGTACTCCTACGCTGCAGCTGCTGATCTTTATGATAATTGGATGGGGCAACATACACAGGGGAAGGAGAAAGGAGAGGTAACATCTGCTTGACCATCCCCTCGGAAGCCAGACATGAACTTGGGATCCACAAACAAAATAGACATTATGGGGTAGGATCAAAGGCGGACTATTATTCATTCTTAGTCTGTAGGTGAAATTGCAATTACTCTCCCCCACCTTTACCTCCCCAGTCCCCTGGACACAGAAACTAGCTGTTGTGTTGACCACAGACACCAGCATCGGTTTGTCCTTAGTAATATTGCAAGTTTGGAAAGATTGAAAATAATCAGAGGTGTTGAACCTTTGGAAATCAGCCATTTCCATTCAAAGCCATGTTTCGTTCTTCACTTTTTCATATGTGCTCATACAGGATTTTGGGGACAATGTTCCGAAGGTCCCTTCTCCTACCGGTCCTGTGGGAGTAAACCTGTGATGAAAACGTATATACTCTGCCACATTGCGAGAATCAGCAGGTGTCATAACCAGAGGAGAGAGTTGAAAATGGTAGTGCATCATAATGAACAATTCAAACCAGCCTTCACCGCTACCAATATATGACAATGGCATGGACAACAAATTGTCGCTCTTATGAGTAACTGAGGGGGCAATCCACAAACCCAACAATTAGTTGTATTGGACACATTATGGGCTTGATGCAACATTTATATAAATACATTCTCTGTGTAAGACTTTCTATGCTCTTCTTTGTGAGGGGCCACAGTAACAAAAATGTGCTCAGGGGGAATGGTGGTATTACCCATCAGGGAGAGCACCGGGAATTTCTCCTCTAAAAACCATGACATTCCAAGTATTGTTGCTAGTACCATCACAACTATTAATATGCAAATTATTTTACTCTTTTTCAACCAACCCTTCATTAAATGCGGTGGTGCAAATGGCTGTTCATCCTCAGCCACAGGTCAACCAAAAGGATGCATGATTAGGCAAAGTAAAGAATGCAAAAAAAATGATAATAAGGGCAAGTGTTCTCAGTGTCCGTCTGAGCCTCACTGGTACAGGCTCCTATTGTTCATCAAACGTTGACGCTCTTGAGCACCCGCAGCAGAGCTTGCTCAGTCCTAAGCTCACGATGAACCCTACGTCACTCAGGATAAGGTACCACCTTCCTAGGGAGCACGTTCAATCTATCCTGTCCAATATCAGAACAGTGCACCAATCTCACAACATCCTAAACTAACACCGTTGGTACTATAGCAAAGTACACCCTTACTTACACAGTCCATCCCTGACTATTCTGACTTCTCCTTTTTTACACTATTCCTCAGTTGGGGATGCAAATTGTAACTGGTGACTCCAGGCACAGAGGGTTCAACAAACAGCATCTCTTTAATGGCGTGAATTTCTGGAGGGACTGCTGCATTTTGCGCGTCATCATTTTCTGCATCTGTTTGGGTCCACGTTAATTTTACGTCACTGAAGGGGATGAACTAAGGCACCTCTCACGCTCAGTATCCCCGATGCCATCCCTCACCCACTGATCATAGGGCAAGGGTAAGGGTATCCTGCGATAATGGCTGGCATGAATCCAGTTCTTTCGGCCGTTGACTTTCATAGCGGTTCAGGTTGCAAGAAGGACCTGTTCAGGTCCCTTCCAACGGGGCTCCAAACCCTTCTTCCGCTGGAAATTCTTCACAAATACATCATCGCCAGGCCAAATGTCGTGTCCGGGCCCCTCTCTTATGGGTGGAAGGAACTTGCGGACCTGTTGGTGAATAGAACGCATATTTTCAGTTAACTGGAAGAGATAGTCTGTCAACAATGGATGCTAAATATCTGAAAATCTGCGATGGCGCAAGAAGCCCCAGACATTTGCTGGGCATCGAATCATGACCTTGTAGGGTAACAATCCTGTTCTAGATTGTGCTGTTGTTTTAGTCGACCATAGAGCTAATGGTAAAGCATCTGACCACTGTAACCCTGTTGTCTTCTGAATCTTTGCTAACCTCAGTTTGAGAGTACTATTGTACTTCTCAACCAAACCTGCTGATTGCGGGTGGTTTGCAGGATGGAATTTTTGTTTTCTGTGCAAACCATCACAAATTAACTGTATGACTTTGGAGCAGAGACTGAAGAACCGAAACGAGGAAAGAACTCCTTCAGAAGTACCTTTTCAGTCGCAATGGCTATATTGTCTTTAGTGGGGTAAGCCTCAACCCATTTACTGAATGCACAAACAACCACCAACACATACTTCAAATTATTGACCTTCTCCAATTCGATGTAATCTAACTAAAGGACCTCAAAAGAGAAGGCAGGGGGTGCAAAATTACCAGGTGGTGTAGGGGTGCCTTTTCCAGGATTGTGCATTATGCACACCATGCAATACTTCTCTAAACGTGCAGCAGTTTTGGAAATGTTGTCATTCTGCCATACAGGTTCTAACAACTTGCAAATACCCTTAGCACTGAAGTCGGCTGGGCCATGGTTCATTGTGGCTACAGGAGGAACATATGTAACTGGCAACATCCATCTTTGCTTCTCTGACTTGTCAAGCCAACATCCCTCATCGTTCAATTGTGCTGCAATTTCTTTCCACACTGCTAATTCCTCCACTGTGGCCTCACTATGTATTTCCTTCACATTCTCGAGTGTATCTTCAGACATTGTGACCTCTGGCACCCACCTTGCGGGACCTGCTACAAACTTTCTTTTCATCCTAGTCCGAGCTGTTTCCTTTGCTGTCTGATTTGCAAAAGCATTCCCTTTACCTACATCGTCAGTCACTTTCCTATGGGCGCTACACTTTACTATTGCCAATTTCTAAGGGAGTGTCAAAGCTGACAGAAGCCTGTATATAAGATGACTGTGCTGAATCTTTGCCCCATGGGATGTAAGGAACCCTGTCTCTGCCCAGACTGGCCCAAAATTATGGGCGACTCCAAAGGCGTACTGGCTGTGAGTATAAATATTAGCAACCATTCCCTCACCCAGTTCGCAGGCTCGTATTAATGCAACAAGCTCTGCAGCTTGGGCTGACTGATAGGGACCTTGTGATGTCTCAACTATTGTATGCAGCGTAGTAATAGCATATGCAGCAGTTGTAGTGCAATCTGATCATTTAAAAGAAGAGCCATCGACATATAGTTCCCCTTGAGGGACAGATAAGGGAACATCAGTCAAGTCTACCCTTTCTGTTGTCTCTTCTTCCGTCCAGAAGATACAATCATGTATGTCAATCTCCTTATTCTCAGAAGGGAGGGGTAGGGGTAGTAACGTGGCTGGATTCAGAGTGGCACATCGTTTGATCGTAATATGTTTGGCAAATAGCGTTGACTTATAAACTGTCAGACGTGCACTGGTGAGGTGGTGTGTCTTTGTCTTATTCAAAAGTGTATCCACAGCATGGGATACCATGTCTGTAAGATCAGTATCAAGTATGAGTCCAGCCGATTGCCTTATCAAGACAGCCATGGCCGCGACCGCTCTTAGACAGCTCGGGGGGGCTTGTGCGACTGGTTTGAGCACAGCAGTCAAGTAAGCACACAGCTGTTGCTTAGCTCTACATTCTTGTGTTAGAACAGAAAGCGAACAACTATCCATCTCATGGACATACAACACAAAGTACTTAGTATAGTCTGGGGTGCCGAGTACTGGAGCCAAACAAAGCGCAGTTTTCAATTACTCAAAAGACTGCTGACATTCAGGTGTCCAGGGCAGAGGTTCATGCACATATTTTAGTGTTAAAGCAAGCAGGGGTTTGATTAACAGTGAATAGCTAGGTATCCACTGCCTGCAATACGAAGTGATACCTATGAAAGCACGCACATCTTTCTGAGTTTGCGGAATGGGCATTTTAACAATGGTACTGATGCGCTCAGGGGTTAATCTCTTACCCTCCTTCAACAGTAGGTGACCTAAGTAGGAGACTTCCTGTCGGCTATACTGACATTTGGAAAGGGACACTTTATGGCCATGTTGAGCTAAATATAACAACAATTTAACTGTACTGTCTCTGTAACCTTGCTCTGTATCCAAGGCGATGAGCAAGTCATCGACATACTGAAGTGATACATTAACTGGAGGGAGCGACAAGGAATCCAGCTGACCTTTCAATGCCTGACTATAGATACTCGGACTCTCTGTATAGCCTTAAGGAGCGCAACAGAATCTAAATCTTCTACCAGCTAGTGTAAACCCAAACAGATACCTGCAGTCAGGATGAATGGGAATACTGAAGAACACATTTTTCAAGTCAATTACAGAAAAGTATGTAGCAGAAAAAGGAATCATTTTCAAAAGAGTCGTAATGTCAGGGAACACCGGAAACTGGTGAATCACTATTCTATTCACTTCCCGCAAGTCAATCACAAAGCAACAAAAATCTGCATTGTCGTAAGAGGACCCCAAAGGTGTCCGTTTGAGAATGGGCAGAATAGGGCTATTACAAACATTATCAGTCGTCTCCTCAACCACTCCTTTTTCAATCAAGTCCTGTATAATTTGCAATAAAGCTCGCTCACCTGCCTGCGGTATTTTATACTGAGGGATGCGAGGTAAAATAGCATTGTCTTTAACTCAGATCGAAACTAGTGGTATCTGTAACAAATCCCACATCCATGTCACCTGTCGCCTAAAGGGTGGGCAGTACATCTTTAAACTCCGCAGGAAGAGGTGCATCTTTGGACAGGCACTGGGCAGCACTCACGGCATCCGGACCCATTGTCATGTAAACGCCCACCAGAGAGCAGTAAATCGTGGCATGCAATTTTTTCAACAAGTCCAAACCTATCACATTTTCTTCATAATTAGACATCAACAAAAACAGTGAATCCACAGTGAAAGGACCAATAGTCAACACAAGAGGTTTTGAAATGGGGCTCACAACCAGTACACCAGAAAAATCTTCAGAAACATTATTATGGCCAGACAGAGCCACCCCAGGGACCAAGGAACGAGAAATAGAACTGTCCCGTCATACCTGTGTCCACCAAAAACTCCTTAGCCGAACCATGCACATCTGCACTAACAAACGAACCATGTTGACCTACGGGTATCGGAACTTTTCCTTCACTCTGTCCCTGGCTGTCCTAGATGAAAGACATCCCTGTCAATCATCATGATAATACTGTCCTCCCCGGGAGTCATCAAAATAATTCTGATCAGAATGACCCTGCGGGGCCACAGTATTCTGAAAAATATACAGAAGAAATCTCCCACCGACCTATAATACTTTATCTATAGCTTTACACAGCTCTTATGGGCATCTCTTCCTGTATGAATCAGAGCATGCTGCAAAATTTCATTTCATCATTTTATTCCAAATACACTTTTTTTATAATGTGAAGTATTTATGCTTCATTGTTTGTTTATAAAGATAAAACATGACATCTTCTTTGAATAGTTTAGGAATACTTTTTTTAAAGAGAAAACATTTTTTTACATATATTTTTAAGACATAACAAACATGGAAAATATGCTTCTATATTATAAAAAACACAGTACATACAAAAAAAGATTTTCTCTTTAAAAAAGTATTCTTAAACTATTCAAAGAAGATGTCATGTTTTATCTTTATAAACAAACAATGAAGCATAAATACTTCAAATTATAAAAAAAGTGTATTTGGAATAAAATGATGAAATGAAGTTTTGCAGCATGTTCTGATTCATACAGGAAGAGATGCCCATAAGAGCTGTGTAAAGCCATAGTTAAAGTATTATAGGTAGGGTGGAAGATTTCTTCTGTATGTTTTTTGGCCTTTCCCCCTTTTCCCAGACCTCTAAAGTAGCTACAGGGGGTACCTTTCTCTAATAGAGCCACAGCATTCTGAGCCCTGCCCTGCCCTGGCCAACATCTCCATGAGCCGGTTCATGAGAACCTCCTCCTCTCGGGACCGCCTCCTTCTGCAGAAGCACAGGAGACTCGCTACCCAGTGTCCCTCCTCTTTACAATACGAGCACTGATTCGGCCCTAAAGGCGTGGCATTTGTAGGCCTGTTAGTGCGTGGAAGCTGTTGGGCCGAACCACCACGTAATCTACCATTCCTCCTAGAAGCCTGCGGCAACAGCACTTGTGTCTTCATATCCTTGTGCTTCTTCTCCGTCTTCTCCTTATCCTAATTTTCCCTGTGTTCATAATACTGTGCCATATTCAAAATAACAGAAGGGGAAGATGTAGACCAGTGCTCTCAGAAGCCTGTAATCAGGTCGCAATCTCAGGAAGGAAATTGGAAATAAATCAATTAACAAACAATCAAACACCACCTTCGATCGACAAATCCTATCCACTATTTTTGTTTGGTATGCCAGGGATCTGACCTGTTGTCTGTGCAGTAAAGTTTGGAATTATACTTTTAAGAATTGTTCAGTTGGTTCTTGTGATCTCATACTGATTTCTTTCAGGTCCTGTTGAATATTTATTACTTGTATTTCAGTATTATTAGGGGGATGGTTACGTTCGCTTACACTTTATACTATTTAATTTTTAGTGTTAGCCCAGCTATAGCGGGTGTTTCAATAATATTTGTGAATTTCCAGTGTGTTTTCTCCCGGGTGACTTACATTTTAGATGTTATCTGTTATTCAGTTTATTTTTAGATTTTTGCATGTGGCACAGTTTGTTTGTTGGAGTCTGTTGAGTGGTAGAGATTTGTTGGTAGTGTGAGTTTATTTTTTTAATGAGGTTTTAATGTGGAATTCGTTAGTTGTAGTTTATATTTTAACTCTGTCTTTGTATTATTTTTATGTTAAATGTTAGTTTTGTGATCCTAGTTACAATACTTACTTTGGAGGTGGTCTTTTTATATTTTGGATATTTCAATGTTTGTGGGTTGATTTCTTGTTCTTTTTGATCTTTTTGTTTCTTGTGGTGGGTGCACCTGTATATTGGAGAAATAAATATATTGCACAGTTTTAGTTATTTGTTAATGTAAATTCAATTTAGCACTTTTTTGTTTTTGGTAGCTGACATATATTTTAAAACTTGCTTTGTTGTATTTAGTGAGTCTTTGAATTGTTGAAATCTTCTATGTAGAGATTCAATCCAGCAGAGTTTCACTGTCCAGCTACAATTGCTGATCGGAATACATTGTGTTGTGCATTTGTATGGTCTTTTATACTGTTTTTTAACTCAGAAAGTCTGTCTCTCTGCTAACATTTTTTACATTGAATTTTGTAGGATTGCATTTTGACAGTAAAATGTTGTAGACGATTTATGGCAAATTATATATAGTATGATGTTATAAACTTATCTTATTTAAATTACTTTTATATGAATTTAATGTGATATATTTGGGTTTTTTCAAATTACGTTGTTTGTACGGTGTTTGATATTTCGTTTTTTTGTGATTGTTTTTTCTTTAGTTTTACCGTATTGAGGATTTTTGGCATTTCATTATTTTTGTTGTAGATACTCTTCTAGTTTAGATATCTTTTTCAGCAATATTTTTGGTATTGATATTTGTGTCTTCATAGGGGTTGCAATACTTTGGTTATCAGGATTTTTATGCAATATTTGTGTATATCAATATTCTTTTCTCTTAATATAGTCCCATGCAGCCCACTTTAGGGATTACCATGTGTACTGAGGGAAATGCTGTTTTGCAACACAATGCTTTGTCCATTCCGTTTTCCTTCATTTGCATAACATGTTTATATCTCGGCCCACTATCCCAGATTTACAGATAACTAAAAAAATGTAGCGCAGCAGGTAAAGTTGCTCCTTGCTTGAAAGGGAGACAGCAGAACAGCTCAATATCTACTGAGGTGTGGTATTATTCTGTGCTATCACTGTGGTGGTACTCTTTTGGGTGCCATACATCAACTTAGACACCCTGGCACCAAAGTGCAATGGTGTCTGATTTGTGGGAAGAATAGGTATTGTGCCATGTTAGACCTGACATCCTTAAGGCGATCTTCCCTCCAACTTATTCCCCACCGCCTACACTTTTCTCACCTCATTTCTGGTGGCTTTAGGACTCTGTACACTTTACCACTGCTAACCAGTACTAAAGTGCTTATGCTTTCTCCCTTAATCATGGATGTATTGGCTCAACCCCAATTGGCATATTTAATGTACTTAAAAGTCCCTAGTAAATTGAACTAAATGTGCCTAGGGTCTGTAAATTAAATGTTACTAGTGGTCCTGCAGCACTTAATATCCCACCCCCTTAAGTAGTCTTCTAATCATGGCTTAGGCCTGCCATTGCTGAGCCTGGGTGTGCAGTTTACACTGCCATTTTGACTTGGCATGATAAACCTCTCGCTAGGCCCAAACATTTAATTTTTACACATATAATTCACCCCTAAGGTAGGCCCTGGACAACCCAGGGGCAGAGTGCAATGTAATTAAAAGGCATGGCATGTACTTTTAAGTTTTACATATCCTAGTAGTGAAAAACTCTCAAATTCTTTTTACACTACTACAAGGCCTATCTCTCCCGTAGGATAATTTGGGATTACCCTATATAAGTGTAATTCCCAATTGTAAAGAGCTTGATGTTTCAGGTTTGATGTCTCTGGAATCACAATTTAAAATCACAACTTATGGTAAATGCGGATTTTAAATTGCAATTCTGAAAATTACACTTTTAGAAAGTTAGCATCTTCTTACTTTTACCATTTGGTGCATTTGCCTGTATCTGATCACATGTCTGGAGTGGATGACAGTGGGCCTTTGTGTATTCCCCCTATAAAGCCACACACAATGGGAGCTTAGGCATAACTTGATGGGGCAACCCGGCCAGATGGGATGGAGGAGCTGGGCCCAACCTCATTTACACCTGAATAGGCGTTTCTGCCTCTGCCACTTCGCAGGATGATTCTTCTCCCACCTCACCACCAGAGCCTGGAACACTTTCCCCCTTCACCTCCGCATCACAACCCCTCTCACCCACCCCAGGAATGGACTCCAGACCTGGCTTTTTGACTGATACCTGCAGCACAGTGATTGGATACCCTATAGGGTGATACAGTGTGCTATACAAGTATTGCTTAATTGATTGATTAAGGCTATGTGGGACAAAGAGCTGCATACCCCTCTGTATTGAGTCTGGAGCCAGGACAGGAAGGTAGGACTTCTGCACTTCAAAGTACTGTCTTTGAAGTTTTGCCCACTTCAAATGAACAATTGAGTATAAGTACTGGACCTCTGACACCACAACTTCAGTACACTTCTGAACTTGTGAAGACTCTGCCAGGAAGAAGGAATGCTGTGCTGCTGATTGACTGTCACTCGTCTGGAATGATGCTTTGCTGGACTCCTGCCTCGTTGTGCCCTCCTGCTACCTGTATTCCCCTGGACCGGACCGGGCCTGCAACACTTTAACGCAGAGTGACTCCAAGGGCTAGTTGGCTGGCCTCCTTATCTGAAGTCTAATTTTATTTTAAAATTTGTTTTTATTGCAGATGCATAAGCAAACAATGAATTATTTCGACCTTCACATCTCTGACCATCGTAAGTCACCGATCAACAATGAAACTGCACACAGCCATTTAGCCCACATCCCAGAGGACGGGCGGCATTAGCTACCAATCTGTCAGAAATATCAAAGAAACCATTGCTCAGAGGCATCTGGTCAACAATGCAATTTGGTATCTGCTTTTCTATAACTCCCAACCCCCCCAAATACAGTCAACCGATTACAGAGTCCCTTAGATAGCGAATAAGAGCAATTCAAACACGACTCAGCCACACTCAGTCATCCTCTGGAACGCCCCTCGTTGGGATCTCCTGACAATCTACAGTCAATTGATCTAATCACTTCGTTGGGAACATGTTCCATGGGTATTCCTTACATTGGCCCATACCTGAGTCTATCTTTCGCTAAAGTCTCTCCTCTATCTGTACCGGTCCCCCAACTAACCCTCCCCTTATCCCACCCCCTCAACTGCTGCTGATGTGGGCCATATCCATATACACACAATCAAATCCGTTGCGACCTGAGGGATCCATACATACGTATCTCCGCGTCCAATGGAACCTCCTATATTGGCCATCTCCTAATCCTCGTCTTCAATTAAATAGTCCTTTAGGGCCTGCACTATTGCCTCCCAGGCCCTCACCATTTCTAAGCCCTTCACATTCGCCGTGCGAGTAGCTTGTCGAAGTCTGACCACACTTTCACTCCGTGCCCATTTCTGCAATTCGTTCGTCCATCGCCTAGTTGACGGGCACACTTTCGATTTCCAATGCCAAGGCCAGAATAAGGCCCAAGTCAATGAATTTGCTTGTGATTTTTGTCTTGGCCGTGTGAGGGAACCAGAGCAACAGACATGTCGCCATTTCGTACTCCACCTGTCGATCAGTGACTGCGTTAAGGAGCTCCCCCACCTCTGACCAATACAACCCCAGTTTTGGGCAGTCCCACAGTATGTGGTCCAATTCCACATCAGGTGTCAGGCATCTAGGGCATGCTGCTTCCTGCACCCGGAAATACCTCCGGATCTTCCCCGGGGTCAGGTAGGCTCTGTGTATTACAAAGAAATGCACCTGCTGAAACCGGGCATTTCTGCACCCCTTCCAAACTCTCCTCAAGATATGGCCCCAAGTCGTGTCCGGTATGGGTTTCCCTATACTTTCCTCCCATTTTTGCTTTAAGGCTGTGAGCGGTCCCAGACCCTCGTGTAGCATTCTAAAGTTAAGGCAGGTGACCGCTTTGAATGTACCCGCCGCCATTACAACATATTGGCAGGCCATGGTTGTGCAGGGTTCCGATAACCCAGCTTTCCAATGTTTCTGTATCGCCGCCGTCACTGCCGCCTGCAACAGGAAACTCCCATCAGGGAGGCCAAATTGGTCCTGGAGTACTCTGAAGGGCACTAACACCCATCAACATATCGGTCCCCCACCATTTGAAGGCCAAAGTCCTCCCAGTCCAGTAATGGAGACCAATCTCCTCCATGCTGCAACGCCATCAGCATCCCCAAAGGAATCTCCGGTGCATAGGGGTGCGTCGCCCCCGCTCTTTTCAAGCTTCTATGCCAGCAGAGCCGCAGAGTTTTCTCCTCCATGGTCAGATCTCGCAACTCCAGCCTCTGTTGCATGATAATATATGATAGGATATGTCTCTGAATCCCTGTCCCCCTGTCTTGATCTGGGCCCCTGAATTCTTTTGCGACATTCTGTGGTAGAATCTGTAGCTGTGCTGCCAAATAATATAATTCGAAATCAGGAACCGCCATTTCCCCCTCAATCTTAGGTCACATCATCATGTTCAGTGCTACTCAGCGCCTCCCATGTCCCCATAAGAAGTCAGTCATCAATGTCCGTAATTCTTTAAAAACCCGTTGAGTGATCCATACCGGCAACATGTGAAAATAGTAGAGCAATCGGGGCAAAGCCACCATGTTAAGCAATGCTACCCTGCCCTGCACCGAGAGGGGGAGAGATGCCCAGAAGGCCATACATACCTTCAGGGCCCTAATACAACGTCCTATGTTTCCGTCCAGCATGTCGTTGGCTTCATGATATATGCGGACCCCTAGGTAGGTGAAGCACGAACCCTCCCAAACGACATCCTCTGTCAGGGGCGGACAGGGCGCATTCGCTCGCAACGGAAAGATGCATGTCTTGCCCCAGTTGAGCCTAAGGCCTGATAGTCTCCGGAAACACGACAGCATTGTAACTGCTCCCTCCAGCGCCGTCACTGAGTCCTCCAAGAACAGCAGCAAGTCGTCCGCATATAATGAAATATATTGGGAGGCCCCGCCGCTCATAATCCCACCGTACGCCACACCCGATCGCGCCTGGGCTGCCAGGGGTTCTATTGCCAGCGCGAACAACAAAGGAGAGAGCGAGCATCCCTGCCTCGTCCCTCTGCGCACCAGATATTCAGCGGATATCACAGATCCCAATCTCACCCTGGCCGTCGCGGAAGAGTAGAGAACCCTCGTCCAGCGCCTGAATTGTTCCCCTAAACCGAACTTCTCCAGTACCCTGTCAAGGTACTCCCATTCTAGGCTATCGAAAGCTTTCTCGATATCCACGGACAGCACCGCCGGCATCTGACCTGGCTCCAGTTGGCTCCCCAGCACCCGAACAAGGCGACGGATGTTAGTCGAGGTGTTCCTAGTGGGAATGAAACCGTCTTGATCGGCATGGATCAGTGTGGTCATGTGTGGCAACAGTCTGGTGGCCAGAATGCAACTCAGAATTTTATAGTCCACCGTTAGCATGGACAGCGGCCTATATGAGGTCACATCGTTATCTTCCCTTCCGGGCTTCAACAACAGAACTACCAACGCCTCTCTCATCGACTGAGGCAAGTGCCCCCTCTCCAAAGCTTCTAAATAGACCTCCAGCAACCTGGGCGCCAAAACATCAATGTATTTCGCATAAAATTCAACCGGCAGGCCATCAACTCCCGGCGTCTTGTTCCTAGCCATCTGCTTGATAGCCACTCTAATCTCCGACACCGTTATGTCGCGGCCCAAGTCCTCTGCGCTATCCTCATCCAGCACCGGAAGTTGAACGCCCGCCAGATAGTCCTCTATTTCAGAAGCCTCAGCATTTAGTTGGCTCTGATACAGAGTTGTATAGTAACTCAAGAAGCGTGATAGGACTGCGGTTTGAGAATAGGCCGTTTCTCCCGTTACCTCCCGTATGCTCATAATTGGGCTTCCTCTGGGTTCTGGATTCTTTAGCCTCGCCAATAACGTGCCTACCTTATCCCCTTCTGCATGTACTTTAGCGGTGTATAACCTATAGCCATAGCTCTGCAGTATTTCTGTTTCTGCCGCAACTAGTTCCTTCGCTTCCTGTAACCGAGCGTGCAGTGCCGGTCGCTCCGGTCTCTGCTGTTCCAGGTCTCTCAATGCACCCTCCGCTCTTCCCACATCAGCCAGGACTGTTGATCGTTCGCTCGAGAACCTACCTATGCATAGGCCCCTCACCACTACCTTGAATGCATCCCATTCCACTGATCTAGTAGTAGCCGTTCCCCCGTTCTCGCCAAAGTAATGCTAGATACCCTCGCGGACGGTATCGCTGAAGACCCTGTCCTCCAATGTTTCAGGCTTCAGCCTCCATGTGGGGACTGCTGATCTCACTCTCTGCCACTGAACACAAGCCAACAGAGGATTATGATCGGATATGGTCCTAGCTAAATATTCCGTATGCGTCGCCATGGCACCTATCGAACCACTACATAGTATAGTATCTATTCGCACATGCAATTCGTGTATTACCGAAAAAAAGGAGTAGTCCCTAAGGTCAGGGTGGTGCCCCCGCCATACATCATTGAGGTCCCATCTCTCCTGCCCGTCCGTCCTATGCTTAGCAAGCCTGCGCACTGGGGAGTCAGTCAATGGTGGGTGCGATCTGTCCAACAATACGTCAGTAATTGAATTGATGTCCCCCCCGTATTACCGGTCCTACCAAAAAGTGTGCCAAGGAACCAGAGAGTCCATCAAAAAAGCGGGCTTGGTCTATATTTGGAGCATAAACACTGCACAAAACCACATCACGGCCAAACCACCTCCCCGCCACTGCCACAAATCTACCTTCAGGGTCCACAATATGGTTTGTGGCCTGGAAAGGGACTCCCGCCCTCACCCAGATCAACACCCCTCTAGCAAACGCTGAATAGGTCGTGCCGAACACCTGGCCACGCCATCGCCTCTGCAGGGCATTGCATTCTTGTTTGGTGGGATGTGTCTCCTGCAGCAGCGCTATCTGAATCCCACGTCGCACCAAATACGCATGCACCTTATAACGCCTTGACATGGTTCGGAGGCATCGGACGTTCCATGTGAGACATTTCGGATTAGGTAACGTCCCCATTGTAATCATCCCTCATCCATCCCAACTGCGCATCACGATCGCCCACATCATTGCAGCCCAACCCCACACATAAAACTCCCCGTGAAACTCCCTTATCCCTCCCCCCCAGAACAGGACCCAATAACACATTATCAGCCCCCATCCAAACTTCCACTACAACACACAAAGTTCTATTCTGTAGTCGCCACTACAGATAGCCTTAAGGGCAATAGGAGGGTAGTTCAGGGCCAACAGGAGGCAGGCCACGCCACCACCCCGAGCCCAGGATCCCATACAATAGTCCGCCGCAGTACTTGCAGTCCTTTAGTTTATCGGTCACAACAGTCTCACCAGGGGCCAGCCATCAGTAGTCCATTCACGGAGGTGACACTCGTTAAAGATCCCATCCGCCGTTTGGGGGGTGACCAACGGACCCTGTGCACTGTCTGCATCTGAGAGGACCGCACCGTACTTCCCCCCCCCATCTTCAGACTCCGAGCCCATCGATTGCCCTTCCTGTTGTGATCCTGTTATCACTGCTGTCGCCGCCAGAGCCCCTCGTTTGTCTGCTGCCATTTGGGTGCCCTGCAGCGTCTTCTGGATTTTGTTACGTTTGTGGATACGTTGCGATTTGCGTAGGTTTCTGTTTTCCGCGGTCCCCCCTACCTCTGCGGTCCGTGCCAGCCCTGTGCGATTCAAGCCAAGTCCATGTTTCTTCAGGAGTCTGGAAGAAGTGTGTCGACCCATCCAGGATCACTCATAACTTAGCTGGGAAGAGCAGAGAATATTGTATCCCTTCATCTCTTAGTTCCTTTTTCACAGATAAATAAGAGGCCCTGAGTTTTTGAACCTCCTGGGTGTAGTCCGGAAAGATCGTAACCACACTGTTCGCCACCTGGAAAGGGCCTGCCGAACGTGCCCGCTGTATCCGCAAATCCCTGTCTTTAAAGTGCAGAACCTTGACCACCACCGGTTAAAGCGGGTTCACCCGGTAGGGGCGGCCGGGCTGGAACCCTACGTGCCCTTTCAATGGAGAAGAAGGGGGATAGGCCCCCCGGGGCGACAACAGTCTTGAACCAGATCTCCATATAAGCGACCGCGTCATCCCCCTCTGTCTTTTTGGGCAGACCTACTACCCGTACGTTGTTTCTCCGATTGCGACTTTCGGAATCCTCCGCCCTCTTTTCCAGTGTCGCTAAGAGATCCAGCACATCATTCAACTTATGTTCCGCTGTCACCACCGCAGGCTTGAGATCCTGGAGCAGTAGTTCATTTTCCTTCACCCTGTCCGCCAGGTTGGAGTGATCCGCTCTCAGGAGACCCAATCCTGTTGCGACTTGTGCAATATCCTGATGTAAGGACTCATTGGTCGCCGTTATGGCTTCTAATATTCCATCCAGGCGTTTGTTCAGTCTTTGTTCCTGCGCTGTTCCGTCCTGGTCATTCTGGGCATTGCGATCTTCTTCCAGCTCCTTCGCCTTTTCCTGCCCCGATTTCGGCTTCATCTCTCAGCCGTTCCAGGCCATCCTGGTCACCAAAGCCACCGCCTTTGCCACAAGTGATTGTAACTCATCCTTCAGTTATTCTGCGTCAGTTCGGCACCTTCTCAGCCAGCTCTCCGCAACGGCCTTGTCCTCCCCTCTGCCCGCCTGCACCTCTCCAGGTTCCTGATCCACCCGTAAAGCTCAGCTGCTCTCGCCACTCTAACCTCCGCCGGGTGATCTCTCTTCAGGTATTCGGGGTATATGTAGATCAGACCCCGCTCCTCCTGTGCAGCCTTTCCTCCTGCGCTAACACTGTTCACTTCTCAACAGCGCTATATCTCGCCAATGGGACCCGGCTGTAGAATGACACTGCACTCTTCCATCCAGGCAGGTCCAATCCAAACCCCAGCACTCGCGTCTCCGAGGGCAGTCCTCCTCCGCAAGCCTCGTGGTCTGGTGGTTAGTGTATCCTCCTTGGTACTTTTCCACCTCTCTTACATAGGAGATTAGCGGTGCTTGAACGTTCCCCCAGCCGATGTTCCTACTCGATATACAACTGACACCCCCCGGGGGGTAATCGGTGTGCTGTAGGGGCCCAGCTCAGGGTCGCCTCCTGAGTTCGTGCAGTTATCCCAGGTAAGGGATGACAGTATTGACCGTGGACGCCGGGTCAAAGTCAACGCCTGCTAATGCTTAGGGATCGGCCAAGTACGGCTCCGTGATGTCGCTTTCTCGTTGTCTTTTCCCCCTCTCGGCGCAGGCCCCACTGCCGCTCTTCCTAAAGATCTGCTCGCACTACACCGCAGACCCGCCCCTCACCTACACTCCACAAGATCGGGTGCGGGCCCGCAGCACAGCACTCACCGGGAGTGATTCCACAACGTCCCGCGGCCTGCCGCCTTCAGCCGGCCTCCGGTGTTTCCCACAGTTCGCTACTCCCGCAGGGTCGCAAAGTCCTGCCGATGTCTTGGCCGAAAGCCCGCCTCCTGCTCCTAGTCCCGGAGCTGCGGTGGCAGGCGATCACTCTTCCAAACCTCTACGGAGGCGGCGCTCCACTCTATTTCAGCGCCGCATTAGCCAGCGACCAACTCCTCCGCCCCAGCTATCGTCCTATGCAGCATACGGGACCCGGGTCCTCCACCCGGCAGCCGCCATCTTAAGGTGCCGGTGTCGTATCAGTGCTAGCTGTTCCTTGGCGCCGCGACGGGGTTCCTGTCTTCCCTCAGTCCCTCCGCTCGACTCTCCGATAGGGTGGCCCCCGCTCAGCGGGCTCTCCGTACCTCTGCTCGTGCCACTCTTCACCCTTTCACAGCGCCTCTCCTCTCTGCTCGTTCTCCTCGGCTTGGGGAAGCCGCCATCTTGGTCACGGCTCTCGGCTCTCCTAAATCTTCAACCGGCTCTCCACTTGCCGCCGGGTCCTCTGCTTCCCCGAAAGTGAGCACAGCAGCTGCCCCTGGTGCTCAGCACGATATGCCAGCACTTTCCGCGGCTCTCAGGGGTAATACACAGGATAAATTGCGGGATCGGGCGTGGAGCTACAGGCTCACGCCGCCATCCCCGCCGGCGCCCAAGCCACACCCCCCTCCTTATTTGAAGTCTAAGGGACATAAAAAACTTCCAAACACCCTAGTTTTGCACCTGGACTATGCCATCTGTGAGTCTTCCCTGCCTAGTGGTGCCACCCCAATCCTGAACCCTTGGAAGGGGGCCTAAGGTGCTTGCTTGAGCAAAACCCATGCATCTTCTGTTGAACATTGCTACCATTGTGTGGGTCTGAACCAGCACATTGCTCCTGCTGCATAGATCAGAGCTGGCTCATCACTCCTGTTGCATGGATCCAAACCAGTGCACCACTCTTGTTGTGTGGACCAGAACTGGTGCATCGCTTCTGCTTTTGTAGATCGGCCGGGAGGCATCACATTTGGTAACATCACTGCGGAACACTCTTCCCGGCAAAGGACTTTGCATCACCGTCGATGGCATCCTCAAAGACAACGCTGAATCTCTGCATAGCACCTCTTCGCATATCTGAGCTGATGCATTGCTGCTGCTGCGTGGATCAGGACCGGTCCACCGCCAACACTGCATGGATCAACACTGATGCATCGCTTTAGCTGAACTGTGCATCTTTGATGTTGATGCAATCAGGATCAAGTTACTTTGGTTCAGCTGGCCTCACTGGGTCCCTGTATCCGGCCAACAGTTGGCCTGAACTTTGGTGTTTGTCCAAATTCGGTGCAACCATATATCCCAAATGAGTGTGTATTCTAAACTCTATTTTACAGTGTATTCTTTACAAATTCATATCTCAAGTTCTACTTATTGTATTTTTGTCATTTTGGTCGTGTTACATTTGTTAAATTAAATTCTATTTTCCTAACCTGGTGTGGATTCTTCAGTATATGGTGTTTTCACTGTTTTACTGTTCGAAGTGTTGCACACATACTTTACACACTACCTCTAAAGTTGAGCCTGACTGCTCTGATCCAAGCTACCAGAGGGTGAGCACCCGTTAATATAGGGTTCGCCTGCCTCTTATTCTGACTAAGTTTGTTGTTGCTGCTTGCCTAGGGCACCTACCCCAGTCAACCAACAACCCAATTTCTACATGCTGGAAGGGGAACACGACCAGCAACAAAAACTATAATTTAATGCAGTTCCTACTTTTTAAGTGTTTTGTACAATGCAGCACACATGCAAATGGGCATAACAAGGCAAAATAAACTAAAACATTTCACCTCATTACAACTGCTGTGCAAAATTTTGGGACAAATACCTGCCTAGAATTCTTTGTAGATAAGGATCTGTGTCAAAATCCAAAGATGGTTGCATGAGAATGCCCATGGATTACCCCGATGCAAAGTAAGGCAAGACAGCACATTGCGAAGGGTTGCCTTACTTTGTGTTACAATCCATCACAAATCGTGATGTGCTTTGGATTGTAAATCCCACCACAACATTTTGCATCAGTTTTGTGTTAAAAAAGTAACACAAATCCAACTCAGAGTGTTTGCAAATCTGTACCGGTCAGTCTGTGGAGGTTGCGCTCAGGTCACAGGAATGTTCCAGCAGGGAACATATGAGAGTGATTTTTTTCAGAGGTCGTTACAGATGGGAGATTTGCAGGGCCTGATTATGATCCCGGTCGGACTGGCACCAGGAAGGAAGCAGGACCTCCTGACAAGAAGTCGATGATCCTGCTGCCCACATTACAATACGACCACCTTCACGGCGATCGCAAAGTGTATACTTTGCATTGCAGCATGTGCTGCGGGCTACAGCATATGCCACAGTACAAAATATACACATTTTAAACATTCCTGCACTCGCATGGTGCAGGAATGTTTAGGGGGTCAGCATAGGTTCCCCCCTGGGCCCAGAGAGGAGGGCCAAGGGGAAAAGGGGCCCTGCTACCGGCACCCAAAGTCACTGTCCATCTGCCTTTTCATGGCAGGTTACGGGCCAGCAGACCGGTATATATTATTCCTATGGCGGTACCTTAGCAGGCACTGCCCCATTGTAGGGAATAGGAGTCTGACTGCTGCACTGACGGGATCCTTATTCCAGTCGGACGCAACAGTCTTTCCCCCTGCCAGCCGAGATCCGACTGATTTCATCCCAATGCGGCGGTCAGATCCAATGGGCTGGATGGTGGTGGGACCGCCACCAACGGCCTGACTGTGGCGGTCTTACCGCCATCCTAATTGGGCCCGAAGTTACAATATATATTGTGTATTCAGCAGAATTACACATCTTGTAAAATTACCAACATGTTTGAAGAGGGGAAGTTCTAAGGCCTTTTGCGAAAAACATAACGCAAAAGAAAAAAATCAACAACTTGCCATATCACCAACTGGGCACAATGAAAACGAAGGGTGAGGGAAAAGGGAATAGCCGGTGTATTGGAATGGAAATCATTGTACCCACTAAACAACGGCAGAATGGTGCTTGAAGGGGTTTTTTCTCTTTTGTTACAGTGTTGTTACAGGGAAGGAAGTCCAGAAATGGTTGCTTCTGATAATGGCGTACAGTTCAAGTCTCAGGAAATGTTAGAATTTTTAAATTTGCATAATATCCGCCACATGACTACTTCCCTTTATGAACCTCAAAGTAATGGTCAAGTGGAGAGATTTGATCGAGTTCTTAAACAAGCATTCTTTGGGCTCGTAATTTTGGTACTGAATGGAAAGATAGACTAAGAGAGAAGTTATGGTTATACCGTATAACTCCTCATTCAACAATCGAAGTGTCTCCTTTCCGTTTACTTAAAGGAAGGGATCCGGTGTCTAAATTGTGTCCTTGGTGGTTAAAAAGATGTGTAAATTCTCAAACTTCTGATGTTGTCATGAAGGAAATAGCAGAGAGGGTGGAATAGAAACAACAGAAGACTAAAGATTGTTATGATTTTCGTATGAATGTTAAGGTGCCAATTTTGTTGTAGGAGAATTTGTCAGAATACGTAAACCAGGAATCCTGCTAAAAAATGATACAAGGTTCAGTAGACCTGTTAAAATTATTAGAGTTAATCGTAATAGAGTGGTTACTCAAGATGGACAAGTTTGGAATGTAAGGAAGGTATCTAAGTGTCCTATAGTTTCTTAATGTTTCTAAGGGGGGAAATGTGTGACATGTTATGCATGTTCTTTATGTTTCCCTTTTAATTATTCATTGCCCACTTAATTGTATAGTGTATTTTCCATTGTGGCACATGCACTCCAGTTACTGTTACATCATTTAGAATTATCTATCTGGTCATTCTTTGACTGGACTTCTACAGAAGCAGTACTGTGCTCTTGACATTAAAACTGGTTTTCACCATACTTTGGATTCAAGCCTAATTTCTTCAGAATTCAACAAGTGTGCTACTTGTATTAGGCCAGTCACCACCTGATTGCAGGTTGGATGTCAAATAACCATAATGTGTGGGGATGCAGAGGTGATATTGCGTGTCCTTTGACCCTGAAGACGAGTGCCCAATTTGAGCCAGTGGTTTACGGTGCTCAGCACCGGCACTTATGACAGTCTGCCACATGGTGGGCTGTTTGCATGATTTAGAGTGGGCCCAACAACAGTTATTTACTAATTCAATATAGGTTAAAACTGACTAATACCTGCTGCCCTTGTTAATCGTATAGCTTTGGGGGCCTGGAATAGTCTGAACTGTCACTCTTGTAGGAGTGTGACGGTTAGTCGCTGTTTTGGTACTGTCATTGGTAGCACTAGCAGGAGCAATGGATGGTGTAGTCTGCAGCAGCCTCCTGAGGAGGACCCTGATACATAGATTATTTTACAAGTTAACCACTGCTGATACGTTGCAGGAAGTAAAGTTGCAACTGAAGATAAAGATATATTTTATTTTATGATTTTAGTTTACCTAGAATGATGTTTCTATGATACGTCAGGGGTACCATCGTGACATGAAAGGGGCACAACCAATATGGACCATGGGCACAGCCCCATAGGTCCAAATCCAGATTTCATCTGCACAGGTATAGCTTTAGGTGCCCAAGAAGCCCTCACTTGCTGCTCTCATCTTCTCACAGGCCACAGAGTAACCTGCTAGAGCTCATACAAATCTGCATGGCGAAAAAAAGGTCTATCTGCTCCATTGTAACTGCAGATCCAACTAAAGGCCCAGACCACTGAGCATGCACTGGACTTTGCTGGAAGAAATGGGAGTGAGAGAGAGCAGAGACCTGCTGGCACAGAGATGAAAGCAGCTTCCAGGAAGATCTAGAACTGCTCTCAGTTAAGATCCCCAGGCAGTAGTAGGCCTTCTTCTCATGCGGCCGCAGTCATAACAGTCCGTTATAAGGACATGTCAATTTTACACAGGGAGGTCTAATAGTCATTTTCTGCACCAGGGTTGAAGATGTATAGCCCAATGCCAGAGACATTGTACATGGCAAGGCAGCTCTAAAGCCTGATACCTTTGACATACATCTTGCTAAATGTCCTCGGAGATTTGCAAAAGTAGCTATGAGTTAAATGTCAAAAAAATCACAAATATGAAAATTGAAGTTTCTAGTTCAAACTATAAAAATAGTGACAGACTTCCCATTACCAAATGTACAAGAAATCGTAAGAACATGTATTCAGCGAAACAGCCACCCAGCCCATAGGCTGTCTGTTCCAGGGTCTTCCATCACACCCGGCCTAGGAATCAAAGTCTTATATGAGCCCCCATGACTGTTTCTTGTCTGCTTAGGATTGCAGCACTTCCTACTGGGTAGAACCCCCATACAGGTCAGAAGACTCTTCTGGCGTCTCGTCCTCCAGTAGAGCAAGCAGACCCAGGCCCATATAAAAATGGGATGGTTGCTGGTTGCAAGCTAGGAGTAAGATGTTTTGTAAGCCAAACATTTCCACTTTTACTACATACTGAGGTCACAGACTGGATGGGATATTTGCTGCTAGGCCAGCCAATCAAGATTCCCAAAAAAATAGATGGATGGCTTCCTCCCTGGAAAAGAGCTCTCCCTCTGCAGTCCCCACGTTTCCCTAAGAAACAAAAAAATATTTTCCAAATTTACAAAATCTGCCCTCTACTTCATTTGGAAACAGAAGACAAACTCTCCTGAAATGTTTTACAAACTGAAGGGCTGGAAAGAACTATCTAATGGAGAATCTCTAACAGCTGCACCCCTCATCCTGCCAGTTATCCCAGGAAACATCTGAACTGCCAGCAGTGGCACAGGTCGCAGCAAGACTATCTTTATAAGCACGCTGGAGTATTTCTCATGTACCAAAAGAATTTATCATTCGGACTAATCATCCCTGATGAGTTGCACGAAAAAGTGCCTTTCTCATATCTCCTCAACTAATGCACATAATCAGAGACTCGTTGCAGTATCAGACATGTCAGGCAAAACTAGCCTTGCACGTGAAAGCTGCAATAATTTTTAACCACAAGACCTGAGAAAATATTTGAGTACATAATTAGAATTGCTGATTCCTAAACTAGCTGTTGATCTAGGGTGTAAAAAAAATATAGTGATGGATGGAATGCTTGAATTATTTCCAGCCACTAGTAAGTGCTCGGACAAGATTTTAGCCCATTGTGTTTGTAACCAGTATGCAAATCTAGACAGAGACCAGCCATATGCAATTCAGATGTGGTCTGCTGCAATCGGAACAGTCGAGACCTACCTGCCAGGCCAGGTCCTCTCCAGATGGGAACACAGTCAATTCAGGCATGGATTGCTCTAGCAGAAAATCCAGGTACAAGACCCCACCAAGTCCCCACAGAGGAAACAGGCACATAGGCACCTCACAGGACACAGGTACATAAGCGCCTCAGATGACACAGGCAGATAGGCACCTCAGAGAACACAGGCGCATAGGTGCCTCAGAGGATATAGGCACCTCAGAGGACGCAGGCATTTCAGAGGACATAGGCACATAGGCACCTCACAGGACACAGGTACATAAGCGCCTCAGATGACACAGGCACATAGGCACCTCAGAGAACACAGGCGCATAGGTGCCTCAGAGGATATAGGCACCTCAGAGGACGCAGGCATTTCAGAGGACATAGGCACATAGGCACCTCAGAGGACGCAGGCATTTCAGAGGACACAGGCACATAGGTCCCTCAGAGGACGCTGTTACATAAGCACCTCAGAGGACACAGATACATAGGCGCCTCAGATGACACAGGCACATAGGCACCACAGAGGACATAGGCACCTCAGAGGATATAGGCACCTCAGAGGACACAGGCACTTCAGAGAACACATGCACATAGGCACCTCAGACACAGGCACATAGGCATCTCAGAGGACACAGGCACATAGGAACCTCAGAAGACACATGCACTTCACAGGACACAGGCACATAAGCACTTCAGAGGACATAGGCACCTCAGAGGGCACAGGCACTTCAGAGGACACAGGCATGTAGGCACCTCAGAGGACACAGGCACTTGGGCATCTCAGAGGACATAGGGACCTCAAAGGACAAAGGCACCTCAGAGGAAACAGGGACTTCAGAGAACACAAGCACATAGACACCTCAGAGGACATAGGCACATTAGAGGACACAGGCACTTCAGAGGACACAGGCACATAGGCGCCTCAGAGAACACAGGTACATAGTCACCTCAGAGGGCACAGGCATCTCAGAGGACACAGGCACTTCAGAGGACACAGGTACTTCAGATGACACAGGCACATAGGCACCTCAGAGGACACAGGTACCTCAGAGGACAGAGGCACTTCAGAGGACTCAGGTACATAGGCACCTCAGAGGACGCAGGTACATTAGCTCCTCAGAGGACGTAGGTACATGGGCATCTCAGAGGACACAGGCACATAGGCACCTCAGAGGACATATGCACATAGGCACCTCAGAGGACATGGACCCTCAGAGGACACAGGCACATAGGTGACTCAGAGGACACAAGCACATAGGCATCTCAGAGGACAAGGCACACAGGCACCTCAGAGGACACAGGCACCTCAGAGGACACAGGCACGTCAGAGGACACAGGCACTTCAGAGAACACAGGCACATAGGCACCTCAGAGGACACAGGTACCTCAGACGACACAGGCATTTCGGAGGACACAGGCACATAGGCATCTCAGAGGACGCAGGTACATAGGCACCTCAGAGACGCAGGTACATGAGCGCCTCAGAGGACGTAGGCACAAAGGCACCTCAGAGGACACAGGCACATAGGCACCTCAGAGGACACAGGCACATAGGCACCTCAGAGGACACGGGGCCTCAGAGGACACAGGCACATAGGTGCCTCAGGGGACACAAGCACATAGGCATCTCAGAGGTCAAGGCACACAGGCACCTCAGAGGACAAAGGCACCTCAGAGGACACAGGCACATAGGTGCCTCAGACGACACAAGCACATAGGCACCTCAGAGGACACAGGCACTTCAGACGACACAGGTACATAGGCATCTCAGAGGACACAGGCACCTCAGAGGATACAGGCACATAGGGGCCTCCGAGAACTCAGGAACATAGGCCCCTCAGAGGACACAGGCACTTCAGAGGACACAGGCACATAGGCACCTCAGAGTACACAGGCACATATGCACCTGAGAGGACATAGGCACCTCAGAGGACACAGGCACCTCAGAGGACATAGGCACCTCAGAGGACACAGGCACCTCAGAGGACACAGGCACATAGGTACCTTAGATGACCTAGGCACCTCAGAGGAAACAGGCACTTCAGAGAACACAGGCATATAGGCACCTCAGAGGACATAGGCACCTCAGAGGACACAGGCATTTCAGAGGAGAGAGGCACATAGATGCCACAGAGGCGCAGGAACAAAGGCACCTCAGATGACACAGGCACATAGGCGCCTAAGAGGACACAGGCACCTCAGGGGACACGGGTACTTCAGAGAACACATGCACATAAAAATCTCAGAGGACATAGGCACCTCAGAGGACACAGGCACTGCAGAGGACACATGCATATAGGCACCTCAGAGGACACAGACACTTGGGCATCTCAGAGGACATAGGCACATCAGAGGACACAGGAACGTAGGCACCTCAGAGGACATAGGCAGAGCAGAGGACACAGGCTCTTCAGAGGACACAGGCACATAGGCGCCCCAGAGAACACAGGCACATAGTCAATTCAATTCAATTTGATTAGCTTTATTCGATTTCAGTATAAAAATCATAAAAGCAACAACAATACATAAATATACACCAATACATCAATACATTTCATTTCATAAAAGCTAACGTCTGTTAAGAAAAGATTAAATCAATAGAATAAATCAACTAATCAGTGAGCAGCAGGAAAGAAGAACAAATTAATTGAACGCTGGGGTGAAGTGGCCACTCAGTACAAGACCACTTCTGGCTGTACGGTAGTTGCGCTGTGCTGTTTGGCGTTGCGACGGGACATATAATGTTCTAGGGTAGAATTCACTTAGACTCCAGATAGATATGGGCCCATCACCTATTTGTGGCTGCCAAGATTGGAGGTATGGGACGACATATTTATTGCTAAATTTTACAAGTACCAAATCGCCCACAATATCTTTTGGGAGAGGTCCTAGCCAGCCCACCCTTCTAACGCTTAGTATAGTGCCATCTATGTTGGGGGGCAGAGGTCTATTTTTGGTTAGCCAGAACACTACCTTGCTTCTTAGGTCCTGCTGCCCTTCGTGTTTCCCCTTTGGGAGTTCTGGTATTCCTGAGAGGACGCACACGATAGGAGCGGCCTCTGGTGGTAAATGTAGATGGTTGGTTTTGTGTGGTATGTTGTCATAATTAGCCGCTATTCTTTTCTGAAATGACATTTCTTTATTCTGCCCAGCTCTAGAGTAAGAACTCCGTGATGTTGTGGCGACTTTCGTGATGTTTAAGGTTTTCATATGTGGGCCAGCTAATTGGTTACGGGTGGTCTTTCTTTGTATGATGGGATTAGGCGTTTCTGTGGGGGCAGAACGCTGTAATTGTACGGGACCTCCCATAGTTTTTATAAGTAGCGAGTTAGCCTTTATTGCTTCCTCAACACCCGTGAGCCTATCCCCTAAGCTAGTCATTTTGTCAATCAACGGGGATATAACTGACTTCATCATATTTTCGAGCGCGGACAGTAAAGAAGCCTGGGTAGATGCTCTCAGTGTAGCAGTGCTAGGAGTATTGGGTAATGGTGGATTTGGGTTTAGTTTTTGTTGCTTGGTCTGACTACCCGTTTGTTTGACCCCATCTCTCTTCCTTTTGGCACAGAGCACCTGGGTGGAAACTGCGGATAAAGAATTTGCTATTGGTCGTGTTATGAGGGGCGTACCCTGTAGAATTTGAGTTAGTTCAGAAGAACAACTGGACCCAGGACTAGTTGTTGCTATAGGGGAGATAGGAGGGGTAGTTTTCACTTTTTCTAATTCCACAGGGGCGTATGAGGATTTACACATTTTATTTAATTCTTCCAGTAATGATATAGCTGGGGCTGTATCAGCAGTCTGTGGAGGAGAACCAGTACTGAGAGAACTGTCCATAGCTGGGGATCGTTCTATTCTCTCTAATTCGCTTGCAATGGGCAGTATTGCACTCTTAATATAATAGTCCATTGTTCCCCTAAGCAAGTCACTCTGGGAGGATAGTTTTCTAGTGCCCCCCTTGCAAGTCATAGCGTGTTAGCTTATAATAGTAAACAGTGAATCAGTATCGGCTACCGGACTATGGTGACCGTTAAGAAGGACCTATAAAAAGAACCGGGAATGTTCAGTGGGTATCTGTACCTTTAGTCAGTTTTCTACGTTTCTTGGTTCAGTACCAAGGGGGGTGCCCCGACCTGGCCTATGATGGCGTTAGATGGTCCCGCCCTTGTCCCAGGCTTCTCCCAGCGCCGACCCGCACGCGATCCCGCGACACGGGGGCTGTCCTTCTTTTGTACCGCCTCCTGGCTCAGGACTCAGGTGTGGCGGCGCGCTCCGCCGCTAGGGCTCCTGGGAAATGGAGTCCTGTAGCGAGCGCGCCCCTCCCGCTGCGGCCGCTGGTGTCGCTTTTGCGGAGGCGGAGGGGAGCGATTCGGCGTCGGTGGTCCCTGCTGTGGGACTTGCAAGGTATGCCCCTCTGGTTTAACAATGGTCCCCCCGCTCCAACGGGGCTGTCCTTCTTTTGTAGCGCCTCCTGGCGCAGGACTCAGGTGTGGCGGCGTGCTACGCCGCTAGGGCTCCTGGGAAATGGAGGCCCGTTGCGAGCGCGCCCCTCCCGCTGCGGCCGCTGGTGTAGCTTTTGCGGCGGCGGAGGGGAGCGATTCGGCGTCGGTGGTCCCTGCAGTGGGACTTGCAAGGTATGCCCCTCTGGTTTAACAATGGTCCCCCCGCTCCACCGGGGCTGTCCTTCTTTTGTAGCGACTCCTGGCGCAGGACTCAGGTGTGGCGGCGTGCTCCGCCGCTAGGGCTCCTGGGAAATGGAGTCCCGTAGCGAGTGCGCCCCTCCCGCTGCGGCCGCTGGTGTAGCTTTTGCCATTATAAAAATGGGGTAACCCAAAACGGTTGTTGGACCTGGGTGATCAATATTATCAACAGAAACAATGGCCCAACCCGTGATTGATTGTCAGCTCAATGAATCATATACTCACAGTTGATCATTTTTCAAGGCTGAGTGAGGATTAGAGTTAATCTCCTCTTGTGGATTTAATCAAAAAATATTCATTCTGTTAAAAAAGCAACCACCTAGCAATACTGATTTATTACAAAAAGGAGTTTTAATAGATTACTCCAAACACAGCGAGAAATTTTTATATACATTTATACAATATTCAAAGCGAACGGTAGAATAAAGAGCAACGTGCTTCTACAAGGGTGCCGGAAAAAAGAAGAAAAAAGTGGTTTGGAGAAAAAGGGTATTCACCCGTTACAACGCATCTTTTACTCCGCACTACCACTACAACGCGGGCATTACAACGCATACCGTTACAACGCATTGCGCTGGGGGGCGCTCTAGGATAAGAGGTAAGTTTAATTTACTATCCAACACCTTCCCTAGGGTCCACGGGGACTGGAGTTAGAATAGTAAATTATACTTACCACTATCCAGCACCCCAAAGCGCTATGCGTTGTAGCGGTATGCGTTGTAAATACCGCGTTGTAATGGTACGCGGAGTAAAAGTATGCGTTGTAACGACATACATCCGAGAAAAAGGGGTGTAAGCCTCAACAGAAAAGTGACATAGGGTTTTATTTAATTGAAACAATACTGCAAAAGATTCAGCGTATTATTCAGTCAGGCCACTAATAATATTATTCCATTTTAAACATTCATACAGTCTTGACTGGCATGTATAATGTTTGAAAGAATAGTGGTCCTGTTTGTGGAAAAGGGGGCGTCGACGTTTCGACCCGTCTTGGGGTACAGGGGTGACTGGGGACCTCGACCTGCGGGTCTTCCTCAGGACGTGTATGGCACAGCCTTCGTACCGTGGCTAATAAGCTGTAGGCCCAATTAGCTTTTTATGGGATGTTCACAGTCCTCCTGCGTCTGGAAGAACGTGAAGAAACTTGGCCACAGTCCCACTCCAATTTAGTGGTCGTGGACCTTCAACATAATTAATCGGGTGATGATAACAGAAGTAATTAATAAGGTTCTCATAAAGGGCATTGTCCGTTACTTTTCATGTTCTTGTATGGACATCACCGTTAGATGTGGAAGAGTGGATCTTAGTCCTGGCGCCTGACGGTACTATAGGGGCATACAGGAAAGGGGTGTTACCTAAACCCCATTTAACAGAATGAATATTTTTTGATTAAATCCACAAGAGGAGATTAACTCTAATCCTCACTCAGCCTTGAAAAATGATCAACTGTGAGTATATGATTCATTGAGCTGACAATCAATCACGGGTTGGGCCATTGTTTCTGTTGATAATGGTGTAGCTTTTGCGGCGGCGGAGGGGACCGATTCGGCGTCGGTGGTCCCTGCAGTGGGACTTGCAAGGTATGCCCCTCTGGTTTAACAATGGTCCCATAGTCACCTCAGAGGACATAGGCACCTCAGAGGACACAGGCACTTCAGAGGACACAGGCACATAGGCACGTCAGAGGACACAGACACATTGGCATCTCAGAGGACACATGCACTCCAGAGGACACAGGAACATAGACATCTCAGAGGATGCAGGTATATAGGCTCCTCAAAGGATGCAGGTACATGAACGCCTCAGAGGACGCATGTACATAAGCACCTCAGAGGACGTAGGTACATAAGCACCTCATAGGACACAGGCACATAAGCACCTCAGAGGACACAGGCACTTCAGAGGACGCAGGCACATAGGCACCGCAGAGGACACAGGCACATAGGCACCTCAGAGGGCACAGGCATATAGGCACCTCAGAGGACACAGGCACATAGGTGCCTCAGAGGACACAGGCACATAGGCGTCTCAGAGCACAAGGCACACAGGCACCTCAGAGGACATAGGCCCCTGAGAGGACACAGGCGCTTCAGAGGACACATAGGCACCTCAGACGACATAGGCACCTCAGAGGGCAGAGACTCTTCAGAGGACACAGGCGCATAGGTGCTTCAGAGAACACAGGCACATGGGCATCTCAGAGGACACAGGCACATGGGCATCTCAGAGGACACAGGCACATAGGCACCTCAGAGGATACAGGCACATAGGTGCCTCAGCGGACACAGGCACATAGGCATCTCATTGGGCACAGGCACATGTGCACCTCAGAGGACATAGGCACCTCAGAGGACACACACACTTCAGAGGACACATGCACATAGGCACCTTAGTGGACATAGGCAACTCAGACGACATATGCACTTCAGAGGACACAGGCCCCTCAGAGGACACAGGTGCTTCAGAGGACGCATAGGCACCTCAGACGACATAGGCACCTCAGAGGGCAGAGACTCTTCAGAGGACACAGGCGCATAGGTGCTTCGGAGAACACAGGCACATGGGCATCTCAGAGGACACAGGCACATGGGCATCTCAGAGGACACAGGCACATAGGCACCTCAGAGGATACAGGCACATAGGTGCCTCAGCGGACACAGGCACATAGGCATCTCATTGGGCATAGGCACATGTGCGCCTCAGAGGACATAGGCACCTCAGAGGACACACACACTTCAGAGGACACATGCACATAGGCACCTTAGTGGACATAGGCACCTCAGAGGACATATGCACTTCAGAGGACACAGGCAAATAGGCGTCTCAGAGGACACAGACATTTCAGAGAACACAGGCACATTGGCACCTCAGAGGACACAGGCACTTCAGAGGACACAGGCACATAGGTGCCACAGAGGACACAGGAACATAGCTGCCTCAGAGGACACAGGCACATAGGCACCTAAGAGGACACAGGCACCTCAGAGGACGCAGGCACTTCAGAGGACACAGTCACATAGGCGCCACAGAGGACACAGGAACATAAACGCCTCAGAGGACACAGGCACATAGGTGCATCAGAGGACATAGGCGTCTCAGAGGACACAGGGTCATAGGCTCCTCCGAGGACACAGGCACATAGGCAACATGCAGTACACCTTATGCTGACAGTCTTTAAATTAAATTTCAGTCATGGGAGCAGTATGTGCCTGCCAAGTCCAATAAGTGACCAGCTGCAGAAGTGTGGTCAGCATGGACCTCGCACTACTTCAGTCAGTTAACCCATCCACTCCGAATGTCTGGGCCTCATTCACGCCCCAAGTGTGACTTATAGTCAGACAGATTGGCAGCAGTTCACTGTCACTGAACATGGGAGGGGTCTCCACAGCTTAGATCTGAGAAAGGCCCCAAAGTGGGGCTCAGCCCTGTGCTGCCTCTGGATTGCCTTGCTTTATTCATGTACCATGTGGAAAGTCACTCCCTTGAGCAGGAGTCTTCCTTTCTCTTTATAATAGAGCCATACTAATTGGTCCTGAATAAGTCAGTGTCCAGTCCACTAGGACTAGTGAATTCAGCACAGCGGAATCTTGGATCTTAGTTCTCTCAGAAAATATTTATGTAGGTTAAAGTGCACACAATATGAGTGGGGTGCATGTAGCAGCATAGGGTCTGGCTTCTGGAGTGAGATACGGAAGAGCCAGAAAATGTCAGGTTAACCTACAGCACTCTCAAGTTACTCCAAGCCATGCATTGGTAGCTAATCCAAGCCTGGTTGTAACTTTATAATGGTGGAAACATAACCATAGTTTTTAGAATGGAAATCAAAAACCAGCACTAGATGAGTCATGCCAGGTATACAGGAACCTGACAGCTCAGGAATACAGGTAAGTGAGAAGGCACAGGAGTGTCATGGATACCTCAAAGCTGGAGCTCAAGGGAGGTCAGAAGCTTCAGAAAGACCAGAATCTATGAAAAGGTCACAAACTGAAGGGTCAAAAAAGATGAGACCCTTTAATTGCAAGGCTTCCATTAACAGGAGGAAACAATCAGCACAGAAACCAAAAAGTAAAGAAAAACTTCTTGGCAGCCACAATCTGTTGTAGAAGCCTGGGAGGGCGACGCAGATGCTTCTGGTAAGGCAACGGAAGGGAGACCATAAGAAAGGTCTTCCTGGAGCTTAAGAAAACTTTCAAACTAGAGGTGTAAACATACCAAATGCTACTAGGAAGACAGGGTTTCGCATTGGAAACTACAGGACATGACTGGGCCTTCAGGAGCTGAACATACCTTTCCGCCCTGAAACTGTAAAGAGGTCAGGATGTGCTGACGCATGAACATATGAAGTGGTATCATTGGAAGAGGATGAAGGTGACCAAGGAGCTTCAAAGAGGCTTCTGAGAAAGTAGGAGCTTAAGGAGGGAGAGATTTTGAAGTGACCAAAAAGAAGACACCTAGAACCTAGACACCTAGGCAGGCAGGTGTGCTACAGGGAGGACAGTGAGAGCAGGACAGCTGATACTTGCCCCCAGAAGCAGCAGGAATTGCAGGAGCAGGCATAAGAACAAGATCTGTTGGAGACCTTGAGGCTCAAGCTACAGAGAGAGCCAGGTACTGTGAGTCAAACCTGGAGTTTCAAGGAGAACCAACATTTACCGAAGCAACAAGACCTTCAGGGTGACTTGGAGCAGTAGGCTTGCCAGATTCTGGTGGGAAAGCATGGATTCAAGTGGCAAGATATGCATGCTGGAACAACAGAGCATGAAGTTAGGCCGGGAGTAGCAAATGCAGCACTAGTGAGCATGTGATCTGGAGTAACAGGAACACAAAACACTGAAAGGAGGACTCAGCTGGGGCGTGTCAATAAGAACAAAATCTGGGGTGGGAGCCAGGAGCTCCAGGCTGGTCAGGATCTCCAGTGGCAGGATAGCTGAAAAGGCACACAGAGCATGGGGAGGGCAGGAATGGTTAGGAACCTCAATCGATGATGTGCAGGTGTCCAGAAGTCACACAAAGGTCTGGAAGTTTTGGGTGGTTTGTATTTTCTAGTGGCGCGAGGGGCTGTAGCGAGAGCTAGAAGCTGCATGCAAAGCCAGATGCTGTATGAAAGACTTGAGTGGAAGGTCACAATCTGCAGGATCTTCTGGGACTGAATGTTTTGCAGTGGGAGTTGGAAGCTTCAAGAAGGACAAATAGTTGCAGGGGGTTGAGAAGCTGAAAGGTGGACAGGAGCTGAAGAGGAACTTTAAGAGAGCAAAGCCAGGAGATTCAGTAAGGCCAAAAATTGCAGGGAGACCCAGAGCTGAAGATAGGCTAGGAACAGTAGTGGTATGTGGTGGACCAGACAGTGAAGGGTAGCCATGAGCTAAAGGCCCAGAAGCGGAAGGAATGCCAGAAGCAAGAGGAAGTCTGCAGACTTAATGCTACAGATCAACCCCGAACCAGTAGCCACAGCCCAACAGAGGTATGGATGAGTGGAATCTGAGTTTCTTTTGGGAGGGCCTGTTTGAATCTGTTTAATATCAGAGTGCACTTGAGTTCTTGCATTGAAACCCTTATAGATCTTCAGGGGCTTATTTGTTCCACCTGCCCAGAAGCCTTACAAATTGTGGTCCCCTACATTCATGACCTCTTCAGATAAAAACCCAGGACACAAGCCACTGCTCTCGACCCATTGTCATCTATTTGAGTCTCATCAGTTAAGTGCACATAAGTCCTATACAACAGTTATCAGAGGGCCCATGTCTTAGGCATACCACTTGCATTTAGGGCGTCTCACATAGAAAATCAATGATGGATGAAATGCTTGAATTACTCCTTCTTTCATTAATCCTGAAGGGTTGTATGACGTTAAACGCATACTTTTACAACACATGCCTTTACAACGCATGTTTCACATGGCAACATCCTTTACAAGGCATTCCAGTACATCGAATGACACCACATCACATTTTAAGAAACTACCTTTACAACGCATTACATTACATCACATACTACCTTTACAATGCATACCATTACAACGCATACCATTACATTGCATATATGGTAAGTGTTGGATAGTGTAGGGTTAAAAATTACTATTCTAACTCAAGGGGGTGCAACTGTAGGGTAAGTGTTGGATAGTGTAGGGGTAAAAATTACTATTCTAACTCCAGGGGGTGCAACAGTAAGGTAGGTTTTGGATACTGTAAGGGTACTATGCGTTGTAATGGTATGCGTTGTAATGGTATGCGTTGTTATGACTGCGTTGTAATGACATACGTTGTAATGGTATGCGTTGTAGTGTCCTGCGATGTAATGGTTGTGTTGTAATGGCATGCGATGTAAGGGATGTTGCGATGTAATGACCGCGTTGTAATGGTAGTGCGATGTAAAAGTTGATTTGTAAAGGTTGTTTCCTATCCTGGTGAGGCCCAAAAAAAATATATGGCTGAAACGCGTCGCCATCCCTCTTAAGAAGTCTCCATAACTATAACAGCTGTGTACTTAGACTCAAGTACACATCATTGAGAAACTGAAGAAAATAACTATACTTCCTGTATGTGTATGGATACAAGAGACTATCTTTTAATGTGATTGTGGGTAATATCTATAGCACAGCCTTCACTGTATATTTACCAAAAGAAGAGGAATTCTTTTTAGGATTTTTTTTAATTGATGTATTTTTGATGGTTTGTTGTATAGTTTTTGTTTATTGTCTGGTCTTAATTTTTTAATAAGTGACACCATACATTAATATGTATTTTTGTACAGAAGAGTTGGTGAATACAACCTGATATGAGTAAATAAAATAACGTATTAAATGAGTCTTTCTATCAATGATTAATTGAGGTAATCATTTTGATGAAATTGCAGTGAATGTATCTTTCCCCACATCTCAGCTTGTGTTGTGATTTGCTTTGGATATAGCCCAGGGGATGCAGGGTGATTAGGGATAACCCGACAAACATTTTTGTGTGCCTGAAAAATAGGTACTGCAATGGGAACAGCAAAAATGTTCCAGAAAGGCACAGACGTGGACATTCATGCCATGCTAGAACTTTGTGGAGGTACAGACATGGGCATTTTCATGGTGGAGCTCCCCCATGAAAAGGCTGGCTTTTCAGGAACTCACAATATGCTGAGCAGCACTGCACCAGTCCCCACCAGCATATTGTATTACGGTGCTCCTGTGCCACCACCAGGGAACAACTGTTCCCTGGCGCAGCTGATGGTCGACTGACACAACAACTTTGGGAGTTCTAATACGGTTGATGGTGGATCGCCACTGCTGCGCCACTGTGAGTCTAGTGGTCAGAAGACCGACAGACTTGAAATCAGACCCTTAGATACTTCATCAGTTAAGGGTTGATGTATGAAGTCTTGACAACTGAAGAATCTAGAAAAATGATTACTCAAGACCAGAGAAAAGGTTGTTTAATAGTAGGAGGCATTGGGAGAGTATACTCCATCGGTACTCACAAACTTTCTCTCAGGGGCCAAACTTACATTGTGGTTTGTGTTAGAGGGCCACACCTGTGGGGGCGGGGTCAGCGAGGGAGGGGGCGGGGCTAGAGCAACCTGTGACCATGAGATTGAACACAGGTCCCTGCAGCGGACGCCTTCGTTCACTTAGCCACCAGACCCGGCATACACACATCTCTCTCTCTCTCTCTCTCTCTCTCTCTCTCTCTCTCTCTCTCTCTCTCTCTCTCTCTCTCCCTCTCTCCTCCTCTACCTCCCTCTCTTTCCTTTCTTATCCCTCTCTCAACCTCTCTCCCCCTCTCCCTCCCTCTCTCCCTCCATCTCTCCCTAATTCTCCCTCTGTCTCACTCTCTCTCACTCCCTCTCTTGCCTTCTCTCTCTCCCTGACTCCCTCCGTCTCACTCACTCTGACTATCTTACTCCATCTCTCTCTCTCTGTCTCCCTCTCTCTCTCTCTCTGTCTCCCTCTCCCTCTCTCTCTCTGTCGCCCTCTCTCTCCTTCCCTCTCCCTCTCTGTCTCCCTTTCTCTCCTTCCCTCTCCTTCTCTGTCCCCCTTCTCACTCTGTCTCCCTCCTCACTCTGTCTCCCTCCTCACTCTGTCGCCCTCCTAACTCTGTCGCCCTCCTCACTCTGTCACCCTCCTCACTCTGTGGCCCTCCTCACTCTGTTGCTCCATCCTCCCTCTTTCCATCCTCCCTCCCTCTGTCTGTCACCCTCCTTCCTCCCTCTGTCTGTCACCCTTCTCCATCTGTCTGTCACCCTCCACCCTCCCTCTGTCTGTCACCCTCCTCCCTCCCTCCTCCCTCCCTCTGTCACCCTCCTCCCTCTGTCTATCACCCTCCTCCCTCCCTCCTTCCTCCCTCTGTCTGTCACCCTCTGTCTCCCTCCCTCTCCCTTTCTCTGTCTCCCTCCCTCTCCCTTTCTCTGTCTCCCTCCCTCTCCCTTTCTCTGTCTCTCTCCTCTCTCTTTCTCTGTCTCCCTCTCCCTTTTTCTGTCTCCCTCCCTCTCCCTCTCTTTCTCTCCCACTGTCTGTCTCCCTCCCTCTCCCTCTCTTTGTCTTCCTCTGTATGTCTCCCTCTCTTTGTCTCCCTTCCTCTGTCTTCCTCCTCCTTCTGCCTCCCTCCTCCCTTTGTCTGTCACCCTCTCTCTGTCTCCATTTGTCTGTCTCCCTCTCTCCCTCTCTCCCTCTGTCTCCCTCCCTCCCTCTGTCTGTCTTTCTCCCTCTGTCTTTCTCACTCCCTGTCTCCCTCTGTCACCCTCTCACTCCTTCTGTCTTTCTCCCTCCCTCTGTCTGTCTCCCTCCCTCTGTCTGTCTCAGTCTGTCTCCCTCCCTCTGTCTCCCTCCCCCTGTCTCCCTCCCTCTGTCTGTCTCCCTCCCTCCCTCTTTCTGTCTCCATTTGTCTCACTCCCTCCGTCTGTCTCAGTTTGTCTCCCTCCCTCTCCTTTTCTCTGTTTCCCTCTCTCTGTCTCCCTTTCGTTCCCTCCCTCTCTCTCCCTCTGGCTGCCTCCCTTTCCCTCCCTCCTTTCCTTCCCTCTCTCGCTCTCCCTCTGTCTGCCTCCCTTTCCCTCCCTCCTTTCCCTCCCTCCCTTGCTCTCCCTATGCCTCCCTTTCCCTCCCTTCCTCGTTTACCCTCTGTCTGCCTTCCTTTCCCTCCCTCCTTTCCTTCCCTCCCTCGCCCTCCATCTGTCGGCCTCCCTTTCCCACCCTCCCTCGCTCTCCCTCTGTCTGCCTCCCTTTCCATCCCTCCCTCGATTTCCCTCTGTCTGCCTTCCTTTCCTTCCGTCCCTCACTCTCCCTCCCTTTCCCTCCCTCGTTCTCCCTCCCCCTCCCTTTCCCTCCCTCCTTCGCTCTCCCTCTGTCTGCCTCCCTTTCCCTCCCTCCTTCCCTCCCTCGCTCTCCCTCCTCTCCCCCCTTTCCTTCCCTCCAGCTCCCTCCTTCGCTCTCCCTCTGTCTGCCTCCCTTTCCCTCCCTCCTTTCCCTCCCTCCCTCACTCTCCCTCTGTCTGCCTCCCTTTCCCTATCTCTCTCACTCTCCCACTGTCTGCCTCCCTTTCCCTCCTTCCCTCGCTCTCCCTCTGTCTGCCTCGCTTTCCCTCCCTCCCTTGCTCCTCTGTCTGCCTCCCTTTCCTTCCCTAGCTCTCCCTCCCTCTCCCTCCCTTTCCCTCCCTCCCTTGCTCTCCCTCTGTCTGCCTCCCTTTCCCTCCCTCCCTCCCTCGCTCTCCCTCCCTTTCTCTCCCTCCCTCTCCCCCCTTTTCCTCCCTCCTTCGCTCTCCCTCTGTCTGCCTCCCTTTCCATGCCTCACTCTCCCTCCCTCTCCCTCCCTCCCTCGCTCTCTCTGTCTGCATCCCTTTCCCTCCCTCCTTCGCACTCCCTCTGTCTGCCTCCATTTCCCTCCCTCGTTCTCCCTCTCTCTGCCTCCCTTTCCCTTCCTTGCTCTCTCTCCCTCTCCCTCCATTTCCCTCCCTCCCTCGCTTCCCCTCTGTCTGTGTCTGTCTCCCTTTCCATCCCTTCCTCGTTCTCCCTCTGTCTGCCTCCCTTTCCCTCCCTCCTTTGCTCTCCCTATCTCTCTCTGCCTTTCCCTCCCTCCCTCGGTCTCGCTCCCTCTCCCTCCCTTTCCCTCCCCCCCTCGCTCTCCCTCTGTCTGCCCCCCATTTCCCTCCCTTGCTCTCCCTCCCTCTCCCTTCCTTTCCCTCCCTCTGTCTGTCTCCCTTTCCCTCCCTCCCTCGCTCTCCCTCCCTTTCCCTCCCTTCCTCGCTCTCCCTCTGTCTGCCTCCCTTTACCTTCCTCCCTCCCTCGCTCTCCCACGCTCTCCCTCCCTTTCCCTCCCTCCCTCGCTCTCCCTCCCTCTCCCTCCTTTTCACTACCTCCCTCGCTCTCCCTCTGTCTCCCTCCCTTTCCCCCCCTCCCTCTGTCTTGCTCCCTCTACCTCCCTCTGTCACCCTCTTCATCTCCCCCTGCCTGTGTGTGCCCAGGCTGAGACAGCTTCCGGGCACATACACACACAGCCGCACCAAGCACTTCACAGGTCTTTAAAAGACCATTTGTATGTTAATGAGGCTTTTGTATTTCACCTCTAAGTGCCCCTGCAGCTTCACTCTGACTATCACTGGAATGCCCGGGCCCCCACAGAGCAGCAGAGTCTCGGTGCACAGTGTTTGCAGACACTCTTTAATTTCTTTTTTTTAAACACGGGTAAATTGTCTGCAAGGTCCGTGGGCCGCCCAGGAAGGCTTGCCGGTCCGCTGGCGGCACGAGGGCCGTACTATGAGTACCAATGGTATACGCTCTACCTAGTCTATGATTATAACAAACACCATACCACCATGCTTGAAAGGAGATATGCAGAGCATTCTTCAAATTTTTAGTAATCTGTTGAAATATGACAGCAATTAATAAGTCTACAATTTGTATATTAAGAGTACAACAATGGCAATCATTATCATCATTAAGCTTTATTCGGCCACAAAGACCATAAAAGCACAATAAAAAACACAGTTTAAAACCATCAAATCACAATAGAATAATACAAATTTCGACTGTCTCCCACATTTAAAAAAACAATAAGAATACTTAAAGAAATATTTTAAAATCCCTGTGAATTACAAACTTTCACGATAGCATTTTGGGCTCACATATAAAAACCCTTACAAAATCATAACCTTGAGCTAAAGTGCATATCTCCTTCTCAGTTTCGGTGCTTGGGTAATAAAGTTTAAGACTCAGCAGCATATAGTTTTGGACTCCAATGGCTGGAGTAAAAACAAACCATCCTGGTGAATATTAAAAAATCTGCCTCTTAAAATTGGGCACATAAACCGTAACCTAAGAGAAGAATATAGCATGCAAAAGAACATAAAATGCTTTGTTGATTGATGTGATTTCCCTTCATATGGACAATAAGGTAGTGATGGAAACCAGGTACCTGGAAATGGGAAAGCCACTAAAAAGTGAATCTTGTTCTCAAGTAATCTAGTCAGGTAGAACCTTAGCTCAGGTTCATTTAGCCAGGTCAAATAGGGCTCCATACCTTCAGATGTAGAAAGTAGCACGTATAATTGAAAAGCGACCAGGTCTAGTACCTTCATGAGCCTAGATTCTTCACTATCTGCAATATATTTTTCTTGTATTGAAGGATTTGCATTTAGGGGTATCATATATGGCTCTACATTACACTCAGTCCCAGGTCATGAAAAGTTTTCTTAATGTACTTGAGCCACTCATCAGAAAAACTACTTAAAATAAATAAGTAAAGTAGAATGGTATATGTGTATGAAAAATAGAGTTGGTTTGTTTCTATATTTGTAACCCAAATTGATAAGTGGTGGGACATTCAAATAAAATATGTTTAATATCGGAACTTGATGCAGAACAGGACCAACAAAAAAAATTAAGTGGTCTTATCAAATTTGTGTAAAGAAGCAGGAGTGATTAGAAGATGATTATAAATAAAAAAAAGAGTGTTTGAGTTCTGTTGGCAGCACGTGATGTCTTGCACATTTTAAGCCATAATGTGTTCCACAAGGAAATCGGAAAGGAGGTGTGAAGATCTGCTTCCCATTGTAATTGTAGGGTGGATTTTTGTCGGTCAGTAGGGAGAGAGGTAAGGTGGGTATATATGAGAAGCAGTAGGGGCAGTTAGCAGAAATGTTAGTATAGGTGTAATAGGAAGAGGGGAAATGGGTTACAAATAAAATGAAAGGTATGTGGTAGAAATAGAAGGGATCAGTGACTGGAATTTGTGTTGATATTAAAGAGGGAAGTGAAAGATGGAGTGAGCCTGCGAAAAAGAGATAGGTGAGTGGTTCTGTATCAGTTGATGAGTCCATAATAGACCTTTATCTCTTCAGGCTTTCCAAAAGATAGTTTTAGTATTAATTTTAATGAATGTATTATACCAAATTCAGGATTGAAGGTATTGATCTAGAGGTGAAAGAGAAGAAATATAAAATGGACATATTATTCTGCAAGTATTTTTGAGAATTGGAAGAGATATGGAAGAAGGCATTGAGTAAAGGACAAAAATTCTGCAAAAGAGAAAGGTTGAATAAAAGATAACTCCAATTCTGACAATAAGGAGATGGAACTGTGGTTGGGCCATCTTGAAATTGTACTGACCGTTTTGAAAAGAAAGCATTTTGATAAGACTGAAAGTGAGGAAAATTAACTTCTGCTTGCTGCTTTTGCCGTTTTAATTTGGGCAAAGATATACAATGCTTTTTATTATTTCATAAGAATGCAGAGATAATAGAATGCATTTTTTTTAAGGTAGAGGTGTGAAAGTTAATCGAAATTGCTGGAAGATAGAAAAGATCTGCGGCGTTCCACAGGGATCATCCCTCAGCCCGACGCTGCTCAATATCTACATGGCACCACTCGCCCACGACAACATAGCCTCAACATCATCTCTTACGCCGACGACAGCCAGCTGATCATATCCCTCTCCGAAGACCCCCACACTGCCAAAGCCAACCTCCACAGAAGAATGAAGGCCGTCGCCGAATGGATGAAGGAGAGCAGGCTGAAGCTGAATTCTGACAAGACGGAAGTCCTCATCCTCGGCCCCACCCCCTCAGCCTGGGACGACTCCTGGTGGCCAACATCGCTAGGAACAGCCCCAGAACCCACCAACCACGCACGCAACCTGGGGGTCATCCTCGACTCCGCCCTCTCCATGACCAAGCAGGTCAACGCCATCTCCGCTTCCTGCTTCAACACCCTCCGAATGCTCTGCAGGATCTTCAAATGGATCCCCTCCGACACGAGAAAAATCATCACCTAGGCCCTCGTCACCAGCAGACTGGACTACGGGAACTCCCTCTACGCAGGAACAACAACCAAGCTCCTGAGACGGCTGCAACGCATCCAGAACTTCTTGGCATGACTGATCCTTGATGTCCCCCAACGCAGCCACATCACACCCCACCTGAGAGGCCTGCATTGGCTCCCCGTCAACAACAGGATCACCTTCAAACTCCTCATCCACGCACACAAAGCCCTATACAACGCCAGACCAGCATACCTCAACGACCGACTCAGCTTCTACACCCCCACCCGCAGCCTCCGCTCTACCAACCTTGCCCTCGCCACAGTTCCACGCATCCGGAAAACCACCGGCGGCGGCAGATCCTTCTCTTACCTCGCCGCCAAGACCTGGAACACTCTCCCTACGAGCCTACAACAGACCCAGGACCTGCTGGCCTTCAGAAGACTTCTCAAAACCTGGCTTTTCAGTCAGTAGCAACTCCCCCCCCAACCCCCCCCCCCTCCAGCGCCTTGAGACCCTCACGGGTATGTAGCGCGCTTTACAAATGAAAGTCATCCAAGAAAAACAGGCTTATTTTTCTAAGCTCACTACGTCCCTTACCTGCTCTAGGGTTTTAATTAAAATCGTTGACTCCTTGTGCTCCCTACAAACTCCTGATCCCATCACAGCCTGGCTCCCAAGAGCTGTGCGACAGGATGATCAGGATCGCGCAGTTCTTCCATACTAAAATTGTGGACATTTACTCCACTATTGTAACTCAGAGAGCTCAAATGAGCCCTCTTCCTCTCCCGATTCTACCTTCCTTAGAATGTTGGGGAAAAGTTCCCATAAAGATCTTGTCCAATTTCCCACCCCTTACCCTTGAGCAGTTAGATTCTCTCCTAAACAGAACCAAATCAGGCTCGCCACTGGATCCCTGCCCTTTGAAGATCCTGAAAGAATGTAGGGAAACTTTGTTGCCCCCTATTTTGGAGATAATGAATTGTGCCATGACTCAGGGCATTTTCCCTGCTGTTTGGAAGAAGGCCATAGTCAAGCCACTGCTTAAAAAACCGACTCTGGATCCTGAAATCCTCAAAAACTTTCGACCTATTTCACTGCTGCCTCCCCCAGCCAAAATGCTTGAATGCCATCTGAATCAGCACTTGACCTCCTTTCTTGAGGTCTCTGGGTTTTTGGACCAATCTCAGCATGGTTTCAGAAAGTTCCACAGCACCGAGTCGGCTCTCACGGTAGTGGTTGACAATATCAGATCTAAGGTTGACCGAGGCCAGACTATCTTGCTGGTCCTACTCAACCTGACTGCAGCTTTTGACACCCTATCTCCTTTGACTTTAAAAACCCGGCCAAAGGAGATAGGGGCGGAGGGCCCAGCACTGAGCCTCCTGTCCTCTTTTCTCAGCCAAAGAGAGCAGAGGGTCAAGCTAGGAGAGTTCCTCTCTCCTGCTAAGCCTGTGCAAGGTGGGGTTCCACAGGGGTCGGCCTTGAGCCGACCCTTTTTAACATCTATGTGGCCCCACTTGTCAGGTTAGTAAGATTGCACGGGATGGAGGTGGTGTCATACGCCGATGACACGCAGATCATGATGTCCCTCTCCCACTCGGTGAGTACCTCCGCGCTCAGCTTCAGGAACTGCATGCAGGCAGTCTCCGAATGGATGATTCTAAATTCACTGAAGCTGAACGGAGAGAAAACCAAGGTCCTGATCTTCGGCAAAGACCAAAACATATGGTCCAGTGACTGGTGGCCCCCCTCTTTGGGAATATGTCATGTGCCTGAAAAATCAGCCCGTAATTATTGATACGTCACTGGCTATGACGCAGCAGGTAAACCGAACTGTGTCTACTTGTTGGGGAGTCATTAAGACTCTTAGGAAAATAACCCATTATCTCTCCCCCCAAGCCCGTAAGCAGACCGTGGTGGCTCTTGTGGCATCACGGCTGGATTATTGTAACGCACTGTACGCGGAAACAAATAAGAGTCTTCTTTTACGCCTCCAGACGGTTCAGAATGCTGCCGCTAAATTTGTCCTGGGAGTCCCTAACACCTCCTCTGCTACTCTCGTCAGGAAGAGTCTGCATTGGCTCCCGATCCATCTTAGGATCACTTACAAAATTCTATGCCTGGTCTTCAGTGCTCTATCAGGTGGAGGTTCAGAAGCCATTGACTCCCTTCTTGTCCCCTACACCCCTAGCAGAAGCCTTTGTTCTGCCTCTAAAAATCTCCTATCTGTCCCTCGAACAAATAGAGTCAGATGGGGTGGAAGGGCCTTCTCTTCCACGGCCGCCAAATTGTGGAATGACCTCCCTTCCGAGTTAAAAGCACAACCTTCTATGGCCCTTTTTAAGAAGGCATTAAAAACGTGGCTCTTCGTCGAGGCCTATCAGTAGCATGCTCTCTGACTCTGGACAATGTATGGTTAGGCGCCTTGACACCCGTTGGGCAAAGTTTGTGCGTTATAAATTGTGTTTCATTTATTCATTCATTCATTCATTCATTCAAATGATTGATTGATTGATTGAAAAGAATGCTGGGGACGAGCATCATCTTAATAAGATCTAACCTACCCCACCAGGAGAGAAATAGCAGTTTCCATCGTGAAGTATGGTTAGGTAAAGTAAAAAGTTAAGTAGTAGTATTGATTGATATAGTGTTTTTATAGAAGTAGTGAACCAAAGGCACACATATTTAATTTGTGTTGGGCTCCAAAGAAATCCTGAAGGGAGGAAATTATGTTTCATACACCAATAGTTAAGTGGAAGGATTTCACGTTTGTCAGAATTAAGTTTATAACCTGAAAGTGAGACAAAAGTGGAAACTGCTTTTAAAAAGGGTTGTAACGAAGAATCAGGAGAGTTCATATATAAAGGAATATCATCGGCGTAGACTGAAAATTTAACTTGTTTATCTCCAGATTTGAATGCTTGTACGGCACTATATTGTCAAATTTTACATAGAAATGGTTTGAGAGACAGAACAAAAAGATGAGGGGATAGAGGACAGCCTTGTCGTACACCTCAGTGTAAAAGAAAAGGAGAGGAGATTAGAACATTGACAAATATAGATGCGGAAGGGGAGGAATATAAAAGAAAGACTAAGCTAATTAATTTTTCCCCAAAACCAAACCATTAAAGTGTAGAGAATAAAAATTGTCAGTGTTTTCAATTGAAAGCTTTTTCAGCGTTCAAGAAAATGGCTGCTAAAGAATGTTTATAAGCTTTAGATTTACTCAGAACATCTAAGAAAAGCATGGTATTATCAGAGAATTGTCTACCTTTAACAAAACCAGCTTGTTCATGACCAATTAATTTGGAGAGGAGAGGATCAAGGCGTAACGCCAGAATCTTGGCCAAATTCTTATCATCAGAATTAACTAAGGAAATAGGTCTATAATTTTTGTTAACTTAGGATCCTTATTATCTTTTGGTATAAGGCATATTAAGGCTTCTTGCAATGTCCTGGTAGTAGAATTGGAGGAAGTAAAGAAAGAAAATAATCAATGTATTTTACGTATTATTTGTTTAGAGATATGAAGGTTGAATTCAATAGGAAAACCATTAGGCCCAGGAGCTTTACCTTTTCTTAAAGAGTTAGTGGCTGTAAGAATATCATAAGCTGTGATATCAGAATCAAGGGAAGGAAAGTCGGTGTTTAAATCAAATTCCTTATGGATAGTGGAAAGATATGAGTTAATATCATATTGCAGAGGATGTAACTCTGGCATATATATATTTTGATAGAGTTTACTACATTCATTAAGGATATCATTGTCTCAAAAAAGAAGCATGGGATCATCTCTTAAAATAGTTTTTATTTTAGTTTGTGCTTTTTTAATTTTAAGATAATTTGCTAAGAGTTTACCTGATTTATTTTGACCACCATAGTATCTGGAACTAGATTTAAGGAGATAAGAGTTAGCCTCTTCCATAGAGTTTATTGAAATAAAATTTGCCTTAATTAAATTAACTAAACAAGTCTTAGATTTGGACATGGAGTATGATTGTTCTAAGGATTTAGTACGTTTCATTAAATATAGTGCTTTTATTTAATTTATCTTCTTTTTGGTGGAAACATAAGTAATGGTACAATCTCTAGAAGCAGCTTTGAATGTATCCCAAATAATTTGAAATGATAAGTCGGGAGATTCAGTCAGAGCAAAAAACCTATGTTAGAAAAGTATCAAAGATTTGTGTGAAAGAGGTATCCAATAAAAGAGAAATATTGAAGCGCCAACGTATACCTTTGAGGGGAGGGGAAGTCTAGATCTAGAATTACCACTGCATGATCAGGAATTAAAATGGTGCCTATCTCAGCTCGTAAGATGTGTTGAGATAAGAGTTTAGAAATAAAAAGGTGCTCAATCTTAAATTGAGAGAAATGTACTGGGGAGAAAAAATTATATTCTTATAAACAGGTGTTGCAAATTCTCCATGAATCAATAAGGGATCTTTGTTTGATGGCTGTGGTGAATTGTTTGTGAATGTAAGAAGGGACAAAAGAAGACTTGGAGGAGCGATGTAAAAAGGATCCATTACCAGATTGCAATCCCCACTAAAAACTAAGTATTCATCAGACATAGACATCAGTTTGGGTGTAACTGAGGGCCAAAAGTTTTATCAGATGTGTTGGTGTATAAATATTAAAAACCGATATTGGTATTTTGTTTACTAGTACTCTTACAAGAAGCCATTGACATTATTGATCTGATTCTTGTGATAACAAGGTAACATCCAAAGATTTTTTACACAGAACTACAACTCCATTACGTTTCCTGTTACCTGGTGGGGAAAATGCATGTCCCACCAAATATCTGACAAGTTTTTGGGTCTCTAATTCAGTAACATGAGCAATATCAGCATTTAATTTGGCTAAATAAGTAAGAACTCTTTGACGTTTAATAGGTGAGCCTAACCCCTTTACATTCCAAGTAACAAAGCCATGAATAAAGAATTGTAGTGAAATTAGCGTACTCTATGAGTGAAGAATAATAATAATGTCAAATGTTTAATCAAGTAAAAAATGAAACCATGTATTTCAGAGCAGAGAGAGAAATATAACAGATAATAACACATTGCAAGAGAAGGAGCAAGATGAAGAATACGAAAATAGAAGGGTGAAAACATAAGCGAGAGTAAGAAAATAGAAGGAAAGAAAAGAAATACAGATAGAGAAACGAAAACATGAAAAGGATAAAAGAAATAAGGATGTTGACAGAATCAAAATAAGACAAAACTCATACCGATTAACAGGACAAAATAATCGGGAGTAGTACGACCACAAAGGGAAGATGACAACAACCGGGTTCAAGAGGCAGCCAGAGGGGAGACATCCAGACCATTGATATGGCAATAAAAGTAGGAGGATTTCCTCGACACAACACAAAAAGAGGATACCTCTCAGCTGCCACGGAGCTCCGTTAGCCTACAGCCATCTTCAGTGGGTGCTTAGCCACGCCCCAAACATTTGAATCCTTGAGAATTTACAAAGGCATTTACATGAAATCAAACCACCTCCGATACCCATTCAATTTGAAGCTCTGAATGAATGCAAACACATAGCTCATCAGAAAGAGAAGCAACATTTTTAGGGAAGGTATAACAACACTTTAAATTGATATGTTGAGGCTAGATGGGATGCACAGCAGAAAGCCTGGAGGACAGATATAGCTGAAGGAGCTCATGTATCCTGTATTAGTTGCAAAGAAAGAATGTCTTGTAGTTCCCACTAATTCGTAGGATCTGCACATTTGTTGGGCAATATAAACTTTGGGTGAAGTGCCTAGATTGATTCCAAGCACCCCTGAAGGATATGTTGGCCTAGAGACCAGCTCGCTCACAGTCCCACCTCCAGCCCCCCTAACCCGAAACAGGGAGCAAATGGTTTCTGGCAACCACAAGCATGACAACCTTGACCCCTCAAGGATCGTGGTAACAGATCAGGACCTTTCTGCTCAGTCACTCGTACTCTTTTGTTCTCAGAGAAATATACAGAGAATACACACTGGGATGTTTTCAATATATTTATTGAAGCAACATTTTTTTCTTATATAAGATACGCGTGCTACAATAATCAGTAGACAGTAGCAGATGAAAATGATTACAAGAACCAAAAGAGTAAATAGCAGATACGGTTCTATCATGGTGCTAAGACAGTGTGCATATGCAGGCATATAATACAAGATAGTAATCAGGTGCACTCTTACTATGCAAAACCTACTCTGTGTGTGTCTAGTGTGTATAGAGGAGTAAAGCCAAGAATCCCCCAAGGAAAGATCTTACCCCATTAACTGGTTGGAGAGAATGTAGGACCCCATCTTGGTCACAAACTAGACACCCCTCATAGAGATGGCAGACTGCTGCATGGTGAAATCTCTTTTTATAAAAACAACGGGGTTACCCTGTGTCCCTCAGAACCTGGGTAGTCAATGATTAAAGAAAAAGTGGTTCTGTCGGGTACGAACAACAGTAATTTATCCAAACAATCATTTTATACAATTCTCCAAAAAGAACCAACAACCCCCCCCCCCCCCCCTCTGAAAAAGAGAAATCAAGACAGGTGCTTGCAATAAATGAAAAGGAGAACCTACGTCTTACTTTGTATTATCTTTATACAATTCTCTGAGTCAAAAAATCATTTCTATACATTCTATAAAATAACTGTCAATATATCAAATATAGTGCAGGAAATAGTGACAATAGTGAATAGTGAGCACGTGACATAAACAAAATATATCCAATTTTAGTAAACTCAAACATAGAGCTGATTGCTAGCAGCCGGTTCGTGAGCAGAGAAGCAGGTCTAATAGAGTGTGATCTTGCTAACATTTCACGACGAAAGGACGGTTTCGCCACTATTTTCCATGTGACTCATATGCACTTGGACGTTAGGACTGTCGTGCCTTGTATTTCTGTCTTGAGAAAGACCCGCTGCGACCGTATACATTGGTGCCTTAAGGGTCGAAACGTTGACATCTATCCACAGGCCTTATAAATTTAGAGCTCCAAGGAAGAAAATGTAGGGTTCTAAAATTATATGGGCCTTCATGAAATAAGATTCTGTACATACTTGTATAGTTTTTCTATGTTTGAGTTTACTAAAATTGGATATATTTTGTTTATGTCACGTGCTCACTATTCACTATCGTCACTATTTCTTGCACTATATTTGATATATTGACAGTTATTGTATAGAATGTATAGAAATTATTTTTTGACTCAGAGAATTGTATAAAGATAATACAAAGTAAGACGTAGGTTCTCCTTTTCATTTATTGCAAGGACCTGTCTTGATTTCTATTTTTCAGAGGGGAGTGGTTTTGTTGGTTCTTTTTGGAGAATTGTATAAAACGATTGTTTGGATAAATTACTGTTGTTCGTACCCGACCGAACCACTTTTTTCTTTAAGCATGGTGAAATCTCAACATGAATGGTCCCTCGGTGTCAGCTGAAGTGCCCCCTCTTTTAATCTTCTGAGATGCTTGTTATGTATAATAAAAAGCATCCTTGCGATGTGCGAATACACTAGCAATGTTATGGATATGTAGATAGTCCTGTTGCCCTGTGGATAAAGATAGAATGGCATTTGTACCTCATGCGTAGAGGCCTTGTACTTGGTGTTCAAGGCATTGTGATAATGTTATGTGAAGCCAGATGTGGAAACAGATGTAGTTTCAGAGAAACGAATCCAACATTGTCACGCACGCGAATATGTGCAACATGTCACAGCAATAATGTTATTGTGCAAAAAGAGGACAATGTAAGAAAATGTGCTGCTTCTCTACATGGGCCTAACCCAGGGACATAACAAGAAGAAGGAAAGATTTGTAAGGAAAATAACAAACACATTGAGGATTTCAAAACATTGACACAGATTGACGATAGTGAGGAAGAAATTGATGATGAATTCTTACATAAATTATTGTTAAATCTTCCATCACCTTATAATGAGAATTAACCACCCAGTATAGTAAATTCCCATAAAAGGAAAATTCCGGATGCACCTGTCATGGTGATAAGCTCAAATACACACAATCCCTTCCTACCTGTAAATGACATTGCAGGGAGATGTAAAACAAATAATCAGACTATGCTAAAAGCTCTGGATGCTCTGCCTGTCCATTTAATGATAGGTCCTGTAGTTCTGTTATACCAATCTGGGAATAGAGAACAGAACACATATACTTTGGCCATCCCTACTCCGATGACTAGCTCAGTCCCTACTTCTCCAGATCCGAGATCGGGCCAGGCAAATAAAGAGTCATTAATTTAGACTTCAGTTACTGTTCCTGGTGGACCGAATACTGGTTCTAAAAAGAAATTCAGTTCAACAAACCACTTCAAGTGGGAAATCATGACAAGTCTCGACTTTATATGTACCTACAAATGGGATGGAAACCCCATGATGGGGAAATCAAAATATATCAGGAAGAATTCTTCAGTTGGGATCACCAGATTCTGACGTGCTCCTTTTACCATTCACTCCCATTACAGGTGCAGAAGGAAGAAGTGAAGATTTGCTTTGGATCACACCAGAAAGACTGATAGGCCCTATACCTCAGTAACTTCATGATTGGATCAGAGACATAGCTCCTTTTATGCATGAAAGGGGTGCAGGAGCCCAAGGAACTGCTGCTTCAAAAACAGTGAAGACAAGCATCTTGATGTAGCAAAAGTTAAAGTGGAACTAAAATAAATATTAAAGGGAACTATAATCCCTGCTAGGATAGCTGCTTATCAGGACAACAAACTACTGTTCTTGTGCAAGGATATTACCACAGCAGTGGCCCGTGCAGGTAAGGATGGTGGGGAATTTGGGCCAGGTTGGGGGGGGGGATTCGACAGACGACCAAGAGGAAAAGATTTATAAATAATTACATTTCCCTCATCGTAATCTGTTGGAATCCCCCCTCACCTGGACCCACCACCCCACGACTCTTACCTGCATGGGTTGCGGCTGAAAAAATTACAGAAGTTTCTAGTCAGTCAGAGCAAAGCTACAGTGATGATGAGGGACCATCAGTGAGAAGATCCTTAAGAGCAAAGATACCAAATCTCAAAAACATTGCTCCAGAGTGGACTTACTTGGCATTGCATGATTGAGGAAAAGCATATCACGTCTTATTGCTTAACAATTCAAGCTCATATGAACCACCTTGAGAGACTGTTGTACTCAAATTAAACGTTGCAAACAAGGATTTAGAACTACAAAAGAGACGAGATTACAAATATCTATATACATTTTTTAACTGAATCAACAGAGCTATAAGTGAATATGAACTGTGATGAAGAGAAGCTGAAGGCAATCTAAACCAGAGAAGCTATGGATCCAAATCCGGGATCATTTAAATTTAAATGTGAATGTGCATGTATGTTTGCTATATTTATTATAATTCTCATCACATTTCTCGTCATTTTAAATTTGCCTCAACATGTGTATTTAGAAAAAACAACACCTACTTCTGTTCCTAAATCTTCAATAGAAAATAATAACAACTGACTAAGCATGTTAGCTGACAAAACTTTACTCAGAGATCAGTCTACTAGTGATTTCTTAATAAATGTTTCTAGAAATCTTTTGTATGAATATGTTTCATGTGTATGTGTTTTCTACAATGGGAAAATGGTTTACTAATCTGGGAAGTGGACAGGTGAGACAGATTTTAAAACCAGTACTAACAATCGCTGTTTGCATACTAATGCTAATTGTTGCTATCAAAATCCACAGACACATAAACACAAAGAAAGAGTAAAGAAAGGTAAAAAGAAAAAGAGCTGGGATAGAATTATAAGATAGACAATGCAGATATTACGACTAGATTAAAGCTTTAGAGCAGTCAGACTAAAACTAATGAGAACAACAGAACTATAAAGTGACCTTGGAGGGGGATAAAGATAACAGTGTGATGGCTTGATTCACCATGAAAGGGGGAACTGTGTAATAAAGACTGCTCCAAGGAAAAGATTATAAAGTATATTTATTCAAGCAGATAACAGGGAAGGTAATCCTACCAACAGGTCCAACAGACAACTGAACTCTCCTCCACTATTCTGGAATACATAAGAAACCAGGTGATGCATCATAGAACATAGAACACTCACCAGTGGTCATGGAGATACAGATATGCCACATCTCCCTTCTTCATAAAACTAATTAAGTCTAATAAAATGAAAGACCTAAAATACAATATTCTAAGTAAGGTAAACAGCACACAAATTAGGTCAATCTTGATAAAGTTAGAATTAATAAGGTACTAACAATAACCACTCTATTCCCCTCTCAACATAAAGAAAACATTACATTACATAACTCCTATACTTAATAGGAACTTTAGTTACTCTGCCAGAGCGGGTTGTATTGGATATATCCTGTGCATTACTCTGTGAACAGTTAACTTCAACAGAAGGTGATGCACACGATGTACCCGAAGAAACACTTACAATATCATTACTATTTGAAGCAGAGTCCATTACATCATCCCACATCCACGAGAATGAAGATGAAGGACGTACATCCATTATATTTTTTTAATTCTTGTACAAACTCATCCGATTGTAATGCCAAACATTCCCATCGCTGAGTTTGGCAGATCTAGAGTATGGTGATACAACCTGTAAGGGAGAAGAATATTTACTCAAACCTTTTTTAACCTTGTTAGGTAACTTCACCTTAACCCAATCACCCTCTTTAATGGTAAGATCATTAGTATTATGCTTTTTGTCATAATGAGTTTTTCCAGCATCATGCATTTTCCTCATATTAGATCTTACTAAGGCTGGAGACCATTTGCTATGTATTTTTTTTAACAGTCCACGCTACATTATCTTTGCAAAATGGTTCTCTACCCCTTAATATTCTAAAGGGACTATACCCAGTTCAAGTAGGTGTAATCCTGTAAGCCCATAACGTGGCTAAAAGTTCCTTTTCTCAATCTTTACAAACATTTACAGCAGCTTGGACACTACCCATTATAACTCTGTTGAATCTCTCAACACATCCGTTACCAGCAGGATTATATTTAGGAGTGCATTTTTTGCAAATACCATTCCTTTCTAGAAATTTCTCATATTTAACTGAAGAAAATTGAGGCCCATTATCACTCAAAATCTCTTTTGGTATCCCTTCTCTAATAAACAAACTTTGTAAAAAATTGACAACGTGCTGAGAATCAAAATTCTCTGTGATGTCCACTTCAGGTCATTTTGAAAAAACATCCATGACAACCAAAATATGTTTGTTGTTCCCTTCTCTATCCTCAATGGGACCAAGCCAATCAATACGCAAATGTTCCCATGGATTATCAGGAATAGTATTAAATCCTAAAGAGGGTCTTAAATTCCTTAATGACTTGTCATACTCACAACAAACAGAACAATCTCTAACAGAATTTTCTGCATCCCTATCGATGCCAGTCCACCAATAAAGCAATTTTAATCTTGCTTTTAATTTGGAAATACCTAAATGGCCCTCATGATTAATTTCTAAAACTTTACTTCTTAAGGCAGAAGGAACAACAACTCTCTCACATCTGCAGACATAACCATTATCATCAATTGATAGCTCATCTTGTAATTCCCACATGGCTTTTACATTACCAACAAGATCACTTTTGCTGGGCCAACCATTCAAAATAAACCCTTTAGCTTTAATTAATTCATCATCCTGTAACAAACCATTTTCCTAATCCTGTTTGGATATGGCTTCTGTATCATCAAGAATTACAGCTACACTGAAATCTTCCTCTTCCTCGCTGCCCTTAAAATCTTGTTGAATAGGTGATCTACTTAAATAATCTGCAACCTGATTGCTCTTCCCAGGGAGATACTCAACTTCATAATTAAAGTCCAATAACTTTAAGCTCATTTTTACTATGCGTGGTGTAGCTTTAATTATACCATCAGATGTCAAAACTTTAAATAAGGGCTTGTGATCAGTGCGAAGAAGAAATGTATTTCCCCAAATAAATTGCCCGAAGTTAGTCATAGCCCACACTGTAGCTAACATTTCTTTTTCTATGACAGAGTATCTGACCTCAGAAGGGGATAACGAACGTGAAGCAAACGCTATTGTGACCTCTTTACCACAATCATCTATTTGTGAGAAAACAGCCCCTAACCCTCTGTCACTTGCATCCGTTGTGATGATACTCGGAGCTAAATTGTCAAAAGCTTGAAGTGGAAAGGCATTGGCCAGTTCAGTTTTTATGTTTTGGAAATCCAGTTCCAGTTCTCTATTCCATATAAATTCTGACTTGTCTTTTAATAATTGTCTTAAACTAAAGGTTTTAGAGGCAAAATTCCTAATGAACTTGGAATAAAATTCTGTCAAACCCAAAAAGGATCTCGCATCGTCCTTGGAAGTAGGAGAGGGCGCCTTCTCAATTGCTTCCATCAACACCTTCTTAGGAGAAATACCTTTATTGCTGACCTGATGTCCCAGATAAGTCACAGAATTCATTCTGAACTTACATTTCTTTAATTCCGCGGTCAAATCTTTTTCCGTTAATTTCTCTAGAACTAATCTCAATTTCCCATCATGTTCACTTAGATCTTGTTATTGTCAAAAGGAGGGAGGAAGAAAAAGTGATCACTTGATCAACAGACACTATTTACCACTCGGGTTAGTGGAAGGTCCAGTCACAGCGTGTGTCCGTATCTAGGAATGCAACAACAGGGGGTTGCTTGACTGTTCCAATGTAGAACTGGGGAAGATTTAACTGGCGTGACCACAGGTGTAAGAGTAACACCCTGGGGCATCCATTATGTTGGACGGATTTGCCTCACACACCCAGAAGGGTGTCATGCTTCATCATCGGCGGTTGCTCCTCGTCGGGGAGGCGGTGCAATCCCCGACGGGCTCACTTCAAAGAGGGGCTCTTTGGCGGAGATCTTTTTATCCAACAGCCTTATGGTGAGGTGTGGGTGTGGGGGCAAAAATTGGTGTATGGCAGTGAAATAGGAAATTAGAATGTAGCTAGGGGTACCGGAATTCACTTTATTCTGGGGGTCCCCTGGCTGCAATTAAAAACAAGGGACTAGCTCACTAGGTGTCAACAAGTTAGGTCAGGTGACCCTAGATGAGACTAGGGGTGAAGATGGTCGACATGTTTCTCGCAATGGGTGATAATTGCCCGCGATTCATCAGGACCTTAAAAAGGTGAAAAACAACATGCTGGTGTCATGTGTGTGATAGTGTATGTTTACCTCTGTGGGTTGTCCTATGCCTATACATATGGAGGAGATAAACAACAGTAATTAAAAACAAGTTTGTAAAGAAAGAAAGTAGGTCACGTCAATCATAGGATCTGTGAACAATGTGGCATGCTGTTGGTATTAATGAGCTTTTAAACAAAAAAACCACTGCATGCTATTTCAGTTGTATGTGCATAGTATGACAGGTGAGGCACACACAGCAACCACTGGGCTGGTGAGGGGGTTTGTGGAGTGGGTGAGCTTAAAAGACTAAAAAAGTTATGTACAGCTATATACGGCAGCTATCCAGGCTAGAAACTCTATTCACCTCGGTTCTTGCCATGGGCAGGTATTGTAAAGAGACAGAGAGAAACACCATTTGTTGTTTAAGGTGGCTAGGTGCAAAAACACACACACATGCTATGTGGCTATAGGAGCTAAAGGTATGAAAGGCTCGTTTTCCCCACTTACCTACTGGTCAAGAACTACAAAGCCACATGAGGGGTCGGCGGGACAGGACATCAAGGATGAGCCATTGGGTTTTAGCTAAAGTTAGGTAAAAAATTTGGCGCCAAAGGGTTATTTGCAGGTGAAACAACTCTTAGGAAACCAAAGGGCTCTTGTCCTCCCAGCCCCCGTTTATCATTAATGCACTCACCTCTAATCTCATGTGTCCGGATGGTATGACCTACCCTTCTCCGCCGAGCTCGAGTAGATATGTGAGCTCGGCGGTCAGGGTTATTTGACCAAAACAACACGAATCGGCGTGTGCCACGCGTCTCCGCCTCCTGTGACGTATCACGTGATTCTGGCCGATCGGGGCGCGGCCATCTTAGACTGGTGTATCCCTGTGTAAAGGGCTGGTCGCTTGTGGACGCTCGCTCCGTTATTGGTGACCAATGTACCGGGAATCTTGTTGGAAGTATGCCGCTCTGTGTCCGACATTCACAGGAACAACCGTTTTGTCTAGCGGACATAGTGTATCAAATCCCGCCAGGGCGGCGTTTGCGACGTTTCATAGCCCCTAGCGGCGTATCACGTGATATTGACCGATGTTATGGCGGCCATATTGGACTGGTGCCTCGGTGCCTATGAGACTTAAGCTTATCAGAACTATGCCTAGTGTTACTAAAAATATGCGTATTTAGGGATGCATAGGCGGTGTGTAAACGTCAGTAATATGGCGCTGGGGGATCCAATGGCTTCCTGAATACATTGGGATAAACCCCCTTGTCTCGTGTGTGTTAGGAAGACGGCGACCCAGACGCAAATAGCACAGGGATTGCACAGGGTCATAGAGTGGATGAGTGAGTGGCAAAAATGATGGCCATGGTGTACCAGAGGTATGGGAGCCAAGTCTAGTGTGTGTGTTCGGCACTGTATGGTATGGTACCTACGGGGGAAGGTATTGGAGGAGAGCTGAGTCATAGAGTGCAGCTCAGTGATGGTCATAAGGCTATATTTTATTTTAATGGTGGCAACAGTGTAATGGAGGGAACTGGATGGCTCAAAGAGAGTGCCACGGAATGTCTTCGTTGAGACCCTGCTTGTCTGAGGACAGTCGATGGACCCATCTCTGTTCCTTCTGGAAGAGGGCATTTTTCGGGCAGTTGGGGCTAGATTCAAGTACTACCCACTTCATGGAATCTTCATCATGGCTGTGATCAACATAATGTTTGCACATTTTAGTGTGAGTCTTCTTGCAGCGAAAGTTACTGCGATGTTCAATGATTCGGGTTTTGATGGGACGTGTTGTCATCCCGACATATTGTAAGCCACAGGGGCACGTGAGTAGGTATATACAGTGTGAGGTGTTACAGTTTGTGTGGTGTCTAATCTCCCATGTGAAGGTCTCTGAGAGCTGTATGGTTTTGACTGTCATAGTGTATCTACAGACGCCACACATCCCACAAGGATAATGGCCCGTGACCGGAGGTAATTGCCACAATGTTAGTTGGGTTTCCTTTCTAGTTCTCTTAGGTCTGGTGCTAATTAGGATATCCTTAAGATTTTGCGATCTCTTGAAGGTGAACCTAGGTTCTTCCAGGGTCATGTCACCTGTGTTCAATATGTCCCAATGATGTTTAATCGTGTTCCTAATTTGGTTGGACAATGGGGTAAATGTAGTCACACAAGTGATAGGTTGGTTCTCGACAGGGACTCTTTCCTGTCGCTCAAGCAGTGCCTCACGATTGTTGTTCCTAGCCCGTTTTCTAGCTTTCAAGACCTCGCTTTTGGGGTAGCCCCTGTCAAGTAGGTTCCTAGAAAGGATTGTGGATTCCTTTTTGTAATCAGACACAGCACTACAATTGCGCCTTATCCGCAGGAATTGGCCGAAAGGTAAGTTGGTGCGTAAGGCCCTTGGATGGTGGCTTTTGTAGTGAAGGAGACTGTTGCGGTCGGTGGGTTTACGATACATAGTCGTGCTTATGGACCCTTCATCCAGTCTCATCGTTAGATCCAAGAAGGCGATCTCCTTTGGTGAGGCGGCCATGGTGAAGTTTAAGTAGGGATTTAATGTATTGACCCACTCTAGGAACGCTTCATGTGAGGTTGGGGGGCCTTTCCACAAGATTAGGATGTCATCAATGAAGCGTTTCCACATTTTGATGTTGTTCCGAAAGGGATTGGACTCATGGTGTATGTGTGTACATTCAAACTTGGCCATATACAGACAAGCCACCGAAGGGGCAAAAGTACTGCCCATAGAGGTGCCTTGGGTCTGGTGGTAGTACTTGCCCCTAAATTCAAAATAGTTCTCTGTCAGCGCTAGGGTGGCGCATTCCATGATGAAAGTCTTTGGAGTGTTGGAGTTCCAGGTTTCCAAACCTAGTCTCTCCTCGATTATCACGAACGATCCAACCCAGCGCTTGCAGACCCTTTGGTGGCTTGTCTGTATATGGCCAAGTTTGAATGTACACACATACACCATGAGTCCAATCCCTTTCGGAACAACATCAAAGTGTGGAAACGCCTCATTGATGACATCCTAATCTTGTGGAAAGGCCCCCCAACCTCACATGAAGCGTTCCTAGAGTGGGTCAATACATTAAATCCCCACTTAAACTTCACCATGGCCGCCTCACCAAAGGAGATCGCCTTCTTGGATCTAACGATAAGACTGGATGAAGGGTCCATAAGCACGACTATGTATCGTAAACCCACCGACCGCAACAGTCTCCTTCACTACAAAAGCCACCATCCAAGGGCCTTACGCACCAACTTACCTTTCGGCCAATTCCTGCGGATAAGGCGCAATTGTAGTGCTGTGTCTGATTACAAAAAGGAATCCACAATCCTTTCTAGGAACCTACTTGACAGGGGCTACCCCAAAAGCGAGGTCTTGAAAGCTAGAAAACGGGCTAGGAACAACAATCGTGAGGCACTGCTTGAGCGACAGGAAAGAGTCCCTGTCGAGAACCAACCTATCACTTGTGTGACTACATTTACCCCATTGTCCAACCAAATTAGGAACACGATTAAACATCATTGGGACATATTGAACACAGGTGACATGACCCTGGAAGAACCTAGGTTCACCTTCAAGAGATCGCAAAATCTTAAGGATATCCTAATTAGCACCAGACCTAAGAGAACTAGAAAGGAAACCCAACTAACATTGTGGCAATTACCTCCGGTCACGGGCCATTATCCTTGTGGGATGTGTGGCGTCTGTAGATACACTATGACAGTCAAAACCATACAGCTCTCAGAGACCTTCACATGGGAGATTAGACACCACACAAACTGTAACACCTCACACTGTATATACCTACTCACGTGCCCCTGTGGCTTACAATATGTCGGGATGACAACACGTCCCATCAAAACCCGAATCATTGAACATCGCAGCAACTTTCGCTGCAAGAAGACTCACACTAAAATGTGCAAACATTATGTTGATCACAGCCATGATGAAGATTCCATGAAGTGGGTAGTACTTGAATCTAGCCCCAACTGCCCGAAAAATGCCCTCTTCCAGAAGGAACAGAGATGGGTCCATCGACTGTCCTCAGACAAGCAGGGTCTCAACGAAGACATTCCGTGGCACTCTCTTTGAGCCATCCAGTTCCCTCCATTACACTGTTGCCACCATTAAAATAAAATATAGCCTTATGACCATCACTGAGCTGCACTCTATGACTCAGCTCTCCTCCAATACCTTCCCCCGTAGGTACCATACCATACAGTGCCGAACACACACACTAGACTGGGCACCCATACCTCTGGTACACCATGGCCATCATTTTTGCCACTCACTCATCCACTCTATGACCCTGTGCAATCCCTGTGCTATTTGCGTCTGGGTCGCCGTCTTCCTAACACACACGAGACAAGGGGGTTTATCCCAATTTATTCAGGAAGCCATTGGATCCCCCAGCACCATATTACTGACGTTTACACGCCGCCTATGCATCCCTAAATACGCATATTTTTAGTAACACTAGGCATAGTTCTGATAAGCTTAAGTCTCATAGGCACCGAGGCACCAGTCCAATATGGCCGCCATAACATCGGTCAATATCACGTGATACGCCGCTAGGGGCTATGAAACGTCGCAAACGCCGCCCTGGCGGGATTTGATACACTATGTCCGCTAGACAAAACGGTTGTTCCTGTGAATGTCGGACACAGAGCGGCATACTTCCAACAAGATTCCCGGTACATTGGTCACCAATAACGGAGCGAGCGTCCACAAGCGACCAGCCCTTTACACAGGGATACACCAGTCTAAGATGGCCGCGCCCCGATCGGCCAGAATCACGTGATACGTCACAGGAGGCGGAGACGCGTGGCACACGCCGATTCGTGTTGTTTTGGTCAAATAACCCTGACCGCCGAGCTCACATATCTACTCGAGCTCGGCGGAGAAGGGTAGGTCATACCATCCGGACACATGAGATTAGAGGTGAGTGCATTAATGATAAACGGGGGCTGGGAGGACAAGAGCCCTTTGGTTTCCTAAGAGTTGTTTCACCTGCAAATAACCCTTTGGCGCCAAATTTTTTACCTAACTTTAGCTAAAACCCAATGGCTCATCCTTGATGTCCTGTCCCGCCGACCCCTCATGTGGCTTTGTAGTTCTTGACCAGTAGGTAAGTGGGGAAAACGAGCCTTTCATACCTTTAGCTCCTATAGCCACAGAGCATGTGTGTGTGTTTTTGCACCTAGCCACCTTAAACAAAAAATGGTGTTTCTCTCTGTCTCTTTACAATACCTGCCCATGGCAAGAACCGAGGTGAGTAGAGTTTCTAGCCTGGATAGCTGCTGTATATAGCTGTACATAACTTTTTTAGTCTTTTAAGCTCACCCACTCCACAAACCCCCTCACCAGCTCAGTGGTTGCTGTGTGTGCCTCACCTGTCATACTATGCACATACAACTGAAATAGCATGCAGTGTTTTTTTTGTTTAAAAGCTCATTAATACCAACAGCATGCCACATTGTTCACAGATCCTATGATTGACGTGACCTACTTTCTTTATTTACAAACTTGTTTTTAATTACTGTTGTTTATCTCCTCCATATGTATAGGCATAGGACAACCCACAGAGGTAAACATACACTATCACACACATGACACCAGCATGTTGTTTTTCACCTTTTTAAGGTCCTGATGAATCGCGGGCAATTATCACCCATTGCGAGAAACATGTCGACCATCTTCACCCCTAGTCTCATCTAGGGTCACCTGACCTAACTTGTTGACACCTAGTGAGCTAGTCCCTTGTTTTTAATTGCAGCCAGGGGACCCCCAGAATAAAGTGAATTCCGGTACCCCTAGCTACATTTTAATTTCCTATTTCACTGCCATACACCAATTTTTGCCCACACACCCACACCTCACCATAAGGCTGTTGGATAAAAAGATCTCCGCCAAAGAGCCCCTCTTTGAGGTGAGCCCGTCGGGGATTGCACCGCCTCCCCGACGAGGAGCAACCGCCGATGATGAAGCATGACACCCTTCTGGGTGTGTGAGGCAAATCCGTCCAACAAAATGGATGCCCCAGGGTGTTACTCTTACACCTGTGGTCACGCCAGTTAAATCTTCTCCAGTTCTACATTGGAACAGTCCAGCAACCCCCTGTTGTTGCACACTTAGATCTTGTCCCATAATTAATATGTCATCCTGAAAATAGGTAATGCCATCAATCACTTTAAACAACTTGTGCATCAACCGTTGGAACACGGAAGCAGCAGAAACTAGGCCAAACGGCATACTTATAAACCTGTAACACCCAAAAGGTGTGATGAATACCGTCAAACTTCTGCTGCTTTCGTGTAATTCCACCTGATGGTAAGCAGATGTAAGATCTAGAGTTGAAAACCATTTCACACCTTTCGTTTGAGATAGCAGTTCGTCTATTTTTGGAAGAGGGAATTTGTCTATAACTATATTTTTATTAAGATTCCTCAAATCTATGCACAAACGGAGACGGTTATACGGCTTGCGCGCAATAACCAATGGAGCCAACCATTTGGCGCTCTCCACAGGTTCAATGATTCCTCTCTTCTCAAGTATATCCAATTCTTTCAAAACATCACTTCTAATGCTCATGGGGATGTTTCTTGCTTTATGACATATTGGCTTGTTATCTTTCTTCAAGATGATCTTGTGAGAAAATCCCTTGAGTTTCCCAACATCGCTGGTAAATACTTTAGGAAACTCTTTAGTTATATCTGCAATAAATTCTTCATTCAAGTCATCAATAAGCATGACCTGATCTTAAGCTTTAGGATTCAACATAATACCTAGTTCCCCCTGATCAATCCAGCCAAGGACAGACTGACCTTTTTCTGCAACATACAATTTTCCCATGATAGACCTGTCTTTGAATTGAAACAATTCTTCAACATACCCTACCATAGGAATTTTATCTCCAATGTATGTTACCGGATAAATATCAGAAGGTTTTAAATCTTTTTTGATGACATGCGCAATTTTTTTTCCCACACTGCCCTCTGTACAATAGTATAAGGGGATTCAGAATCTGCAACTATTTTGTTGACCACCCCACCAATGTTGATGTCACATACAGGTTTCTTTTTTCCAGTGGAACTATTATTTGAAACAACATCTTCAATATCATCAAAATCTAAAATGCATAGGATTTCTTCATCACCAGAACTCAATTCATTATTACTATCGTTATCCTCTTTACCATTGACATAACCCACATGTTTCTTTTGATTTTTGTTGACACGTCTTCTACAAACTTTTGCATAATGACCTGGTATTCCACAATAAGGGCACTTAGAATTTTTGGCAGGACACATCTTATCCAAAGCATTGTGACCTGCGTAACCACATCTGTAACAAACATTCTTATTATCATTACTACCCTTTACTTTAAAATGTTCTTTTTTATTCCCATGAAAATTGTATCTTTTACTATCACCCTTCTTTTTTGCTTGCACATTAGCTACAATATTATTCTCATCATCCTTTTTTTAAAGCAACCTGTGCACATCTCTTAGACATTTCTGCTTTTTTGATAATAGCGATTATCTCATTCAATGGTGAATCCCCGCACACCCGTAGCTTCGCTTGAATAGATGAGTTATTGCAATGCATCACTAACTGGTCTCTGATTAAACCGTCGTGTAGATTTTCAAATTGGCAATTAATAGATAGTTTTTTCAAAGATGATACATAATCCTCCACAGCTTCCGACTTCTTTTGTTTTCTCTGAAGAATTCATAACGACTTATTCCTACACATCCAGTAGGTTGATAGTATCTATCCAAGTCAGCTAAGGTGTCAAGAAATGTGTTTGAATCGCTGTCAGAGCTTGTCGTTTTTTCCATTTGCAAATAAATCCTGATACCCTCAGGACCTAAATTATGTATTAGCATTTTTTTCTTCCTATAAGGTGTAAAAACTTCATCATTTTCTTCTTCTAGTGCTGCTACATAATTTAAAAAGTATTCTTTCCAGTCGATCCACTTTATAACTGGCTCGCCTGGCCGAGGAAGGAAAGGTACAGGTGCAACTAACCCTGTAGACTGTGTAGCCATAACTCCAATATACCAACAATTGGCACTCTTACAGTAAAAAATAAATACCAGTTTCCTTATGTAACGTGGTTCGACAACTTGTGTCTGCATAAATCCTTTTATCCCCGTTGAAGAGATAAGCGTTGTGAAGAAATCACCGTAATTCCTGAGCTCAGAAATTCACTCGGCGTCTATAGCGTCAAACTGTAGCATTGTTGGTAGCTAGGATACGCTACCTAAGATGGCCGCCACGTATATTTTTAGCGCGATTTCATCATCACGCTGACGTTGGATTAGACGTGAAGCGTCTTTACGTAGTCTGGAGTGGCTTCTTAGAGAACAGATTGTGACTGAGCACGGAGGAAGAGCGCATCTTACATTGTGCCTCGAATGACGCTCCAAGGTAATGTTCGCAACTGATAACAAGTAAGGCGCGATCCAGGAACACTCACTCAAGTCAAAAAATGCCACTTGTACAACCGGTGAATTTTCCAATGTAATATGCTAAAAAGCCCAAATCTCCGATAAACAATAAAATAGGCCACTCACTTGAATTCTTCAATGTTATTCCACAAAATAGTCTTTTTTATGTTGTAGCGAGGAATATTCTTTATGCTTTTCCTTCCATAATCCAAATAGAATCTTTCTCCTGGATTCAACAATATTTCCTTATGCTAGATAGAAATGAGCAGCGCGCTCTGCTTGATATTTACTGCCCATTAAGTTTTCCAAGCAAGAATCGGAGAAAAAAAAATACTTGCTTAATTAGCTCAACGTGTTGAAATCTTGAGCAGTCCGGGTATGATGTCCTCTAACAAGCGATGTAGATCCCATCCAGTCACCATTGTAATAAAGACTGCTCCATGGAAAAGATTATAAAGTATATTTATTCAAGCAGCTACAGGGAAGGTAATCCTACCAACAGGTCCAACAGACAACTGAACTCCCCTCCACTATTCTGGAATACATAAGAAACCAGGTGATGCATCATAGAACATAGAACACTCACCAGTGGTCATGGAGATACAGATATGCCACAAATTGTTGGAAAGGGAACTTCATTTAAACTTTTAATGACATGAAAAACCAGATTACAACACTTTCAGAGAGAAAAATAACACGTTCACCACCTACACGTTTAAGAAAATATGACAAGATAAGGGAATTTTAGTTACTGCATCATAAAAGCATGCAGAAAAGATGTAGTGTAAATAATATAATTTGTGCAAGTAATATAGACTGTGATTTACTAATTGACAAAGATCTATATTTTATTAATGGGTGCTCGAAATGTGTAAATGATGAATTCTCACGTGATGGAGTTTACCTCTAATCATTATTATCATTTACATCAGCAAAACTGAGAATTAAACAAATATTATGAACAAACCAGATTATGATGGTGAATTTTACTAAAATCTCTCCTTTATGTGTGTAAACTTGTGCACCGAAATTTCAAAATAAAAATAGGTGTAACACATTCCTAAACAATGATGCGGTCATGAAACTTTCAGACATTGTATTTTACACATATACTGATGTCATATACCTTAAACAAATTTCTAATATTATGGTTTTAAATATTTTCACACGTTAGTACATTCGAAAAGTAGAAATGTACCATACTGACACTTATTATTTGTAACCATACGAAATGATTTAAAGTGCATCAGAGTTATACTAAAATCATGACATCTTTATGTTCTCTATGAATGAATGATTAATAATCATGTATTTTACGTTATATTAGCTCCATTCAATGTAGGCCTGACTGCATATGTGAAGTCTCTTGACTTGTTGCCTCTACTATATGGGGGAGAATTTCTCAATATAACCAATAATGTGAAACAGTGTTTTCTTTCCTGAGTTCTCATGTACTGTACAAGACATTTTTCCTACATTTTTCGTTACAATCCAGAACAGCTGCGTGGAGATCCGTCCTCTTGAACTCGCTTATGTGCTCTTAAAAAAGGGGCATTGTTCCGACGTGTCACATAGTGGATTGCTTAAGGACTGCGTAATAGTCCCACCTATTTATCTACATTTTGTGTCTTCTTTATGTCGACTGACAATCATCCTACAGGAACTGACCAATGGACCGAGTGATCTGATCAAATGAAGTTACTCTAGGAGATGTCACCCCCAAAACTTTAATAATACATTATTGCCCGATTTAAGTGACCGATGAGAAAAACGTTCTGGCTGGTATGAACCTGAGCACTCTGATGGTGATGGATGATTTGATGGCTATCCTCTGGCAGAGACTTTATGGTACTCTCATGGCAATCTTTACTTGCCTAATGCAGACTCATCTGGCTTCCCTTTTGAACAGATGCATACACCATATGCGCCGAGTGGTCTCTTACTTCTTGGGAGACTGTTTGAACTAGCATGCTGTTGTGACTTCACTGTGGTCGCACCCCCGCAAAATTCAACTACTGGTGTGGTTCCCTTTGTAGCCATGCGGGGCAGGAAACCAACCTTCAAACTGGTGCCTCCGTGGATCAGAGATTTGATTGATGGAAAGAATGGCGGTGGGTGTGATGTGAGCTTTCCCGTGCATGATTCCAGGAAGGTTCATTAAAAGGGAAAAAACTGGTCTAACATTCTGGTTGGTGATTGCCTCAAAGTCCGGTCTGGACGTTGGGTCAGAGGTATGCGTACGTTTCTTGGACCATTCAAGGTGAGGGAAGTGCATCCCTTCTTTGTGGTATTGGAGAATGGAGAAAAGTGGAACTTGCGTAGAGTGGCAAAGTACTGCTCTGGAGAACATTCTCCTGGAACCTTTAATAGAAACCCAATCACCAAAGATACGTGCTCAGGGTACATGCTAGCTCAGGATCGCCAATTGCTTGACAGTGCCCGCACAGGTACAGAGGTGAGGACACCAGGCCCTGGTGGGGACAACTTGGACATTGATCATAGGGCAACCAACGCAAGTGATGTGTCTCAGAACTTTTATGGGGCCCAAGCCCATCAGAGACCCTTATGGATCAGGAGACTTCCTCCACATTTGAAGGTTTCCTTGTTGGCTGAATTGTTGTTTACTTCCCAGCCCCCGTCCCCTATTAATTCTGTACTTTCATTGTTTACCACTCAATTCCCTACCTGCATGTAGAGAAAGGGGGTATGTTGTGACTTCATTGTGGTCGCACCCCCGCGCCACAGTGGAATGTCCCAGGGCTGAACGTTCGACGGTGAGCGCCGCCGGTTCCAGAGTCAGTGAGGCTTCGCGGACGGAAGGAAACAGGCGCGATGGTGTTGTGTTGTGCCAATAAACTTCCTTGAACCTAAAGGTGTCTCCGCTCATTAATCACCGCCTACAACACATGCGTCCAGTGGCATACCAAACCTTGAGGGGGGCCTGCAAGATACATGGCGGGCCTCCCCCTAGACTCACTCAGAAGCTCTCTGGACATGGTAATGTGCTAAGGAAGGTCCTTGGAGCTCTGCCACACCCCAACACACTGCAGGGGCCTTTGCCATGCCACTGCATTCTTTATGTCCCTTCTAGAACTCTTGAGCTTTGGTATCTTTTCTTGAGTGCCTATCAAATCTTTGACCAAATTGTCTATTAACTTGATGCAAATTATATTGATGCATTTATCTTTCCTTAAGATTTGATAAATTAAAACTAGACTTTCATATCGACTCAGCTATCATGATTTATTTATATCCAAGTGAATGTGCATTCTTAATTGGGGTTTACTAATGCTCAGGAAAGATCATGTCAGCGAAATCTCTGAACATTAGATGCTAATGCTATTTTTTTGCATAGCTTTAACTAAGCTCTTGGTGTGCATGATATTGGCTCGCCTACATTTCTTCAGTAGATTTGGGCTTGCAGTGATCATTGTTTGCCTTTGCAGCATTGTTTTGAGAATAATTTAGATGAGTCCTATTTCAAGTTTGTAGCTCAGTTATCCAATTCCTGTTCCTCATTGGATGACTGTACGGACCCTTTATATCCAACCCCTCTCAACACTTACCTCTTAACTGCGGCGCAAATTCCGCCACAGTGCTGGACATTCCAATCGCGAGCATGGTCATGACGGCTCCCACGAGCCGAGTGGTCGCTCCCAGTGTCCCTGCAGACACATGGTATTGTAGCGCTGCCTTGCCTAAGAAAGCTGCTTTTCATCTCGCCTGCTGTGCGCTCAGTTTCCGCTTTGTTTCAGTCTCCGCTCGCTTTGAATAATTAGCGCTGTGTTTCCACTGTTTGTGCTGCTTATAACGCGCATTGTCTAGAAAGCTGCACTTGCATCTCGCCTGCTGTGCACTCAGTTTCCGCTTTTGTTTCAGTCTCCGCTCGCTTTGAATAATTAGCGCTGTGTTTTCACTGTTTGGGCTGCTTATAACGCGCATTGTCTAGAAAGCTGCACTTGCATCTCGCCAGATGTGTGCTCAGTTTCCGCTTTCATTAATTAGCGCTGGGTTTCAGTTACCGCTTTGTTTAATTAGCGCTGGGTTTTTCTTGGTTTGGGCTGCTTACAACGTTATTTGCGCGTTTTCCTCCAGCGCTCCGCCCTGCTCCCCCCTCCGCCTCCATTTTGTTTGTTGTTGTCGTCCTCGTGTGCCCTCCCCGCCTCCCAGCTGAGACGCCCTCCCACTGTCCTGAAAGAGCGCTCCTCACCCTAAGCACATCGTGACTCGCTCCTCTCCCACGAGCCGAGTGGTCGCTCCCAGTGTCCCTGCAGACACATGGTATTGTAGCGCTGCCTTGTCTAAGAAAGCTGCTTTTCATCTCGCCTGCTGTGCGCTCAGTTTCCGCTTTGTTTCAGTCTCCGCTCGCCTTGAATAATTAGCGCTGTGTTTCCACTGTTTGTGCTGCTTATAACGCGCATTGTCTAGAAAGCTGCACTTGCATCTCGCCTGCTGTGCGCTCAGTTTCCGCTTTTGTTTCAGTCTCCGCTCGCTTTGAATAATTAGCGCTGTGTTTTCACTGTTTGGGCTGCTTATAACGCGCATTGTCTAGAAAGCTGCACTTGCATCTCGCCAGCTGTGTGCTCAGTTTCCGCTTTCATTAATTAGCGCTGGGTTTCAGTTACCGCTTTGTTTAATTAGCGCTGGGTTTTTCTTGGTTTGGGCTGCTTACAACGTTATTTGCGCGTTTGCCTCCAGCGCTCCGCCCTGCTCCCCCCTCCGCCTCCATTTTGTTTGTTGTTGTCGTCCTCGTGTGCCCGCCCCGCCTCCCAGCTGAGACGCCCTCGCCCCTCCCTCTCCACCATCCATATATGACAGTCACTCCCGCGCGCAGCGTTCACGCGCAGCGTCCGCGCCCAGCGTCCGCGCCCAATCCGCGCCGAAGGTGCGCCAAAGGTAAGCCCGTCTACGCCCGTCCGCGCCTCGACCGCGCCCAGCGCCAGACCCCCTGCCCCTCGCGCTCCCCAGCCCTCCCGCATTACCTACGATGCCGCCACCCTCCTAGCCCTTGACCCCGGTCGCGCCCCCAACTGCGTCCAAGCCGCTCCTGGACACTCCCATGGACCTTTCTCCTGCTACTCCTGCAAATTCAGCGGCACCGACAACATCTCCGCTACGACCACACCACAGATTCCCGACCCCAACCACCTACAATGCATCCTTCTCAACACCCGATCGGTCCACAGACACGCCATTGACCTATGGAATCTACTAGACACCATCTCTCCAGACGTCGCCTTCCTAACAGAAACTTGGATGAACGCTTCCTCCGCCCCAGACATCACCATTGCCATCCCTGAAGACTATAAGATCACACGCAAGGACCGCACCAACCACACACGAGGAGGAATCGCCATCGTCCATAAGAAATCAATCCGCATCTCAACCAGCTCTGACGCCAACCTCGCTAACTCCGAACACCTTCACTTCCAGATCCACATCGACCCCAAGACCACACTCAGAGGCACCCTCCTCTACAGACCACCAGGACCCCGCGCAAAATTCAGTGAAGACATCACGGACTTCATCACCCCACACGCGCTCCCCTCCAAAGACTACATCCTTCTGGGAGACCTCAACTTTCACCTCGAAAAGATCAACGACCGCAACACCGCCACCCTCTTAGACAACCTCGCCAACCTCGGACTTAAACAACTGGTCACTTCCCCCACCCACATCGCAGGTCACACACTCGACCCTATCTTCACCTCCAGCAATCATGTCTCCTTCAGCCACACTACGGACCTCCTCTGGACTGACCACAGCTGCGTTCACTTCACCTACAACAAGCCGAAACCCACCAACCACCTCCAACCAACTCTGCAAAGAAACTGGAACAAAATCACCTCGGACCAGATCTCCGCCTCGCTCCTTCTAAACGCCCCAGCCCACTCTTCTAACGCAAACGAAGCCGCCGCCAACTTCACCCTTTGGTTATCCAACACCGCCGACACCGTAGCACCACTGAAAAAACGTCAAAGCAAACCTGGCAGCAAAAAGGCCTCATGGTTCAACGATGATCTTAAGAAGTCCAAGAAACTCTGCCGCTCCCTTGAAAAGGCCTGGAAAAAAGACCCAACCACTAGCACAAAGGACACCTTCAAAAACGCCACCCGATTACACCACCAACTAATCCGAAAGGCCAAGAAAACAGCATTCAAGGATCGACTTGACAACAACGCCCACAACAGCAAGGAACTTTTCAACATCGTCAAGGAATTCACCAACACTTCGGCCAACTCCAACGACATCACCCCCTCCCAAGCCCTCTGCGACTCCCTAGCCTCATTCTTCCACAACAAGATTGCAGACATCCACAACAGCTTCGACAACCAACCCGGAAACCAACCCACCCTACCATTTGCTGAACATTCTCCCCCCGTGAACACCCTTAACGACTGGAACCCAATCTCCACTGAGGACACAATCCGCCTGATGAACTCCATCCACTCAGGATCCCCCACAGACCCATGTCCTCATCACATCTTCAACAAAGCAGACTCCGTCATAGCACCGCACCTCCGAGATGTCATCAACTGCTCCTTCAACTCCGCCACCTTCCCGGAAGACTGGAAACACGCTGAACTCACCGCCCTTCTGAAAAAACCCACAGCGGACCCCACCGAACTCAAAAATTACCGCCCCATCTCGCTCCTTCCATTCCCGGCCAAAGTCATCGAGAAAGCTGTCAACAACCAGCTCGCCGCCTTCCTCGAAGCCAACAAATCCCTCGACTCCTCACAATCCGGCTTCCGAGCAAAACACAGCACTGAGACCGCCCTCATCGCAGCAACAGACGACATTCGAACTCTACTGGACAATGGAGACACTGTCGCCCTCATCCTCCTCGACCTCTCTGCAGCATTCGACACAGTCTGCCACAGCACCCTTTTACAACGCCTCAATAACATCGGAATCCAAGGAAAAGCACTTGAATGGATCACCTCGTTCCTCTCCGGAAGAACACAGAGAGTCCGCCTCCCACCATTCAAGTCCGAGGCCACTGAAGTCATCTGTGGCGTACCACAAGGATCCTCACTCAGCCCCACCCTCTTCAACGTATACATGAGCCCCCTCGCGGCCATCGCCCGCCAACACAACCTCAACATCATCTCTTACGCGGATGACACTCAACTAATCCTTTCTCTCACCAATGACCCCAGCACCGCCAAAACTAACCTACACGAAGGAATGAAAGAAGTTGCCGAATGGATGAAACAAAGCCGTCTGAAACTGAACTCAGACAAAACTGAAGTCCTCATCTTAGGTACATCCCCCTCTGCATGGGACGACTCCTGGTGGCCGGAAGCCCTCGGAAAAGCACCCATCCCGACAGACCACGCACGGAACCTAGGCGTCATCCTGGATTCCTCACTCTCAATGAACAGACAAGTCAGCGCCGTATCCTCGTCCTGCTTCAACATTCTTCGCATGCTCAGAAAAACATTTCGCTGGATCCCCACCGAAACAAGGAAAACAGTCACCCATGCTCTGGTCACGAGCCGACTGGACTACGGAAACACCCTCTACGCAGGCACTACCGCTAAACTCCAGAAGAAACTCCAACGAATCCAAAACGCCTCAGCCAGGATCATATTAGACATCCCACGCAACGAACACATCTCTGGTCACCTTAAAGACCTCCATTGGCTACCCGTCAATAAGAGGATCACTTTCCGACTGCTAACCCACGCACACAAATCACTCTACGACATCGGACCAGAATGCCTCAACTCACGCCTATCCTTCTACACCCCCTCCCGCCAACTACGATCTTCCAGCCAAGCCCTCGCCACGGTACCTCGCATCAACAAGACCACCATGGGAGGCAGATCCTTCTCATACCTGGCTGCTAAAACATGGAACTCACTCCCCGCTTACCTTCGCCTTACCCAGAACCACCTAGCATTCAGAAAGCAACTTAAAACGTGGATATTTGACAAGTAATCCTCCTCCCCTTTCTAAGCACCTTGAGACCCTCTGGGTATGTAGTGCGCTATATAAATTCTATGACTTGACTTGACTTGACTCATGAGCACACGCCCACCGTGACTCATGGCGGCCAGGAACCATCATGAGCATGAAAGAGGCTAAACAAGATCCATTGGAGTACCAAGAGAATTGTACAAATCATTGTCAGAAAGAAAAAGATAAAGAAAATAAATGATGGGCCTAGTAACGCTACAGCACATGTGAATCCTATACCTTGTAGTCTTATGTAACATTTTGTATACACTAATTTACACACATATGATTTATTGACTGCGTGCGTGTGTGATGTGAGGTGCTCTGACATCATGACGCTATACAACAAATGAAATACATGTGAAAGAGAGGGGCTATGAAAAGATGAGAGGCACTGTTTGAGGGGTTGATAGTGGGGGGATCATTGTAGAGCACCAACAAAGATTTAGTTGCCTGGTACACTGTAAGGTCAATTTTTTATCCAATACGGAAAAGCACCGCTTTGCAAGTCAATCCCATCCAAATCGAAGAAACTAAACAACTTTCTTAGTATCTTCACACACAGACGCTGAGTCTTGATGTAAATTTTCAATGCTCATTTAATGATCCGTTTTAGGAAAAAAACAGCCAACGCGTTTCGTTCTGAAAACAGAACTTCTTCAGGGCGAAATAGTTGTTCCAAAGTGCATTAGATTCCAATCTTAAGAAGTAGCGGAAGGGGGAAAGAGAACTTTATATCCTTATGCTCCTTTTCTGTTCTTTATGTTATGAATTTCCCCAAATAGAGCTCCAAATTGGGAGAAATGTGTGTTCCCCACTCGGATATTGTTCCTTGTGTTAGTACATGGAAATACTAGAAATCAGTTAGTTACCAAAAGATTTTTTATATATAATGGCAAAAATCTTAGGAACGTAAGTCCGCCCTATGCCGTATGAAATATGTGTTTTATAATCCAAAATCAACAAGTGTCAAAACGGTAGTCACCTGAAATGTTGATCACGATGCATCAACACTGCGGCGTTCCGCCGTTTTAAAACGCCACCGTCTACGCTACCGGAGCAGGTGCAGCACAGCCGTCAGCTTTGTCTGAGGTGTGAGGTTGGTTGTCCGCTGTGTTGGTACCATCAGCCTGTGGGCAATGATGTTCAGGATGTGGAGGATGGTTGTCCTTTTGAGCCTGTAGTGGGCAATGACATCCTCTGGTGTTAGGTCTGTGAGGCTGGTGCGTTTTCTGAGGTTTCTTTGTGTGCGCTGCCTCTGTGGTAGTCCGGGGGGGGCAGGGGGGTTCCGGGGGGCGGCCACATTGGGTGTGGTGGCAGTGGGTGTTGTGGCCCTCTTGAGTGTCTGAGCTACATGATCAGTAGCTCCATGGAATCTGTTGTTCTGCTGGTGTGGCTCTGGGCTGGGCTTCCTTTTCTGGTACAGGTTGTAGTCCGACTTTACACCAGGTCAGAGCAGGTGTTAATTTCCTGCTGCTAACGCACCTTATCGCGTGTTCTGTGATCTTATCGCCGATCTGGCTGGTCTTGAGAATGTTGCGGTGTGGTGTTTTCGCAGCTGTTTGCATTTGCGCAGCCTATTCTGCATCTCATTTGCGACAGTTGCCGGTGTCATCTGTGGCGATGTTTTTTGCGGCTGCTATCGCAGGTAAACTGGTGATATGGGTTTACCTGCGATAAATCCTTGAGAATATGCCCCTATGTATTTTGCATACTCACTTGATTTAATTCTAGCTCTCGACACTGCCCCCTAGTTATGCAAATCATTCTCAAACCAAAGTAGACACGTTAGAATGGCCTTGCGTACCTTCTCTCATTGCACGAGTGAATCTGCTACAATGTGACGGGCCACTGACTCTGTTCCAGCCCCACTGACCTTTCACATTTGAGGTTCCTCTCCTGACCTGCTGGGAGTACTGTTCCGGTTTTGCTTCCCTGTTTCCGCCACACCACGCCTCGTGGCCCCCGCTACGCGGGTGCCGCTCGCAGGCGAAAGACACTGGTTGCAACTTGGTCACCGGGTCCCTGAATGTGCATTGGAGCACCAACGCGGCCACATTGACAGCGGATCTTCGCACCGAGGCTAGAGGCGGGACTGCGAGGACCAGCGTGCTCAGCGGCGCTCATCGGCCGCAGCTGGTCCTCTTCCCGCCCCCTCCACCTGATAAAACCATTGTGGAGTGCAAGTTCCCTGGGTTCCTCTCCTGACCTGCTGGGAGTACTGTTCCGGTTCTGCTTCCCTGTTTCCGGCCGCTGCGCCACACCACGACTCACGGCCCCCGCTACGCGGGTGCCGCTCGCAGGCGAAAGACACTGGTTGCAACTTGGTCACCGGGTCCCTGAATGTGCATTGGAGCACCAACGCGGCCACATTGACAGCGGATCTTCGCACCGAGGCTAGAGGCGGGACTTCGAGGACCAGCGTGCTCAGCGGCGCTCATCGGCCGCAGCTGGTCCTCTTCCCGCCCCCTCCACCTGCCCTTCCCCTTGATAAACTGAGTTAGGAACGCGAACGCGGGACGCGCGCGGGGCTAAGGCCGGGGCAAAGAGCGGGCCGTTCTAGGCCGTTAGAGACTGGACTGGGCCACCCCATTTGATTCTTCATCCTCACTCTCTTTGTACGCTCTTCATTGCATCCACTATGGCAACCCGCGAGTTTAGAGACAGAGCGGCCAAATCTAAACTAAAAAATGGTACCTTGGACGATTTTATCACCAGGACCCACACTGCCATCGATAATGAAATAACTAAGATGCAACACAGGGTCTCATTAGAACTCGAAGCTGCTAGAAGACTGTCAGTCGGGTTAACTGCCGCTAAAAAATCCTCTCTAGGTCCTATTGCTTGGGCGAAAACACCAGAGCGCCCGCCCGGCACCGCCCCCACCCTGATTGTCACAAATGCCGATATTCACGTAGCACAAGCAGATAGTATATCTTCCCCACAGGGGGGATCCCCACAAAACTCCACTCCCTCCCTAAAATCTCATCTGGGCGCAATTGTTGAACAAAAGAAGGGAACTGAGGAGGGTTTACCCTCCAAGCCCGAAACCATCCCCGCTTCACTACAAAAAGGTGGTAATTCACCCAAATCACAAAACCGCCCACATAACAAAAGGAAGCGTATCCTCACCTCGGCATACTCAAGGAAAAAGGCCAAAGTTGCCAAGGCGCAGTTACCAACAAAGGCACCTCCCCTTGCTTCGCTGCCAGTAACTAAATCTTCTCCCCTGGAAACGTACCTAGAAAATACTCCTTCGCACACAGTAGTCATCCAAGAAAACAATGACCTCATCATAGAAAGTGACACTGTAGGAACCCCGCTCTGTACTATTAAAGGGAAGGATGTTGAATTTCTCACTGTTGTTTGGGAAACACTTAAAAAACTACTTTCCCCACTAGAAAAGAGATTCACACACATAGAAACACAGCTACTGGAAATAGAAAAAAGCATATTAAATTTGGCAACTATCACCATGCAGAACCCTAAATTAATATGCTCAAATGGACCCCCGCCGCCAGCAGCACCTCTTGATCCTACGACTCAAGTTGCTGCGAACCCGCGGGCGCCTCCCAAGGTCAAGTCCCTGGGAACCACCAATGCACCTCCGCCTCCCTTCCCTGCTGCAACCTCTTCTTCTGCTAGTCTCACCGTTACCCCCAAGGTCAAACCAACACCTAAACCCCGAACCAAGGTAGAAACCCATAATCCTCCAAGTAGGGCAATGTCGAATACTATACAATCGGGGGCTGTATCTCTTCCGCCACCCCCCTTAGCCACACCTGGCCAAAGAGTACCTGCCTCGACTGATCACCTTAATCCGAGGCAAAATGGCCAGAATACAAACCCTCTAATATCGCAGAGAGCCAGCACCAGCTTCATACGATCAAGGGGATTTGTAGATCTTCCCCCTGAGGTTAGCCCCTATGTTGTGGTGCTGACCGGGGTAACTGAATTGACGTACAACCAGCAGGAAAACTTTGCTTCCTTAAAGAATAAGGTGATCCACTGGTTGGACGCCAAAAAACCAATACCCAACCACCTAAGGAGTAAAATCCTTATGGTACGGAGGGTACCCTGGGTAGGGACCACACAAAAGTCCACCTGCGGCGACTGTGTGATTGTCTCCTTCGAGGATCCTAACACTGCTTACGCCATTTATTCATGGATCAACCATAGTACAACCACATCAATAATAGCAAGACCACTTACTTTTTTCTATCCACCATGTCTCCCTCCAACCCAGGGGGGGAATTGGAGTAGGATCCCGGAGAGGATCCACACATGGGGAGTACAAAGCAACTGCTGGGCAGATACACTTGGAGGATGGAACGGGGTCCGATGTCCAATAGATATGGGTGTCTTGAGGAAGTGGACTGACTTCTACACTCGACAACCACCGTACCTCCTTCACCCACCCCAAACAGCACCCACTCACAGTCTGTGGGCGACGTATTAACTAATAGTGTATCAAATACACACATGGGCGGTCAATCTTTCCCACCAACACCAGCCCACATAATGACTAACGATTTCAGAGTAGGGGTAGGTAGGCAAGTCACATGCTCATCCAAGGGTGTAACTACTGATTCCCACCTGAGGTTGGAACATAATCCCCCCATCTTACATAGCCCCAAATTAAATAGTGCCCCATTGGACGCCCCCCCACTCAACCAATGTGGAAAACCCGTAGCACAAGATTGCTCCAAGATATCAGATACTAGTAGCAGACCAGAGGCCCCGGGTATAATTTCCATTCTATCCTGGAATGTGGCAGGGCTAGCCAATAAAGTAGATACCCCTGACTGGATTGATCTAGTAGAGGGCTATGACATATGTCTCTTACAAGAGACATGGGCTAGAGAACAATTCACCCGCCAGGGATTCGCTATCTTTAATATTGAAGCAAAATGGGGAGGAAAGGGCCGACCCTCAGGAGGACTTTCGACCTGGGTTGGGTCCCATTTGGGCTGCAGGGCCACACATCTGGAAACCAACTCTTGTGACTTCCAGTGTGTCTCCCTTGATTGGCCTTGCGGAGGGAAGCTCATATTAATTAACATATACTCAAGGCCAGTGGGGGTTGCAGCAACTTCCGGTCCAGTGGAAGATTTAGCACAATTCCTCGACACACATAATTTTTCCTCCCCTTTAATCATAGGTGGAGACTTTAACCAGCAATATGAACCACTCCCTGACTACCTGGAGGGCATATCTAGTGAGGAGGATGACTTATGGGACATTCCTACCCTGACAGATCCAGCGACCAGGGCATGGTCCCCACTTGCTACCCAGATAATGTCCCTCACTCTCAGCCACTCGCTGAGGGCGTGTAATGGTCGGATCGAGGGTGATATCCCGCCCAAAATACCTTTAATAGACCGGGCTACGAGTCACGGATTGATTATATAATGGTTCCAACCAGGGATTGGAGGAGGGTGAAAGACTTCAAAGTTATCCCCAGACTTGATAGTGATCACAACCTGCTCTCACTAAAATTCGAGATCCTTGGCCGGCAAATAGATAAGGTAGACACCAATGCAGCCTCACAGCCTGACATTGTGCTATCCAGCAACAGGCGCAGAATCAAATGGGCCAAATTGCTGGAAAACCATAACAACATTGAGAGACTCTATGCACTAGTTGTCCCCACCCTGGAAAAAGTAGAGCGCTGTATGAACCATTCAGCTAGCGAATCCGAGACTAACATCACAGGAAGTTTGGGTACTCAGGCACAATTGTCTGTTCTTGGTAACATCCACTCTGAGTTATGCACCAATCTTGCAGAGGTACTGAATCCAGTGGACAGGCCTCACAAGTCCAAACAGAGAAGAGCGACCTGGTTCAATGCCTCTTGCAGGGAAGCAAAAATCCTTCTATTGGAATCACTCAAAGCACGAGACACTTTAAACACAATCAGGGAGAGACGAGTAGCCTACAAATCCGCCCTCCGCACTGCAAAAATAGATTGGGATGAGGAGAATTGGACAAAAATAACAGCTGCCCTCGGTTGTCGAGACTCACGGACCTTTTGGCAGATTGTTAGGCACGGCTCGGCCGAACCACTTGCAGCAGTCGAGGCCAACATAGCACCATCTGTCTGGGAGGAACATTTTAAAAATCTATACCAACCACATAGCAGTGATAGTGGGAAAAGTGAACTTGCAGGAGTGTCCCCCAAGATCAAAAATAGTGCAATTGCCATGGATGATTTCAGCATAGAGGAAGTCACCTTGGCAATCTCCTCCCTGTCTGCAGGTAAGGCGCCGGGCCTAGACAGGCTTCCAGGCGATCTTTACAAGCACGAACCTAAAGTCTGGGCTCCCTATCTTGGGGTGCTATTTAATTCCATTCTGAAAGGTCTGCCAATCCCTTCCACCTGGCCAGGGGCTGAAATAGTGCCAATTTTTAAAAAGGGGTCCCCCCTCCTCCCGGCAAATTACAGGCCAATAAGCCTAATCGATGTATCCCAGAAACTATTCTCCAAGCTTTTGTTAAATCGCCTACATGAGTGGATCAGGGACTCCAACATCCTTAGTCCCTTTCAAGCAGGCTTCAGGGAGAAGGTCTCCACTGTGGACCAGGTATTTCGTCTTGCCCTCATATACTGGAAAACGGTGCAGTTGGAGGGTGGCAGCCTCTACACTGTATTCGTGGACCTGAGGACAGCGTTCGACCTGGTCCCGAGGAACAAGCTGTGGGAGGTCCTTGCCAAATTGGGGGTCCCCGAAGGTCTCTTGAATATGATAATCCGCCTCCACAGCACTAACTTTGCCCAGGTTAGATGCGGCAGGATGGGTGAATTGTCCGAGAGGTTCCCCGTTGGCAGGGGGGTAAGGCAGGGTTGTGTGCTTGCACCAACCCTGTTCTGCCTCTATGTCAACGGGGTAATCACCCACTTAACGGGTGTACCTAACTCCGACGCCCCAAAACTGGCCACTGAGAGGGTCCCAGCCATCATGTTTGCCGACGACACACTGCTACTATCAAAGTCGGCAAAAGGCATCCAGCGCATCCTCGACGGCTTTGTGGACTTCTGTGAGGCCCATGGATTAGAAATCAACGCCATCAAAACGAAATTCATGGTCCTCAACCCCCCACAGAAATTCCACTTTAGTCCAAGTATTGCACACATCAAGCTGGAAAGAGTAAAAACCTTCGAATACTTGGGAATTGTGCTAAATGACAAATTTACCTGGAGCTCACACCTGGAGAAAGCTGCACTTAAATTGACTCAGCATTCGGGAGGCATAATGAAACTCTTGGCAAGCAACAAATCCTATATCAGGCCCATTGGCCCTCCATTACAGATATACAAATCTCAGGCCAAGGGGGCTGTCATTTATGGATCGTAACTCTGGGGCCATGAAAAAACATCAATGCTGCTGACGGTGGAAAATAAATTCATTCGTAACCTTGTTGGGTTACCACCGAGCACTCCCCTTGTCCCCCTCAGGATGGACTTAGGCCTATGCCCGCTTGATGAGGATCTGGCTCTACGCCCACTGGCCTTCTGGCGTAGACTATGGACAACTCCAGAATTGGCCAGTTACAGGGAAGGACTCCGGGAGGTTCTTGCTATCCCAGGTGCCGGAAAAATTAAATGGCTCAATTCCATCAAACTAGAATTGGAGGCCCTGGGTCTCTCAACAATGTGGTCTAACCCTCTGAACACGAGCCATATCCTCTCTAAAAAGGAACTAGCCAGGTCATACCGTGAAAGCAAACTTTCCCTGCTACTTAATCATCCACATCTCGGGACCTTGACAGCTTCCTTTTTGTCCCACAAGGTGAACTACAACATGGAACAAACTCTGGATAAAATGTATCCCTCCTTACTAAGAAAATTATACCTCCAGTGGAGACATGGGTCTCTCCCCATCAGAACTCTCACATCCAAATGGAGTGATGATCCAAGTAGCACCTGTCCAGCGTGCAGAATTTCGGATGAAAGTGAGCTCCACATCCTTTTTTTCTGTCCAGCTTATCGAGAGATCCGAAGGTACTGGATTGTTCCCCTATGTAGGAATCTGGGATTTAAGAGGGGTTTGGCCGCCTTTAGAGTCTTAAAAACTGATTTGTCGGCCCATATTGTGTTTGCTATGGCCAAGTACTTGGGCGCCCTCTGGTCTATCAGAAGGAAACGTCTTAAAATACAGACTTGAGTGCAGACTTGTTTTAGCATACAAGGATTTCCTTCTAGTGATGTTTTTATGAATTTTACAACTTGCTGTATAAATCATTTAAATGAAATGTTTTTATAAACGTCTTTTATGGTAAATTTTACCGAAATAAAGATATTTTGAATTGAATTGAATTGTATGCACAATACGTCACTGACTCTGGACCAGCCCTACTGGTCTGTCACGTTTGAGTGCCCATGAGTTTCCTAAATAGCTAATGTCCTCGAATGAAGCATGTACTTGACACGTCACTGACTCTGCACCAACCCCTCCGGCCTGTCACGTTTGAGTGCCCACCATATTCACAGGTTCCTAAATAGCTAATGGCCTCGAATGAAGCATATACTAGATACGTCACTGACTCTGAACCAGCCCTACTGGCCTGTCACGTTTGAGTGCCCATGAGTTTCCTAAATAGCTAATGTCCTCGAATGAAGCATGCACTTGACACGTCACTGACTCTGCACCAACCCCACCGGCCTGTCACGTTTGAGTGCCCACAATATTCACAGGTTCCTAAATAGCTAATGTTCTCCAATGAAGCATACACTTGGCACGTCACTGACTCAGGACCAGCCCTACTGGCCTGTCACGTTTGAGTGCCCATGAGTTTCCTAAATAGCTAATGTCCTCGAATGAAGCATACACTTGACACGTCACTGACTCTGGACCAGCCCTACTGGCCTGTCACGTTTGAGTGCCCATGAGTTTCCTAAATAGCTAACGTTCTCCAATGAAGCATATACTTGGCACGTCACTGACTCAGGACCAGCCCTACTGACCTTTCACGTTTCATGGCCTATGAAAAACACAGTTTCCTAAATAGCTAATGTCCTCCAATGAAGCATACACTTGGCACGTCACTGACTCAGGACCAGCCCTACTGACCTTTCACGTTTCCTGGCCTATGAAATACAGTTTCCTAAAGAGCTATTTTCCATGCATGAAGGACATACTTGTCATGACCTCTCCACACTCTTGTTCTCCGTGGCTGCAGCTGTTTAATTCGACCGTGATGTTGAACTAGGGCGGAGAGTGGGAGGAGGAGGATGAAGCTCCCCGATGCAGTTTACCTTCGCCTCTGTGCCCCCGGGGGTGCGCAGTCCCAGCGCCCCGCCTTGTCACACCGTTAGATCTTCGTCATCCTCTGGCGGGGGCTTGTGGAATGTGTAGCATCAAGCAGCAAAGGCCACCCAGCATGGCTAGCACGAGGGGGTTTTATTTTGGGAGGGGGGACTTTCCCTGATTGCAGCTTGTCAGGTTACTCCTGCTAGATAAGCGTGATGTTTTTATATTCGTGAAAACCCTGATTCGAATGTAGAGTTAATTAATTGTTATTAGTCATGAAAGGTCCCATAAACATTCTACAAATAAAACGTATGTATTCAGCAAGATAAAAAAACAATCCACTCAGCAAAGCTGATAAATTTTTAACTGTTTCTTTGAAACCATGTGTATAGTGTTTATGAATTTACCTAATTTATATTTGTTGTGTATGACGCTTATTTAACCCATTTAGGTTTTAAAGTGCGGAAAGAGATAAAGGTTAGCAAGAAACTGAAGTCATATACCATTCGCACGGGAAAAGATTGCTGCATCTGTAATTTTCACTCACTATAACATATTTGTAGGTGCTGAGACTGTGATAATCTGAATTTCCTTGAAATTATTCAGATCTTGACGGATTCTGCCTTATCCAGGATCACACAGTGTGTGAGGGGAGTACCCTAAACCTGGTCCACCAGATAAACATGAGTGGGCTGCAACTGGATGGGCCTGAACGACTCCTTTTAGTGTGATGGTAATGGAAATGTGTATGTGCTATGACAGTCCCAGGTTGGAATGCCTTACAGACTCACCTTTTCATCCCTCTAAAGAGCATAAAATCTGTATTCAATTGTGTAGGTACAATTTATAGCCATATAGAACGTTTTCATGTAGCCTGCCATTGATAAAAAACGACATAAGCAGTATCACCGGAAATATATGATTTTGGCGTTAAGGGTACTCCATCCCAAGGGCGAAGGACTACTCTTGCTGCCAAAGCAAAGTTTCTCATTTACAGTGCTTAATTTGTGCTGGTGGTTTCCGGTGCTCAGCACTGGCACTTTTTTCACAGGGTCAGGGCTATAACAGTTTCCTTCTATGGGTGATGGGCTCGATAATTAAAAAAAATAAATGTGCCTGTCCTTCAGGGTGGCTGACTACTGTGTCATCACAGTCACGCCTACCCAGGTTCAGGCATGATGACACTGCATCATCACGTTAGTGATGTCAGCAGGGCTGCCTGTAAATTGATACTTGTATAGCGCACTACTCACCCGCAAGGGTCTCAAGGCGCTTGTACGAATACCGCTGTGGAACCCATCCTGGCTTTCCCTGTGAGGCGTCCACTCCTGGGTACCCCCAAGGTGGAGGCCAGGCATCCTTAGCGTTGTGGAGATTAAGCAAGCTATTACCCAGAGTTGCACTCCATGATTGGAATAGGCACCGAGGCGAGAATTATCAGGTCCGTGGAATTTTGAGCCCAAGACCTGCCGAGGCAGGGAATTGAACCCTGGTCCCGGGCTAGACCTCTGCATCAGGGTCTGCCGCTCTAACCATTGAGCCACACTTCTCCACAGACCATCATGTTTAGTCCATTTTGCTGAAGTAGGTTGGATAATTGTACCAGAGGCCTGCCCTGGCTCCCCTTGCAGAGCTGGTGCGAGGCAGGCCGGGACAACGCAGGTGCATTACGAAGTTTTATGAGAAGTTACAACCAGCCGTGGCCCGTGCAGGTAAGATCGGTGGGGCCAGGTGTGGGGAGGGGGGGGGGGGGGAATTCGACAGACAATGACAAGGGAAAATTAGGTAAATGATTAATTTCACAACCTCATCATCGGCAGAAATAGGTTATGGTCACTTCACTGGGGTTCACAATAACACTCCGAATGTGCAACTAATGCAAATACTCGAAATGCTTATGTTTAAGGAAATACGTCTGTGGTACAGGCTGTAACTGCAGAATAAAATTACTTACTTCGGCTGAAGTAAGGTATATCCTTAATTAATAGATTGTTGGGCCTTTTTTTCAAAGGAATGCCAATACACAAGTGTGTATAGATACTCTGAAATAATTTGTACTGTGACTCAATGGAGGGTCATGAATGACTGAATATATCTTAGCTTGAGATTGAATCAGAGCAACTACGTCGAGTACCAAAACAAATAAAATCTTTTTGACTTTGACTTTGACAGAGCAACTACGTTAGTTGCATATCATGTACTGTTCAAGATAAATGAGTTCCTTGTGAACATTGTTTTGTGCTTCTTCACTACCAACTCCGTCAGATCACTCACCCCTCACAGAGCGGGTAAGAGACACAGGGCCATATGTATCAACAAACCCTTTTGCGATTCCTAAATAGCGATTTTTAAGGAATCGCTATTTAGGAATTGCAAAATGGTATGTATGAAGAAAATCGCATTTTATTAGCGATTCCTTAAGCTTCCTTAATTACGAGTTCGCATTTTGCGAATTCGCAATTAAGGAATAATTTCCAATGCATTCCTATGGGCCAGGAGGCCCATAGGAATGATTTCCAAATAATTCTCAAATTGTGAATTCGCAATTTGCTAATCGCAATGTGAGAATTATTGCAAGGGTGCAGGGGTGTCTCAAGGACACCCTGCTGCACCCCTGTAAATTACATGTGTGTGCATATGGCGCACATACATGCCATCCTCACAAATGCACAATTGTGCATATTTACAAGAAATCGCAAATTACCACCAACTACAAGTTGGTGGTAATTTGCGATTCCTTAACCAAAATTCGCTAGCCAAAAATGCTACATACATATCATTTAGGGAATCGCAAAATTGCGATTCCCTAAATGCTATGGCAAAATAAGGAATCGCACAAGTTTGCAATTCCTTATTTTGGGAATGTTTCATACATCCCAAAACATGCAAAAAGGACGTTTGCGATTCGCAAATGCCAAAATTCTGTGAATTTCGGCCTTTGCTAATCACAAAAGGCTTGATACATATGGCCCACAGAGAGCATTATCGGATCTGGGCCCTTGCTGCTTGCTTCAGGGCTTCCAGATCTGGTAAAGAGAGTGCAGATGGGAGTCCAGGCTCTTTTCTATGAATTCGCTTTGTCACATTTATACCATCAGTTTGTCTAAGTAGCATAATTTATTGGGAATTAATTCATTCTAACCCATGTTATAAATATTTATATACACACTCACCTGCTAAAATGATGCATTTCTTATATAAAATAGCTAACAAATAAAAACCAATGTACTGTGCAGTTTCATAAAGGGCACATCAAAATAGACACAAATCCATTTGTACCATTTTCCAAGAGGGAAAGGGTATTTAAATAGGAACCTTGTGGTTCTTTTTCTAGGTTTCAATCCCAAAACAATGACAACATTAAAATGCATTACAGCTATTATTTTTATTTATTTATTTATTTACGTATCTATTTATTTATTTATGAGGTTTTATATAGCGCTGCTAGACCCAAGAGTATCAGAGCGCTTTACAAGGTAGGTGGACATATTAAGAAATAATAAACAATTTACAATGTCCAGGAATATGCTACAGAAAGGTAAAACATTGCATTGAATGCATGAGGGGGAAGAGAAGCAACGGGATAAAAAGAGGGATACAGGGGGGTTGCAATTAGGGAGAGAAGGGGGTGTAGAGAGGGGGAGTGAGAGAATGAAAAGAATGAGAGGGGATGGGTAAAATGTGAATCACAGAAAAGCGGTAATGAGCGGGATCAGAGTAAAAAACATAAGAACACAAGTGTTTGTTGAGAAGTGTTTTAAGTCTTTTTTTGAAGAGAGGGTAAGAGGGGTTGCAGCAAAGGTCTTTGGGTAGAGAATTCCAAATTGTCGGAGCCGTACCAGAGAATGCACGAGATTGGGTCTTTTTTCGTTTTAGTTTAGGAGGGATCAGCGTAAGGGAGTTAGTGCTCCTCAGGGACCTGGAGCATCCTGCTTTTTGAAGCTTGATAGAAAGGTAGGAAGGGGTGTTCTGGTGAAGAGCTTTGTGCGTGATACAAGCAATCTTATATGCGGATCGTCCTTCAACTGGAAGCCAGTGTAGGTTTTTGAGGACAGGGGAGATATGATCAAACTTTTTACAATCAGAAATAAGTCTGGTGGCTAGGTTGAGAACAGATTTGATCGGTGCAAGGTAGACTTTAGGGGTGCCCGCAAGCATGGTAATGCCATAATCGATCTTGGAAAGGACAAGTGATTGTACCACGATTTTGAAATCATCAGCCGGAATAAAAGGTTTAATTTTTCTGAGGTGGTGAAGGGTCAAAAGAGCACTTTTGGCTTCATTTTTAATGTGGGGAATGAGATTAAGATTTTGGTCGATGCTGATGCCTAATGATTTGACAGAATTAGAGGTATAGAGGATGCAATTAAGTGCTTTGATATCATAAATCCAGAGTTGAATGGGAAGGGGGTTATTTTTGGGAGTGCACAGGATGATTTCTGTTTTTTTAGGATTAAGTTTGAGATGGTTGAGATGGAACCAGGTTTGGACTTTCATCACAGTATCATTGAGGTGAAGGATGTCATTGTGGGATTTGATCTTGTAGTAAAGTTGAGTATCATCAGCATAGAGGTGATAACTGATTTTGGCTTGTTTGAGAATGAGGGTGAGTGGTTCCAAGAAAAGATTGAATTGGGTTAGGGAAAGGTTAGACCCTTGGGGGACACCAAGTGAGATAGGTTGAGGTTTGGAGAGGCAGTGACCAAGCTTAATTTGTTGAGATCTGTTTTGGAGGAACGAGGAGAAACATTTAAGTACAGTGCCTTCAATACCAAAGCGATCTTTGAGGGTATTACGAAGAGTGGGATGGTGGACAGTATCAAATGCAGCCGAGAAGTCAAGGAGGATTAATATAGAGGATTCACCTTTGTCTAGAGAGCAATGAATGTCGTCAGTAATATTGAGCATGGCAGTTTCGGTACTGCATCCCTTTCTAAAGCCCGATTGGAAAATGTCGAGGAGATTGAAGGAGCTTATATGGGTATCTAGCTGGGATAGGACACATTTTTCGAGAGCTTTAGAGAGGAACGGAAGTTTAGAGATAGGGCGCAGATTGTTCAGTTCATTAAGGTCAGTAGTTGCACAACGGAGGCTGTCTTTAATGGCTTCGCAGACAGAGGGGCATATTTATCATTGCGCTTGCAAGGGCGACCCAACTACTAAGTCAGAAAAACACAAAATGGGAGAAAGAAAGAGAAAGAGAAAAACAATGACGAACAGAGCGCGAGATAGATAGGCAGTGAGTTTTTTGATTGTGGATTTAAAAGACATGCGACGAAACCAAGACTAAAAAGCCATTTTGTTTTGGCACTCCAACATTCAAAACTCCGGCTGCATTCTTCTGACCTAAAGTTTGGGACCTGGCACTCATTCTTTTTCAAATTAAGCACTGCTCATCTAGAGTCAGGTGCAACACCAGTATTTTAGTACTTTACTCTGTGAGAGTAAATTCCCATCCACCATACATTAGGCACTTAGGGCCAGATGTAGGTGGCCAAAAATAGCCATTTACCGACCGGTAAATGGCCATTGACATGTAGGGGCCCTTAAATGTTGCATTTTCGATAATTTTACCGAATCGGTAATTTTACCGAATCAGTAATTTTACGGATTCGGTAATTTTACCGAAAATGCAAGATTGAAATGTGGGTAGCCAATTTTCCATTGGCACATGGCTTTCAGAATCAGTATTTTACCATGGAATACAAATCCATGGTAAAATACCGATTCCTGTGTACATGCACATCTGTGCATGTACACATGTGCCATGTGACAGACAGACGTGCCCTTAGGGCATGTCTGTGTGCCACATTGCACACATGCCCGTTTTGGGGGTGCTAGAGTGTGTCAAAGTGACACCCCCTGCACCCTTGACAAATTCGGTATTTACAGATTCGGTAAATACCGATTCGGTATTTGAATTGAATCCTATGGGCTTCAAGGCCCATAGGATTCAATAGCAAATACCGATTTGGTATTTACCGAATCGGTAAATACCGAATTTTTAACCTCATGCGCGCTAGCGGAATTCCGCTCCTGCGCTGAGATTTTTTAAATCGCACTTTACGTGACGAGCTGGGCTCGTCATCAGCGTGCGAGGAGGCTACGCCATGACGAGCCCAGCTCGTCATCAGCCTGGAAGGGGTTAAGGAATCGGTAAAAAATCCATTTACCGATTTTGAAATACCGAATCGGTAAAATTCGGTAATATTCGGTATTTCAAAATCGGTAAATGTGATTTACCTACATCTGGCCCTAAATCACTTTTTAGAGTTTGATTGCTGTTACTTGGATTTAATCTAGTACTAATTAGGTGAAACTATTGCCCAGACAGTATCAATATCAGTTAAAATGAAAAATAGAGAAATAATACCACCAAACAATGTACCATGCGTTACCACAGAAAAATAGCATTTACAACGCGGCACGAACCACGTGCCATTAATTCAACTCAGGAGATACCACGAATGCCTCTTTACCACCCATTGCTTTAACATGCATATTTTTACAATGACAGGCCTTAGGGAAAGCAGCATTGGATGTGCTTTCCCTACTGTTGCACAGACTGGAGTTGAAATAGTAAATTATACCGCTCCAAAGTCCAGCACTTTCCCTAAGGCATGTCAAAGTAACGATATGCGTGGTAAAGGAATTCTTGGTAAAGATGCATTGGTTGTACAGACTGCAGAGTAGCGGCATGCATGGCAAAGGCATGTGTTGTTCTGACATACAAAATGTGCCACATAATTTTGCTTTTCTTGACATATAATTTACTCAACCCACTGCATAATTTGGTCCTCTGATGCGGCATAAATCCAAAGACCCTGTGTAAAAAAGCAGGGGCATAACGTAAGCGCCTGCAGCCCCTGTTGTGCAGTGGGTCCCCCACCAATCAGTGACCACCTAAATCCCTCAAGGGTGCCCCATTCTGCCCAAAAGCCAATGAATATCTGTGACATATGGGACACTCGGGGGCCCCTCTTCACATGTCATTTGCATGGCTAAGAGGTTCTTGGAAAGGGAGAACTATTGAACAAAATTATTTTAACTATAGTCTCTCAAATTTTTTGACACACAAGCGATGAATGTTATTTTACACAGATATGATCTTGATCAATTTCTTCTTAAAAGTGTAATAACTTCAGCCATATGTTTCCAAAACATTTAAATAAAATATTGATCAAGATTTTGCATTGCCCTTGTGCCGCGCAAGGGGACTCAAGGGCGACGCAAAATCTCAATGAGGCTTACCAAGCCACACTTGGACACCTTATGTGACCCTGCTTGGCTTGATAATTCTAGAGTAACGCAAGGCAGAGCAAATCGCTGTCTTGCGTCACTTTGTGGCAGGGAGGCATGTAATGGGCGGAGGATGGGTGTTCCCTCGCACCCACCCATGCATTCTGACACATTCTCAGATTTACCAATACTGGTAGACCTGGGAATTTGTAAGAGTTGTAGGTCTCTCCACTGCAGGCGTGACAAGGAGAAATATCTTTATTTCTCTCCCTCATTTTCTCTTTCCAAGTGTGCTGCATTGTCAAGCACACATAGAAAGAGGAAAATGTCTATGATGATTCTTTTTCTGCAGGAAGGTGCACCTTCCTGCACAAAAATAATCCTGCCTATAACGCAGGCACTCTTGCACCATGGTGCAAGGGTGCCTGCATTGGCACTAGACAGCAGTTTGCACGTAAGCGCAGGTAGAGAGCAGTAACATGCCATATAATGTTAAATACGGCACACTTCTATCCTCTCCCAAGGTAGCTTGCTGCTTCGCGGTGCTTGAAATATTCATACATATGGGTCACTGTGTCTCTTTTGGACATGTGTGGAGGTGGGGAGTCTGTAGCCTAAGAAAAAAACTAAATTGCATTGATTAGCTTTCCACTCAATGCCTGACTTCGTTTCATGAGTAAATCATGCTGAACAGAGAACATTCAGTGTTGGTTCAAAATTCAATTTTTCCCAATGCTTGGAATCAGCAGAAAAAAAATAAAGATCTGTATGGGTGCTCGGTTTAGAATTGCAATTTCAAAAGAGGTGTGCTGCCCCATAGATTCAACGACATCAGTACTGAGCAAGGAACATAGGGCCAGATGTAGGTAGCCCAAACCGTTCGGTAACGGCTGTAATTACCGAATTTCGGCCGTTGCCGACTGGTATTGGGCATTTGAGATGTAGGGACCAAATTTAAGGATTCAGTAATGTACCGAATCTGTAATTTAAGGAATTGGTAAATTACCTATTCCTTAAAATACAGATTCGGAAAATTACTGAATCCTTAATGTAGGGAGCATTCAAGTGAGTGCATTTCTGAGTTAAGGATTCGGTATTTACCACCAACTAAAAGTTGGTGGTAAATATCGAAAACCTTTGAAAAAGCAAATTTGTGCTTTTCCAAAAGTGCCATGTAGCAGAGTGCCACATGTGCACCCATGCACTATTCAGGGGTACAACAGGGTGTCAATGTGACACCCTGCCACCCTTGTAAGTCTTCCCCCTATTAAAGATTCGGTATTTACCGAATCGGTAATTCCCATTCATTCCTATGGCCCATAGGAATAAATGGGAATTGCCAAATCGGTAAATACCGAATTTTACAGATTCTGTCAAATATACCGAATCAATACCTACATACCATTTACCGATTCTGAAATACCGAATCGGTAAAATTCTGTATTTTAGAATCGGTAAATTTGGATTACCTACATATGGCCCATAGGTCCAAATGTGTTATTTGCCTCCAAATTACCGGCCGCAGTTTGCGAGCGGTCTTTTTGCAACCAGTAAATAATTTTCCGAACTGGATGGTCCAGAAAATGTAGATTTTTCGTTTTGGTGACCATTACAAGGATTATCTCTTCCTAGGGTCAAAAGACTACCATGTTTGTAATCGCCTTTCCATAAAGTAAACTTAAATTTTTTTTAAATGCAGTCCTTTTTCCTAGAAGAAAAAGGGGCTTTGTTTAAAAGAAAAAGGTTTTTTTTTTTTTGTTTGAAAGTTGGCAGTGGTCACGTGTACCACTGGCGATATTCCAACAAACGTTTTTCTAATTCACAAAGTTGTCGGGGTCCTAAAGGGCCCACTTCCATCTTAATAATAGGTGACTATCCCAACTGGTAAAGTTTCATTGCTTGGCGGCAAGGTTTTGGTTGCAAAACATTGATCAGATGTTACAAATTTGATACTTTGGAGACTAGGATTCTCCCTAGAAAAGTTCAATCTGTCCCAAGGTAAGTTACAGTTGACTATGATCTAATAATTCTGCAATCCCTAACCAGGCATTAGCTAAGTGCTTCTGGGATTCGTGGATACCTTCAAAATCATCAAAGGTTGCGCAAGAATCCTTTGATTAGGGGTGATGATGCATATGGTGTGGGAAAAGTGGATTATTGGATGGGGAGTTCGTGACACCTCGCCAAGCTATAATGACACTAATCCGTGTCAGTTTCAGTTAGGTTTCTTTAAAACAAACCTTAACTCAGTCTTGGAATTACTGGCACAGAGCAGCCAGGCTTAACTCAAAGAAAAACAAGTGTAAAGCATTTATAGGAACCAAAACAGTCAATAAGTAAGAAACAACACACAATAAAAACCCTACTCCAATTTACAAAAACAGGGTATATATTTTTTTCAAATAGGCACCAATAGGTCAAAAATATTGTGAAGGAAAGCTGAGTTATGATTTTTGCAAGATTTTCATAAATGACTGCATTTCATTCCAAAAAGTTTAGAAATGTTTTAAAAAGTTTGTAACTCATTGCTCTTCACTCTTAGCGGTAGTCTATGAGCCTCAAACTAAAGAGTTTAGGAAAAAGTCAAAGATTCAGGCCGACCCGATGGAAGTTGAAGTCTGATGCTGGCACCGGGTTGGTCTAGGGCAAGATTTTACCTTCAAACTTAGAAACTTTTCTGGCTCTTTTTCTCCGCGATGGTGAGGTCAATGGGGCCGCAGTGTGGGGCCAGTGTTGGGCTCATGGTTGACAGACAGGCGAAGTCAAGCAGTCTGGTGAACTCCTGGTTCTGTTTTGTCTTTGACTTACTCACAAGTTGCAGTTCTGCTGGAAGAAAGAGTATGCTCTAGCACAGCCAAGTACCAGGTCATGGGAGACACTTCTTGGGGCCTAGGATTCGATCTCACAGGCAAGTGGAGTTCAGGGCCTGTCCTGGGACTAGTGATCTGCTGGGAACTTTGTGGGTGCAGGCTTCTTTAGTTATTTTGTCCCTGAAGCTTAAAAGGAGGCTAGTGAACTAGAAACCTGAAGTACAGCCACTAGTCCTAGGCACAAGTGGTAGAAGGTCCAGCACTTAGGGCCTCTCACCATGAAGTCGACAGTAAAAGCATCCCTTCTCTTCTGAAGTCTTGCCTTGGAGAAGCAGGTGCAGTCTTGGTATAGCTTTTCTTTCTGGGATCACAGGCTCAGCAGGTGCAGTCCTTCTTTTGTCCTTTCCAAGACCAGCAATGTTAAGAATCTTTAGGTTAGGGGTGACAATTGTATGCCAATTTCGAGTTTGTAGGTAAGGAGAACACACTAGCCAATGTTTCTATTATTACTTGGTCGACCCTACCCATGTTTACATAATTTCCTGGGTGGTTGACACTAAACAATCCTCCAGTGCATAGCCATGGGTAAACCCCTGAGGTGTGCCCGTCTAATTAGCCACCCCTGCTGAAAAACCAGTTCTGCAAAGTGTTTCCCCCTCTGGAAGAGATGCCAGTTGGTCTACCTACACAAAGGAGGAAGCAAGCTAAGGTGTGACTGACATTTGCTTCCCAGAAGTGGTAGCCCCTTTGGCCACCACCTTGGGGACATCCTGGAAGGAGGAGATTACATCTCCTCCCTCCAACAACGCCACTGTTCCACTTCCTGGGAGCACTTCACATCTCTGACCAGGAAGGCAGCAGGCTGTCCCAGGTGAAAACTGCTGTAGTTAACCAGAAACATCTACTTGAAGTTTGGGGCAAGAAAGTGGTGACTTTCTAATTTCACTTTAGCATTATAAATTACTTTAAATCGGACTTCGGCATTAAGTTGGGTTCTATGCAGCCGCGGTCTGTGCAGGTAAGAGCGGTGGGGCCAGCTGGGGGGATTTCAATGGACAATCACGAGGGAAAACTAAATATTTATTTAATTTTCCCTCGTCATTGTCCGTCGAAATCCCCCCTCAGCCGGCCCCATCGCTCTCACCTGCATGGGCCACGGCTGGCTAATTGTAGCGATTAATTGGACACCTTGGAGTACTATATTTGGTGGTCTCAAATGGAAGTTTGTACTAAGCGTGTGAGCTAGTGAAAATAAATATTAGTCAATGGGGCCACTGGATGCGCTACAGTGAAAATTACAAGTTCAAGTTCATACTATCAGGACATCTAATGCATAAAAGAACCATGCCCTTCCTTTTTAATATTTATCACCCTGTTTTGTGGGCTACTGAGGCATTCCATAGGGGTGACTTATAAATATTGAAAAGCAAGGTTCTGACTTGGCAGAAGGGTTTATTTTGGTCTGTCAAGTTGGCAGTTTAAAAGCTACCTGACAAGGCTGCAGGCACAGACCTAAAGCCAAGTTTCATTTTGTCATTGGAGTGGAGTTACAATAAGTGCTGAAGTCCACTGATAACATTTAACTTACTAGCGCTGGGTACACTTTGTACCATATGCTAGGGACTTATAGGTAAGTTAAATATGCCAATCAGGGATTATCCATATGCACATACACTTTGAGGGTCGAAGCACATGTACTGGGGCATGGTCAGCAGGATCCAGTGCATGTCAGAGTAAAACAATGGCCGCATCAGCCCAAACATTTAGCAGATGAACATATAAAAAGAAGCACTTTCTCACACATGGACTTCTATAGCCAGTACAGAGTTCCATAGTCTCTCATCATTCAAAAAGGAGCCTCACAGTTGTATGTTGGAGTAGGAATGCACCCGAGGGATAGAAACCTGGTGCTTGCTATCTTCTTTACATACAAGTTATAAACCAGGGCCAATGTCCGAAAGGATGCAGCGCTGAGACTTCCTGGTGTAAGGAAATGCTGCTGTCTGTGCAGAAGACACTGAATTCCATCTTTGAGGAGTCCTCACAAAACAAGGAGGACTACCAAGCAGAGTGCAGGCGCCTTCTCAGTGACCAGAGGAACTACCACCGCTTGGAACATGACCCCAGTGGGACCTTGAAAGAGAAAATCCGAGTTCTTGTAGAGGAAGCCGAAGAGGAGGGTAAAATCAGCAAACATGAGGCTGAGTTCTTAGCAACAGTGGAAGCTAAAATTCCATATTTCTATACCCTCCCTAAAATACACAAACATAGGAGCCCTCCTACAGGCCGACCTATAGTGTCAGGCATAGGCTCACTATTAGATCCACTCTCTGGCTTTTGCGACTTTTTCCTTCAGCCGGTAGTTCAAGCAACCTCTACCTATCTAAAGGACACTAAAGACCTTTATGACAACTGGACTCCATCACTCTGAACCCTGACACTTCACTCTTGGTCAGCCTTGACAATGAGAGCTTGTACACAAGTCTCCCCCAGGAACACACTCTTGAAGTCTTAAAAATGTCACTTGAGTCCACTACATGGGACTACAAAACCCCTAGGTCCTTCATGCTACAGTGTGCTGAACTAGCACTAAAGGACATTTTTTTCGGGTTTGAGGCAGTACTTTTGCCCTGAATGTGGCAGGTCTGTATGTTTTCGAATTCGAAAAAAGGCACATTCTCAACCAAGACATGCCTTTCAATGAAAACATCAAGTTCTATAAAGGATACATAGATGATATCTTCCTGGTGTGGGAAGGTCTGGGAGAAACCCTGCACTCCTTTCTAACCTGGATTAATGACCAAGACCTGAACCTGAAATTCACACATAGTGTGGACAAAAATAAGATCACATTCCTAGACATCACTGTAGACATGGGTACATTGAGGACTAAAACACACTTCAAACCCACAGTCAGAAACTCATTCCTTCATTTGAACAGCTTCCTTCCGAGGCCCTTAAGGGAAAATCTACCTTTCGGTCAATACCTCAGATTACGTAGAAATTGTAGTAGTCAAGTCAAGTCAAAAATCTTTATTCGATTGTAGGTTTTACAATCATAAAAGTACATCACTTAAGTAATCAGTTAAAAACAATCCAGGTAATTCATTTCATGTATCATATAAGAGACACAACATACAGTACAAAATAGAAGGGAAGAGCAACGGGCAATTTAAGCAAGACCATATTCAGTATGTAATAAAAACATAAATTACTATATTAATTTAAAAAATAAAATACCTAAAACATTCACAGCGTAATTAACCATCCATACTTTTCCTGAAAGAGATGGCTTTTTTTAAAAGTTACAGACAAATAAAGTACAGTCACTGTTCAGTAATTGAAGGTAGTAAAGTGCGGGTTTGATTTGTGCAAAATGCAATTTTTTGAGACACGGTTTAAGAAATAGTTTCCGTGGTATAGTATAGTATGGACAAATAAAAAGAAAGTGTGCCAAGTCTTGAGGAGACTTCCCGTCGCAGCCACAAGCTGGCAACACTTCACCCCGTTTAGCCCCACTTGGGACCGCCAATAGGAGATGAAATAAGTCAAAACGGAACCTTGTCAGAAGAAAGCGTTCATAGCCAGTCATAGGCCATGATAGATAGGGTTCCATGCGTGGGCAGGTTTTAAGAAGTAAGTGTTTCCTGACACTGACCTTCTGTATCTCAATCTCTTCACGGTCTGTACATCTTAATAATAATATGGCATTTTTTACCAAGATAACATCGGGTTTTGTAATCAAGTTGGGAGCAAAAAACAGATCAGGTCGGCCAATTGCCGTCAAACAGTCCTTTATGTACTTCAACCACGGAACTTTAAACCTCCCATCTAGTGTTAGGGCTTCTTTCAAAATAGCATGGGTGAGCGGAATATCGGGGTTGAGCCAACAGTTCATCCAGCATAGAACCGGGCTTACTGCTATTCTATCACTTAAGTAGGGAACCCCCAACTCTTCGTGTACAGAGAAGTTCCCGATACCCCTTGGCAACCTCAGTATTTTTTTCAAAACAATATTCTCTGTGACCTCTAGGTCCTTTATCTTGCGGTAGCCCCATAGCTCGCTTCCATAACAGGCGACAGCAACACTTTTTGCCTGATATAATTTGAGCAAAGCGGCCATTGGGCAGTTCCCAATTTTTCTTGCAAAGCCAAGTATGGCCGCATTTACCCGTGTTGCTTCACCCTTCTTTTTTGAGACTGCAGGGCCCCAGGATAATTTATGGTCTAAGAGGACCCCAAGGTATGAAAAGGTGTTAGTAGTAGGGATTTTCTCCCCATTTATACTGAAGGAATTCATTTTCCGTATACCCTTACCTATTTTCATGACATAGGACTTGGAGTTGTTAATGCTTAGGCCGCGGGACTCCATGAATTTATAAAAGGAATTTAATAATTTCTTGAGACCGATTGCTGTTCTGGATATAAGAACAGCATCGTCTGCATAAAGCAGCACTGGAATCCCCTTGCGCTCAACAAAGGGATAGTCTGCTTCAGTGTTTAAAAGAAATTCCTCCAGTTCATTGATATACAAATTAAAGAGGAATGGGGCCAAAATGCATCCTTGTCGTACTCCCCGATTTATTCTAAATTCATCTGTTACTTTAAGATCTTGGGTGTACCGGACATTAGCTCTTGTATCCGAATGCAGATCGGCTAAGAAGTTGACAAGATTCCTCTCAACGCCCATTTTTAACAATGTAGCCCACAATGTGCCTCTGTCCACGCAGTCAAAAGCGGACGATAAGTCCATAAATGCCATGTAGACTGTTCCTTGTCTAGCCAGGGTGTATTTACTTAGGATCAGATATAAGTTCAGACACTGTGTAATGGTCGAGTGACCGGGTCTGAATCCATACTGTATAGATGAAAGAATATTATTATCTTTGGCCCATGTGGTTAGCCTATTTAAAATTACCCCCCCTACCACTTTAGCCACTGAACTAATTAGAGATATCGGCCTGTAACATGATGGGCTGCTGCGATCGCCCTTTTTAAAAACAGGGACTATGGTCGATAGCCCCCACGCTTTTGGGCACCCCATAATCACAGCTGCGTTCACTACCGCCACGAGAATGGGAGCCCAAAAGGGAATATTAGACTTAAAAAGGTCCGGAGGTAAGCCATCCGGGCCCGGGGCCTTATTGCTAGTCAGGCCCTGGATACCCCTTGCTACCTCATTAACAGAAAAGCACAATGGGTTTCCAGCTGAGGTTGAAAAAGCGTTTTCTGCCCGGTGCTCGTTACTCTTTCAAATTGCACTGAAGTGGGTCACCCACTACCCTCTAGAATATTAGTACCAAGGGCTATATCATTGAGGTTATCAAACAAAGGTTTGTTGATAATTTGCCAGAACCTGCCACTGTTCCCCAGCACTGAGGGATCAAGGAGGGATTCTATAGTGATAGCCTTAATTTCCTTTTTCCGATCTGCTAATGCCTTCTTATAGATCAGGCGGAGATTTTTTATTAGATCAGAGTCTCTTGGTTTGATTTTTAAGGCATTCTTCAGATCTCTGCTTGCCTTTGAGCAGTTGTGGTCAAACCATTTAGAGATTTTTCCATTTTGACCCTTTGCTGGGGCTGTTAGCATGAGGCCAATTTTAGCTACTACTAAGCATGGGCGGATTTTGCGGATTCGCAATCCGCGAATTTGCGGATTTGCGAATTAGCGGATTGCGAAAATCCACAAAATCCGCGAATTCTCGCGGATTTTGCAGATTTTTTTGTGTGTTCGCACGGGTTTTCTGCAAGTTCGCGAGGGTTTTGTACAATTTCGCAAATTGCGAACTTACTTGTCAGGTCGCCAGTTTTGCGAACTTGTTGTTTCTACGTGCCCAGCCTGTTTGCAAGCCTTTCTTCATCACTGCCACCCTCTGTCACCACTGGCACTCTCTTTGTTCACCCATGCCACCCTCTGGCTCACCCATGTCACCCTCTGTGTCATCACAGCACCCTCTGGTTCACCAGTGTACATTATAGTAGTGTACAGTACACCTGCTAAGTGCTTTAAGTTTTGTAAAATTAAATTACAACAACACCTGCCCTGCCCCAACTGACATTAATGAAGGCTGGCACCTGCTTGTCTGCTCCCTTTCCTTTCCTTTTCCTGTTTGTTGCAATGTAAATTAAATTTAACTGACATTAATGAAGGCTGGCACCTGCTTGTCTGCTCCCTTTCCTTTCCTTTTCCTGTTTGTTGCAATATAAAAAAATTTTTTACAGGAACCAAACCGAATTCTGGAGGGCCCCTTCAGGAAGCACTACAGGGAATGGTTACAAATGATGAGGTTGAACTTTTGCACCTGCTCATAGCTTTTCCTTTTGCAAAACTCGTTTTTTGGTAATTTCGCCCTATTCGCGAGGTCCGGCGTCGTGCGAAATCGATCGTGTAAGCCGCGAACTCGTGCGAGTTACCCCAAGGTTGAGTACGGGCGTCGCCATTTTGTTTGCGTGACGTATTTCCGTTTCCGCCCGCTATGTGTAATCTCGCGCGATCAGCGCCTTGCGAATACAAGTTCGCACGAGTTCGCGAGAGAAATCGCGTGCGAACTTACTTACGCGCACGTGATCGGCCGCCATCTTGTTTTTCATTCATTCCTATGTGTCTGGGCATGGTGTTTCTATCCTCTGTATATCTCTGCCATCCTTTGCTTATTTTATTTTGTTTTTGATCTATTAAACTTTTTTTCTATCCCTCTTGTTTTCTAGGTCTATATTTTTGTGTTTTAGGCTAGTTTTGTTTACTTTTCAAGTACTTTTTAAACTTTTATTTCCTTCTTCTCTACTCCTATTCTTTTTCATTTTATTTCCTTACCTGCCCAGAACATGGTGAAGACAGCTGTCAAGCTGCCCAAGCCGGGCACCGCAGCCCGTGCCCGGCTCCCGTGTGGCCGCTTGAGGGCGGAAATGGTGGTGCCCAGGGAGATCTTCAGCCCTGAGGAGGTGGGCTCACTCGTTTATTATGTGCAGCGCCGTCTCCCCAGGACCATCGCAGCAGGCGGCAGGATTGCTGCCGGTTATACCAACAGGCAGGAGCGTCGGAAGCGGTGGGGGCAGGTGTGCCGGGCCCTTTTTAACATCACGGGGGTCCAGCGCACCTATAATCAGGTGACCCACCGCTGGACCGATATTCTGGAGCGGGAGCACGACCTGCTCGATCTGCTGGGAGTGGAGGTCCCCGGGCTTGGTGAGTAGTAGTAGCAATTTTTTCATCACTCACTACTGTGTTTTTTCTCCTGCTCTGTGTGTTAATATTGCAAATGTTTGCTTTAACTTTTTTACAAAGAGCAATAATGCTGCTGATTACATTGATAGGAGAGCTAAATTAATATTTCAAAATCTTCTGTGCATTTCAGGTGCACTGCTCTCCTTCTCTGTGGCGGTGCCACTGCTTATTTGTTTTCTATTTTGTGTTCATTTAATTGGGCTGAGTAATGTATGAGTGTACTTTACAGAACTGCGTAATGCTAGACACAAAGGGGCAGATTTACAAGCCCCTTGCGCCACGTTTACGCTGCCTTACCTGACGCACAGCGACGTAAACGTGGTGCATCCCTGCGAGTCATGTACAACGTGATGCTTCTAAGGGGATGCACCACGTTAAGACCTGGGCCTGCGCCACAATGGGTGCGTTCCCACGCAGGGGGAGGGGTGGCGGTCAGGCAGATGTGCGCCTCGCAAAAGTGCCTGCGTGAAATCTACAAGATTTAACGCAGGCACTTCCGCGACGCTGCTACGTCAATTCTTTATGCCTGCTTGCTTGAAGCAGGCGTAAGGACTGATGCGGTATGTTGAGTATTGGGCATCCCTGAGCCTTGCTATAGTTGCATCGCGCCTGCGACGCGACTCTAGAGATGTGCCCTTCTTTCGTCACGACATGCATCACGCATCTGCCTACCCTTGCGCCCGGGTTTGCCGCATTGTAATTGCGGCGCATCTGCCGTGACGCAAGGTTAGTTTTGAGTTACGCATTTTGTTCTGGTGCACCTCTGGAGGTGTGCAGCCCAGAACTCGTAAGTATGCCCCTAAGTGTCAGATTAGCAATTACCTGCGCATCCCTGCAAAGTGTGAGGCACGCCAGCACCACCCATGGTGCGCCGTATTTTCAATGCGGCACGCCATGGTGCCAAAACGTCACCGAAGCGTTACGCATCGGTGCCGTAAAGGCGGCTCATTGATGGAGTTGCGTTGCAACGATGGCGCAGCTCCAGCAATGCTGCGTCAAGCCGTAAGCCTGCTTCATGCAGGCGCAGGGTTTCAGTGACGCATCATTGTCCTAAATGACTGATTGAAATTGTATCTATTCCCCATAGCCACTTTTAGCATGCGTTCCTGCGCAGGAACGCCCTCCCTTGCGCTGGAACGCTCCCTTATGGCGCAGGGCTTTAGAATGGGATGCATCTCCCATATGCGTCACATTGTTAATATACGCCACACCATGGCGCCTCTCTTGTTGTGGCGCTGCGTCACAAAAGTGACGCAAGAACGGAGCAAAAGAGCTGCAAGGGGCTTGTAAATGTGCCCCTAGAGTAGAGGCTCAGGTGCAGTCCTTCCTTTGTAGCCCTCTTTTTTGCTGAAATAGTTGGTTCTTGTTCTTTCTAAATGTTTGATTTGGTTGACAAGGACATCGACAAGCAGCAATCATCAATTTTTTCTGTTCTTTCTTTCATGTTGTACGTCAGGTCCGCCCAGGGGCAAGCGGACAGAAACAGCGGATGCAGTGGCTCCAAAGGAGGAGGATGATGCAGGCCAGGGCGGCGAGTGCTCCTTTGCTGGCCCCAGTAAGTTTTCATTTAAATATAGAGGACCTATTGTTGTCCAAGCGTTCCTAATTTAAATTTTTCGAAACAGTGTTTAGATAGGAGCTAAATCAATAATACTACTGTTGCAGGGACAATTCTCCACAAACCGAACTATGGACACCAAAGACCAGAGTAATAATAATATTTCAGAGTGGCGTGTTTGGCACACTGTATACTATAGTATAATTTTGGTAGTGTCAGCGGCACGGACTCCTCCTTGCAAAAATTACAAAACCTTTCGCTCAGTCACTCTAGTCTGGAGGACCAAAAACCACAGAGTCTATTCAAGTTTACAAGCTTTATTAAAAAAAGTAAAAGTAAACACATATATTAAAATAAAGTTAGCTGGAAAAGGAAAAGTGCTTGGTGCTGAGTTGATGAGTAATGGAACACATTTCTTGTGGTCGAGCCGAGCTTTCACCTGGTTTAGTTGATGTTGCTCTTGTCCGTAGAAGTCCAGCATCTGTCTGTTCAGAGAAAAAAGATGTGTGTTAAAATTAAGCAAGCATTCATCAATTGTGACAAAAAAGTGCAGCAAGACAACAGCCTTCCCTGGAAGGAGGGACATTTTTTTTACTTTAGACTAGAGTAGACAGTCAATTATTTTTTATGTTGTTTTCAAATTTCTTCATTCCTAGACCAAATACTAGTGAGTGGTGTAATCTAACAGTCTTAAATATATTTTTTAGGTGGAACAGCTGGTGGCGGGGCCAGCTCGGACGTGATCGTGATCGACTCGGAGTCTGAGGACGACTCTGGGGAGGATGCGGCGCAAGAGGACAATCAGACTGTGAGGAAGCAGGCAGTGGTGGTGTGGAGTACAGGTAAGCTGGATCATGGTACTATCTGACTCTTAGATAGCATATGATGTGTATCCAGTGCTGGCCCAGTGACAAATTACAATATGGTAATTACAGCAGGCTGGGACCGACAGACAGATAGAGGCAGAGAGAGAGGAAGACAGAAGGAGAGAGAGAGAGAGGGAGGGAGCCAGAGGGAGGGTGAGGGAGGGAGACAGAGAGAGAGAGACAGCGAGGTAGAGGGAGACACAGGGAGACAGAAAGAGGGAGACAGAGAGAGAGAGAGAGAGACATATCGCCTGGGCCTGGTGCAGATGATACGGTTGCTGGTGTGGTTAACGGCTCAGAGGAAAAGTCACTCACTTCTGCCAGATCTCTTTCATATGAAAGAGCACCAAACCAAGGATACAAGTGAGTTGTGGGAAGGGAAATGGTGATTCAAGCGCCCCCCCCTTGCCCCTCCATGCGGACGCCCATGATACTGGCCTGAATAGTTTTGTACTGCGCTGGCTAGTTGCTAGTTGTACTGTGACACAACTTCCTGCTGAATCATTTTGTGTTAATCATATTCTTAAAGAGCATTCATTACAGATTATGTTTTTCTTTCTTCTTATAGTTGGTAATACTAAAACATCAAAACCGAGCAGGAGAATGCGGGCTGTACTTGCCCGGCTACGGAGGCTGGATGCGACTGTTGCGCAATATCGCCGGCTGGTGGAAATGGAGGGGGACGACACGCACTCCAGTGCATCAAATGTAACATCTTCTGCATCCTCCTCCGTGACCCCACGTTCTGCCGGTAAGCGCAGTGCTCCAGCCAACCGGAGCCGTGCTGGAAGACGCCACCGCCGAGCAGCAAAGGCTGCACCTCCTCACAGTACTGTAAAGGCTCGCTTGCGCCATGCACTCCGCAGAGTGTCCAACCTAGAGGCGGAGGTCCAGAGATGGAAGGAGTATAAGACTCTGGTGGAGGGCCTCCGTTTAGATCAAGCCATCCTCCAGGAGAAGTTTGATGCCCTGGCCCTAGGCATGATGCCCTAGAGGCCAAATTGAACAACCTGCATCCGTAGAGTGTCCCTTGCCCCTTTTTTACAGACTTTTGGGGTGTGGGAATTGGGAGTTGGGGTTTTTGGGGACTTTTGATGGACTATTTATTTGTTGGGGTTAGGGAGGGTCTTGCGGGAGTTTATTTTGTTAGGGATATAAAAATATACTTTTTCAAACTTTATCTGAGCATAGCTGTTTTTTACTACTTTTGAGCCTGGTGGGTGGTGGTTTTGCAGTAAGTTTCTTACCTGTAATTTGTGTTTGAGGGCTGTCTCCACCTGGAATTCACAGTGTCCTAAAGCGTTCTGCCGCAGGGCCCCAACTGGAGTTTCCCGGCGTGGATTTTCTGCAAAGCAAAAGCAACCTGTAATTGGCCAAATGTTTTCCAAAGTTAAATGCCTGTCACAGAGTTTCCTAAATCAAGAGTCCTAGGAGTTTACTAGTAGTAGCACTGTCACTCTCTCGCCTCTCCTCCTAATACTCCATTATACTACCTCCCATCCAAACGCTTATCTTACCTGTAATTTGTGTTTGAGGGCTGTCTCCACCTGGAATTCACAGTGTCCTAAAGCGTTCTGCCGCAGGGCCCCAACTGGAGTTTCCCGGCGTGGATTTTCTGCAAAGCAAAAGCAACCTGTAATTGGCCAAATGTTTTCCAAAGTTAAATGCCTGTCACAGAGTTTCCTAAATCAAGAGTCCTAGGAGTTTACTAGTAGTAGCACTGTCACTCTCTCGCCTCTCCTCCTAATACTCCATTATACTACCTCCCATCCAAACGCTTATCTTACCTGTAATTTGTGTTTGAGGGCTGTCTCCACCTGGAATTCACAGTGTCCTAAAGCGTTCTGCAGCAGGGCCCCAACTGGAGTTTCCCGGCGTGGATTTTCTGCAAAGCAAAAGCAACCTGTAATTGGCCAAATGTTTTCCAAAGTTAAATGCCTGTCACAGAGTTTTCTTAATCAAGAGTCCTAGGAGTTTACTAGTAGTAGCACTGTCCTCTCTCGCCTCTCCTCCTAATACTCCATTATACTACCTCCCATCCAAACGCTTATCTTACCTGTAATTTGTGTTTGAGGGCTGTCTCCACCTGGAATTCACAGTGTCCTAAAGCGTTCTGCCGCAGGGCCCCAACTGGAGTTTCCCGGCGTGGATTTTCTGCAAAGCAAAAGCAACCTGTAATTGGCCAAATGTTTTCCAAAGTTAAATGCCTGTCACAGAGTTTCCTAAATCAAGAGTCCTAGGAGTTTACTAGTAGTAGCACTGTCACTCTCTCGCCTCTCCTACTAATACTCCATTATACTACCTCCCATCCAAACGCTTATCTTACCTGTAATTTGTGTTTGAGGGCTGTCTCCACCTGGAATTCACAGTGTCCTAAAGCGTTCTGCAGCAGGTCCCCAACTGGAGTTTCCCGGCGTGGATTTTCTGCAAAGCAAAAGCAACCTGTAATTGGCCAAATGTTTTCCAAAGTTAAATGCCTGTCACAGAGTTTCCTAAATCAAGAGTCCTAGGAGTTTACTAGTAGTAGCACTGTCACTCTCTCGCCTCTCCTACTAATACTCCATTATACTACCTCCCATCCAAACGCTTATCTTACCTGTAATTTGTGTTTGAGGGCTGTCTCCACCTGGAATTCACAGTGTCCTAAAGCGTTCTGCCGCAGGGCCCCAACTGGAGTTTCCCGGCGTGGATTTTCTGCAAAGCAAAAGCAATCAACATTCGAAATGTGACAGCGGGGCTCACAGACCCCAAAACCCTAGAAGCTCCACAGACAGCACCCCTAAGACAGGCAAGCGAGCAATAACGCCTAAACGTTTTCACCTCCCATTTCCTCCTAACCAATTTCATCCCTTAATAGACCTTGCCAGCAATGGCCCAGCCAAGACCCGTAAACCCAAGCGCAAACAAGTTTGACACCCCCTAAACAGCCAAAAAGCAAATCCGGGAAAAAAGCCACACTTAGCAAAATGTATTTAAATGAGGACTCACTACTTCCAGTACCTCTTTAGGGGACTCGTCAACGTAAGTTTCTTCATTGTGCGGAATCCACGCATCAGCATTACGGGAAATGGATAGGGTGAGTCTGGAGGAGGAGGATAGACGACCAGGACTGAGTTCTTGGCAACTAACTTGTGAACCTGATGAATGCTGCGGCATCAAAATCAAGACAGTTCTGCTGATGGGCTTGTTCTTTGATTGGGTGATTACAGTTTTGTTGTGAATGGGATCAAGCACTTGCTAAACAAAGAAAGACAGACACACAGGAATAAAAGTGAATAAGGAGTCGGACTAAAAATAAAGTTAATGAATCATTGACTCATTTTCAGAACTCGGTGTCAGGGAAAATGAACTCGTCCTCATACTCTGCAAATTCAGTCGGTAGTACTTCTGGTAACTGAGGAGAACTTTCCTCAGGTAGGTCGGTGTCCTCTTCTTCCTGCGTGCATTCTCGTACTTTGTAATCTGGTGGTATGAAGTGCTGGTTCATCTTTATCATGGTGAGCCGCTCCACATTTGCGGGCAAGAGGCGGGACCTTTTGGAAGTCACAATGCCACCAGCAGAACTAAAAACACGTTCTGAAGACACACTTGCGAGTGGGCAAGACAAGTAATTGATAGCCAGGTTGGTGAGCTCTCGCCATATGTTTCTTTTCCCATGCCAATACGCCAATGGGTCCTCAGTAATATTGACCGCTGTTGAGTCATCCAGGTAGGCCTGCACCATTGAAACAATGTTCTCCCGCATTCCTGTACTTTGCACTTCTGTGTCCTTTCTGGGACAAGCAAACCCTAGCTGACTTAGCCAATCCTCTTCAGACATATCGCCTGTACCTGGTGCAGACGATACGGTTGCTGGTGTGGTTAACGGCTCAGAGGAAAAGACACTCACTTCTGCCACAGGCACAGAAGTGCTTTTTTCAGTTCAATTAGTCTTTATTTCGAATAAAATTCATAAAAGACATCCAAATACATGTATAATAAAACATTTCCCAAATTTGATAAAATTGTGCATTAAATCCCCATTACTTAAGCAGTTAAAAGAGGAATTGCTTAAATATAGCAGTTTGGTAACATTTAAGACAAATAAAAAGACAATTTACAATTTACAGTTTACAGTTTCTTAGCGCGAATGAGCCACAGCCAGCCCAAAAATTTTGCAATACAAATCACAGACTTTGTAGTACGTAAATCTCTTAATTTAAGAAGGGCTGTCTGACTACTTCTGCAATTGAGTGTTTCGCAGACTGGCTTCAACCATTTAAGTCTGGGTAGTATGTACACAGGACATGCAAAGAATATATGACCTAGACTTTCTACCTGATCGGGACAAAAGGGGCACTTGTTACTTTGGTTTTTTGCCCACTTTGCAGTAAAAGATTTGATAGGCAGAGTTCCCACTCGAAACTGGTGGTACAATTTACGATCAAGTGTTTTGCCTATCAAGTCCCAATAAGGTTCAAGGAATGGGGATATCTTAAGCATTAGAAACTGACCTGTTAAGTTGATGTCAGAGGAGAGTGTAATTAAAGCAGATTTTTTGTCAGCCCAATACAGGTCTCTAAGTTCCACTTTCGATGGGAAGATAGAGCTTTCAGGGTGCAACCATAGCTCTGGGAGGCCCATAGAATATAATATTCGTTTGACCTCCTGTAGCCAAGGGATCTTGTGTGCACCCCATAGAGCCCTAACCTCACCTAGTTCTTGGGCAAACAAACTAAGCTCTTGGCTCGTCCAGAGGCGACGCCATAGAGCTATAAGGCGGTATCTAGCCATCTCATCCAGAGGCCTGCAACCCAAATCTAGAAGCAATGGTGTTGTGGGGGAAGATTGGGGGAGCCCCACTAGATTCCTCAGAAACTTATTCTGCGCACTGATAAGAGCCGGCAACCCTTTGTAGCCCCAAATATCCGCACCATAAAGGGTAGCAGCATTCACCTTGGCCTCATATATTTTTAGCACCGGTGTGATGCGTTTTGTCAAGGTTTTTTTCTGCTCCTTTAACAAACATCCTGTGAGGCGGACAAATTTAAGAGTTAGCACCTCTAGCTGGGGTTTCCAGGTTAGTTGGTGGTCCAGGGTCACGCCCAAATAAGGCATGACTTTAACCTGTTCTATTGGAACACCCTCTAATGTGAATGAGCTGGAAATAGATTTATTTTTGTTAAAAATCATAAATTTAGTCTTGTCAGCATTGATCTGGAGGTCGTTTATGGCACAGAATTCAGAAAATCTATTCAAAGCGGCCTGTAGGCCTCTTCGAGTCCTTGAAAGGAGCAGGGTGTCATCTGCGAATATCAACATGGGATACTTTGACCCCCCCAGGATAGGTGCATCAGTATTGATGTCTTTAAAAAATGCAACCACCCGGTTAATAAACAGGAGAAACAGGGTAGGGGCCAGCACACAACCCTGCCGGACACCTCGTTCGACAGGGAAGCTAGTGGTCACCTGACCCTGGTTACCCCATCTTACATGTGCAAAGTTGTCCTCATGCAGGCGCCTGACCAGATCTAGTAACTCAGAAGGGAGTCCCATATCTCTCAGGGCATCCCAGAGTTTAGCTCTGGGAACAAGGTCAAATGCCGACCGAAGGTCGACAAAGGCAGCGTAGATGACACCACCGCCCAAGAGGACCACCTTCCAATAGATCATAGTTAGGCGAAACACCTGATCAAGGGTACTAGTGCCTGATCTGAACCCTGCCTGCATGGGGGAGAGTATGTTGTTTAACTCCATCCACCCCTGGATTCTAGCAAGGGCCATTCGTGAGACCACTTTCTGTATGGTATCGATCAAGCTGATGGGACGATAGTTTTTTGGTGATGATCGATCCCCTTTCTTGAAGACCGGAATGATCTCAGCCCCTTTCCAGGACTGCGGTATCCTTTCCCCAGCTGTAATAGAGTTTGCTAAAATAGTTATGTAAGGGACCCACAGATCTAAGTTCAGTTTAAAAAGGTCAGCTGGAACGGCATCAATGCCCGGTGCTTTCCCAGACTGGATAGAACCTAGAGCGTGCTCCGTGTCCAATGTGCTAAAAGTAAGTTTATCCCCATGTGAGTCTGTAATAGACCCTAATAAGGGACTTTCTGCCAACTGAGGGGCATTTTGGTTAATAAATTGGGCAGAAAAGAATTTAACCCAATCTGCCGCAGAGACATGGTTTTCAGGGGATAGTGTATCAATACCCCTGCCCCGCCTAACTATCTCCCAAAACATGATTTGATTGGAATTCTCGCATGCATGGAGGAGGTCTAGCCAATATGAGTCGTCCCAATCTTTTTTAGCTTCCCATATTGTGCGCTTGTAAACCTGCCTTGCTGCCCTAATATCGGGTGTGTTTCTAGATTTAACGGCTGCAATAAGGGTGCCATGGGCATCTCTACACTTTTTGTTATACCAACCCTTCGGTTGGGTAGCCTTCTTTTTGCGGCACGGCCTAGTGATCAGTTCCTTGATGGACGCAAAGCACGCCTCGTGAAGGTCAACATTATGAGAAATAGGTGTGTCAATAGGGGAGGGTGCTATCATTTTATCTTTGGTGTGTAGGACCAGTTCTTCAATCTGGTTAACAAGCTCAGGGTCAGCTGCCACTCTGGACCATTTGACCCGCCTTCTGTTGTCACATAAGGTGAGGTCAGATGTGAGACAGTATGATTCCACCTGAGAAGGCCCTAACCCTAGGATCATAAGTGATAATGAGAGAGGATTATGATCACTCTCCGGCCTGGTGTCAATAGTCATATCTGTTACAGAAGCCCAAGCTTCGATGTTGATTAATATATAATCAATACGACTAGAGCAGGATCCATTATCAAAAGTTGGCTTTCCCTCCTTGTCAGAGACGCTACGACCATTGACTGCGCGAAGGCCCCATTCTAGACAGAACCCAAGCCAGTTAAGGGCAGCCTCTGTTCCCTTAACTCCCTTAGTGATTGATAGCGGGGGGATTTGTTCCAAGTGAGATCTTCTTCTAGGCAGACATCCTCGGCAAGGTTCAGGATCGGTTCAAATGAGCAGTTCAAGTCGCCAGCCACTATTGTGAGCTGATCGTTTTTGTGCTCATTTAAAAGATCTTCCAGATCATTAGTGATAGGTTGTTTCCGACCACCCTGACAGCCTCTAGCATAGATGTTGATGATAATTAAATCCATACAGTTCTCTTTGCATAGTGATATGCAAAGGAGATCCGGGTTCGTCCCTTCTAATTCTCTAACAGTGAATCCCAAACTTTGCCTTAGCCATATGGTAAGGCCACCCGAGGCCCTGCCCTTTGTTCCCTGTACAGCTGGTTTATAAAAGTTTAGATAACCATGTCTAAACAAAGGGGCAACTGACCAGGTTTCCTGGAAGAGGATTATGTCGTGGGATGAAATATAATCTGCCCAATCGCCGTCCTCAAGGCGGCCCCGGAGTCCCGCTATATTCCATGAAGCAATTTTTATTACATTTGCAGGATTATTGGTTTTGCTGTTTACAGGATTATTGGTGTTACATGTTGATGGTAGAGCTGAGATCGCGACCTCAGTCAAGGGGGGGTTGGAGGCATTAGCGGGTGATATCTGTTGTGCAACTGGTGACTTCGGACAGGCTACACTATTTCCTTTAGTAGAGTGTATATTAGGGCCTACCAGCTTCTTCTTTGTTGGATACGCCACCCCGAGTCAGTCAACCTCCTCAAGGCAACCAAACATGTTGGATGTCGGAACACCGTTCCACCAGGCACTCTGACTTGGTCCCCCAATTCCAAATCCCCTATTCCCAGACCTTTGTATTGTTGTCCATGCCCCACCCATCCTCTGCTTGTTCCTAGGGGGATAAAAGAAAGTGAGGGGTCTGACTACAACAGTATGATCATCTTCGCTAGTGGCCCATGAGCAAAGGTGCTGTGCAGTGTGAGGATCAGCAAAAGTCACCACAATGCAGTCACCCATGATCGATTTGTGACTCGGTCCAACCCATGGTACTCTACGCACCATGAGTACATGGCTTCTTTGGTGGCTAGGGAGCTGTCTATTTGTGTTAAGCCAGTGTATTACCTTGTTCTTGAGGGACCAATGGTCCTCTTTCACTAATGGGTCAAGGGTGGGTACACCGGCCAGAACTATAACGTAAGGAGTGGCTTCCGGTGGTAAATCGATATAGCCGCCTCGGAAGTTGAGTCTGTTTGGATCAGGAACGAGAGATGGCTGGGTATTAAGGGAAGGTTGGTTGGGTTGCGGGTCAGCTATGGGCACAGGTTTAGGACGTGCAGTAGTCTTCTGGAGGTGTGGGTCGACCCCAGCACGAGAAACTGTGTGCTTAGGTTTGACTGGCGCTGGAACGTCTTTAGCAGGGCCAGACCTAGCTTTTGGGATGGGGATGGTTTTAGTGCGGGGTTTAGGTATAGGTGCAGGTTTGGGCCCCGGGGCGGTAGCATAAGATGCTTCTACTACTAACGGTTGTGGGGGTACCTCTCCCTGTGGAAGTCTTGCATCCATCTGCTTGAGGCTAAGGCTGGCCAGTGTAACAATAGTCCTATCCATCTCAAGCAAATGATTTTCCATTCTGGAAAGTTTCAGTTCCAGGGGGATAAGTAACTTCTTAAGAGTATCCGAAACCGTTTGAACGAATTCCTCATCACCCCTCTTGTCCCTCCCGTCCTCACTCAGTCTACCCTCCATTGAACCAACATTGCTTAAGCCAGTCAAGCATTCAACCTGTTCAGCCCTCCCATTTCCCGCCAAAACTTGGTTAGTATCACTTGCATGCAAATCAATGTGGGAGCTAACTGTGTGGGGTTTATCAGTTACTGCCTCAGGAGCAGGGACACCTAATTGGCGGCGGCAATTAAAAAACTGGGCTCTCGCAATTTTTGCCTTTTTACGGGCAAAAGCAGACCTAGCCAAGTTTTTCTTTTGCTGCAATGCCATTTTTTTGGCATTTTTGTTATCCTTCGTAACCGCCCTAGGCGACTTACTTATTACTTGTGGACTAACACCGGCTACACATTTGGGTAGCGCGACCTCCTCCTTGAAATTTGGTGGAAGATCCTCCACGTGATCGCATGGAGACAGGGATGGGCAGTGGTGTATATCTGCCGATGTGAGTAGGGGGCGAGGGCCTACTGTGCGCTCTGGGGTGAGGGCTAAAGCAAAGTTGCCTAGTGAAGATTTCTTCGAGGAAGCAATGGTTAAGGACAATTTTCGTGCAGCATCCAGCTCCAGGGAGACCCTATGTTGCATTTTTGTAATTTCTGCATCTATGGCCAAATTAGTCTTTGTTAGAAAATCGTCCAGAGTCCCATTGGATTTACTAGCCCCCCTAGCAGCTTTGCTGCGTGTTACACGAGTGCACATGATAGTCAAAGGGAGGATAAGCCACAAATAGCAGGATACCCACTCAACAGCAAAGGGGATGACGAAAACGCAGCCAAGGGACGTGGCCCAGCCCAGACCTCTAAGACCTCGAACGGCCTCAAACGGCCCGCTCTTAGCCCGGTCTTCGCCCGCTTCCTCGTCCGCGCGCGTCCCGCGTACGCGTTCAAGGCGGGGTTAAAGTAGAGGAGGAGAGAAGGGGGCGGGAAGAGGAACCAGGTGCGCGCGGTGGACGGCGCAAGCACTTCTGGACCTCGCAGTCCCGCTCCCTATGCAGGTGGCGTCTGAAGCACTCCCCCAGCCGAGGTGACCGAGCCGAAATGCTCCCAGGTCACGCAGAAAGTCTTGGAAAGGGCTCCGCTGCTGATAGTGCCCCTGGAACGGCCAAAAACACTGTCCACAATTCTTCCCGCTACACGAGCGGCACCCGCGCCAGCGGGGGCCGCGAGGAGTTTAATACACTTCCAGGAAGGTCCAGGGAGGTCCGAGGGAGAAGGGGGCGGGAAGAGGAACCAGGTGCGCGCGGTGGACGGCGCAAGCACTTCTGGACCTCGCAGTCCCGCTCCCTATGCAGGTGGCGTCTGAAGCACTCCCCCAGCCGAGGTGACCGAGCCGAAATGCTCCCAGGTCACGCAGAAAGTCTTGGAAAGGGCTCCGCTGCTGATAGTGCCCCTGGAACGGCCAAAAACACTGTCCACAATTCTTCCCGCTACACGAGCGGCACCCGCGCCAGCGGGGGCCGCGAGGAGTTTAATACACTTCCAGGAAGGTCCAGGGAGGTCCGAGGGAGAAGGGGGCGGGAAGAGGAACCAGGTGCGCGCGGTGGACGGCGCAAGCACTTCTGGACCTCGCAGTCCCGCTCCCTATGCAGGTGGCGTCTGAAGCACTCCCCCAGCCAAGGTGACCGAGCCGAAATGCTCCCAGGTCACGCAGAAAGTCTTGGAAAGGGCTCCGCTGCTGATAGTGCCCCTGGAACGGCCAAAAACACTGTCCACAATTCTTCCCGCTACACGAGCGGCACCCGCGCCAGCGGGGGCCGCGAGGAGTTTAATACACTTCCAGGAAGGTCCAGGGAGGTCCGAGGGAGAAGGGGGCGGGAAGAGGAACCAGGTGCGCGCGGTGGACGGCGCAAGCACTTCTGGACCTCGCAGTCCCGCTCCCTATGCAGGTGGCGTCTGAAGCACTCCCCCAGCCGAGGTGACCGAGCCGAAATGCTCCCAGGTCACGCAGAAAGTCTTGGAAAGGGCTCCGCTGCTGATAGTGCCCCTGGAACGGCCAAAAACACTGTCCACAATTCTTCCCGCTACACGAGCGGCACCCGCGCCAGCGGGGGCCGCGAGGAGTTTAATACACTTCCAGGAAGGTCCAGGGAGGTCCGAGGGAGAAGGGGGCGGGAAGAGGAACCAGGTGCGCGCGGTTGACGGCGCAAGCACTTCTGGACCTCGCAGTCCCGCTCCCTATGCAGGTGGCGTCTGAAGCACTCCCCCAGCCGAGGTGACCGAGCCGAAATGCTCCCAGGTCACGCAGAAAGTCTTGGAAAGGGCTCCGCTGCTGATAGTGTCCCTGGAACGGCCAAAAACACTGTCCACAATTCTTCCCGCTACACGAGCGGCACCCGCGCCAGCGGGGGCCGCGAGGAGTTTAATACACTTCCAGGAAGGTCCAGGGAGGTCCGAGGGAGAAGGGGGCGGGAAGAGGAACCAGGTGCGCGCGGTGGACGGCGCAAGCACTTCTGGACCTCGCAGTCCCGCTCCCTATGCAGGTGGCGTCTGAAGCACTCCCCCAGCCGAGGTGACTGAGCCGAAATGCTCCCAGGTCACGCAGAAAGTCTTGGAAAGGGCTCCGCTGCTGATAGTGCCCCTGGAACGGCCAAAAACACTGTCCACAATTCTTCCCGCTACACGAGCGGCACCCGCGCCAGCGGGGGCCGCGAGGAGTTTAATACACTTCCAGGAAGGTCCAGGGAGGTCCGAGGGAGAAGGGGGCGGGAAGAGGAACCAGGTGCGCGCGGTGGACGGCGCAAGCACTTCTGGACCTCGCAGTCCCGCTCCCTATGCAGGTGGCGTCTGAAGCACTCCCCCAGCCGAGGTGACCGAGCCGAAATGCTCCCAGGTCACGCAGAAAGTCTTGGAAAGGGCTCCGCTGCTGATAGTGCCCCTGGAACGGCCAAAAACACTGTCCACAATTCTTCCCGCTACACGAGCGGCACCCGCGCCAGCGGGGGCCGCAAGGAGTTTAATACACTTCCAGGAAGGTCCAGGGAGGTCCGAGGGAGAAGGGGGCGGGAAGAGGAACCAGGTGCGCGCGGTGGACGGCGCAAGCACTTCTGGACCTCGCAGTCCCGCTCCCTATGCAGGTGGCGTCTGAAGCACTCCCCCAGCCGAGGTGACCGAGCCGAAATGCTCCCAGGTCACGCAGAAAGTCTTGGAAAGGGCTCCGCTGCTGATAGTGCCCCTGGAACGGCCAAAAACACTGTCCACAATTCTTCCCGCTACACGAGCGGCTCCCGCGCCAGCGGGGGCCGCGAGGAGTTTAATACACTTCCAGGAAGGTCCAGGGAGGTCCGAGGGAGAAGGGGGCGGGAAGAGGAACCAGGTGCGCGCGGTGGACGGCGCAAGCACTTCTGGACCTCGCAGTCCCGCTCCCTATGCAGGTGGCGTCTGAAGCACTCCCCCAGCCGAGGTGACCGAGCCGAAATGCTCCCAGGTCACGCAGAAAGTCTTGGAAAGGGCTCCGCTGCTGATAGTGCTCCTGGAACGGCCAAAAACACTGTCCACAATTCTTCCCGCTACACGAGCGGCACCCGCGCCAGCGGGGGCCGCGAGGAGTTTAATACACTTCCAGGAAGGTCCAGAGAGGTCCGAGGGAGAAGGGGGCGGGAAGAGGAACCAGGTGCGCGCGGTGGACGGCGCAAGCACTTCTGGACCTCGCAGTCCCGCTCCCTATGCAGGTGGCGTCTGAAGCACTCCCCCAGCCGAGGTGACCGAGCCGAAATGCTCCCAGGTCACGCAGAAAGTCTTGGAAAGGGCTCCGCTGCTGATAGTGCCCCTGGAACGGCCAAAAACACTGTCCACAATTCTTCCCGCTACACGAATGGCTGACCGAGCTAGCCAACCTTTGTACTCTGTAACATCTGAAGTTTCAAAAGGAATTAATACTTTTCCTAACAATGGCTTTCTGTAACGTGGATCCAGAATAGTAGCACAAATGTAGTGCTGTTGTTTCTTGATATTTACAAGCCGTTTATTGCTAACTAGGCTTTGTAATAATCTCTGCGCCAACTCATATGCTTCATTCTTTCCAGCATCCTTTAATTCTGAAGACACCACCTTGACTTGGTGCTCGAGCTTCAGGAACAATGGGATAGCTTTGCTCAAAGAACAGTCCTCCCTGCTGACTTCACGCGTGAAGACCTCAAAAGGACGAAGCATGTCTGTCAGGCTTTTAACTAGCTGCCATTGCTCCACCGCTAGCATCATTTCTGTCGTATCACCACCCAGGTTGTAGAAATACTCATTGACTACTGGAAACAGCTCATGCAGGCGCTCAAGCATGTAGAAGGTTGAGTTCCAACGTGTTGCCACCTCCTGGATAAGTGCTTTCACTGGCATTCTACGTACATTTTGCTGGCGCCTCAGCTCCTTCCGGGCCTTAAAAGAATGGTTGAAATGTGTGCATATTCTTCTGCAGATGGTCAGTATTTTGTCGACTGCAGGTTCTTTTTTCAAGAACTTTTGCACGACAAGGTTCATACAGTGCGCCAAACACGGCACTCTGAAATAGTCACCGTCCGCCATGGCCTTAACTACATTGCTGCCATTATCAGTAGAAACGTAACCAACCTTGCAATTTCTTTTGGGCAGCCATTGCAAGACCTTTTTGTTAAAGTCATCCAAAATGTTGTCTGCAGTATGAGTTTTCTCCATGCCAAACATGGCTAATGTTGCATGTTTACGAGCACCCTTAAAAATGTCGACCAAGTCACCACCTGCATTTATCCGTTTTGCAACCCCTGAAAAAGAGACCCAGTGTAATGTGATGCACATGTAATCAAGGGCTTGGCAACTGGTCCACATGTCTGTTGTCAGGTGTATAGTGTGAACAGCACTCTTCTGCAAAGCTGCCCCAACCAACTCAAGCACCTCCTTATGTAGTGCTGGAACAGCAACCCTGGCAAAATAGAACCGGCTAGGAACCTTCCATTTAGGGGCCAGTGTTGCCACGAGTTCAAGAGAACCCACACCTTCGACAAACGAAAAAGGGAGAAGGTCCACCGCTAGCATTTTAGCCAGCTTAGTGTTATACAGGCGCACAATTGGGTGGTTGCGTTGAAATGGCGCATCTGAGGAGAACATGTCTGTAATGCTGCGCTGGACAAGTTTAATGGATGATGCTGATGGCTTCTTCGACCCACTTCTGCTCAGTGTTGACATTTTCCGCATTGGTGTGTCTCCCAGACTCTCAGTGTGCCTCCTATGTGTTCTGGAGGGTGTGGTGCTGCCAGGGGTACTGGGTGCGCCCGGATAAATGTCTGGCGCTTCTTCTACCTCCCCGTCATCTTCAGATGAAACACCTAGTACGGGTATATTTTGGCCACTTGCCCTTTGGGATTGCTTTCCCTTGATGTTTGCTAGGTGCGCAAACCATTCGACAGCGTGCCTTCTTTCAAGATGACCTATCTGGCCTCCGGTACCATAGTTGGTACCAATCTTACCACGGCTAACTGTAGTCGTACAAATGGAACAAACGGCTAGGTTATCATACTTTGCATGGACACTAAAAAAGTTCCAAACTGGGGACTGGAAACTTCTGGTTTTGCCGCACGAGGTGATGATACTGCCAATGCCAGATGAAGCAGTGGTGGATGAGCCTTGCAGACATCTACTGGGTTGTGCAATTATTGCAGCAACCCTACTTGAGGGAGTCGAGCTGGATGGAGTTCCCCTCTGGGGAGAAAATATGGGAGCTGTAGGTTTTGTTGAACTTGTACTACATGACTGCGTTGGTGGTGCTACCAGTGCCACATCGCCAAGGTCACGCTCAGCATGACGTCGGGATAGGGTATAAATGTCTGTCTGCTGCATGGCCGGTGTGGCTGGAATGACGTGTGTGATGACTAGGTCATTGCTGTCATCCTGTTCATCAACATCAGAATGCACCACTTCATCAAGTCCGACGTTCGGATCCATAAGTATGAGCTTTCCGGGGCCCTTCCTTTTAACATTTGATACCTTTCTCAGCTCATGGTGTGCCTCCCTCTCAGACGTCGGAGATAGTTGCCAATCTGGATCCAGTTCATCTGATGGAGCAGGGCTTGAAGAGGAACTTCTACACACCCTCCTTGATCTTTTCCTTGCTGGGAAGCTGGGAGAAAATGAATCATCAAGAGGAGTGGCTTCGTCTTCCTGACTTGATACCCCGGCTCCAAAGTCAATTTCCTCCTGTGCCCCTACTTCTGGAAGAACAACCATTGTGGCCACTTGTACCGCTCCATGCGCCGCTACATGGGCCTCTTCACTGACCTCTACTTGCAACTCTCCATGGACCTCTCCTTCTCGGCCTTCTCCTTCTCGGCCTTCTCCTTCTCGGCCTTCTCCTTCTCGGCCTTCCCCTTCTCGGCCTTCCCCTTCTCTGCCTTCTCCTTCTCGGCCAGCTCCTTCTCGGCCAGCTCCTTCTCGGCCTTCCCCTTCTCGGCCTTCTCCTTCTTGGCCTTCTCCTTCTCGGCCTTCTCCTCCTCGGCCAGCTCCTTCTCGGACAGCTCCTTCTCGGACAGCTCCTTCTCGGACAGCTCCTTGCGCATGTACTTGTGCTTGTACTGTTAGCTCATGCAGTTGTTGTTGCGGCTTTGGTTGTTGAATAGTACTTGAGCCAACATCACTGGTCGTTGGTGATTGAACCACTAAACAGGCTACCTGTGCAGCACTCATGGTGGACTTTTGTTCTTTTTTCCACATAAATTTAGTGGTCGAGGCACCAGACTCCTTGGTAAGTGGTGCCACTTGCTTCTTCTTCTCCTTAGTAGAGACATCTTTCTTGCAAGAGGAGCTACGGGCACCTCTTTTCGGACCCATCTTGTGATTCTTCTTCAGATGTCGGAACAGCAGGCCGCAGCAGGACTTCTTCCTGGCACTGATGCTCAACGATGATGCGGAGTTCTTGACTTTGTGCACCTAAAAGCAAACGAAGACAGAGGAACATCAGTTAAATATATGTTGCATATGTGGCACTTCAATTAATAGTTTGCAAGTAGGCATTTATGAATACACACGTGCACACCACAATATGGAAATATCAAAAATAAGAATTGCTAAATTTTTGGGGAACAGGAATTTAACATTGATCCAAGAGAGCCCACAGAGAGGCTTGTAGTTTCATGTACCACTGACTCAACCTGGGCACAATGGGTGAAAGCAAGGAAAAATGGGTGCAGGCCTATGGCACAAAGCTCACTGCCTGCCTTCAAAAAGGCCGCTTGACCCCCATCCACATGGCCAGGAGGACCATGCCTCAAAATGGCCCCACCCAACATAGCCAGCCCCCAACCCCTACTCCAAAAAGTCAAAAAAGACAACACAAATCACCACAATCCAATGCCATCCATCAAGTTTCAGAAGGTTTATGCTGCCTGCTGGTGGTTTTCTGGTGCAGAATTGCACTTTTTGCAATTTCGCGAGTGCGAGATTGTTGCTTCACGACGCGAACGTGGCAAAACACCCGCAAAATCACCAGAACAACCGCAAAAGTCGGAAAACACACACAAAAATCACCACATAGAAAATCAACTTATCAACTTACTTGTGAAATCAAATTTCGAATACACACGTGCACACCACAATATGGAAATATCAAAAATAAGAATTGCTAAATTTTTGGGAAACAGGAATTTAACATTGATCCAAGAGAGCCCACAGAGAGGCTTGTAGTTTCATGTACCACTGACTCAACCTGGGCACAATGGGTGAAAGCAAGGAAAAATGGGTGCAGGCCTATGGCACAAAGCTCACTGCCTGCCTTCAAAATGGCCGCTTGACCCCCATCCACATGGCCAGGAGGACCATGCCTCAAAATGGCCCCACCCAACATAGCCAGCCCCCAACCCCTACTCCAAAAAGTCAAAAAAGACAACACAAATCACCACAATCCAATGCCATCCATCAAGTTTCAGAAGGTTTATGCTGCCTGCTGGTGGTTTTCTGGTGCAGAATTGCACTTTTTGCAATTTGGCAAGTGCGAGATTGTTGCTTCACGACGCGAACGTGGCAAAACACCCGCAAAATCACCAAAACAACCGCAAAAGTCGGAAAACACACACAAAAATCACCACAAAGAAAATCAACTTATCAACTTACTTGTGAAATCAAATTTCGAATACACACGTGCACACCACAATATGGAAATATCAAAAATAAGAATTGCTAAATTTTTGGGAAACAGGAATTTAACATTGATCCAAGAGAGCCCACAGAGAGGCTTGTAGTTTCATGTACCACTGACTCAACCTGGGCACAATGGGTGAAAGCAAGGAAAAATGGGTGCAGGCCTATGGCACAAAGCTCACTGCCTGCCTTCAAAATGGCCGCTTGACCCCCATCCACATGGCCAGGAGGACCATGCCTCAAAATGGCCCCACCCAACATAGCCAGCCCCCAACCCCTACTCCAAAAAGTCAAAAAAGACAACACAAATCACCACAATCCAATGCCATCCATCAAGTTTCAGAAGGTTTATGCTGCCTGCTGGTGGTTTTCTGGTGCAGAATTGCACTTTTTGCAATTTTGCGAGTGCGAGATTGTTGCTTCACGACGCGAACGTGGCAAAACACCCGCAAAATCAACAACCCACCCCAAAAGTCGGAAAACACACACAAAAATCACCACAAAGAAAATCAACTTATCAACTTACTTGTGAAATCAAATTTCGAATCCAAAAGTAATACAAATGGCCCCCCACTAACATAGCCAGCCCCCAACACCACCCCAAAAGTCGAAAAACACACACAAAAATCAACACAAACAACATCAACTTATCAACTTACTTGTGAAATCAAATTTCGAATCCAAAAGTAATCCAAAATGCCTCAAATCCAAATATCCAGCAGCATCCACAAAAAGTAATCCTTCCCAGTCAAGATCGAATCCAAAACGGCCAGGAAAAAGGAACAGGAAGTTGGAGATTGGGGCACTTCCTTCACCCCACCCCAATGGGAGGAGCTTGCTGGACAGGAGCAGGAAGTTGGAGACTGGGCCACTTCCTTCCTTCACCTCTCCGCCATTTTTTTTTTTTGTAATTTCGCGACTGCGAGATTGTTGCTGCCCGCGCCGCGGGCCGCGAGCAGTGCGAACACAAGCAAAAAATCCGCAACGCGCGGATTTGCGGATTTTGCGGATTTTGCGGGAGATCCGCGAATCTCGCGGATTGCGGATTTACCGAAAATCCGCAAAATCCGCGAGCGGAACGGATTTTACGCCCATGCTTAGCTACTACCCCCGCGAACCCGGTCAAAGTGTTCACAGGGGGTGAGTCAAAAGATGAACATGCCGACAGCTCCTCCTCGCATACACTGTTTATCTTAGTATATAAGTTATCTTGATTTATCAGTGTCCACTTAATGCGGCGTCTGCCATTTATACAGCTCATCATGCCCGGGTCGTTACGGGGCATTCGTTTTGTGAATAGAGACCCACCTATACTAATAGCTAAGGGATTGTGATCACTATAGACACTTAAAAGAATAGAGAAGTTCGAGACCCAATTTGCAAGATCAAAAGATACTAATATGTGATCTATAAAGGTTCCCTGCCCGTGTCCTTTGAAAGTTGGGACATCAAAAATTTTTGTATCAGGGACCATAGACATGGCTGCAATTAGGTTATTTTCGTTCATTAAATCATTTAGGTTCTTGCCTCCCCTGGTGTGAGCAAAATGAAAACCTTCAACGTTATTACAACCCAGAGAACCCATTGGGGTAGAGACTGGGTTGCCACAGGGGCGAATATTAAAATCACCTACTATCATCAATTTCCGTGGCACAGTACATACAATTTTTCTCAATGATTCTTTTAGGGACACGATATTGCAGTCACCATTACCACCATTAGCATTATAGAAGTTAACCAGGGTCAATACATTCTTGCCTTTTTTTAAGTCAATCAACTGGATGTTTCGGTTATCATTATGACAGACACTTATTTTACAGAGCATGCCCAGATTAATAAAAATGGCCAAGCCTCCCTTTGCTCTGCCCCTGGTTGATGCAAGTGCTGGTATAATGAAACTTTGGAAACCCTCAATATGGACTTTTTTATCCTCCAACCAGGTCTCCTGGAGACATATGATAGTGTATTTTTTGATAGCTAAAAGCCATGCTGGATCACAAATCTTATCGGCCAAACCAGCTATGTTCCAGGAGATTAAATTCATGCAATCATCAGAAGCTGTACATATAAACCTTTCTCTGGTAGTTAGAGCAGACATTGGAGTAGGTATCTCTGTGTATATATCCCCCAAGTCCACGGGGCTTGCTGCAACTGGTTCTAAATGAGCCAGAGTGGGATTATGGACCACAGGCAGAACATGGAGGTTGTCATTTTTGGGCGGGGATCCAAAGTTAGCGGTAAATTACTAAGGTGGTCTGCATGGTAACCTATAGTACATACGCCCTCTTCAATACCTCTTATGGAAAAACTACTTTCTGACCGCATATCAGATATGGCCAGAGAAGTACACTTGGTTTTCCCATTAGACACTGTGGATAAAACAACTGGCAAACAACCGTTTGTGTCAGCATATGTTACAGCAGAACATGGTCCTGTCTTTTGGCGGCAGGGCCCCTTCACATCATATGGCCTTGACGTACATAAGACATTATCAGTCCCCCCAACACCCTCAATACACCTTGGGCATCAATCGCAATCCTCCAAACCACTAAGGGCCCGATGTAGGTAAACGGGATTTTCCGATTTCAAAATACCGAGGCGGGCCGAATCGGTATTCTGAAATCGGAAAACGAGATGTAGGAAAAAAATACCGACTGAAAACCGATTCGGTCGGCATCGGTAATGAGATTCGGTACGTTCCGATTCAGCTCGGTCCGAATCGGAAATTACCGAATCGGCCAACAACGAATCGGAAAATACCGAATCGGCTACCACCGAATCGGATATTTCCGATTCGGCGAATACCGAATCGGTAAAAGCCGATTCGGTAAAAACCGAATCGGCAATCATAGACCCATGGCGAAAAAGCCCATAGGAATGCATTGCATGACCCGATTCGGCTTTTACCGAATCGGATAATACCGAATCGGATTCTACCGATTCGGATTTTACCGAATCGGTAAAAGCAGACTCGGCAATAGGCGATTCAGCCAATGAGGTGGCTCCCCCTCCCCCACCCAAACAGGGAGTGGCAACCCTGGCAGGTGCAGCCAATTAAGAAGTTCCTAGAAGTTTCTGGAAAGCCTGCCTGAGCCCAACACACAGTTAGCAGCAGTGGGAGAAGGAGGTTGCAGACTGAGCAGGAGCAAGAGAATATGGCAGATCAGGCAGGAAGCCAGAAGTCCTCCCAAAAGAGGAAGCCCAAATTCACCACCACAGAACTACAGGTGCTGGTTGAGGAGGTGGTGAGGGTGCACCGCCAGCTCTTTGGCAAGCTGTCCCTCAACGTGCCAGACAGCACCAAGAGGCGATTGTGGGCAGACATCGCCCAGAAGGTCAATGCTGCTGGAGTCACCCCCAGGTCCATTGACGAACTTAAGAAAAGGTTCTATGACCTCCGCAGCCTCACCAAGAGGAAGCTGGCCGACCTCCAAAGGCAGGCTGGACTCACCGGAGGAGGCAAGAACCCGGCGCCACCCCTCACCGAGCTGGAGGAAATTGTCTCCAGCACCATCGAGAGGGAGAGCATTGTAGGGATCGGGACCCTGGACAGCACTGCGATGGCCACAGCTACAGGTAAGAAGCATGCGCATCATGACACACCCTACCAGACACCTCCCCATTAGACACAATGCATAGGCAAACACCAGCACTGTACTGTCACCAACATACAAGAGACAAGCATCATGGTACATGTAGTCAGCAGGAGTTAGCCAAATATGTCAGTGCAGAATCACAAGACAGGAAACAGTGTGACACGGTGTAAGGAGATGCAAGGACATGTGGAATGCCATAATTGTACTGACTGTAATACATCGGCACTCAGTTTACAAATGCTTCTTTGTACCTAGGGGCACCATCAGGCGGCACCACTGTGGCAGCAGAGGGAGCTTCGACATCACATACTGCAGTGGCAGGGCCGAGCACCAGCCAGCCTGGCCAGGAGGAGGAGGAAGAGGATGAGGAAGGAGACACCCCAGGGCTTGGAATGGAGGGAGTCCTGGTGATTGATTTCCAGGCAGTGCACTCCCCAGTACTGCCCAGCTCACCCCCCTTGCAATTTTCCCCATACAACTCCCCAACAAGGCAGACCATTCCGCCGACAACAGCTCCTGCCACAACCGTGGCCTTGCCACCCGTCCTACCTGTCCTGGGAGCAGGGGCTCCGGGACCGGCCAGCACCACACCACCACCAGTGGCACCCCAGCCCACTCAGCAGGCCGGAGGCAGCAGTGCCAGACGCCGTGCCACCACCACCACCACCACCACCACCACTGCTGCACCAGCACGGGAGGGCAGTGTGTTCCTGGGCCTGGAGGGCCAGATGGTCAAAATCCAGCGCCAACAGGCCAGATCCACCATGGCCTGCCAACGCCAGCTCCTGCAGCACAACCTGCAGATGGGGGAGTTGGTGAAGGGGTTCCAGGCTGTTGTGGACAGCAACAAGGAGGTGGCAGCAGGGTTGGGCAGGCTGACCACTGCCATCACCCACTCCTCTGCCAGGCAGGAGGAGCATGAGGTTGCGCGCAGGAGGGATGCCCGGGTGCTCAACCGGGCCATGGCCCGCCTTGCAGCGGCGACTGCACAGCTGTGCCATCGTAGCGCAAATCAGGAGTCGGTGCAGAGTCAGCATACTGCTGAGCTGACCAGGGGGATGGCCAGGATCACCACGGCCATGGAGGCCATGTTAATATCAAACGCCGCCTCCAATCCTGCCCTGGACCTGGGTGATGCTGGTGACAGCAGCAGCCGCAGCAGCCCGGCCAGCGCTGCATCAGAGCCAAGGAGGAGCACCAGGCGCTCCGCTGATGCTGCTGGCCATTCGGAGGGGGCCGAGGGACACCCCAGTGGGTCTGGAAAGCGGGCCAAAAAATAGGCTGGCAAGGGGGGATGATCATACCAGAACCCTGGACTTTATTTGTTTTGACAGACTCCATTTTTTTATGCACTTCAGTGATGTAACTGTGGTGCATCACTATTAAAAAGTTTATTTTCCAAGCAACATTTAGCTGTCTTTGCATCTGTACTCAGTCAGAAATAGTTCTCAGTGATCTCCTCACGTCTGTATCTGCCATCACATGGCGTACACACCCCAGCTGGCTGTGTCAGTGGCACAGCTTCGTCGTCGTCATAGTCCTCGTAGTCAGACAACTCCACCTCAGTGCCCTTCTTGACCGCAAGGTTGTGTAACATTGCACATACAGCTATGATCTTGCAGCAGGTGATGGGGGTATACTGCCTTGCACCTCCACTCTTGTGCAGGCATCTGAATCTACTTTTCCAGATGCCAAAGGTCCGTTCAACAACATTCCTGGTGCGTATGTGGGCACGGTTATACCTCCTTTGGCTGGGTGTGGAGGGGTTGAGGTAGGGGGTGAGTATGAATGAGCGGAGGGCATATGCACTGTCGCCTGGAAGAGAAAGGGGTCACATTAGACACATGCATACATGTATTACACCTACCTACTATGTGTTATGGGGGTCTGATGATGTGGCTCACCTAGGAGGTATCCTTCTCCAAAATCGCCAGCCATCAGCCGTGCATATATGCCGCTCTGTTGGAATATATAGGAGTCATGGGTACTCCCTGGAAATTTTGCTACCAGGTCTGTGATGGTGCACTTGGCATTGCAGATCACCTGCACGTTGATGGTGTGTGTCGATTTCCGATTGCGGTATATGTATTCGGTGTCCGCTGGTGGGCAAATCGGAATATGCGTGCCATCTATGCAACCGATGACTTGGGGAAAGTGTGCCATCTGGTAGAAGTCCGCTTTGGTTTGTAGCAGTTCTGCGTGGGTTGCAGGGAATGAGATGTATTGGTCCATCCTGTCTATCATGGCGTCAAGGAATATGTGGAAGAACCTTGACAGGCTGCTCTGGCTCACCCCTCCTGCTGCTGCTACTCCACTTTGATAGCTGCCAGACGCTACCAGGTGTAGGCTGCATAGCACCTGGACGTGCGCAGGGATGGCGTGTGCCCTTGGGGTGTGGTGGTCCAAGTATGGCTTAAGGTCCCTGATGAGCTCAAGTATGGTGTCAGAGTCCAGCCTGTATCTCTGTAGGATCTCAGCCTCAGTGAGCATGAACAGGGTTATCCTCTGTCTGTAGACCTGTTCATTTCTTAGCCATTCCCTCAGTCCTTCCTGCTGTAGCCGTAGCCGCCTCGCAATGACATAGAAAGCTGCCATCCTGCAAGTTGCAATGCATTTTGGGACTGTTTATATGGGTTGGAGTTGGTTACCACCTGATTGCAATCCATGGTAAATACCGAGTGAATTCTACCGATTTTGAGCCGATTTCGGTGTTTCTGTGCCTCCCTACATCTCCCCAACTGTCGGAATCGGGGAATTTCCCGATCGGAGATTTATACGAATCGGCATGTTTTCCGAATCGGATCATGTCCGAATCGGTATTTTTTCCGATTCGGTACATGGACCGAATCGGTGATTTTCCGATTCGGTCCCACTACCGATTCGGTAGTGGGACCGAATCGGTGATTTTCCGATTCGGTGTCACTAACGAATCGGTAGTGGGACCGAATCGGTGATTTTCCGATTCGGTGTCGCTAACGAATCGGTAGTGGGACCGAATCGGTGATTTTCCGATTCGGTGTCACTAACGATTCGGTACATGGACCGATTCGGTCTTTGTAACCGAATCGGTGTTTTTCCGATTCGTTACATATCCGATTTTCGGTATGTACGTATCGGATTCTTTCACATTCGGTACACATTCCGAATCGGTTTTCTATCCGATTCGTTCTGTTTTTGGTCCCCTACATCTCGATGGCTGTTTACCGATCGGTAAGGGCCAAAAATCGGTATTTTCGGCCGATACCGATCGGTAAAGCCCTACCTACATCGGGCCCTAAATGCCTCGTATCTGTTGGATAGCTCTAGGGGAGTAAATGGGATCAAATGAGCCATGTTACCGTTCTCACCTATATTACGGCTTAACGGTATAGTACTCCACCCTTGCAGCACAGGGGTTGGAGCTAGTTGATGCAAATAAGCGGGATTCAGGGCAGACTCCTTATTAAGGAAGTGGGTGGAGAAATGGGTATTGTTAGACAAATGTTGTGGTGTAAAAACTGTAGACCTGGGATAAAAATACGTCAGGGGACGTGGTACAATACAATTATTTTTATTTTCATTACCAAAAGGCCAATTCAAAATGTGTTGAACTGCTTTTCTGTCCCTGAAATTTATGACGACAATATCCCCCCCTATGTCCTTCGCTCTACCCCCCAACCAGGACAAGCGACGGGCATGGACTATATCACCGTTTACCAGGTTGGGTTTGGGTCTGTACAGAGAGAGCCAGTGCATGATCTTATTTTTTAATTGAAAATAGCCCTCACGTTTACCGTTTGTCAATTCGGGAACTCCGGTAAGCACTACCACATACGGAAGTGCTTCCGGTGGGAGTTCCACAGGTGGTCTCCTAGTCTCCCCTCCAAGTCCCCGGGTGGTCTCATTCCCTTCTGGTCTTAATGGATTATTTAGGGGGATGCTTGGTACCCCAGGCAAGGCGCTAACTGGGATGACATTGTTACTATTCAATGTTGTGGTTGTTTTACCCAGAGCTACTGTTGGCTCTATTAGCTTAGGTTTATCAGTAATTTTGCCATCAAATGTTGACACACCCACATGCGAGGGGTTGGAAGCAGCAGAGGTTGCTGCTGCCTGATTTTTACCAATAGAGGATGTAGAGGAAGTGGAGGCCACAGCATTTTTTGTATGGTTGTGCGTTGTTATTACAGCTTTTTGTGGGTGTAACACTTTATGGGGCCCTTGTGACCTAACAAAATTCCCTGATTTTGTTAGATCCCCCTCTATTTTGCCCAACCTTGTTTCCATTCCCTTGAATCTATCTGCTAATGCAAGCATGTAACTACGAACAATTAGTTCTATATTGTCCAATAGAGACTTGGGGGAAGCAGGTGGTAGATCTTCTTCCATTGGGATATGGATAATGTCCGGCTCTATGACTTGGGTTGACATTGTCTCTGGTATAGGGGTAGTAGAAACGGGTACTAATGCCTGCTTATTAACAGGAAGTCCCGTAGTCATCATGGTAGCAGTAATCGCCTTTTTACCAAACTCGGTGTGACTTAATTTTGTCTTGTTCATAATTGTAGTTTTCCGTCTCCTTTTTGGTGGTGGAGGCCCATGTATTTTGTGTGGCAATGGCCTCGTGTTTTTACCTCTTACGACTTTACCAGGTCTGATTGTAGGTGAAATCAGGATAGTAGAAGTTTTGGCAATGTTATCAGAGTCATTAGTCACCAGTGGTAGCTCTTGTTGGGTTAGCGTGGGTGACACGGCAGGAGCCAAACATTCTTTAAGGAGTAGGGGTACACTGGCAGTTAGTGATAGGTTATCTACTGTTGTAGTACTCAGGTCATCATCTAAAGTGACAGACATTATAGGTTCAGAGTACGTTCTATTTTTAATCCGATCAATTGAACGGCGTCGTTCTGCCCTCCTCTCTGCTAACAGCAGCTCCTTATTTCCCTCAGATGTAGATTTAAGGAGGTAATCGTTCAGGGTTCGGTTTAACGTACCCCCAGATTTTTCAAAACCAGCAATAGCAGGACTGGTAGCAGCCGTAGCCATCATGCAATGACAAATATATTGGCAGACTTAGTAGGAAATAACACTCACAACTTACGGCAGGCAAACACCAAGTCCTCTGGCCCAGCCCAGCCTCTTCTGGCCGATGAGGGCCGTAGAGGGCCCGCCCTTTGCCCGGGCTTAGCCTCGGGCGTCCCGCGAGGCGGGGCTCCTTCTCCCTTTATGGCGCCTGGGCGCGCTCACTGGCGCGTGTTGCGTCACCTCCACGGGCCGCCGCGAGGCCTGCCGGGAGTTGTAGTCCTCCGGAGCGGCGGCGCGGAGTCCAAAGCCCTGGATTGACTCTCGGCGTTGGCGGCGTTGGCGTGTTACACAGGTAGGTTATATCACCCCAGAATGACTCTCAGCGGTGGCGGCTGAATTGCTGCACAAGATGGATCTGGTAAGTGGCTGAAATTGACCCTCGGCGGTGGCGGCAGGTACGCAACATAGTAGTAACATAAATGATTTAAAAACCAAGCATTGTCACTCTCAGGAAAATTGAAGGAGCGAAGATACCCTGAGAAAGCCATCCGGACCACCCAGAAAAGGGCCCGCAACCAAAATAGAGAAGGCTTACTTGAAGAGACACATAAAACACTCACAGTCGCACCCCTTACTTGTGTGACTACTTATAACACGGTCTTCAACCAAATATCCAGAATAATCCAAAAACAATGGAGAATCGTGGGCACTGGCATATTGAATTGGGAAAAAAACACTGTTTTCCTATTAAAGAGGACAGAGTCTTAGAGACAGTCTTGTGTCCACGAGCACAAGAACCTCCAACGAGCACGGTCCTAAACGCATGGGGCTTGCCAAATGTTAGCGGACATTACCCATGCGGAAATTCTAGCTTGTGTCATCTTATAAAACCTGGAAAAACTCTCCATCTAGAATCTGGTAAGACATGGCAGCTTCTAAAAACTACTAATTGCAATTCTTGCAACGTGATCTATTTGATATCCTGCCCATGTGGACTCCACTACGTGGGGATGACCAACCGAAAGATCAACATTTGCATCTGTGAACACAGAAGTAATATCAGATGCAAGCGGAACGCCGCCAGGATGACAGACATCTATCTGGAAACGGGACACATGACCAATGACCTCAATTGGATGGTCATCGAGCAGGCGACAAAAATCTCACCAACCTACAAAACCGCCTATTTGAAAAAGAACAATGTTATATTTATCGTTTGTCAACCAACATAACTGGTATAAATGACAACATTCCATGGAATGCACTCAACAATACCTGAAGTGCAGTCCCGTGTAATAACTTTGTATCCCACAACTAGTTATTAACTAGGTATTCTCTATTCTTACCCCGTCTATGAACTCAGTCGCCTGGAACTATGGCCAATCATCTCATTGAGAAACACTACATTCTCATCTCATGGGCTTTTCTCCTCTTTCCTTGAGCTTTGCACTTGTTCCAACTGTAACCATATGGTTCATCAGTGGTGCATCCGCACAACTGTTGACATATTTTTGTGTTTACCTGTTCTGAATTATTTTTCTATTGGTCACGCTAAACTCAGCACGAGGCCCCTGTTGAATTTCTCCACTTGTGCAAATTCCTCCTAGGTCCTTTGGAGACTAACGTAAACATAGATTTTTAATACCTCCAGCATTGCCCCCTTCAGTATGTAGCCTCTTCATTCCTTCTTCCCCTATGTCTGTCTGACCAAGAGTCGGCTGTTTTCTATCTTTACCCTCCAGAGTGTCTTTTTTGCCCACGCAGTCCGTGAACAGTCTAGTCTTTTGGAAGCGGTACTATGCTCCGGACGCAACACGCGATGCCACGCTGCTCAACAGCACAGCGCGTGCCGCGCCCGGATCTGTACAGCTCCTTCCGGGTCTCTACATATACGGTTTATCCTGCAGTCGGTGACTACAGGTGTCCGCCCATTCCTGGATCAAGATAGCTTCCCAATTCACGCAGCATTTGTACGATTTTCATTCTCTTTGATACCACCTTTCTCTATTCATATGTGCTAATATCCCGGCCTATACCGAAACATTTTTTGCATACCGGGACTTTGCCTATCCCAACCGTATAAAAAGGTTTTGGGAGGCTATACAAAATTGCATTGCTCTTATCAGATGAGCCACACTGAATGTTCGGTTGTTATTTATAAATTGCGAAAATCACCTATGCTTCACCTGAAGGACTGGGTTTTTCTAAGACCCAGCGGTGCCAGGGACAATACCTGAAACCTTCGTGGGTTACCTGTTCCGGCGTACAAATGACAGAGACACGGGACACTTCCTTCGGCGTCAAAGATTCGAGGTTTATTTACTGCAGGGAACACAGAAGTCACAAGAAGTACATAGCATGTAGGTTCAAGGAGACTGCTTCAAATTGTATCTGTGGATCGCTCCTTTTATACAGTTTTTTCGTCATAGAACAACATGACAAACAAAAGGTTACAACCTGGTTCCCACAGTAAATTTCATAGGGGGTCGCTTTCATATATTCAGGGCCCGGAACATAATCACAGTAGCATTACCGGTTCCCAACTGTAAAAGTACATCTTCCCACCATTAGTGCATTCCGTTCGGCTGTAACCGAATCAAGGAAGAGTCAGAAACAGGTGCAGAGGAAGACAAGGATAGTGAACAGATTAAAAAGAGTGTAAGGGGGTGTTATCAGAAACACGATTGCAGGGATCAAAGGAGACGTGCCTAATGAATGCACAACTGAGACAATAGACCGGCACGGCAAGATGAGCCTCGAGCGGGGCCATCTGCCTTACAGTGTCATCCCCCTCGTCATAAAGACATCCTCAAAGGAACACGTGTCTTCCGCAAGAGTTTGGGAATCCCAGGGTCATGAAGCGGACAGTGTCCGTTCGCTGGCTACTTGAGGGCAAGAAACAAAATGGATGCCGTATCTAAAATGGAACCCGTGGGTTCAGATGAAGAAACCCACGAAACAGACGAACGGTTTAGGTTAGCACAGCGAAAACGCGCACACCCACTAAACTCGTCATTTGCGGTTCATAGATACCAGACTCGACCATATTCGGGCGAGTCGAAAACACCACTTACAATTGTCACGGAACCTCACACCCACTGACACGGGTAGATGTCTGCCACGTCTGCTACCTTTCACTGAGAGACATGTTATATTGCACTATTCACAATGCAAATGATTTCAGCATTTACAAGTGTAGTACGCATGCTCATATGTGAAATGTTATACCTAGGATCAGGGACCCAGTCAACCAACTCAGTAACTGCACATGTATATAATCAGTTGCACTCCTTCATGCACTGGATGAGGTGGCTGCACTCTAGCCGTCTTTTCCAGATTTCATGTTGTGCTTTATTTTTCCAGATTATATATTGAACGGTGGAAACCGTAAGTACGGCTGCACCCCTCACTCACAGCACACCTTAGCGTGTGTGCTGATATTTGCACTTGGTCACTCCAATTGTGACAGATTCCACTCTTTTGGTTTTGAAGTAAGCCTCTGTACCTTTGTTGGGCTGAAACATGCCGACCCTTTGACCATTTTATGAGGATAACGAAGAGCAATTAATTCTTCACAATATCTTCACCACCTTTTTAACTGTGCCCTGGGACCTCAAGAATAAAAATAATGGCAGAGGATCCTATAGGTACTTTTAATTTGCACCAAAATTCACCTTCCTCCCACACAAGACAACCTGCTACGCTGTAATTCAGGCATCGCAGCACAGCTGGGTTGCATTCAGCAGCCCAGCTGGGAACCCCATGATGAAGCATGCCACCAACTAGGTTGGTGGGTGAGGGTTCTTCTTAAAAAACCTAAAGGCTTTTTACAACATTGTGCATGACATTGAGCCATTTGTACATCTGGATTCTTACACTGGGTCTGTCCATTTTGTTGTTGATTTATATTGAAAAGATGTCATTGTGAGAAGTAAGCCTGGTATATGCTGTCCAACATACTGGTGGGCACCTCGCACCAGTCTAATCGACCCCTTATTGATGGTAGGTTATGAAGTCAACCCTATAGAAAGCCATTCTAGGGGTAGCTGTGGAGAACAGCGTTCAGGCTAAGACTTGGAGACGAGTTAAGCAAGTTGTTTTACCATTTATAATGTCTTGAGTGCAAAAGGTGCTCGGGCTGGGGCTTCAAGCACCCCAATGCACAACTTCGGGATACCTCGGGAAGTAGATGCAGGTAGCAAAATGCAGGATGTCCAGGAGTTCCAGTCACATGTCTCTCATGTCCGCCACGGGTCTCAGCTTTGCTGGGAGCGAAGGTCGGGGTCAGAGAAGTCTGGAAGTTTGTGTCCTGTGTCGCAGATTCTTCAGGGTCCGGCGGGAGCCTCGAAAATGCAGACCGGCAAAGATGCTGTTGGTGCCTGTTTGAACAGGGTGGTCACTCCTTGACCACAAGGAAGAATTGAGAGGATTGTGTGCCATAAGAAATTTAAAGCAAGGACAGAGTCCCACCACCCAACATCTGATAGATATCCTAGAGGCAGATGACTTGGCAAAAGCATCAGATCCTAATACTCAGAGTAATAGGGATGGGGGTCATCCATCATCAGAAGAAGATCCTAGTGGGGTTCCCCAACAGGATTCTGAAGGTGATGAGGATGCAGGCCAGGAAGGGGTTGGTGAACCCTTCCTGGGAGACACGGGACTACCTGAGGATGGAGAGGGCCTAGGAAGGCCTCCCTCTATCCCTCCACGTAGGCCTGCTGGTGTTACCAGAAGGCCCAGATCACTCTCAGGAGAATCTGGACATTCTGATTCATCACTAGGGTCCTCTGCCTCATCTCACAGGAGGAGAAAATCCCCTGAGAGAAGAGAGCATGAAGCTAGAATGAAGAAGTCAAGCTTAGGATCCAGAGGCAACAAGTTGCCCTAGAGAAAGAGACCCTAGCTCTTGAAAGAGAGAGAAAATTGTGTGGGCTAGAGCCCACTGGTGGCAGCAAAATCCCTAGTGGTAGGGTTAGGTCTTATGACCATAAAAACTTAAGCAAGATTGTCTCGCACTATCAGAGTGGGGATGACATCCACAAATGGATAACTGCTTTGGAAAAGGCCTGCAAAGTACAGCAGGCACCCCAGAGTCAGTGGGCAGCAATCTTGTGGCTCTCCTTTGCAGACAAAGGTAGAGAAAAGCTGCTCACTGTTAGAGAAGAGGATGCTGACAATTACAATGTTCTGAAGAGTGCTCTAATAGATAGGTTTCGCTTAACCACTGGGCAGTATAGGTTGCTGTTCAGAGACACCCAGAAGACACAGACTCAGGACTGAACTGATTTCGTAGATTGTGCTAATAAGGCTCTGGAGGGCTGGTTACTGGGCAGCAAAGTGCAAGACTGTACATGATTGCATAATTTGATTATGAGGGAGCAGATCCTTAATAATTGTCAAAACCAGCTTCTACACCAGCACCTGGTGGACTCTGATCTGACCTCTCCCCAAGAATTGGGAAAGAAAGCAGACAAATGGGTCAGAACCAGGATGAGGCCTAGAAATCAGGGTGGTGACCAGAAGTCCTCAAACTTTCCTGTAGATTGCTTACTGGGAAATGATCTAGAAATCTCAGCCTGGGCTGTGATAGAAAAAAAGGCTCATTCCAAAATGATAGGCCTTCCTGAACAGGTTGGTAGGGATGTGATGGTCACAGCCCAAACTCAGACAGAATTTATTTTGTGTAGCCTGAAACTATGGATCGCTCCACTCAGACGGAGAGCATTGGGGAGGAAGAAAAGTCTCCCCCCCACCAGACTTTAGGTGAGGGTCAGCCTCCTCAGTGAACTGACCATACCGCTTGTGGAGGAACTGCCCCAGAGGTAGTCAGGCCTGGCCTGGCAGAGCCCCTGATGTCAGTGGACCCTTCCAAGGTGGTACCCAGTCTGGAGCAGGTAACCTGCCCCTCTCTACCCTGCCCCAGTCAGCCCAGGGCTGCAGAGGTCTGGGAGGCCAGTGGACCCCAAAGGGCCCCATGTTCGGAGGACCCCCCCCATCAGCAGATTAGGGGCACCCAGTCTAGTAGCCCTAGCCAGGTGCAAATTCCTCAACATTCTGAGGGATCCCCCTTATCCTTGTGTAGGGACCTCGCCCAGATGGACTCTGTTGGACCAAGGCAAACCTGGGACCCAGTGGTTCCAAACCTGCCTTGTCCCTCCACTGGTCCAACCCAAGGGATCCAACCCCCAGCTGTAGGCAGCCAGAGGTTGACCCTGAGAGCACAGTGCAACTCAGTCATGGAAAGAAAGGCATATATAGTGGATGGTGATTGGAGGAAGCTGAGCCCAACCTTAGTGGAGCCTCACTTCAGTATTCCATCCCAGCACCAGCCTTTTACTTTGCCAAAACACCCCACAGGTAGTAATTCCCTATGGTGGAGACCCTCTGATACCCTTAGGGTGAGGGATTGCTTAGTGGACCATAAGACAGGGGGTAACCATGCTAGTGCAGGTACTTCCTTATATGGCCACTTAGTCAATATAGGCTTGCATGGGCAAGGTTAGCCTTATCTCCTTTCGGTTGTTTTTTTGTGGAGGGGTATAGGAAGGTGGATATCTGACTATATGGTTACCCCCACTTTTTGAATGGTGTTTAGCTGGTTTTCGACTTAGTTGGACTTGGACCCATCTATTCAGGGCCCCAGTCTATCTGCTTTCTCTATAAAATGGACTCCATGTACTTTAGGTACATACCAGATTGGTTACTGGGTCACCCTTGTGAGCCCCTGTATAGTGTACTGTTAGAACTGGGGGTCTCTAGTTGGCAGAGGTAGGTACCACTGTCCAAATAGGGACCCTTGATTCTAGTCAGGGTAAGGAGGAAACCCCCAGGGATAACCCCTGCTCACCCTCTAGGTAGCTTGGCACGAGCAGACAAAGCTAATCAGAAAGCAATGTGTAAAGTATTTGTACCAACACTCACAGTAACACAGTGAAAACACCACAAACTGACTCCACAACAGTTTAGAAAATAAAGGTATTTAATCTAAACCACTCAAGACCAAAACAACAAAAATCCAACATACACAGTTCAAGAATATGGTTTCAAAAGAGTTCTTAAGGTTGTAATAAAAGTTCTTTAGGTTGCTATAAAATAATTTACAGTTGCGTGAAAAGTTCACAGTTGCGTCACGTTTCAGACACAGTGCCTTTAGTTGCAACAAAGTTCCAAAAGCAGAAGCTGGTGCGGTGGAAAACAAGCAAAGCATTGCTCCTGAGACCCTGGGGAGGCATTTGCGACAGCCCCGCTGCAGCAGCGGGCGTGTTGCGACGAAACCGGTCTGTATGGGGAGGAAGGCCACTTGTATGGATTCCGGTGTGTAGGTTCCGTAGGAAGTTTGTTCTCGCAAAGGCACGATGCGTTGATCTTTGGAGTTGCGACGATCTCCGGGGCGACGATGCGCGGACCAGCGGTGATCTTCTCTCTCGCAGCTCCTCGATGCGTTGGCTTTGGCGATGACTCTCGCAGTGACGTGATGTGGTCCGCAAGCAGGCGGTGCGGCGATCTCACCCAGCGACGACAGTCTCTGCAACGACACTCGCAGCGATGTTAGACTTCCCGCACCGATCGGGTGCGTCCCGCAAACGAAGGATGCGACGGCTCTGACAGCGGCAACAGGGGCTGCGACGATCTCGACCTTCGTGGCGGCGGGAATCTTCTCGCACTGTCGGGGATGCGCTCCGCAGCGAGCGATGCGATAACTTTTCTTTAGCAAAGTCTCTCAAGCTTAGTTTCCAGCTTCCCAACACAGGTACAACTTCCAGAGGCACCACACATGGGTCAAGCACTCCAGGAAGAACAGAACTCTCTCAGTAGAGCTCAGGGGAAGCTGGGGATGAAGTCCTTTTGTTCCTGGGACCTCAGAACAGGGAGCAGGCTCTTCTTAGGCCCTTGGAGATTCCTTCAAGCAAGTGGACACTGCACAGCAAAGTCATTCCCCTCTCCTTGGCAGCAAAGCAACAGCAGGGCAATCCAGCAGGGCAACAGCTGGACAATCTTCCTTCTTCAGTTTCAGCTTTCTCTTTGGCAGAGGTTCCTTCTTGATTACAGGATGATCTAATTTTCTGTTGTCAGGGGTCCTGTACTTATACCCCTAAAAGTATTTGTTCTCTTTGTGCATGTGGGCCCTGAGCCCGGTCTGAACCAGTTCTGGGTGTTTCTTGAGCACTTTGTTTTCCTGGCTTCTCCTTTCCTTTCAAAGTGAGGGGCAGGGTCGTCAGCCGCCCAGCAGGAGGTGGAGCCAGCATTGTGGAAGTCAGGCACAGCCCTATTCAGGCCCAGGTGCTATCTCCTCCCACCACTCAAGTTGCAAATGCAGTCATTCAGCCTAGGGCTGACTCAGCCAGCCTCCTGGGGAATCCCCAGCCTCTGTCACTCGCAATCCAGACAGTCAATACACAAACAGGCCAAGGCACACAGGAAGGTCAGACAAGAGAACAGCAACTTTCTAAAAGTGCTGTTCTCAAACACAGAATTCAAAAACAACCTTTCCTAAAAGATGTGTTATTAAATTCTGAGTTCAGGGATATAGACTCTTATGTCCTATCTTGTTCCTATGGGAAGAAAGGCTGGTAGCCACTGTAGCCAGCAACCCCCATGTTAACCTATGGAGCAAGATAGCCTTACAATAGTGAAAAACGAAATTGGCTGTGATTCAGTACCAGAGCATGTCACCTGCACCAGTACATGCTCTAACTTTCACATACACTGCACCCTGCCCATGGGGGTACCTTGGGCCTTTAATAGGGGTGGCCAATGTGCACAAAAAGGGAAGGGTTAGGCCTGGTCAGTGGGGACCTGACCAGGAGGACATGGCAGTTCACAGACTGCACACAGGCACTGCAGTGGCAGGCCTGAGACACCATTTTAGGGCTACTCATGTGGGTGGCACAATCAGTGCTGCAGGCCCACTAGTAGCATTTGGCATCACCAGCCCTGGCACACCTAGTGCACTTTACTAGGGACTTCATGGTGATACAAACATGCCAATCATGTATATCCAATCATAATAACAATTTACACAGAGAGCATATGCACTTTAGCACTGATCAGCAGTGGTAAAGTGTGCAGAGTCCTATTGCCAACAGCCACGGGTCAGGAAAAAGGGAGGAAGAAGCAAAAAGTTTGGTGATGACCCTGCAAGATGGGCCAGTTCCAACACAACCCCCTTCCAGCCTAAAGCCAGGGTAGACCAAACGATACCTCGATGGGATTCCCTGCTTAAGGCGATAGAACACGGAACCTGGCCCAAACAGCAGGGCACTATTCCTGTTCTACGCCTTCCTGTACCTAGTTGGATCACTCCATTAATACTCTCAGGGTCCACCATGCCAATCCATGTGGAACCCTTCACCTCACCTGTGGACACCACCTGTGCAGCACCTAACCTTAATTTCCTCACAGGTGTGTCCCAACAGACTGAGAGCAAGCCACAGTGACCACCAACATTGATCAGGGATGAGACCCAGGCCTCATGCCTCTCATGGCTCTCAAACCCCTGTGGCATCAGAGGGTGGGGGCAGTAGCCCCAGGTGCTTGGCACCCTTTGTCCACTCTCTCTCTTGTCAGGTCAGGTCTGACACTTGGGTACTGACCCACCAGTCCCGGACCTGAATCCGACGGCTGGACAGGAGGCTGAGGTGGTCTTCTCAACACCTGGTCCTCCTCTTCCTTGGGGCTCTGTACCCTCCCACCTGGAGTGGTACCCCCTTCTAGAATAGTCAGGGCACCTGTGGCAGGTACCCTGCACCATTCATCCACCAGTTCAGGGGTTCTATCCTGCAACTGGTATTCCTCACTGGTCATGGTTTTAAGGGCAGGAGCTAGTGCCTCTCTGCCAGATGTCAGCAAAGGGCAGACATCTAAATATGACACATGTCTTCTCCCTCTAGAAGGGTGGAATACTACCCCCGCCGCCAGGACTGGTGGGGGGGCAGTATTCCAAAGTGTTTGACACCTTACACGACATGTTTTGATAAAGCCAAAGCAAGGTTAGCATTAACCGCGAGGATTATAATACACTTAAGAGTATATGGTATGGCTATATCATAGAACAGCTATAAGGAGATGGTTCCGGAAGCTGCAGAGGGGCACAGCTCATGCTAGGGCACCCTCTCAACTAAAACTAAGCACTCTACCTCCAGGATTGTCGAGGTCTACCTTAGGAGTGGCTTATAGGTGCATATGTGTCTATTTATGGATATAGATATAGGTATACTATATCCAAGTAAGGGGTGATTACACCACCTTACCCAGGTTGTAAGAACAGACTTGTGGTGTCAGTTTAGAAGGCAAACCAGGGGTGGCACAAAACATGCTGCAGCCCCTGGTAGGCCTAGGGTGCACTTATGCCCTGGGTACCTATTGTACACTATACAGGGACTCACAAGTGTGACCCAGTAACCAATCGGGTATGTACATGTAGTCCATTTTATAGAGAAAGCAGATAGACTGGGGAACTGAATAGCAGGGTCCCAGTCCAACTAAGTCGAAAACCAGCAAAACACCAGGCAAAAAGTGGGGGTAACCATATAGTCAGATATCCACCTTCCTACAGTCATGATTCTATAATTTCTGTTTGTAGGCTATTGCTGTTATTGGTTTAGGGGATGGAAGCCCCACTTTAGCAACAACCACAATTCTTGTCAGGGTGAACCACATAATGTACTAATTAACATGAGCATAATGCTCTGGTTGCTTTACAGTCTAACTTCTAAATCTTCCACAAGTTTAGGAGTAATCTGATGAGTGGTTCTGAAGTTTCTTATTCATACCTAGTGCCATCCTTTGTTGTGGGGGAATTCCCTGACCTAACCCCACAATTGGTTCTGGTCAGACCTTCACCTTCCCCTGGTCCAGACTCCAAACTTTCTGGGGTGACAAAATGGATGGCAGGCATGGTGCCAGGTTCCTTTGTGTTTGCTGTAGGCAAAGCCCTTTGAAGTATAAGTAAGGTGGGATATAGCTCCTCGCCAGCCATCCTGTTCACACCTAAGCCCCATTTGTCTCATTGCCTGGAAGCAATACACAAACCCCAAACACAGATCTAATCACAGGTCTATGATCCAGGACACTGGTGGGAAGGCACAGTTGGTTGAGGCAAGAACATTACAACTTTCTAGATGTGGCACTTTCAGAATTGTAACTTAAAATCTGACTCCACTATTAGAGATGACTTTAAATAACAATTCATTCAAGTGTAAACAGCATATTTCTACCTGCTCCCAATACGAAGTTAGCACTTTTTTAATACAATAAGGTAACTCAGTGTTAGTCAATGGGTGAGATAGGCCATACAACAATTAAAACGACTTTAGGAGTTTTTCACTGCCAGGATATGTAAAACGTAATTACACATGTCCAAATTTTTAAACATAATGTACCCAGCCTTTGAACCTTTAGGGCCTACCTTAGGGGTGACTTATAAGTATTGAAAAGGAAGGTTTAGGCACTTCAAATGCTTTTTATGCCAAGTCAATGACAATTTTAAAACTGCACACACAGGCAGCAGTGGCAGGCCTGAACATCTTTTACAGTGTTAATTTAGTGGGTGGCACAATGAGTGCTGAAGCCCACAAGTGGCATATAAATTACAGGCTCTGGATTAAGGTAGCAACATTTAGTAGGGATTTACAGATAAATTAACAGTGGTAATTAAGTGTAGGTCACTTTTATCATGTTTGATGCAAAGGAGCACCAGCTAGCAGTGGTCAAGTGCACAGTCCTGGTGTCAGGAAAATAATTAGGGGGTTAATGCAAAAGGTTGGGAGAATACCACGCCAAGGATGTCAGGTCTAAACCTGGTGATAGAGGAGTTAAGGCTACTGTGATCTTTTTGGTAGCTGACTGTCCATTTGAATGTTCAAGAATATGATCTTGAGTGTCCCACTTGTTACAACAATAGTCAGTTTATCTAATCCTTTGGAAATTTAAAACCCACAAACTTTGGCTTCGTAGCATATGATTTTTGCAATCTTTATAATGTTTTTCCACCATCTGAAGGTTTTTGAGCAATAGTGGTTAATGTTGATTCCTTTAAAAAACAAATGTGTTTCTCTCCTTTAGTAAAGTTACCCATAGCAGAGGAAATGGCTCAATGTTTTTGCTGGATACTTTTTAATGTATCTGCTACCTCATACTATTATTTCTGATATTAATACTCAATATTGCTCTCATTTTTGGAAGGCTCTTTATGAGCTCTTACAAATCGAACAAGTTTATTCTTCCGTTTATCATCCTAAGTCAAATGGTCAAACAGAGAGCACCAATCAAAGTTTGGAACAGTATCATAATTGGATCTACTAATTACCCATTGCAGACATTTCCTACAATAATTCATCTCACAGTGCTACCAAGGTTTCACCCTTTTATTTTGCGTAAACTTTTATTCCAAGAGTTTTTTCATTGGTATGGTACGGCTCCGGTAGGCCCTGGTATCTTCCCTCTTGGTGGAGGGACAGATATGACCCTTAGAAGCAGATGTACCTCTTCTTTCTTGGTTGCTGTGCCAGAGTAGTTGGAGAGGGGCTTCCCTACTCCAAAGGAGGTTCTAAGCAATTTGTTGAAGGCTGGATGTACTCGAGGGTTGTTGGAAGCCTCACAGTTGTAGGACAAGACAGCAGACCACGATTGTTGAGTCCTGGAATCAGCCGGCAGGGTTTGGTGGCAGAATTGTGCAACAGGTTCACGGGTCAGTAGCTCTTCTTTGTCCGTTGCTCTTCTTAGGTCCAATGAATCTAAGTTGGAAGGTCCAGGGATACCATAAAAATACTACATTTAGGGTTGTTAAAGGGTAGGCAGGTAGTAGCTAATGGGCTACCTACCTTTAGGGTGCCTACACTATCTAAATAACCACTTCCTGTGGGAAGGTTCACTACACTAGCCCTAATAGGTTGTTGCCTACATTCTCAAGATGGAGGATTTGCACAAGTAGCGTCCACATTGCCTGCCACACCTTAGGAGTGGTATTGGCTGAATGTGGGCACACCTCCTCATCCAACTAATTTTCCCGCCTTTCCTCCCGCCATAAGTGGAGCAGGAAAGGGGGTTGGCATCTTCCACTATGTGGAGATGCCTGGGTGCATTTCACAGGTGGCTTTGCCTTCAAAGCTTCCCACCTCGGAAGACCATCCTGTCCTGAGGGAGGTGTGAAGCACCTTCACCCAGAGCAGGTTTTGTTCCTGGCTGAGAGCGCTGGCCCTCACCACATGAGGTCAGAAACATGTTTGGTGGTGGCAGACTGGCTAAAACTATCAGAGACCACAACAGTGCTTGGTAAGTTTTCTGGGGACCTTTTAAAGGATCGCCTGTGTGGATTTATTAACAAATCCAACACTGGCATCAGTGAGGATTTATTAAGACAAGAGGTTTGGTACCAAACATCTTAGGGTACAGTGAAGCCATCATGGAGCTATGAAACTCATAATGACAAGTATCTATCCCATATACATTCTATGGCTTCCCTGTGCACTTACGGTATCCAAGAATGGATTTGATATTGTAGGGTCATATCTTCTCATGCAAATATGTCCACACATGGGATATAGTGCATCCTTCCTTTGGGTTGTAGGGCTGGAGTAAGGGTGACATTACCTGTACCTCATGCAGTGTATTGGTTTTCTATGCACCAAGACAAGCAGCCTGCAATGGCAGTGTTCATGGTCTTGGTGAGGGGTTCTGGGGTGGCAACATTTGTGCGGCAACCCCAGTGGACCCTCTTGAGTCCCAATGCGCCAGAAACCAGGGGTACCATTTACTAGGGACTTATAAAGTTGCTGAAGAGGTGCCAATTGTGATACATTTTTAGGGAGAGAACACTGGTACTGGGATCCTGGTTGACAGGGACCCAGAACACCTCAGTCAAAGTTGCATCAAAAACCAGGCATAACGTGTGGGTGGCTACTGCAACATACACGCAGTTTCTCACAATTATTCGCTAGGCTTTAAAAGTTAGTACAATGAATATATAATGAAAAACGTGTTTCAAAATGTACTATTTGTGCCAATTTTTCTAACCTTTTCTTGAGGGTGAGCCCCCTGAACCTCCTTGCAGTAGTCTGGCATGCCTGCTGCATTCACTTGTCCACCACGCTCCATATAGGGAGGTGTTTGTCTTTTTTTTGTTTTCTCTACGAGAATGTAGGTGTGATTGGGAATCCTGGTGCACTATAAGGTCATTTACTCTGGTTTAAAGGTTAATGTATATAATGAAAAAATTATTGTAGGATACACTCTGCACCATTTTATTCCAAATGTTCATGGGAGTGAACTCCTGCCAACCCCCAATGAAGTGGTCGGGCTCACTGGGCTCACTCACTGCTCACCGTATAGGGCTGGCCTGACAAAATTTACTTTGGTGTGATAATATTTGCCAGGACTGGTTCTGGTTCCTAGTCCCGCCCTGTGGCGCATATCCTCTTTTCTCCATGCACTATTATAGATGGAGCAAAAATAGTACAAATTAAGTTGCCACTTTTCCTTGCACTGCTTCAAAGTTTCTGAAATATGTTCCTAGATACTGTAATTGTACCAAAATGGCCGTTTATTTGCTCACAGTTGTCTTTTTCAGATGTAATTTTCTATATATACATGTATAGAAAAAAGTTAGCATTTAGGAAAGCAATACAAACATTCCTCTTTAGTTAAATATTTCTCTATCTAATAATCAATTTTATTGCGTGGGTAACTTTTGTATCAGAGCGCTAAATAACTAGGAAGGGATTCGAAAAAGAAATGGGCTAAGAAAAAAATATTATTAAAAAAAATGTATGTGATAAATTAGCGCATTGAAAAATTGTGAACAGTAGAATGTGCCAAGAACAAAAGAAAAAGGAAAATCACTAGCCCTGGGGGCTATGAGAATGAATCAAGCAAACAAAGGGGTGTACTAAAACAAATATGAATGCAGCACAACAAACAAGCAGGCAAAAAGAGGCACAATAAACACAAGGTACGAAATAAGAACGTGTTGCTTTCGCCGTTTTTGTTTGTTTTTGTCTGTGTTGCGCCTATTCGTACACGCACTTGTGCTTGTTTTTTTCAGAGACTTCCATGGTGCACGCGGTGGGCGGACTTGAATAAATAAATACTCTAGTCCTTCCTCTGTGTCTTCAGCCTCGCGCAGAGCTTGTGTGCAACAGAGCCTGCTCCATGGCTTCCCCAGGCTGCAGCCAGAGCCGGGCCATCCCGACCCGGCGGGTGATGCTGAGCGAGGGCACGCAGCTGCCGCATGACTATAGTAGCACCCCCGGGGGCACGCTGTTCAGCACCACGCCTGGAGGTGAGGCTCCAGATACATGGGAAGAGGGACCAGCACCCCTTGGGGGAGGGGGAGTTGGACTTCATAATAAGCGAACGTGCACCGCTGCATGTGCTGCAGCTCTGTAGAAGGGATCAGCAGGAGGGACCCATGAAGGTAGCGGTAAGCGTTAGCAGCACCACGCTTCGTAGGGAGGGGTTGTTTGTGCACAGCAGTGCACTCGCATATGGTGGGTACAGCCATCTCTGTTCCTGGAGCTGTCCCCTCTATTGGCACTGCACTTGCAGTGGCAAAATCACAGCTGTGCCACCCCTGTTCGGGATGGAGCGTAGGGAGATGGGGAGGGGGTGTTCAAGTTGTTGCATCATGGAGGTGTAGAAATATTCACCAGCACCCCGCAGGTGAGGATGGCACACCCACCCTCAAGGTGCAGTCAGCCAGTGAGCTGCAGCAGCACCCACAGGGAGCTGCTCAAGAAATATATGGGCAGTGGTGGAGGGGCTGCTGCGTCACCTATGGATTTGTACGGTTGAGGTACCTAAAGTTCCTGAGTTGAGGCACAATATAGGAGCGGCATCATTACCACCCTTTGAAGATGAGGGAGCACTAAACCGAGGTAAAAATACCACCTGGAAGGATTGGGGCAGTAACAGTACAGCTACCCTGTGAGGTGATGGGTACTAGTGCAGGGGCGTAACACACCTCTGCAGCCCCCACGGTGCATGGGGGCCCTGTTCACCCCAAAACAAAGGACTATATGTGAGATAAGGAAGACTCCCGGCGCACTACATATTAAGCAGGTGAGCATCATTTTGTGTTACACCCCTCTACTAGTGTTGGGCAGTTTCATCATCCCTTTATGTTTAAGGTCTCTAGTATCCGCGTACAGAACCACACCTGGAGGTCAGAGGACCAATGGTATAGACCACCTGATGGTAGAGACACGTTGAAATGAATGCACATGTGAAGACCCACACTAAAGTGGGTTTGTTGTTGTGATAGATGGGAAGTCACCCATGAAAGTGAGGTGCAATGTAAAGGTAGTCAAAAACCCTGAAGATGAAAAGATAGTAGTCTCAAACCTGCAGGTACGGTGATTCAAGGGGTGGGGAGAGCGAGTAGCTTCACTAGTGGATTAGAGGGAGAAGTGGGTGAGACAGCAACACCACCAACTTAACGGATAGTACACAGCTATCAACCTGGCACCTTACTTCTCGAAAGCCCAGAAACATATTTGCAGAGTGCTTAAGGTTCATCGCTCAACCCCTCCCTCTCCAACGCATATATGAATCCTCTGGCCAACGCCATCTGTGCACATGACATAAACATCCACTCCTATGCAAGCAACACACAACTCATACTCTCTCTGACAAGACCCTCCCCCCCAAGAAACCAGTTCACTGTCTACACGACTGAAGATGCTAACTGGATGTAAGCCAACTGTCTCAAGCTCGATGCCGAAAAGACAAAAGTAGTGAATTTCTGCAAGAACACTTCTCCATAGGGTTCCAACTGGTGTTTGTCCGAACTTGGACCCAGAGCCGACACCAGGAACCTCAAAATAATAATTAACCGAAAACTGGGCATGACCGCACAAGTCAATGCCGTCACTGCATCTTGCTTCCACTCCCTGAAGATGCTGAGGAAGATACTCAGATGGTTCCCAAGCAACACTAGAAAAACTGCCACTAATGCAATGGTCACCAGCAAGTTGGACTATGGGAACACTGTGTACGCCAGGATCACTAAGCAGGCCACAAGAAGACTTCAAACCATCCAGAACTCTGCAGCCAGACACAACCTCAACCTCTCACACATAACTCATATCACACCTCGGGGAACTTCACTGGTTCCCGATAAAGAAACACACTTGTTTTAAACTCCTTACACACACATTCAAGGCACTACACAATTTAGGCCCCATCTGTATGAACATTTGCATCCCCTTCTACTAGACACCTCTGCTCCACACACATTCCTCGCACACAAAACCAGATCAGGAGGACGAGTGTTCTCTTACATTGATAAAGCGTGGAAAGATCTCCCACTCCACATCAGAGCCTCCTTGCTTTTTGAATTTCGCAAGAAGCTTAACACCTGGCTTTTAAATTAATCAACCTACCATAAGCAGGGCTAGGCGCGCACACACTTTCTCAGCGCCAGGACACCTTTGCAGGTGATAATGTGCTTTACAAATACGCATAACATCACACCATCAGCCAACGAGAGCAAGCCTTAGATGAAGTGGTAGCAGCACCACACTTTCCAGTTAGGGGAAGTCAAAGTGTAACACCACTACCCCTGCTTGTGACAGGGTGGTTGGTAGTCACATATCTTCAGTTTCAAGGATCTTCAGTTTAGATTTTTATCGAATTAAAGTAAAACTGGAGAAAAATTGTGTTTGTGTTTTCTCACCTGCTAGTGAGAACTGTGTGCGGCCTGCAGGTCTATGTTGTATTTCGGGATAAATCTGTTTTCATCTTGTTTGGTGTGTTAAAGCTGGCCGCTAAGTTGCAATGTTGTCATTTCAGGGCGCTCAGATGAATGTGTTACTGGTACCCAAAATAATGTATGGTGAATACATATATCTCGCAAAACTAAGAGACAGAGCTGGAAATGGCCGGATTCAAGCATGTGGCCTAGCATAGTGCTAGATAAGAGCTGCAAAGGCTTGACACCTCTTATGCTTCACGGTTCGAATTAATAAGTGCAAATGAGGAATGGTAAAAGCCTGTTGCCCCTCCTTGTGAGTAAGGGGGTGGAATGAGGTAGCACACCAAAGTACTTTTTGCATACCCTCTAGGCATGTGTTCTTCAAACTTTGTAAACCCCCTCCCCCTAAAGAAATCAATTAGTTCATTAAATTTGCAATGTTTAATATGTCTAGACTCAGTTAAACATTGCATTGAAGTTTGGTTACAGTTTTAAACTGCAATCCATACTATTCTGCTCCCTCCACCCCCCCCCCCTTACTTTAAAAAACAAACAAAGCACTATTATCAATATATTGCTTCTTTTGTCCAGACCCTTGCGCCCCTGCCCCATCGCTCGAGTTTGAAGATGAAAGGAGGGTCCTTGACACTGTCACATTTTGGTATCCGTGTGAAGAAGCAGTGGATACACGTATGGTACTGGTGGGGTCGGCCCCCTGCCTGACATGCTTCTCAGCATCGCACCAGAGGTTGCGTAGAAAGGATGCCCTTACTGTTAGTTCTAATGGGCCCTTGACGAGGGCCAGTTTGAATGACCCTATCTAATCACGTGTAGGTGCCTCGATGAATTTGTGCATAAACCTAGAACACTGCAAAGTTATCTAGTGAACTCGGAAGTTGATTACCTAATGGACTCGTGCCAGCATTGGTAGATTTGTCGCTTGACTACTTGAAGTGGGCGGTTCTTGCACTCTCACGTGACCAAAGTGAAGCAAATTACGTGTCTTATGGTGCTGTTTCGTCTGTTCTTCGCATTCATCGTGGCCCCCACAAATGATAAATCGTACACGCTGCATCGTGACAATCAGCCGGGGTTCCATTCCGGGAACAAGCGTGGCCACAATCAAACCTTCCCCGGGAATGTCAACATAACCAGTGTCTCTTTAAAGTGATACTTTGCACCTTTAATTGCTAGCACTACATTCTCGGAGGGCGAGGCGCTTATTGTGACCTGCAATCACTTTAGTTTAGAAACTGTAAATAATGTTTGCTGTTTGTTTTGATATTAGATTTATGTGCAGAAAATAAAGTTGGTGGATTTACCCTAGATTTGACGGGCACCGAAACCAGGTCCCGAATTTGTCTTTTCCTTATTCACATTGGCTTCAATGGGCGACCCACAGGTTCTAATCATGGATGGTTCTTTCAGATTTTCACCCCGAGTTCTAAAAATTAACCACTTAAGTTGGCTCGTTACAAAACGCTCCAAATCACGTGTTACTTTCACTCTTTGTAGCAGTACGCGAAGTTTAGACCCAGAGACGGCAAAAGGCCGACTAATTAATGCGTAGATTCAATCTGATGACTTCTAGAATACGATCACGGGTGTCAACCACGCTCGCTTCTCTGTGTGCTGTGTTGCCGCTTGTTAGGCCAGGCTGTTTTGGGCGCCCATTATTTAGGAATAGATACAGCGCGCTGTTCACATTTATTCCCAGCAGCTGTGATTGATCGAAGGCCTGGGCCGACCTCCGGCAGTCTCGGATCCGCAGCGGGGATCCCTGGACAAGGATACTGTATGGAATCTCGAACCGAAATATTAGGGGCCCGTGGCCTTAAAAGAGAAACTTCTGCGTAAGATTGAGGCACAAAGAATGCAGCCTTTCAGATTCAGGCATAGGGTGGGACCTGTCGTCGCCAGCTTTAAAGTTTTAAGAGCTCGCAGTCTCTGCTGTTACTAAAAGGATGAAGGTTGTTGGTGTGCCATTGGGAGTCTTTGACGCCCAGACTTGTCTAAGTAGGATGTGACTAATCACATGCAGCAAGGCAGGATTATTCACTCTTTACAGTTCCTTATTACTGCAAACTCTCCTTGGAAGTGGAAACTGTTTTCCAAGGGCAGAATTCAAGTTTATTCGTGAAAACGCAGTTGCCATGAGACTATAGTCCCGATTTTTAGGTCTTGTTTAAGAGCGCATGCGTGGTCTGTTGGGTGACAGCTTGTTAGTTTATGAGATTTTTTAGCTTTCAGTGGATTTACAGACAGCCCATTGCTTACCATTTGTTGGCTTTTTGTCACTCACTTGTTCTAGCTTCTTATTCAACCAGCTTCTGTGGGCTTTTTTTTTCCTCTTCTGGTGATTGTGCCTTCCCTGGAGCATAGACCGAATACTTTTGCCCATTGCTCCCTTTTCAGGTGCTACTTATTTCTTTTAGTTTAATCACTCTACGAGAGCGTGTTTTTCCAATTGTCCCCCTTGTGTACTTCGTGTTTCTCTCTCTTGCCTGTATTTCTCCCCTCGCCCTCCATCCCTCAGTTACTGTTCTTGCTTCTCCCATCACCAGCTACACATCCTCCGAAATTGGCTTACTGCTCCATCATTGCCGCCCAATTCTCTATTTTCTGTGTGCTTCCAACTATCCACTGTGGGTTGTCAGTGTGCTTCCCCATTCCTGCCCACCCACCTTCTGTCAATTTGCTTTCCCCTCCCTGTCCTCTGCTGTCCTTCCCCATTGTTGTCCTTGTCACTTATCCTTCTGTCCCCTCACCCGAAATCTTCTCACCTGCCATGCTACCTCATATCAAAAAAACTTTTTATTTACTAATCCATCTTGGATTGGTAAACAAAACGAAAAACCTGCTCAGCTCACTTTGTAGGTGTACGCATCTGTGTTGGTGCACACCTACAAAACAGCACAACAGCCTTGTCATAGCATGTTTTTTTGTTAAATTATGTTCAGTCATGCTTCACAAAAGGTCTGCTGCTGTACTGCATGGCAAAAAATCTTTACTTAAGCCAGTGGGGCCCGTAGACCATACCTATTGGCTTTACCAATACTGTTTTTCCCCCTTTTTAAGGTTGAGTGTGCGGTAGCATGCACTAGTGAAAGATTATCGATTACAAGGCGCTGTTAAGTAGAAGGCCTTGGAGCACGCCCTGTGTCTTACAGTTTGTTGGCTTGCGTGGCACTCTTCTTTGCAGCCTCATAACTGGTCACTACAGGCCTAACATCATTTCCATTCCTTTGTGGGGGTCGGGGACCAAACACCGATTGATTCAACTTAATCAGTGCCAGTCTGCTGCTCTTGATGTGACTGGCTAAAACGTGCCCATCAGGACATACAAATTTACAAACTTTTATTTTCTATTGTTAACTTTCTGTATTTTGCCAATTCTTCTTTTCTCACTTTGCACTTGTGATGTGTTTTTTTTTATGCTCGTGGAGCTGTTCCCAAAAGATGGCGATTGTCTTGTTCTATATATTGCAAAGCAACATTGTTTCTTTCTTATGTGTAATTTTTAAACTATGCAGTGCAGTATACCTCAAACCTCCCAATCCACCTCTCACCAATCCACTCGATCCAAACTACCAGAGACCTTCCCAGTCTTCCCCACTCACCCCAATCCACTGCAAACCACCACACTACAATCCTCCCAACCCACCATTTTCCAATCTGCCCCAATCCAGTCTAAAACAAACAGCCCGACTCCAAAACCAAAGCTATCTGCCCCACTCCAAACCAAAACAACTTGCCCCAGTTTGCCCCATTCAAAATCCAAAACAACTTGGCCGACTCCAATCCTAAATAATCTGCCCCACTCCAATACCAAATAATCTTCTCCACTCCATCCTAAATAATCTGGCCTCTCCAAAATAATATGCCTCCAACCTGCCCCACTCCAATCCAAAACAATCTGACTCCAATCTGTCCCACTCCAGACCGCCCCACCCCAATCGTCCCTAATCCAAAACACTCTACCCCACTCCAAAACAATCTGTCCTACTCCAATCTGCCCCACTCTAATCCAACACAATCTGCTCCACTCCATTGCAAAACAGTCTGCTTCAATCCAATGTGCCCCACTCCAATCCAAACCACCCACTCTAATCCATTCCACCCCGTTCCAATCCACCGCAGCCCAGTCCACCCATCCAGTCCACCTTAATCCACTCCAATCCACCCCACCTTCTCCCACTTCAGTCCTCCCCAGTACAGTCGGATCAACTCCATTCCACCCCTCTCAATCCAATCTACCTCGCTCAATACAATTAAACGTTCTCCATTCCAGTCCACCTCACTCCTGTCCACCCCACCTATTCCATCCCACTCAATCCAATTCACCCAACTCTAATCCACCCCACCCCAATCCAGTCCAGTCCACCACAATCCACCTCACCACACCTAAATGCAATCCACACCACTTCAATCCAATCCACCTGGCATCACTCCAATCCACCCCATGCTACTCGAGTCCACTCTGCCTTATTCCAGTCCACCACACCTCAGTTCAGATCACCCTAATCTACTCTACCCCAATCCATCCAGCGCCCCACTCCAAACCAGTTCGCCTTCATCTACCCTACTCCAATCCAACCCACTCCAAACAACCTTAATGGAACCCACCCAAATCCACCCACTTTAATTCAACCCACTTCAATACACCCCACTGGAGTCCATTCCACTCCATTCCATCCCACTGCAACCCACTCCTAAAAACCCAGTCCGCCCCAACTCCAGTCCAATTCATCCTAAACCCATCCACCCACTCCATCCCTGCCCATTCCACCCCAGCCCATTCCACCCCTCCAATTCAACCCACCCCATTCCAATTCACCCCACTGCAGTCCAATCTAACCCACTTCAATTCACCCACTGCAAACCACTTCAATTCACCCACTGCAAACCACTTCAATTCACCCACTGCAAACCACTTCAATTCACCCACTGCAAACCACTCCAATCCACCCACTGCAAACCACTCCAATCCACCCACTGCAAACAACTCCAATCCACCCTAGTCCTATCACTTCATTCCAGTCTACCCACCTCGTTCCAATCTAATCCACCCCACTCCAGTCTACCCCACTCTACTGCAATCCATCCCAATACCTCAACCAACTCTACCCTATTCCACTCCAGGCCACTGCACTCTGCGGCACTCTTAGCCACTGAACCATTAAACTCTACTCCACTCTGCGACACTCAACTCCACCCTACTCCACTCTGTGACACTGTACTCCAACAAATCTACTCTATGGTAATCTACTCCTCCCACTACTGTCTACTACACTACTCCCCCACTCCACTCTACAACACTTTTAGCCATGCTGAACAGCAGCCACACTTGTACAACATCACAAAAACACATTACCTAAGGCAATAATAACTCTTGTATACGCGAGACCTATTGTCTTTACCATCACTTGTTCATTCTGTTTCAGCCTGCCTCTTTACTTCAACCTTGTAACTGGGATAATCACAAGTTCCTCCATGCCACTTGCATTTCATCAGGAGATTTTATATACTCTTATTAGGGGTGAGTGTTCCGCTAGCTTCCAGACTCGCGTACAAGTCGGTGTGCCTGTGTCTTGAGCCCATAGCTCTTCTAGCCTACACAGCTTGACCTGTATCATATGCCGGGCATCCTAGCGGGCGGTGCTTTGCCGGCGGCCTGCCTGGGTCCAACATCCATTTCCTGAGACCGGAGCTCTTCGCTGCGTTGGCCTGTTCTTATTTGTGCCAGCGTCCCAGCTGGCTGTACCTCGCGGGTGGCGCAAACCGTCTGCTTTGGTCTGCAGTGCTCGCCATTTCTGACAATTGCCGCTTGTGGGCGTCCTCCGTGCTGGCTGGGGGTTGTACAGCATCGCCTCCCCTCTACCACTTGGGGTGCCACTCCTGTTCGGCAGCTCCAGGATCTCTCAGCATATTACTTTGAAAGCCCTGGACATTGCTGAGTTGGGTTAGTGCCTCTGCCAGGCGGATGGCCCGGGTCAGCCCGTTCTCTCTGTGAGAGGTCCTGCTTCCGCTCCAGATGTGAGGGTGCACCTTGTATCACCAGGGAGCTTTCGATTTTTGTTTTGGGGACATTATTCTGGATTTCTTGATATAGGTTATCGACTTGGTTGTCACCTGACTGAAGATTTCTCCTGGTTTTTGACATCTGTGGGGTTGTGTTTTTGATGCCTATGTGTGACTAACTCTTCGCTGCTGAAGGATTATATTGGACCTGGTTGTTAAAACTCGAAAAACTTTAAGGATAAGCTGGCAGACCTCAAGCACCATCTTCAACTCGTTAAAGATCGCTTACAGGACCTATTATACTTCTCTCTGAAGATGAAAACGTTTTGGGAGCTTCATTCCCACTTGATATTGGGTTACACAGGTGTGGTAATATTTCACGTCAGTAAATTGATGTACAAGTGCAAATTAACCTTTCATCAATTTCAGAGGTGAATTTGCAATTCCAAAGCAAGTCCTTTTGATGTGTGAGTTTAGCTTAAGCGCCCGATTGGCTTGGTGATTCTGATCCATTGGGATTGGCATGTCTACAGCTACTTTTGTGCTTCTTTTCTGCACATAGCTGGTACTGCCAAGGAGGAAGTGCTCCTCCCGCTCCCCAATCCGTGTACCCTTCGCAAATGCTAAAGCGTAAATGCTCAGATTTGGCCTTGATAAAATATGCTGTGTTAATTGTTGTGTTTGTGCCCTTTCTTGCTTTGCAGTGTGGTGACACTAGCTGTAGCGCTATGCAAAAATAACTGAATAACATTAAGAAGGCAGCTGCCAGTCCCAAGTCGTGTAGCGCCATTGCACCATCTCCTGCCAAGCAGTTTTCTGGTTCTGTGTACAGTTCTCGTGACTGAGCTCCACCCTCTGTGCCCTTAAGGGCAGGCTAACCCTTTACCGTCTGCACTACTGTTTGTGGTACTTGTGTAAGATGGGGCTTGCTAGCTATCCTGCTTTCTGGGTGCTGCTGCGCTCTGACCTCATTAGAGTAAATTGCTGTCTGTTCGTTGTGGCTACACATTCAAACTTGTAGTTGGTTATACAACAAATTGGCACTCTTCACTTGAACACCAACCCTTCAGGGCACTTTTAAAGCTGCATCTATCCATAATATCACCAATATGTTGTATATGTGCTGGTAATGTTCTTTGCATGCTTGAATAAAAGGCAAGTAGCTGTCTCCTCTATTGTACTTTTTAATATTACGTAACCCATGTCTGGTTGAAGAGGAACAATTCCTGGACGTCGATTCTTTAATTACTCCCGGGAAGCGGAAATGACGGCACACAGCCTTTGATACCGATGACATCACAGGGTTGACTCTCTCTAAGCACTCAACCCCATCTCTTTTCTAAAGAGGGGTTAAGAGAAGAGCAAGGAGGGGAATCTGCAGAAAGTAATCAGAGTTGCCAGAGATAACTTTGCCACCCATTTTTTGCCTTTATAAACCCTGAGGCCAGGGAGCAGCAAGGACCATGCCAAGGGTACCAGAGTGCAGATCAGGCCATGGAGTAGTTATTGCACCCCGTAGTTGAGATCTCTGCTGCATTTCTTACCCTAATTAAGGAAAACTTGGATGTCCCTTGAGCGTTTACTCCAAAATTTGCTACGGTTGCTGTTAATCGAGTTCCAAGGCAAATCTGAAAGTAATCGGATGCTGTCAGTGTTGCATCTCCTTTCCAACCAACCTTGTGGAGGGGGGATAGTTTTCCTAGAGTGGTAAATCTGACCCCCGTCTTTCACCTGGTCCAGTGGTTCCCAAACTTTTTCGACCTGCGGCTCCCTTGACCTGTTGGCCAGTGGTTGCAGCTCCCCATAATGTAACTTTTTTTTGGTGGGTGGGGGATGTAAGCCTGGCCTCAGGAGTACTTTTATTTTTCTCCCTGAAAATAATTGGGTGAACCTGATGAAGGGTTTTTAACCATAGATGTGTAAGCAAACAAAACGCCCATCTTTGGATTCAATTCCTTGTGAGTAGATGAGCAGAATTTCCATGATGCGAGTTTTAAAAGAAAAGTATTTTACGTTAATCTAAACAAAATTTGTGTTTAGTTCCTTCAAGCACATACTAACTATGCCAATGTGTGTGGGTGGTGTGGGAATGTTAGCTTACAGGGGTGAGGGAATTGATTTTTGAAGTGTGCCAAGATACATGAGCATTTGTCATTAACAAAAATAGGAACTGTTCTGGCAGCGTCGACTAAATGAAGATTGGCAATGGTTCATGGAAAAATGCTTCCTCTTTGTCATACAAATGATTGATCTTTGCTTTGAATCCAGGTACAGCAAGGCACCACTTTTCGCAGCAGACACAAGCATTTGACAAAATAATAATATTCACTTTGAGAACAAATTCATCCACTCCCCAACGCCCTTCCTTCACCTTTTAAGTTCCATTCCACTCCCCTTATTGGCAGCATAAAGCTAAGGAAATTGTGTTGTGGACCTGCAGCTGGGCGAGTCGCCAGCCACATACTGCTACTCGCCTCCCGATTCAAATGCAGAAGGACATTGAGTATACAATACACAGGCTCCTTGTAGAGCTATGAAAACACAATCTCTGCAACACAGACATCGTCTCCCTGTGCATAGGCCTCTCAGCTGTCACAGGCTGGCTTTTGGATGTACAGGCTGTCTCTGCTTGCTGTAGCGATAAGACAAGCCGGAGCCGTGCTTGTTGCTGCATCCTTACCCATAGGCAAGACGTCTATGATTTACCGGGACAATGCCAGTTTTTGACCATCTATCCTGGCGTCCAGACACTGTTCTTGTAGAAAAAAAACATGCATGTCCCTATTTTTGAGTCAGGCATGCATATTCAAGTTAAAATGCCGAGCATGCACACATTTCTACCAGTCTCTCTTGTGGCATCACAGACAATTGCTTAGCCTTGTGGGAAACCAAGATTACAGGTAGTAGGGACTTGCTCACTGCTGGGTCTTCTGGCACTGGAGCACCGCTATCCGCCCTCTAGCCCGGTCTGTCACCCCAGCTGGAGGGGGAAAAACAGACTACTGCAGAGCCAGATCGGCTTGTAGAGGGAAGCAGGTTCCACCTTATTGACATAGGTTGCTTTTGCTGGCCATTCCCAGCAGCACATCCCACCTTTCGTCCATTGACAGGTTTCCCAGCAATTCTCTGGAAAGCTCTGCCTGTGCTGCCTCGGAGTGAGCTGGCGTCCGGGCCTTAGGCAGCTAGCAGAATCCAGTGCTCCATATATCCGGTATTTGTAAAGCGGGAACTACTCACCCTTACGGGTCTCAAGGCACTGGGGGTCGTCATGGAAATTAAGTGAGCTATTGCCCAAAGTCCCATGGTGCTGAGCTGATCCGGAGCCGGGGATCGAACTGTGAGCCCTGTGCTCCGAAGTCAGATGCCCTGGCCTCTGCACCACACCTGTCCTCTGGCAAAGGGCCTTCCACCGCCAAGGGCCGCATGGCCTGTATAGTGCATCATGAGTGCCTGGACTCTCCTGTAAAATGTAGTGTCTTTCTGGGCTGTTGTAGAACAAGTGTGAGAAGAACTATCAAGGCTGTTGTCTTCTCATAGATTACATCCCCAGCCCCTATAAAACATACAGCACTCAGGTTGGTTCTTAGTCTACCACAGGGAGGTCCCTGGTGGATTTGTGTTTATAGACGTTGACGGTCCCCAGGTGGCAACATGGATTTTTTACACCAAAGGAGAAGTTAGGAATTCAATAACATTAGAGGATGAATATCTGATGTCATGCGTCACAGTTTGAGATTGAACAGTTGGAACTTGCTGTGTCAAAGGGGCATCTCAAAGCAATAGTAGTGCCGTATGGGTGAAGGTTCGGCTTCTAATTCGACTTGAGTCCAACTGTTCGAATAGCACTATATAAAGCTGTGTGTGGTGTTGTCAATAGTAAATCTTAAATGTGCAAACTTGGACATTTTCTCATATGCAACACAGCAAGTGTGTACTGCCTCCCAGTAATACTAGTATTCCTCCGTGCTAGCTACGGGTTCACGAAGGAGCTGAAAGAGTGCCTAGTTGAAGTATTTGCATAGCAGAAGTTCTGTGTAGGCACTGGAATGCCTGTTTGCTAACTGCACACCTAAAATAACTTAGTAATACACAGCTCCTCCCATCAGTAAGCCAATTCAATTCAATAAACTTTATTCGGAAACATGTAAATCATGTCCATAAAAGTACATACATACAGAAAACATGCTAAAATGTTCAAGACAATCGCAATCACTAAGAAAGAAAATACAGTAGAGTACATATAATAAATCAAATAAGACACTTAAAAAGATTTAGAATAGGTAAAATGTTGTATAAAAAACATTAAAAAATCATGCTTTTCCTATAACTAATGGCCCTGAGTAAATAACTAGCTGTATAAAAACAGATGTCAGGATGATGCATATTAAAAAGTAATTTCATTGCCGCATTAACAGTTCTGGCTCCGAATTTAATAAATAAAGGTTTTAAAAAGAATTTACGACATTCGCTATACAAGTTACAAGTAAGTAGAAAGTGCTCTGTGCTTTGTTCTGAGATATTGTCACACCGACATGGACCTGTGGGGCGTGTTTTAATCTCAGGAAATGCAACCAATAGATGGGCCGTACCCATCCTCAACCTGGTAAGAACAAACCTATGTTGCCCTTTAGTTACCTGAGTGAGGTATGGATGTAGGCCCACAAATTCATTCAAATGGTTATAACGTACACAGGTGGAAAGCTTCAGATCATCCGTGGCCCGTCTTTCTGCACAATGATTTAAGAAAATTAATTTCAGACTCTCTTTAGAGAGATCCGAAGCAGAACAATGATCTGATGCAACGTCAAACCCAAACACATTAGAAAAGGATTCAATAATGTATTTAATCCAAGGGATTCTGAGAAAATAGTCAAGACGAAGGCAATCCTCAATGATGGTCCTATTAAATGCAACTTCGTCTTTAATCCAAACAGAACGCCACAACATCAAAGGTCTCAATAATAATAAATCATTTAGATGACATAGTCCTAATTCTTTATGAACCAGACTATTAGCAGTAGAAGTCGGGAGACACAATAATTTTTTCAGAAATGTATTCTCTTCTACGTGCAAAGATTCTGCCCTGGATACTCCCCATACGCCTGCTCCGTAGAGGGCAGCAGATAGACACCTGGCTTCGAAAATCTTAAGCATAGCTTTAGGTCTTCTATTACCTAATTTACTTGCAAAGGCAAATATTCCATTTGCACTCCTGGCCATTTTATCACGCACCACCTTATGCTCGGTGTCCCAGCGGCCGTTTTTAGAAAAGTTGACCCCTAGGTAGCAAAAGTTTTCCACGCACTGCACCTCTTGACCATCGATGAGATACCTATAGGGCTTTTTAGTTTTGACTTTACTAGCTCCACACTCCATCACATAGGTCTTGCTCTTATTAATGACCAGCTTTCTCTTTTCAATGAAGGCCACAAATTTATCTATCAGAAGCTGTAGGCCCCAAGGGGTCCTGGAGAGCAACACAGCGTCGTCCGCATAGAGTAACACGGGGATGGAACTTGTGTTTACTCTAGGGGCGTCCGCTGGTACCTCCTTTAGGATCGAATCAATTTCATTAATAAACAGAGTGAAAAGCAAAGGGGCCAAAACACACCCTTGTCTAATACCTCTCCTGACCCTAAATTTATCTGTGCATTCGCCCGAAGGCCCATAACGGACGCACGAGCTAAGCCTCTCGTATAGACGGGCCAAAAAGTATATAATTTCCCTAGGTGCTCCCATTTCTAGCAATATAGTCCATAATATGGCGTGGTCCACCAGGTCAAAAGCACTGCTCAGGTCAGCGAAACATAGGTAGAGCGAACCGTTTTTAGCTCGGGTGTATTTCCCTATCAGGAGCTCCAGGTTTAAGCATTGTTCAATGCAGCCTCTACCTTTCCTGAACCCGTATTGACAGTCTGTCATTATCTGATTAGACTCAGCCCACTCTTCTAATCGGACGAGGAGTACACGGCTCATAATCTTGACGGACGAATCCAGCAATGAGATTGGCCGGTAGTTTTTAACATTTCCTCGGTCCCCTTTCTTATGAATCGGGACTATTATGGATTCGGACCAGGTGCACGGGAAAGTATAGCGAACAGCAGCATTAAAAACTTTGACCAGTACTGGTCCCCAAGTCTCAGGTGCAAATTTGTACATGTCGACTGGGACACCGTCGGGTCCCTGGGCCTTACCGCCCTTACTAGCCCTAATACAACTTAGGACCTCCTGCAAGGTGATGTCTAAATCAAGTACTGGCCAAGAGCAACTTGTCGGCAACGTTACCGTATTAGAGTTAAAAATACCGGAGAAGTGCTGTACCCACGACTCCTTACCCACGTTTGAGGTTAACACGGGAAGTTTATCGTCTTTTAAAAAGGGGCTATTTACTACTGCCCAAAAAAGGGTACAATTGTTCGATGCAGCCGCCAGATCCAGCCGCTCCCAAGCTTCCTCACGTAATTCATTTTTCCTTTGCTTAAGAGCCAGGTTATAATCGGATCTAAGCTTAGCTACGGCTGTTTTGTCTCTAGGTTTATTGGATAGTGCGTTTTTCAGTGACTTCAATGCCACAGTGCAGGCATTGTTAAACCATCCCCTTGCTTTGTTATTAAAATTTCCAGTCAGCCTAGTAAACTTACCACTAATAAAAACATTGATTTTCGTAAAATGAAAAGTGCAGGCCTCCAGGTTTGGTTTCTCATCGATAATTGATGTAATATCGGTTAAGCAGTATGAGATAATGCAGTTAGAAGTTACTTCTGCTCTATCTCCAACCCACCTTATCCTGAATCCGTTCGGCCTATGTACCTCAATGTTTGTAATAGGGCTGCTATCTGGAATTGTACAAACTTTCCAAAACCTAGTTTCGATAACAAGACAGTTATGGTCACTAACCAAGTAATCAACAACCTTGACATCAGAACTAAAATGGGCTAATTCGGAAGACATGCAAATAAAATCAATTACAGTGTTTGCCCCTCTCCCCACAAAAGTTGGCAAACTATCACCCTTCCCATCCTGTTCAATCTCTAGGATTTCCATATCGTAATCTAGTATGAAGGAGTTCAGAGTATCTCCATAAGTATTATGTTGGAAATGCGTAGCTGGCTCTCCAACACGATTCAGAATGCCACACAACTTGTGGTTAGAGAGAGGACAGACAGAAATATTAAAATCTCCAACATATATGAACTCAAAAACTGTATTGGAAACTTTCATCAATTGTTTGATTGCGGTGTCTAATTCTAAAATAACCTTATATCTACTGGCATCAAAAACGTTATTATACATATTGATCAACAAAATGTTTTTGTGTGCCTCATCAACTAGCCACAACAATTGGGAGTTATTACCCACAGTGATGTGCTCCTTCACCCTTGTTCGCATTTTCACTGAGGTCAGGATTAACAAACCACCTTTAGCCCTACCTGAGGTAGTAGCCGTTGCTGGTAACTCGTAAGCTACAAAGCCATCAAGGCCCTTAAAATTTAGGCACCAGGTCTCTTGAAAACATATGATATCAAATGTTCTAATAAGTTCTAACCACCCCAATACTTCTAATTTAGAGGCTAGTCCTGCAATATTCCAGCTGGCAATAAGGCGGGATGTTGTTGGCCCCGCTAAGGTGTTGCAGGGTGGACCCACGTGCTTAGGCTGTATACTAACAGTAGTAGCAGTAATATTTGGGGACTGATGCAAATCAGATCCAACACCCCCTTCAGCAAGCTCATGTCTGACCTCTTGTCAATCGCAATTATTAAGACCAGACAGAGCATCATACCTATTATGTAGTAGCGTGCTTGGTACTAGGGGGAGTGCCCAGCGATTACGCATATTCAAGTGATTGTCCCACCCTAATGCTGGTGTTTTCGGTAGAGTTACATTTTGTTGTTCCCCATAGAAGAACTTTAATGTTAGGGGTACCACCGTGCCTCTTCTACGCTGAGGTGGGAGAATATGTGTTAGGACATTAGGAAGTACGTCAGGGTGGGCAAACGTTACCACCACACAGTCCCCTTTAAATCTTTTGGGGCGATTCCCTATCCAGGGAACACGTTTGGCTGATTTGATATCATGCGCCAGTTGCTGTATCCCACCAGGCGCTAACCTCATGTTACCAGAGAGCCAGTGAAGGGCCTTACTACACAATGAGCTAGATGACTCGGTGACACCGTCATCCGGCAGAGGTACATTTGCTAACACCATTACGACAGGTGAGGCTTCCTCAATAAACTGCAGGGGGTCTGTTCCATGGACTTGTGCTTGGGGTGCATTTCCTATCAATGGACACTCTACTGTAGTTGCAGTATTATGATTAACTATCGGGGCAGGCTTATGCACTACGTTAGTCGTCACACCAGATGGCCCTTCCCCAGCTTGATTAGCCCTTGCAGTAGTATCTCTTGTTGATAATAGAGTATTAAGACTACCTATTTCCTCGGTCAACTTTGTTTGCACGCCCCCAAGTCGTTTTACTTCTGCCTGTAATTTATCTATTTTGGAGATCAGAGGTTTTACAATTTCAAAAAGTTTACCCTCAACAACCTCAAGCAGTTTAGTAAACATATCATCATCTCCTCTATTTCTTGTAATCCCTTCCCCTACAGCCTTTTGTGGAGCTCTAGAGGGGCCAGGGGATAATATTCTTTTTCTTTTTACTCTTGGCCTTTGTCCGCCCTGTTTCCGTTGGTTCTTCACACAGGCGCGCACCGGCCGTGGTGTATGCTCAGTTAATGGTAGGTCATCCTCCACAGGACCAGATACAGTTTCTGGGTCTGAGTCAGTAACGTTATCAGAGTCTACCTCCAGAGTAACGGGAGATGCTAACATAATCAGTGGCTGGCTGTCAGTCTCAATCCTAGATGATACGTTTGGCGAGACCCTATTTTCCACCAGCACGAAGGGGCTATCCTCTGCTGACTGAGGCAAAGTAGGGCTTAACCTACGCAAGTCTGGTGACTGGCTTAGCCCAAGTGATTCCCTCCTTTGTTCGTTTATTTTCTTCACCGTTTGCACAACATAATTATCCATGGTGTTAGCGGGCAGAGCAACAGGTTTCTTTTTTGTCGCCATATCGATGTCACACAGTTCGCAAACAATGCAGCAGCAAGGTCTTACTTGTAGGCGCGTCTGGTGGTCCAGGGGGTTGGGCCCTGCCCCTGCCTCCTCGTGCCGATGAGGGCCGTAGAGGGCCCGCCCTGTGCCCGGGCTTCGCTCCGGGCGTCCCGCTCGCGTCCCGCGGAGCTGGTCCTGCACTGCTTTATGGCGCCTCCCTGGCGCCCTCGCGTAGTCACAAGCGCGCGCCGCCGCGTAGGCTGCCGGGATTCGTAGTCCCGGAGCGGCGGCGCGACCAAACTGCAAGGAGAGTGACTCTTGGCGGTGGCGGCGTGAAGCGTGGCCGACTGGCAAGCTGCGGCGTTATTCAGGTAAGTTTTGCAGCGTCTCAGCGTGTCTAATTCGACTTGAGTCCAACTGTTCGAATAGCACTATATAAAGCTGTGTGTGGTGTTGTCAATAGTAAATCTTAAATGTGCAAACTTGGACATTTTCTCATATGCAACACAGCAAGTGTGTACTGCCTCCCAGTAATACTAGTATTCCTCCGTGCTAGCTACGGGTTCACGAAGGAGCTGAAAGAGTGCCTAGTTGAAGTATTTGCATAGCAGAAGTTCTGTGTAGGCACTGGAATGCCTGTTTGCTAACTGCACACCTAAAATAACTTAGTAATACACAGCTCCTCCCATCAGTAAGCCACTTGGATTGAAAAGCATGTGAAGCATGAGCCTTTGTTTTTTTTGAAAACCAGAATTGGTAGATTCACCAGTACGCGTATTGTGGGCCACTGATTTTGTCAAAGGTTGAGGATTTCAGTCTTGTCCACTGGTGTGTGGGTAATATTTAAACCATGATGTGTGTTTGCTTGGCCCGGCATGTGTACCTATTCTCCTGAAGCATAAGGAAGACAGAGTGGTGCCCAGTATGAGTTGGAATTGTGTAAGGGAGGTGATTCAATGTCCACTTTAGCAGAGTCGAGTGAGGGGGAGGCCGAATGAGTGGGTAATGATTGGACCTCTGGTGTGTTATTGCTTGACCAATGATTGTTTTGAGTTACCGGTAAAATGTGTGTGTTGATCAAATCTGAGACATTCAAAATTGAAATTTGAAATGGAGCAAACCTAACAGGCACTGGAGAGAAAATGAGTCTTAGGACAATGAAATATTCCTAGTGGAGACCTCAACAAAGGGCTCACTTGCAACACCTTTTCTCCACTAATCGGAGAGATATCTTCTAGAGAGTTCTACCCCTTCCTTGTAAGGCTCTGGGGTGCTGTGGTGCCTCGCTAGTGTGCCTTCCTTCCAACAACAAAACTTCCATAAAGAGCAGAGATTTGACCAAGTATTAAACACATCTACAAAGAACCAAGCCGGCCTCCCTGCGCGGGAGAAGGGTGGACTGGCCTGCTCCTGGAGTTGGAGGCGTGAAGATATATTTGCCATTTGTCAGCCAGAACGCAAAGTGCCTGGAATCACACATGGACTATATACATCTCAGTGAGTAAGCACTGCCACGCTTCCTGTTTCGAAATAGAGTTGTGAGGCGGGGGCTTATTTGGCGCGAGCAGAGGTGCTCGTTTTTAGGAAAGTTCGATCGGGTGTGATTTTTCGAGCTGGTAGTGTGGCAATACACTTCATATGAACAGAACATCCGCGCCGCCCATCCCGTGAAGGCTATTAGAAGCTCACGTGAGTGGGGTTTGTTGACATATGCCCTCGTGAGCGCACTTTAAATCAAACCACGAGTGCAAGCAGGATGCCGTCGAGCCCTGTGTACAAACACGGGCCGCTGTGCCAGTTGGCAATGCATATCTGTGGCATCTCTTCACCTGCAGTCCCCTTACCGGTGAAACGGCTGGTTCAGGGTGTTTGGTTACCCAGAAACGTTTCCTAACCGCAGAATAGTCATCTCTTTGAGCTTAGTTAGCTTAAAGGCGAATTTAATGTGCCATCCACGAAGGAGCAGCCACGTTTTGCCTAAGGGGTAAAAAATAAATCTCCCACCATTGATAGAGCCAAAAACATTAACAACTCCTCTTTGGCAAGAAGAACCTCGCCAGCGCTGGGCTTGGATATTCATGCTGCTGGACACAGTGTAGTGTACAACCCAAAATATTTAGCGAAATGCGCCTTTAAACATATTGCCTCATTAAAAAAAAAATGTTCTATTGACTTTTTACCTATATCTTTCGTTCATTTTGTGGTCTGCCACTGAGTGGAAAATCCTCCTCCTTCCCTAAATCACTGCTGCTCCCAGGAACACCCCTCAACACAAGTTACACAATTTGAGGTACTTCTTGTTCGTGTAGTGTAATATGTGTGGCTGTGGAGACATCCCCTTTAGGGATCAGTCCACTCCAGGGAAATTTCGCGGATTCTCACTATACATTGTATTCCCGAAGTGAGCACTTGCTTTGGTGATGGCTACAGACTCCATTAAGTTTTGATTCTCTTCTATTGCTGCACGTGGTCCAGCAGGCGAAGAGGCCCTTTTCAGATTCAGTCCTACTCATGTCTGCCTAAGGGAGTTCCCTTTGCAGAATGACTCTCCAGTAATTTCAACCTCTGTGTGTTTTTTCTTTCTTTTCTTGAATTTAGTGGAATCTTGGGGAACAGGCATACGTGCTACTTTGCTTTCGATTATGGTCGTTTGGTTTTTGCCCCCTCCAAGATTAGCAACGTGCTTTCCATGAGCATTTTGTGCCAGGTGTTTTTCCTTTGCATATCATGACAGAGAAACAAAAAATCCAAACTGAATTAAAAACAAAACAAAAAATGGAGTAACATTGAATAAACAAAATGACAAAATCCAGTAATGGGAACCCAGAGACCTGCATTTTTCTAACGTTTTAAGTAGAAGTCGCAAATATCACTGAACCACGCAATAGTCATTTAAGGGATTTTTAGTTATTTCTTTTTTAGAGTTTTTTTACCGCGCAAAATTGACCCAAGGGTTTCAGAGCGCTTTACAAGGGTTGAACAGCCATCACTTTTACAAAGTATACAAAAGAATAGTAGTAGACATACCAGGATAGAATACAATAAAAGATACATTAATTGTTAATTTTTTTGCGGAGGTAGGGATGGTCTGAATTTTCGGTTAGGGGAGAGAAAGTGCACAGAAGCAAGCCCATTATCTTTGGTGGGTGGATTTAGGTGTTTGAGTAGGAAAAATGTAAGGTTTTTCCTGTGGCGTCGGAACTATTGATTATCACATAGATCTCGGGGTAGAGCATTCCAGATTCTTGGCGCATTCCCAGAGAAGGAATTTGCAAGTGATTTTTCTTTCTTGAATTTGGGTGGAATCAAGTGTAAGGTGTATAAACTTTGCAGAGCCCTCTTTTGGCCGACTTTTGATCAGTTGTGTGCTAGGTAGTTTGGTTTCACTTTGAAAAGAGCTATGTGGGTTATGCCAGCCATCTTGAATGTGCTTCTTTCTTTAATGGGAAGCCATTTGAGTTTAAGCGTGGCAGTGATGTGATCATAACGTCTCTTCCCTGACAGAAGTTTAGCTGCTGCATTAAGCATGGTCCTCCAGGGGATAAGGTCGTTTTTTTGGTGCACCAGTGAAAGTGGCTTTACCACAGTTCAGTTGAGAGAGGATTAGAGATGGCTTTACAGTGTTTAGACCTTATTGAGGCATGAAGAGTATGGCCTTTTTTAGGTGTTTCAGAGCTACTAGGTAGCACTAGGATAGTCTTCGGGGTTGCTAGCTTTCTGGTCGCAGCCATGCGTATGAAGGCCAGGAAGCTATCCCCGAGGTACTTGGAAGGGTGACCTCACTATACTGCAGATTCTGTTAATGTTTTTAAGTTAATTATTCTCTTTTACATTACACTGTGATTAAATTGTTTTTGTACCAACTTTTTAACTACTTGAATGGACTAGATACTGCTACCGGGTTTGACTTATTAATGATTTTAACTATATGAACTATGTGACATGTCAAATTTTTTAAATATGTATTGTTCTGTTGCTTTTATGATTTTAAGTAATCGAATAAAGCTTGCTTTTGACTTCGACTTTGAGGTGTTTCAGAGTATTAAAACTCCTTTTTTCCGAGGTATTAATATGATCCTTCATGCTTAAATTGTTGTCAAGTTAGGGATAAGGTACTTTTTTGGTGCACCTGTGAAAGAATGTTCCACTAAAGCATTGGTTGTCAGCATTTGTTCATTTGCAGAGGTTGCTAAGATGCTAGTCTAAACGCCTTATTGCAACCAAGATACTTCTTGCATAACCTTCACTGGTGTGCCACAATGCAGAGCGAGAGCACATTTGGTGGCATTTGTAGTTGTTCTTTCGAACTTCTCTCAAGGATTCCAAATATGAATTTTGAATTTGAATAGAATTTATGGAGTGGTTACCCTTTAGGGTGTTATGGAGCTAACGGAAAAGAAAGATTGAATATGCCTAATTCATGCCGAACCTTAGTTTGTATATAATGGCTATTTGTCCCTTTTTTGGGCTAACATATGCACACCGACACTCATTGGCATGGCACTTATTATGGATGAGGAAGTCTCCCATATTTTGGGCCATGCTTCATTGTTGATAACCTCATTCCACTCTGCTAAGATGGTACTAACAGGGCAGACTCCACCTCAATGTGAAGGAGTTTTTGATATTAGATATACTGGATACACAGGGGATCCAGGTGCGATAAATCAAATAAAAAATACCTTGAGGTAAACCAAAGGATATCCCTTTATTAGTGGGTACCCCAGAAATGTTTAAAAAACCAGACGGTTGAGGGGGATGTTCTTAGGGTTTAACCCTTTCGCTGCGGCGGCTATTCCGCCGCAGCACTAAGTGGGCGGGGCGACCGCTCGGCGGCCGCATGCTGGTGACAGAACCGCTCCGTCACCAGCCGCGGTTGAGCTATTCTGGTGACGGAGCGGTTCCGTCATGACCCGCCCCGCTCCTTAAAACTGCCGCGCAGGCGCGAAATCACTGCCGCGCAGGCGCGGCGGCCGGGCCATGACGGAACCGCTCCGTCATCAGCACAGCCCACCGCAGCTGATGACGGAGCGGTTCCGTCATCAGCAGGGGAGGGGTTAATGAGCCTGCATCAGTAATGAGCCAACATGTTTCTGCCCTCTAGTGTTAATACCGATCTGGGACATTCATCAGGGCAAAGATTGCATAATAGACCAAGTGCACAAGTGCAAGAGACATAAGTAAGGGTCAGAAATCAGACATACCTGGTGCATGGAGGGCAGGTAGGTTGTCAAGCCAGTATACTTCTTGAGGAATGTATGACTACAGAGGATACCACCACCACCACCACCCAGACCTTGGTATGGTATTTCAAACTTTAGGGAACATTTTGTTTCCTGGTGCAGTGTGCGAACACCAGGACGCTTGACTGTGCCTGCAGGGCCAACTCCACTTTACTTCTGGACCCTGTGCACTGTAAAGGCACTCATCCACTCTCATTATCTGACGAGGCTGTGCACTGTTGTATGTCAAGTTTAACATCTATAACACAACACCGTGATGGAAGCAAAGAAGCACATCCTGTCACTTCGTAGCTAAGAGGCAAACTAAGATTTAGATTAGGGTGTTTGTAACTGTCGAGCTCTCTGTGTTGGAAAAGTAGGTCTTTCGCGCCTTTGTAAGAATGTGTGATGTGTCTGCCTTTCATTATCATGCTAAGAATCATTAATTTAGCTTCTAGTAATGTCTATACCTACTCAAATGAGATAATTTTAACACAATTAGAAAAACAACAGATTGAAGAAAAAATCTGCAAGTTTCTTAACTTAAGCTTTGCAGGTAATCTGTAGCTCGCTGATGGGGGTGCATAGTTCACTGAGGGAAAATACCGGGATTGTACCTCGCGAGCCACAGGTAACACTGGAACCTCTGTAAGAATTTTGCGTAGAAACAAGCACATTAAGTATCTGTGCTAAATTATATTTCAAACTTGTGACCAAATAATGGGCACACCTCTCCTACAAGTGCATTAACTGCCAGAGTTAACTTGCCATTATACACCTTGAAACTTACTATATAAATACAAATCTCTGCAGCAGGTGCCTTAACTCCAGTGTTTTCTGTGGACAGGTGCTGCCAATCTTCAGTATTCATAAAGGAAAGGAAACATTGGCAATGACAACAGGTTTGGGTTTAAAGTTCTAAAATATGCAGCGTTAACACATTAAGATATACACAATTGAGGGAATCATCAGGAATAGATAGAAAATGATATAGTAGGGAAGCAGTCCCTCACCCAGGTCAATGCAAGCACTCAAGTGGAAGGATACATCCAAGCAACCAGTAGTATTAGGTGAGAAACGAATACTCCTCTGGGCTTAGCCAAGACCTTGATAAGCTCTGAAGACAGTACCTGCAAGAGGCTGTTCGATGAAAGCCATTGGTAGAAAGGGACAAACCTGAAGCCCACTATGTGTATGTTGTTAGCTGTTTGTCTGTTTTGATAGGTGAGCTGCCAGAACCCACACCATGAAAAAGAGGTGCAGAGGGAAGTCCCTACGGGACTCTTTCTAACCTTCATGGCTTTCCAGTCCCTGCTTAATCTGCTGGGAAGTGGTTTCTGGGTGACCCGGAGGTGAAGGATCTCCAACAGGATTAGACCCACCAGGGCGCAGGGGGCAGAATTGGTAGGAACAGGAGGACCAAGGAAACCAGGAGAGCCTGTGTTGGGTCGGAAATGTCCTCTGCGTGGTAATAGAGATGCTGTCCTGCCTTGAGTGCCAACTGTACCGACGTCTGAATCCTTATGCTGATTTTTGTAGTCGTAGGAAAACACTGATCATGCTTGTGCGCCATGACATGGGCCTGTCTCACAGACTGCAGTCTTGTTGGACTGGGAGGCGGGCCCAAAACTCTGCTCTCATAGTGGTGGAAGGATACTGCTCTCCCCAGAAATTAAGGAGCACAAGCGTGGTGGTGGCAGTTTACTGTGTAGTGATCAGTAGGAGCGAACTAGTAATTTTTACCCTGTCACTGGAGTGAGGCCTACATGCTCACTCATTTTAAAGGTGTGCTGCTGATTACTTCACTCACCATTGACCTGTGTCGTTTGGTGTCAAATCCTGCACAGCACAGGAGTGGTGTATCTGCGCTCTGTGTGTGTGTGTGTGTGTGTGTGTGTGTGTGTGTGTGTATGGGAAGGGTACAGTACAAGGGTTCTTATTCTATTTTTATGATTGCTTATTCTCTATTCTAATTAAATGTTTAATGCAATAGAGTATATTTACTACTGCTCAGTGCGTGCATGTTAAATTCATGCACTGGATATATGTAGGCCGCTGAATGGTACAGTACCTGAAGAATGCTGTGCAGTGCGTGCAGGATAAATGCATGTGTTGGGTATATGAGTACCTGTGAGTGCTGCAGTATATAAAATGTGCAGTGTGAGCAAGTAAAATGCATATGCTTGATGTATGTGTGCCTATGAGTGTTACAGTACATGGAGGCTACAGTGCGTGGAGGGTGCTGGCGTCGTAGTGGTTTCTGGTCTCGTGGCGTTCGCAGGGTCCAGGGGTTCTGGCGCTAGGCGTGGTCCAGGTGCGGATGGGCGCGTTGCGCCCGCTGCGCGCGTCCACTGAGCGGCTGCTTCTCGGCCTGCATATGAGGTGGCTTGGGAGGGAGAAGCAGCTTGGAGGCGGGAGCAGGGAGGTGAATGGGTGTGCAGGGGGGGGGGCAGGGCCGCAGGGATGCAGCGGCGGGAAAGGGTTGGATCGGGAGCTGCGGGGGGAACTGGTGCAGAGGCGAGGAAAAAACCCAGGAAGCAAGGTGGCAGGAACCAGGCAGTCGGGTGACGAGCAGCGGCGTGGGGGCTACCTGCCTGCAAGCAGGGTCAAAGGTCACAAAAAAGCACAGATAGGTCACAAAAAACGGGGGGGAACACGAGTGGCACAGAGGCACAAAGGTCACAAGAAAAGGTCACAAAAAACAGGGGGAAATGAGTGGCACAGAGGCAGAAAGGTCATAAGAAAGGGCAGAAAGGTCACAAAAAACGGGGGGAAACGAGTGGCATAGAGGCACAAAGGGGAGTAGAGGCAAGAAAAACGAGTACAATCAGGGGAGCAGAACGCAAGAAAAGCGAGTGCAATCAGGGGAGCAGAAGGCAAGAAAACAAGCACAATTGGGGAACAGAAGGCAAGAGAACGGGCACAGATAAGAATGCAGGCACAGGGGATAGACGGGCAACAGCGGTCACAGACACCAGAAGACAGTATGTGCAGTACAGGGAAGACAGACAGACAGCGACAGTGATACAAACCTAAGGCCTACCACTGGCCACAAGGGATGAGGTGCAAGTGGTAGCCTGCGGGTGAAGGAGGGTCTCAACTTCTGGGGCAGGGTCAGGACACACAGGCAGAGCTGTGTGGTGGGGGGCGACCTACCAGCAAGGTCAAGGGTTGCTCTCCTCAACGAGCAGCGGCCGGCCTATATGGGGAGATGGGAGGATGGAGTAGGGAATGGGCAATTAGGGGGCGGGGCCGCAGGGGTCGCAGCAGCGGGATTGGGAGCAGTGAGGGCACCAAGGCAGCCGGGCACAATCAGAAGCAGTTAGTGGGAACAGAAGGCAAGAAAACATGTACAATCAGGGGAGCAGAAGGCAAGAAAAACATGTACAATCAGGGTGAGCAGAAGGCAAGAAAAACAAGTGCAATCAGGGGAGCGGAAGGCAAGAAAACGAGCACAACAGGGGAGCAGAAGGCAAGAAAACTAGCACAATCAGGGGAGCAGAAGGCAAGAAAAACTGGCACAGCTAAGAATGCAGGCACAGGGGGTAGACCGGCCACAGCAGTCAGACACCAGAAGACAGTATGGGCAGTACAGGGAAGACAGACAGACCGACAGCGACAGTGATACAAACCTAAGGCCTACCACTGGCCACCAGGGATGAGGTGCAGGTGGTAGCCTGCGGGTGGAGGAGGGCCTCCACTTCTACAGCAGCGGCAGCTGAGGCAGGGTCAGGACACACAGGCAGAGCTGTGTGGTGGGGAGCGACCTACCAGCAAGGCCAAGAACCGCATTGGTTCCAGCAGGGTGGTGGTTGGCTTGGGTGGGGGTGTCGGTGGTATGGTGGGTATCGGAGGATACATATATACTCACAGTGTGAAAACATTATACCGGGGATTAATCCTAGCTTCCCATTTTAATAAATTGTGTGATCCTAGGCATCTGTTTTTTTCCACTTTCCCTCCATTTCCTTCATTGCTACATAATAGAGGACCTCGAAATACATGACTTCAGGATGTGCGCTTTACAAAACCTTCTCCTGTGTTTGAGTTAATAAACTGTAATTTTGTTTATGTATGAGGAACCCAGGACACCCAGAGGGTGCACTTTACACCTGACTTGCCTTTTAGGGGCAGGAGGGCCGTATGCGGCCCCTGGGCCGTACTTTGAGTATCACTGATCTAGAAGATCCGGAGCAGATAGAGCAGCACCAAGTAAAAATGGAATCGGAACTGGGGGAAGACTAGAACGAACAATATATGTCATAAAAGGAACAAGGTGCAAAGCAGGAGGAGAGGAGAAGAACTTGGACCAGGTGGTGCAGGAGAAGGAGGATGATCTGTGCAAGGGAAACACGACCAGGAGTACACGGACCAGGAAGATCAGGATCCGAACTAGTAGAAATTAGACCAGGACCTAAAGGAGGGCCAGGAGTAGGAGGGGGAAAGCCAAGAGGCAGAGAAGGAGAACCAGGAAAAGACTAGGAATTAAGGCATAAAAGGAGGAGGACAGGACCAGCAGGAGAAGGAGAACCACACATGATGAGAAGGAGAAATACCAGGAGGAGTTGAAAAGGAACAGAAGGAGATGGGCAATGTTTTAGGCCACATGTATGAATACAGGCCCGCAGTTAAAGATGCCACCCCTTTTATAAACCATTATTAGTTGCTATTCTAAGGCGGTAGCGTCTTTAAAGATACCCACCCTTTTCATCTAATTACATCACAACTTGACTCCCTCGGCCATTGTATATACAGATTGTGGTCTAGTAACAAATCCGACCAATTTTATACCTGTTACAGTTTTTCTTCCTACCAGTGTTTTTGGGAGCAGAGTTTGTCAAAAAAGAATGCACAGACTGGCATTGCCTGCATTATTTAAGACATTTGCAATTGCATCGAGGGAGCGGTCATGAGGATTGCATTTGTTGTGTGACTTGCATAGCGGTTGTGCGAATTATGGGTTGAGTCCTAACGACCTGCAAACTTCCGTTTTTTCCATTTTAATTCCCAACCATAACTACTTTGACTGGGATTTGTACGCGTGTGTGTGTGTATTTTTTATTGTAAATGATGTCTGTGTTGCAGGGCCCACCTCGCAGTGAAATACTTTGGTCTGGAAGTAAATTTCCAGGTCAACTGAGGATGTAATAAAAAGTGGGTTTTTAGGTCAAAAGCTTGAGGGGTGACAAATCTGCAGGACACGAGTTAGAGACATGGCATGACCTGCTTACCTTATTGCTCCTCTGAGGTTGAACATAAGTTATTTGCATTTTGGTAGGTGGTGTGTGGCACTGTTTAAAAACAATATATATGTATTTTTAGGGATTAAAGATTAGATTATTACTTCACATTGACTCCATGCTTCTTATTTCTAGGCTTGTACTTGTTTAAGTTTTTGAAAGGACACTGGCAGAGCGGTATTTCTCACTATTTTGTGGGTGTCTATTACATTTTTTTTTTTTGCTGACTATCTCCAATTTTTTTTTTTTTTTTTACGGGTGTACATGCATCTATGCATGGCTTCTGGACGACCAATAACTAGACCAACGAATGTCGCTTTCATTGTATCTAAATGTATTTTACAAAGATATCCAGCAAATGTGGTATAGGTCTGGCCCTTCTAATCCAACAGTGAACACACTTCTATAGGAACTTAACTTTGGATAGTAACCAAATATCACGGCTGGGAAAGAGTGGGGGAAGGAGGCCTTAAAAGATAATAACAACAGGTACAGTTGGGTGGTGTGGCAACATGTGCGTTGAGGAAGTGCTGTGAAGCCAGTGCCTGCAAGGCACTAATAGTGAAGCAGGTCTTGGCTGGAGCTAATCTGTTGTGTTAAGGGCGCGCAGGTCATGGTCACGGGCCAAGCTCGTACTGGTAGCCCGGGCACTGGTACATAGTCAAGGGCCAAGCTCCGTGTGGTACTTTGGGCACTGGTACTCTCAACCTGGAGAGAACTGCAGAGTGTGACGGGCCGGGTCAGTGACCTGCACCCCGTGTTTGGAGCATAGGATTATATATGCTATGTTGTCAATGGTGGCATGTCTACTGGGTGCTCGGCATGGGCTATGCCATGTCCTGCGCTCATTGCCTAGATGGCATACTTTCAGAACATACATTGTGGGCAATGCAGAAAGTGGGGAAAAGTAGATGATACTAACTCTCAGAAAGTAATGTGAAATATTTTGGTAAACAGATGTTATATTTTTCTCCAAGAATATGTAATGATTTGCAAAAAACGTGAATTCCTCCCTCCCCAAAAAACATTCAGTTGGTTGAAGAGGAGATAAAAAACATTGCTAACTAACTGGAACCACCATCCCACTCCATGCCACAAATTACTTAAATACAGTAATGTGTAACTCTACATCTCCATTAACCACTGGTACGAAACAAAATTGCTCGTGTTCACATGAAGGTTGCTTGAACATATTAGGTATTTAAGGTTCTAACCAGCAATATAATAATAATGTTGTATTTAGGACAGCACTTATGTGTGAAATGACCACGATTCTTTGGCCTATCATGACCTAGAAGACAATATGGTGACAGCGTTGGGGATAGAGGGACCCTGATTGAGGAGGTGCCAACCTTTTTGGCCCTTCTTCTATCCATGTAATATCTGGGGTATGAACTGGCTATTAGTGGAATTGCAGCCTTTTGTTCCCATATGTTCTCTGTGGGGACAACTGCTGGCTGGCAGTGGAAGTTAGCCTTTTGTTGCACTGTAATTTATGAGGACTTCAGTTAGCTGTCTGTGGCAATTCAGCAATACATTCTCAAGTAGTATCTTTGAGGCCTATGTTGCCCATCTGTGGAATTCAAGCCTTTGGTCTCAAGGTAAAGGCTGGGATGACTTGTTGACTTTCACTGAAAGTGTAGGCCTTTGTCTCCATAAAATATTTGTGAGCACATTTGTTGGTTGTCAGCGGAACTGCAGCCTTTCATCTCCATGTAATGTGATGCGATACGATATTAGTGATGTCCCAGGTAATGCGGTCTGCGATTTCATCTAGGATTTGTGTTGGGTCACAAGTGATGTGTTAGGCAGAGTTGTGGGTGCTTAGTTTACATTTTCCTGTCCTGATCAGTAATTCTAAAGTTTTGGTTCATAACCACAATGTAGTGAGGAGGTCCACGCTCCCTCCCTCTGTGCTTTCCCACCCTCTCGCTTCCTGAAGCTGCGCTGCACTGACAGCCTCACAGAGACCCCCATCAGAGCAGCCTGGGATTCTTTGATGACGTGGCAGCTCGGGGAATAGTTTGTTTCCACTGTTGTAAGCCATTGTCGTGAATACCGAGTTATTCATGATATGTTTCTTTTGAAGCCATGCCTGACAACGACTTTCTTCCAGCAGTTCCTCCAGATTCACTTTTTAATAGCACAGCGTTTATGACCTGGATATTTTGGGCAATCCTCCAAACTACACTGCAAATAAAATAATCACGAGGTCTGGCTGTGCACATTGCTTATGTAACAGTTGGCAGGAGATACAACAAAAACAATGCAACGATAAGGCTATCCTTGTGACCTGTTGGCTGCTTTACCTTTTTTGACACCAACTTAAGAGTTACTAGCTGGAAGAGCTGCACGGGCCCAAAGGGTGTATAATTGAACATGTGGAAGAAATGTTTTGCTTGGATTAACTTTAGAGCTATCACTGTACCCTGTACAGATGTTAGTTGTTCTCATTTATGATGGAGAAGCTACTTACCTTTCTGCAGGTATTGCAGTCCAGAGTGTGCAGTTGGGTGGGGGTGGTGTCTTGAAAGAGTGAGAATAGTTTGAGTTACAATTTGCGTCTAAAGCTGTTGCCTGACCGTGAACGGAATTCTTGTCGTTGGCTCTGTTCTTCTTCAGGAAGTATCTCTGTCCCTGTTAGTTTGCTTTTCAGTGCCCCTAGTAAGTATTTAATCTGGAATAGTGGGACTTCTTGCTGAATTGTCTCGAATATTTGGTTTATTAAGTTATTTATAGTGAGAGACCGATAATCCATTCTCTTCTGGTGAGTGAATGTAAATTAATTGGTCAAGTTACCGAGTGCTGTAGTTGGGTGCCACCGTTCTCCCAGTCAGTGCAGCGTATACATCAAGGGATCCTTGCCTGAGTTAAAAGGGTAATAGAACTACCATGATAGAGCGGTCGACTAAACGATGGTCCCAAGCTGGTTAAGCAAATGAATATGTGCAATAAGTATAGCGTAGACCTAACATTCAGTGGAGTGAAATCATTAGAAAATAAGGAGCAATAACCAAAAGCTGTCATGTAAATATGGAGAAAATGTTATATAAATCGTGGGTTAATTGGGTACCATTGAAGTTGAAAGGTGAATAAGGCTAGGGCAGGTGGTAAAATTAAAAGAACGTCATCAAAGATTTAAGCACTGCAAGTGAGTGAAAGTGTCGAAAGCAGCGCGACAAATGATATCCTTAAAAAGCAATTCAGATTGTTTACAATAACGATGATGAGTAAGATGAAAATGGAAGTGAATTTATAGAGCGCGAATTGCTGCCCAAGGGCGTCCAAGCGCTGGTAATAACAGAGAAGACCTGGCAGAGTGGCTAGCGGAGGAGATGCATTCACTCGCATCAATAGGGATGACAAAGCATGCCCTACTCATTTATAGTAGGTGGAAAAATTGGTTCATGTGTGATAGAGACCAGGGTGCATACCAAGCCTATCTAACACCATGAAGGCTTCAAACTGACCGCTAACTTTAAAGAGTTTTAGAAATAAGCGAGACCCTGTAGTAAACTAGGGAGAAGATCAAAGAGCAATGGATGAACCCCCCATGGCTAGCTATGCTAAATCCAATGGTGTGGGAGATTGAAGCTTTAGATTTGCACAGGCATACTTCAGGTGGTGAGTCTTCAACTTGCTGTGTGTGGAAAGACACCTGGACCCCTAACTAGAAGGAGGCGTCAGAGGGATGTGTGTCACCTGGTAACCTGGAAGCTTCCTCAGTGCTCTCAAGAGACAGAAGACAGCTTAAAGTCCCAGCACTTGGGGAAGAGAACATCCCACTAGCTGGAAGCTATCTGCAACATCCTAGACCTGAATAAGGTGCTCTAAATGGGTTCGGACATACTTAGTTTCATATTGATCTTGTTCGGTACAGACTTTTCAATGAGAAGTGAGAGGTTAACGCCATTACAGTTTTACTTAAAACATATGTGTTTCAAAAACCCTTTAGTTGTTTGGGCGACAAAGCATAGCATTCAAAAGTATTGAGCCATCATTTTTTCTCAGGCCATACACATATATTCATTGTAACCTCTTGTCTAGAGTACTGGTGCATACTAATCCCCTTAAAGGAAAATAGCAGTCTGGGTGCACAAAGAAATATAAAGTAATGGGGTAGCTCCTCTAGCTGCTGAGAATGTGGCTGGTTACATGGGAAAGAATAACAAGCCAATAGTTGTCGCCTTAGAAAACTATTGACTCTTCAGATGCTATGCAGCTTAACTGCCTCATTTTGTAGATGTGTGCCTGTGTTATGCATGCACAGCAGCAGCAGTTCCCTCGTTGTGTTTTTTATTTAAAAATGTTATTTTATAAATGTTAAAAGGTCGGAGTAGCAGGTAGGGGAGGGCTCGGGTCAGCAACATACGGCAAGATTCATCAAGCCGAAAACAGCTCGCAAAGGGCCAGATTCTGAGAATCTGGCCCTTTGCAAGCGCTATTTTTGCATTTGGGATTCATCATCCCAAATGCAAAAATCGCAATTCTAGAAATCGCATATTTGCGAATAATTGCATTTAAGGAATCTCAATTAGAGATTCCTTAAATGCAATTCAAGAAGCATTTAAAATGGCGAAATCGCTATTATTGGCCGCTATTTACCGTGAAGTCTAACTTCGTGGTAAATAGCGAAAACTGAGATAAATGCACTTTTGTGTGTGCGCAACATCAGTCTACATTTTCATTTCAGGGGTGCTACAGGGTGTCCTTTGGACACCCCTGGCACCCTTGAAATCGCTTCCTTAGTTGCGATTAGCAAATTGCTAATCGCAAATAAGGAATAACTCCCCATTCATTGGGGAGTTATTCCTTATTTGCGATTAGCAATGTGCTAATCGCAAATAAGGAATGTGTAGCAATCGCAATTTATTTAGCGATTCCTACATGAATCCCGTTTTGCAAGTCCTTAATCGCGATTCCTTAATAATCGCTATTAAGGACTCTCAAAACGGGACAATGATGAATCTAGCTGATAGAGCGCTGGGAGAAGCACACGAATTGCGTTTAATTTATTTTTAATCAGATTAATCATTTCTTTCATGGCGAAGTCTCACTGTGGCATCTCTAACTTTGCAAAAAGGACGTGGCATACAACTGTGAGAAAACCGGGGGATAGGACAGAAGCAGACGGATGAGCAAGATCAGTGTGGCAGAGCACAGAGGCTCATGGGCGAGGGGGCAACAGGAACGGGGGGGGGGCCGAAGCACCAAATGAGTAAAGGGACCAAATGTTTTTATTGCCTCTATAATGAAAATGTGTTCTATATTGTCCCTTTAATCATTTTTTTAATGTATTGAAGTGCAATAACGTGCTTCTGTTTACCTACTGTGGCACACTGAAAGCCTAAATCAAAATATGCTAATGAAAAAGCATGCTTCACTTTTTGAAATCCAGTCACAGGTCGATTGGTCTTCATAGACTCCTATGAAGGACACTGCAAAGCTCATAGAAATGTAACGTGTTTAAAGAAAAATATCGAGCTGCCAAAATATTGAACGCGTGATTGACAATGTCAGTGGACCAGCACTTTGACGTCTGAACCTTTGGCGCAGATAATGGTAAAATCAGTACATTTTCATGCTGCTTTCATGAAATTTCTGCAATGCAGCAAGTGGAGGAAGTGATTAAACCAAAACAGAAGCTAGACACCAACCAGCAAGTGCCGAGCTCTTCTCGAGGAAGAATGTGAGACCTTGAGAGGAGATACTGTGGCTATGGTAGAAAGCGGACATCACGAAGTCAGCCTTTCTCACTTGGCTAAGTCAACCTCAAAGTTAGGCTATGCTTACTTCATCAACCAAGTTAAATGTGCGGTGTACAATGCAGAAATTCAAAATGGCTTTATGTTTAAAATGTTTCGTAATTTGCAATTAAGCTGAGGCTTTAGAATTACTTAAAGCAGGTATTAAAACAATTTCACACGTATATAACTATATATAAAATATATTCTCACTTCCAACACCTGCCCTCGTGATTGTTTTCAGACAAAGTGAAGGCTTTCAAGAAAGTCCGATGAAGCAAGAGATTCTAAAGCTAGCACATTGAAGCTGGGCACAGGCTACACAACACTTTGTGAAGTTGTTTTTTCTCTACTAACCCTGGCTAGCTTGAACGAAACGTCACCTTTCATCCAGTTGAAGTGGAGTATGTATTGGAAGTGGAATGTAAAAGCCAGGGCCAGGCAAAAATGTGTACCGCTGTTGTTTTGCGTGTTCGCTTGCTAATGTTTCATTTGTGCACTTTATTCAGTGTTTACCACAGAATACCACTAGTTCAGTTATTAAAGTACGCAACTCCTGTTATGTGTTTTTCCGTTATGTTTAAGGCTCATCTTGAGCATAATTCATTGATTTCCGTGTGTTCCAAAATTGGAGTCGTAGATGAGGAAGGTGTTTGGCTATTTAAGTCAAATTCCTGAGTCTGATGGCATAGTGCCTCCACCCCGGGTATTTGCTTTGGACCCCATGGTCATCTGTTTGCGTACCTGCGGGTCTACTTAGCCTGTCAGTCTCGAGGTTGATAAAAGGAGTACCATTTAGTTGGGTAACAGTAAACTGAAATTACTGGCAATAGCGCCAAGAAACCTCTGTGGGATGAACATTCTTTCTATAGACATGCCTGTTAATGCAGGCATTGTCAACTATAGATAAAGTGGGTATTGGGTATATTCAGTGTACTTTTATGGTTGTAACAAACCAAATAAAGTTTTGTTTGACTGACTGACAGTGTCACTGTGTCCATGCGAAGAAGGTGACAAGGCCTTGCTACTTTGTAACCCAGGAAGTTAAATGATTGGGAAATTTGGAGTAGCGCTATGTAGAAAAAATTAAAACCAGGAATAGAGCACTAGCAGATGGTTTTCCTGGTACATTCCATCTGCCCCTTTAACTGTTGTCATAGCAAGATTGGGAGCTTTCCCTCCGATGCATTTTGTAGCCGTTGTGTGTGACGCCACTATTTAGTCTGATTACCGGCTTTTCACTTCTAAAATGTGATCTGACCTTAGGACGGAAGTAACTGGACACTCTGAATTCTTTTCAGGCACCAGAATTATTTACGATCGCAAGTTTCTGATGGAGTGCCGCAATTCACCCGTTACCAAAACTCCACCGCGTGACCTTCCGAACATTCCAGGTGTGACCAGCCCAAGCACAGAGGAGCCCAAGCAGGAGGCGAACCACACCAACCACCACGAGGAAAAGCCGGTCAATGGTGAGTAGAGCCGAGTGTAGGGCGCAGGTTTGAGATCCGCTGCTACCTTTAAGTTCGGTGAACTGGTGATCAGTGTCGCTTCTGAAATGAGCTGCAGAGATGAATGGGCTGAGTCGCGAATCTAACGGGTGACACTTGTGTTATTGAGTCGAAGAGATTATAAATGTATAGATGACTCTAGGGAAGTAGTGCTTAAATTCTCTCTCTTTTTTTTTTTTTTTTTTTTTTAAGCGAGATGGGGGGAAGCAGGGGCTCAAATTATTTTGTAGGAACCTGGCACTTTTCATGCCTTTTTTTTTCCATCAACCTACCCGTCTGTGGCTGTATCAAACTCTTGCAGATTCTTTTTAATTCCAGCTTTCCTCCTTTGTCGCTGTTTTCCTGTCTTTCTCTTCCCACTTTCTCCTTGCTCTGCCTTTCTCTATATTGCTCCAGTTCCGCCAGTCACAAAACGTCATTTGGCCAATCATGGCCCTAAAAGTACAGATAATGATATTTCATAAATATAGCAGCATCACAGAGTTCAAAACACATCAGAGGGCATGAGATAAAATACAGTTAGTTTCATGAAACACACTAAATAGAAGACATACCAATAACAAAATACATAACAAACCGATATAAAAAGGCCGGGTGGGCATCAGATTAATGATTTTAAAAATGCTGATATTAAAAGGATGTAAATGTTAATGTTGAGCCAGATTTGTTTCTACCCCTCCCCCCCCCCCCCCACCCCACCACCAGTGAAAATAGGACCAAGTTTACCACTGCCATGCAGACTTTATCATTCTCCAGCCTTTGCAATCACTCAAAAGCCTCCTATTAGGTGTTCGTATTAAAGGACGAAAAATAGGACACACAAATGTATTCCTAGCATGAGCATATAAAGCGCAAAATACAAAAAAATGCAATGTGCATTGAGTGGTAGTGTTATTGCACACGGGCAACTAGGCAGTGGATCTCCCCAGACTATATTCTGAGGAAAAGCAACTATCAGATTCAGTAGACTTAATCGCAGTCTTGTTAAATAAAAACTGAAGTTCTCATTCGAAAACCAGGTGAGGTAAGGCCCTGGATAAAAGTCTGATGATGGGAAAGAAGTCCGGGTGCCCAGAAATGAGTGCCAGTGCCACCGACCACCTGCAACCACTGCCACGAATGAAGCAAGGACAGAAGGCGAGTGTGGTGGTAGATGCAGCAGTGAACAATGTGATTGGATAACCTAGCTTCTAAGAATCATGCGGCTTGGAAGCCTCAATAGATCTGTTACACAGACCTGCGTGTGACGTGTGCTCCCGGTGTAGTGACTTGCAAGCATTTGGGTTATTAGTGCCTCTGATATTTGTCTTTTTGTACAGCCATATTTGTTTGCTTATTGTGCCGTCTGAATGCGATGTCTCTCCAGAATAGGCTAGCCGTTTATCTTGGGCACGTTATTCAGTTCTTGTCAGTAGATGGCACTGTTGTACTGAGAAAGTAATTTATTTGCATGCCGGCACGGATCTAAGTCGTGTTTGATAACGTTAGAAAACAAGGTGCCCCTTCAAAGATAGACAGTCGCGAGGGCATTTGTATCGGAAGTGCCCGGAGACACCGATTCCTTCTATGCTCTCTGGGGGGAGGCACCCATAATCACGGGGCTCTGCTAAAGAGACTATGCTGGGATTCCAGCCTTCCTGAAACAGTGAGTTAGTGCCCAGAGACACGTGAACTGTGAGCTACAAGGCCGGGCGCGTGAGCCCTGGGACTTAGCGCGCGATGCCACCGAGGCATACAAGAGGGAGTCTCCTGGTCGGAGAGCGGAATGCTTAATATAAAGATGGGTGACTGAACAATAAAAGGTGCTCACTGACCAAGAAGTTGTGTCTGGTTTACACGAAGGAACAGAGAAGATGCTATAAACACAGCATACTGGGTGACGTCATTGCTTGGCTTGCTTGAGCCACAATAAATCAATTTTTGGATCTCTACGATTCCTCAGGAGCCAGTCTGGCCTTGAAGTTGTTCTAAGGCAGGGGATGAGGAGCCTTGCTGCATTGCTTTTGTTTCTAGACTACTGCATGTTCCCGTGCAGGCCATAACATTTTGCTACCAGTGTGTGCACTCCTCCTTGCGATTCACAACAGACTGGTCAATGACTGCCCGCACCCCCTTGTGTGATCGTTTGGTATTATCCCCCTTTTTCGAATCACTTTGCGAATGTCAAATCATTTGAACATCAAGACCCTGATGTTTAATGTTGTCTGATGTGCAGAAAGGCATGAAGGAGGCCCCTACTTGAAGAAGAACAGTACCACAGCACCCTGGTCATTTTGGTTGTTAGGCAGCTGGTTTTAAACTTGGTTTTTGACTGAAGAAAAACAAATGGTGTCACTTAGTGACAGATGCCCAGAAGAACAAGTTAGAGCATAAATACTCGCAGCAAAGTGCAGGTTTCTGGCCACTTCCAGGTTCAGTGACCATCTTCCAGCACAACTGAAGCAAACATGCCAACCAAACACAATCCTCTCAGTAGATTCCCACAAACATTGCAGCACTACACAGACACATGGAGCACCAAATAATAAGGAAACTCCATCGTCAAAAAATGCCACAGGAAGGAATTTATTAATAAAAACACAAACTTATGGTGGTACTCACGTCCTCTCTCATTGGGGCGCATATTGATGATACTCTCTTGGTTCTTAATATCCGCTTCTAAGAACATGATTATGTCCTGTGTCGGACCACATCCCTCAAACTCTCAAAACATTTGTCCTTCATTCTCTCCCCTTGCAGTATACATTCACACTCTGGGAACCTCCTCATCCAATGGGTCAGACCATAGCCTTCACTCCACTCTCATTGGGTTAGCCTCTCATTGGGTTAGCCTATCACCCTTTGACCTCAGGCCGTAAACTGCAAGCACCTGCGGGGCATAAAGACCCTCTCACTTTTCGTATCAATAGACACACACACACAATATTGGGACGGAGGATCGCTTACTAGTGTGCAACACATCTCTACCCTTAGTGAAACAGAGCAAAAACAGGACATCACAGTATTGCTTCTGGTTTACTCCTTTGAAACATTAGCTGTTAATTCTGCAAGGTAAATCCTTTATAGCTTTGCATGGAATAGTGCCACGTTCTTGTGTTCTGACTTCTGTAAAGTCGGAGGTGACGGGGTCCGAGTGCTCGCCGGTTGCTAAGGGCCATACCCTGGCGCTCCACTCCCCTAGGGTGGCCTGGGCTAGGCTTACCAGGGTATAAAGTTGCCTAGATGTCTACTCGAGTCAAGCCCATAAGCATTTGGCCCCGAATGGTTTGGACCATTAAGGCCAAATGCTTCTGTTTGTGCACATTTGGAAAGAAGTCCTTGGAACCTAGAAATGCATTGGAAATATTGTGGCTGTGAATGGCCTTGGGATATTGTTGGAGTTCCTAATACAGCTTGTCTAGTTCAACAGAAGTCAATCCCTTGTCACTGTAAATGGCCAAAGCATGAACAATATTATTTACAACATATGAGGATCCGCAATAAGCAGCACATGTAGGCGCAGGTGTGGAAATAATGTGCTAGGCTCTTCACTCGCTCAACCCTACATCAGTTGGAACATTAGGTTGAGTCGGACAGGACACGACGCGTAAAAGCCGAAAATTGTCAAATGGATTTGCTTTTGGGCAGGCTTTATTTTGTCTCTACGTATTACAGCAAACCGGCGTTGATCTTGTTTAATAGAGGGGTAGGATAGGTAGAGAACTAATAGCAACAGGCCCATCTAGAAATTGGGACATGCACCAATCAGGGGGTTTCTCAAACGAATGCAGATTCGTCAGTCCTATCCCAATTAAATGTGAACCAACCTCCAGCACATCTTTGGAAGTGTAGACAGTGGAGAGACATTACAAGTGAGGGAGGTTTTTGAAACCTAGATACTTTTATGGGCAGGTGGATAGTGCTGTGTGAGGCGTGGGTTCAGCGAAGTGTGTTATGTGGCGGTCATCTCAGCATGAGATCTAATTGGATTTCCTCCAAAAGGTTTTCTAAGCCTGGCAGAGCGCCCCAAAGACTATGCAACTGGTGTTTAAACAGGATGTAAAGCGTGTGACTCTGATCAGATGCCCTCATTGTTCTAAAATGGGAAAAAAACAGCTTCAGGTGCCAAGCCACGAGGTGCCTGGCACACAAATATTCCAGAGTGTTCCAACTGGAGCTGTTCAGGTTGGCTGTGCGGGATTGCGAACTTCAAGCTGATCAAGACATGAATAGGTTGGAAGTGTAGCCCGTGATATTTTGTGAGGGACACAGGAGTGAAAATGGAGCTGGCTGGAGCTACTGCACTGTAGACTACTTTGATACCCCCCATAATCTAATTTTAATTTGTGTAAGCTGGGTTGTCAATTTACTGTGCGGCTTTGCAACACCTGGCTTTGCAAATGGGGCTGTTACCTGTAGATGTGTGACACTTGGGTGACGTTTCTCGCATTAGCTCTTTGATCAAGCAGGTTTATTATAAAGTAAAATCCCCCGTTCTGTCTGGGCATGTTACTAAGTTTCTCTTCCTTTTGGTGTTAGAATTCCTTCTCTGTTGACATATGCTAGAAGAGTGCCTTTTCCACAGCCAGGTTTTGTGCAGGATCAGTAGCTGAGTACTACTGTAAGCATTTCTACAAGTACAGCTAATAAACAATTCTCTGCATAATGTTAAAAGAATATTCAGATATCTGTATGAAAGACATACTTGGTAAGAATACACGTAATCGCTAATGTATTATGTACTTTTGAAAAGTCCTTAATGCTCTTTTTACAAAAACAAATTACTTGTCATCGTCTCACCTTTTCCCAAATATTTGAAAATGCGGCCACTTTGTGTGTGGGCCAGACCCTGTTATTAAGCTAATAAAGAAAGACTAATGCTCAGCTGGTGCTGTTCATGCGCATACCTGTAATCTATGCAGGCTATGCCACTTTCCCTAGGTTTCCATCATGTTCCTTATTTCGACTGAACTGTGGAGTCTAGAACATCATTAGGGAATGACACTTAACAGAAACCCTGCACTGTCGAAACTGGTGCTCAGGCTCTTCTTGAGGGCAATTTAGCTTGTTCATATGTGTGTCCACCTAAAGTCCCACGCCTGAAACTAGGGTCATTTTGTTTTTTCAGCTTACCTTGGATTTACCATCTAGAGTGCTAGAGCTCACCTTTACATTGTTCTCAAGTTAAAGACTATCAGCCAGATTCATCAAAGTAAATTCGGCTCGCAAAGGGCCAAATTCTGAGAATCTGGCCCTTTGCGAGCGCTATTTTTGCATTTGGGATTCATCATCCCAAATGCAAAAATCGCAATTCTAGAAATCGCTAAATTGCAATTAATTCCATTTGAGGAATCTCAATTTGAGATTCCTTCAATGCAATTCATGAACCATTTAAAAATTGCAAATTCCCAATCTGGGGCCGCTATTTATCGCGAAGTCTAACTACGTGGTAAATAGCGAAAACTTAGAAAAATGCTTATTAGTGCATTTTTCTAAGTTGTATGTTACACACACACATGTCCTTTGGACATGTGTGTGCGCAACACCAGGGTACATTGCCATTTCAGGGGTGCTAGAGGGTGTCCTTTGGACACCCATGGCACCCTTGAAATTGCTTCCTTATTTGCGATTCGCTAATTGCTAATCGCAAATAAGGAATGACTCCCCATTCATTCCTATGGGCCTTTAGGCTCATAGGAATGAATGGGAAAGCCATTCATTATTTGCGATTAGCAATTAGCGAATCGCAAATAAGGAAGCTGTAGATATCGCATAAAATATTGCGATTTCTACATGCGTCCCGTTTTGCGAGTCTTTAATAGCGATTCCTTAAAATTCGCTATTTGGGACTCTCAAAACGTTACTTTGATGAATCTAGGGGTATGTTGCCTGCCTGGTCAACAGCTACTTGGTGAGATCGTCTCTGCTAAACCTAAATCTGCACTCATTTACAAAGGTGCTCCCTGTCGGCCCCTCAGAGTAGGAGAATACATTATATATCAACATTTTTCTCCAGGCTGGGTCAATATTACATCACTTTATGTTTTGGACAAATTGTTAAAAATAATGCAAATTTTCTATTTCTAAAAGATTTCTTCATATGACCTCAGTTTAGCATTGGGAAGTTGCCTTGTAAGGATAAGACAGTCTCCCTAGAATCTAGTGTCTATATCCAAAGAAGTCTTTATTATTGCAAGATTCACAACCACTATACAAAGTTCATTATTCAAACAGTATGAGAAATATGTTTACATTTGTTGTGCTGTCCATGTAGACTAATGTTGTTTGAAAAGGACGCCACAGAGAATAATTAGCAGTGCAGTAGTAATGGTGAATCGGGGTATGTTGTTGAGACGAGAAATTATTAATTTATTTCTAATTAGCTCATAGTTGAATATGAAAATATATATAAATAATACACTCACTCACTCCACTGGTCTCCCCTGGTGACGTTGATGCGTGTGGTATGATGTTATTTCTTTAAGAGGCTCCAACAGGCCTTATATATCAAGGATCTGTTCAAATTTCCTTTCTACAAAATAAAATGGTATTTTCACTTATAATAACCAAACTACAGCACATTTTATTGTGAATTATTTATCCTTATCTTACAAAGTGTTGAACCTTATTTTGCCTGCAGAAGTGAAAATATTTACAACAAGGGGTGGTGAGGGACAGAGTCTCTGAATTAAGCAGAAAGCTCTCACCCAGTCAAGAGATCAGGGCTAGATCCAACCCCGGTAGCTTGTCTCCTTTCTGGTGAAGAATTGGCTTGGTAGTTTGGTCTGCCCTGTTCCCATGATGCACTGGGCCAGGGACAGACTAATTTGCATATAGCCAGGTTCTGAGCTGGGATGGGGCAGTGAGATAAATAACGGTGATGGATCAAGCCCTGATCTTTGGACTGGGTAAGAGTGGTCTGCTTAATTCAGACACTCTGTTCATCACCACCCCCTTTTCTGTATCAATTTTGGCCACTATAGGTGTGGCAGGGTATACTCAGACATGAGTCCCTTTCTCACTGCTCCATCAGGATTCAAGCAAGCCGGGCCGAAGAGGCTGAAATGCCAGAAACCGGTCCCCGGTAGCTTGTCTCCTTTCTGGTGAAGAATTGGCTTGGTAGTTTGGTCTGCCCTGTTCCCATGATGCACTGGGCCAGGGACAGACTAATTTGCATATAGCCAGGTTCTGAGCTGGGATGGGGCAGTGAGATAAATAACGGTGATGGATCAAGCCCTGATCTTTGGACTGGGTAAGAGTGGTCTGCTTAATTCAGACACTCTGTTCATCACCACCCCCTTTTCTGTATCAATTTTGGCCACTATAGGTGTGGCAGGGTATACTCAGACATGAGTCCCTTTCTCACTGCTCCATCAGGATTCAAGCAAGCCGGGCCGAAGAGGCTGAAATGCCAGCAACCGGTCCCCGGTAGCTTGTCTCCTTTCTGGTGAAGAATTGGCTTGGTAGTTTGGTCTGCCCTGTTCCCATGATGCACTGGGCCAGGGACAGACTAATTTGCATATAGCCAGGTTCTGAGCTGGGATGGGGCAGTGAGATAAATAACGGTGATGGATCAAGCCCTGATCTTTGGACTGGGTAAGAGTGGTCTGCTTAATTCAGACACTCTGTTCATCACCACCCCCTTTTCTGTATCAATTTTGGCCACTATAGGTGTGGCAGGGTATACTCAGACATGAGTCCCTTTCTCACTGCTCCATCAGGATTCAAGCAAGCCGGGCCGAAGAGGCTGAAATGCCAGAAACCGGTCCCCGGTAGCTTGTCTCCTTTCTGGTGAAGAATTGGCTTGGTAGTTTGGTCTGCCCTGTTCCCATGATGCACTGGGCCAGGGACAGACTAATTTGCATATAGCCAGGTTCTGAGCTGGGATGGGGCAGTGAGATAAATAACGGTGATTGATCAAGCCCTGATCTTTGGACTGGGTAAGAGTGGTCTGCTTAATTCAGACACTCTGTTCATCACCACCCCCTTTTCTGTATCAATTTTGGCCACTATAGGTGTGGCAGGGTATACTCAGACATGAGTCCCTTTCTCACTGCTCCATCAGGATTCAAGCAAGCCGGGCCGAAGAGGCTGAAATGCCAGAAACCGGTCCCCGGTAGCTTGTCTCCTTTCTGGTGAAGAATTGGCTTGGTAGTTTGGTCTGCCCTGTTCCCATGATGCACTGGGCCAGGGACAGACTAATTTGCATATAGCCAGGTTCTGAGCTGGGATGGGGCAGTGAGATAAATAACGGTGATGGATCAAGCCCTGATCTTTGGACTGGGTAAGAGTGGTCTGCTTAATTCAGACACTCTGTTCATCACCACCCCCTTTTCTGTATCAATTTTGGCCACTATAGGTGTGGCAGGGTATACTCAGACATGAGTCCCTTTCTCACTGCTCCATCAGGATTCAAGCAAGCCGGGCCGAAGAGGCTGAAATGCCAGAAACCGGTCCCCGGTAGCTTGTCTCCTTTCTGGTGAAGAATTGGCTTGGTAGTTTGGTCTGCCCTGTTCCCATGATGCACTGGGCCAGGGACAGACTAATTTGCATATAGCCAGGTTCTGAGCTGGGATGGGGCAGTGAGATAAATAACGGTGATGGATCAAGCCCTGATCTTTGGACTGGGTAAGAGTGGTCTGCTTAATTCAGACACTCTGTTCATCACCACCCCCTTTTCTGTATCAATTTTGGCCACTATAGGTGTGGCAGGGTATACTCAGACATGAGTCCCTTTCTCACTGCTCCATCAGGATTCAAGCAAGCCGGGCCGAAGAGGCTGAAATGCCAGAAACCGGTCCCCGGTAGCTTGTCTCCTTTCTGGTGAAGAATTGGCTTGGTAGTTTGGTCTGCCCTGTTCCCATGATGCACTGGGCCAGGGACAGACTAATTTGCATATAGCCAGGTTCTGAGCTGGGATGGGGCAGTGAGATAAATAACGGTGATGGATCAAGCCCTGATCTTTGGACTGGGTAAGAGTGGTCTGCTTAATTCAGACACTCTGTTCATCACCACCCCCTTTTCTGTATCAATTTTGGCCACTATAGGTGTGGCAGGGTATACTCAGACATGAGTCCCTTTCTCACTGCTCCATCAGGATTCAAGCAAGCCGGGCCGAAGAGGCTGAAATGCCAGAAACCGGTCCCCGGTAGCTTGTCTCCTTTCTGGTGAAGAATTGGCTTGGTAGTTTGGTCTGCCCTGTTCCCATGATGCACTGGGCCAGGGACAGACTAATTTGCATATAGCCAGGTTCTGAGCTGGGATGGGGCAGTGAGATAAATAACGGTGATGGATCAAGCCCTGATCTTTGGACTGGGTAAGAGTGGTCTGCTTAATTCAGACACTCTGTTCATCACCACCCCCTTTTCTGCAGAAGTGAAAAGGCCTTAAAAGTTACCTGCATAGGCAACATTATTAGAAAGATCACTTATTGAAACATATCGATCATTAGTAATTGAAAATACAAAGTAAGGGAAGTTTTAAACCCCATGCAAAATATTATACTATCTGGAAACCCATTTACTCTGAACTGTAAATTTGCCATTGCTTGATCACTTCTGTGTACCTTAGGTTAAATATGTTACATGAAAATTTGGTTTATATCCATTCCAGAAAATGTGGCACCTTTTTAATATGCAAAGCAGCGTTTTTTGCACTTAGAAGATTAATCAGCCTAATTAAGTAAACATTTAAACCGTTGTTTTCTTACCCTTGTAGACTTTATGCTGGCTCAGGCCAGTCGGGCCCCAAAAATATGGGGGAGAGTATACAGACTCAACTTCATTTCTTTACACAAGGATATCAAATACATTTTATTTTTGTTTTCTAAAGCTTGAGTAAGTAAAAAATACCCTAGAATAATACGTCTATCCAAAAAAGTCTGCTAAATAAAATTCGTTTTTAGGAAAATCCCTCGTATCCAACGTATAGTCATTAAAAACCAGTTTATGCATGACTCTGAAGCTTCAATTTTGCTTAATACCAAATTGTGAATATTCGTTTGGTTTCTCTTATTTTTAGTGAGCTTTTTTTTAACATCACACTGGGCTCTCCCTTGTATAAGAATAGGGCCATTTACCTAATGGATAATTTTATCCTACCAATATTTCAAACTTGAAAGGGGGGGTGGACGGAGAGAATTACCTTAAGAATCTTTGCACGTAATCTCCTGTTGGATTGTTTAAAGGTGGCAGCAAACACATTCCCTGTATTTACAAGATCACGTTTGAGCATGATAGCATAAAACATATGCGTTAGACCTAAGAAAGAGAACTAATGGACTGTGTTGATAAACTCAATCTAAAACCGGAACTAACGTGTGAAAAGATAAGTCACTGAAATGTGTGTGTGTGTGTGTGTGTGTGCATATTAGTGCATGTGCCTGCCTCTGTCTGCATATGTCCACAAGCAAGCATAGCTTTTGTGTCACTGTGTTCATCTCATGCATGTAACTGTATGTGCATTTGCTTCTGTACTTCCCTCACTATGTGACAGCCTGCCTTCTTGTCAATTTTTGCATTTCTGTGCCAATGTCTGTCTCCATACCGCAACTATATTCCTGCAGACAAATCGCACTCCTCCAAAACGTGCTACTTACTCGTCACCAAACATGACACACACACTGTAAATGTGCTCTCCTCTTCCCAATACCAATAGCACTAGTCGATTGAGTAAGCAAGGCCATTCATTCTCAACCCACATTAAAAAAAATAAAAATCTGTTAAAACGAGCGTGAGCTTTCAATTGAGTCATGCTTTTAATTTTTTTTATTTTACCGAACTTTGCTTTCTGTATCGTTCGGGGAAAAATCTATTTTGTAAGGTCTGCACGACATTCTGCCCAACGGCCGGTTTCATTGGATGGTTACTTTAACCAGTGGAGACAATTGAAAGGACGGTCATTTAGTGGACCAGGTATTCTTTAGCTTCCACTTGGTGCAAAGTTTGAGAGCAGATGCACTCTCTAGAGTATATTTGCCCCCTAGTAGGATGTGATATTCAGGTTAATGGCTAGCGTGATTTTAGTTCTGTTATGCTAGTGTGCCGTTAGGATTTCCTAACTCCTGTAGAAGTAAAAGAGCTATTTGCCAAGCAAGTCATATTGTTTGTCTGTTCCATAATTCTGCTTAATGTGGATTAATAGAGGCTTTGGCTGTGAACTGGAAAAGCTCTTCCCAAGTGGCCACTGATCTCGGACTGCCCGAGCCAAGTAACCCATGGAGGCATAGGTCCTTCCAGACTGGTTAAGCCAGGCGCCTGTAGTTAGGGCTTTCTTCCTGTCTCGTGATCCAGGATTCAACGGATCTGTTCAGAGGCATGTACAGGAATGAATTTGCATGTAGGGATTTGGAGGATAGTAGTCACTCGCATCCAGGCGGCTTCCGCAATTGACCTCTCACCAATATGGCCATTGTTCGGGGAGTGCACAGGGTAAATGTGAACTAAGCTATTGGCTCAAAAAATTAATTTGATGTGTATACTTTGAAAGGCAGGTGTGGATCGAGGTGGAGAGCGTCAAGAAAGTGTTATTGAGTCTTTTCCTTGTGAATGTTGTGTATATGATGTTTAAAGTGTGCATCATCGGATCTCACCCATGTCTACTTTTCTGTTGCAGGTGAGGAAGCGCAGTTTGAGATGGACATCTAAAACTTGCCTTGACTGAACGAGTTATCCTCCCAAGATCGGGCCTCGGCTTGTGGACCCCGATGCCACATAATAAGCTTTTTAGAGTTAGCCCATGCTTTCTATCCGAGTGATCTCGTTCACCAGGAAGGGCAGACCCATCTAATCCTACTACCAACAGGGAACGGCCAAATACTGGGCCCAGGTTGAAGGAGTAGAGACGGAGTCGCATGTGTGTATATAGAGGAGAGCGCCCGCCACAGGCGAAGACCTATTGGGAGCTCTTGCAGTGTTTTTTTTTATTATTATTATTTCAATTTTCTCAATCTTTGGTATTCAGTGATTAACAACACATTAACTGTAATGGAAAGGGAGAAATAAAAATTGGATGTAATTATCTGATTGTGGGAATTAAAACTGTGTCTGTACTTTTGATTTCTTCTACTAGCTAGGCTAACAATGCTAGGACGGGCCAGATGTTATGGAATTACCAGCAGGAGTGAGAAAAAACGCAGACTGCCAGTTTTGCGTCTGTGTATCATACTGGGAACTTCAGAATTTCTCCGTGAAGGAGGCGAGCAATGACGCACTCGTTCGGGGGTGCTGGAGTATTATTAACGAGGGTGGGTCTGCTCATACATGTAATAGAGAATAGGGTGTGTGTTTGAGGATGGGACGGTGAATGTATGGCGGTGTCAGTGAAGTGTGTGTGAGAATAAGATACATATGTTAAATTCAAGTGTATGAGATGGTGAAAGTAGATGATGTGATGGTGCATGTTATGTGTCATTATAAATATCATGATGTTTCCATGAGAAACGTGAATCATTTTTGTATGTATATAAGGAATGTGTATGAGATGGAACATTGGATGACGCCATGATGTATATACAGGTTTGATCAAGTGTAGCACTTTGAGGAACAAAAACACAATGTGGTACAATTAAAATTTCAGTTCTGTCCGACAACGTTCCACCACGAGGGGGTGAGACGTGGTTGCTGCTTAAAAGAGAAGGTTGGTGAATTGATAAGTCTTTCACATACTCGATTAGATGGATTTTCCTTATGATTTTCAGGAAAACACAAAGGCTTCTATTGAACTGGAATAAAGCAGCTGCCATTAACCACATAGACGGCAAGGGCGTGTTGACTACAAAAATATCGAGGCTAGCTATGCTTGGAGAACATTAGTACTTTATAAGATGCTAGGGAAAAATACTGAAAACTGCTATGCACAAAGTTTATTTTTAAAATAACTTTGACCTTTTTGAAAGCTGTTTGCATTAGTATGAAGGTAATATAAATCAGAAAGTGTACTCAAAATGTTTGTTGTTGAACATGTTTGTTATGTGATTTGCTTCTTATGAAGAAGCAATTCTGAAGCACCTTGATTCAGTTTATTTATTTATTTATTTTGATATGGAACTCCAACGGAGGTCCACTGAAAGACACAGACCGATTAAAAGAGACATACTTTGCATTTGATACAAAATTCTTCATTTATGCATAGCTGCCCCCTAAAGAAATCCGTATATCGAACATACTGCATGATGTGCAAATAGTGCAATAAATACATGAGACAAATCCAATAGCCAACCATCGGGTGTTTCGACATAAGAATAAAATTGCTATTAAAAGTTACTTAATAAATAGTCCGAAATGTTTTAAAAAATTGGTATATCTAATAACAAACCATTTCATTTGGAGGAGACTGAACCAATGAACGGGCCTCCTGTCCGAGTTAATATTAAATGTGATAAATCATGGCTTTAAAAACACATGCCTGGCCCTTTGCAGCTCCGAACACACAAATAAAACATGATTAAGATCTTGGATTTGTAAATAACATAATTCACAGATTCTCTTCTCCCTTGGTATTGTATCCCAGATACCAGTAAATTCTCAGTAGGAGTATCAGCCTTATAATCCTGTGAGGAATATTCCAAGTTAGATAAGGTTGTGTTTCATTCCCCAGGGCACTCCCACAGACCACCTCATTACTGGTCCTGGACTGACTTAAAGTCGTATCTCTCATCTTGAGCTTTTTGATATGCATAATATACAAAAAATTATGATTTGATAATTTAGGTAGACAATGAAAATATATAAATAATTGAAAGGTCTTTCCGTGGGTTTGCTTTACTTTATATGGGCGAGAGCCTTTAACGTCATGGATATGATAAATTACTAATATATCATATCAGAAAAACATATGAAAAAATTATGGTCTGGAATGCAGCCTACGCAATTGGCAGTGGCTGAGAAAGATTTACCCATTTCTTTCATCACTTTGCTGTTTTTTGTAGTAGTAGCTATATGTGAAAGAAGTATGCCCAGTCTTGTGTCCTATGCTGTATGTACCACAGGGCACCGTCTGAACATCCTTCACATCCACTCTAGTTTTACTTGTCTTCCCGTCTGCATCGGGCCTGCTTCTCTATCGATCATTAATGGCTGAGATTAATTCAACCCGTTTTCTTGTCTCCTTGCTAGTTGAATTACAAATGGCAGCACATGGGAAATAAACGCACTGTCATAATCGTTTCATACTTGGCTGGGGAAGGGCAATCTCTTGTATGACGTGTACCTTTTCTTTAAGGCGGTCTCGATCTTAAACCACACATACACTCCCCGACCCCCCCAAACATACATGTGCCAGACCCAAATGGTAAACCTCTGAAAACCCTATGGGCAAGCAGGAGAATGAGGACCACCAGCGCCCATTAGGCGCTCACTGGAAGTGTGCACGCAGCGGGAGTATTCAAGGCCCGGTATAACCCTTCCATGTAGTTATGTGAGCAGTGGTAGTAGATAGAGCAGAGCTGCTGGTGCTCATTGTAGCTATCCGTGTTCAGAACAGAGTTGCAGGGTCACTGCTCAATTAGAAGTCCATCATCTCCTTGTGTTTGCTTTGTTCACTCCAAGTTGGCAGGGTATACCCAGTGTTGGAAAGGGAATCTTAGGGCTGGACGAGCGCGGTCGAGAGGCCTCCTGGTGAGGTTCCTCTACTAGGATCGTACAGACGAGCAATCACCCCCCTACAGATGGAGACCACACAAAGATAGGTTCTTAAAGTTTTTATCAATACTTTAAGGCAGGTTAACGTAACGATACAGGAATACGGGGATCCTTTCTAGTTTAGTCTCTGAGGGACGGGGGTAGCGGGACAGTCTTGGTACCGGCCTGGTACAGGGATACCCTGCGCTCAGCTCTCAATCCTCGAGCCGGGGGGTTCTTCGGTATGGGCCGTGGCAGCGCCAGCAGGGTTCCAGAGATGGTTTCACAAAAATGGGCCGCGGCAGCGCCAGCAGGGCTCCAGAGATGGTTTCACAAAGATGGGCCGCGGCAGCGCCAGCAGGGCTCCAGAGATGGTTTCACGAAGATGGGCCGCGGCAGCGCCAGCAGTGCTCCAAAGATGGTTTCACGAAGATGGGCCGCAGCAGCGCCAGCAGGGCTCCAAAGATGGATTCACGAAGATGGGCCGCGGCAGCGCCAGCAGGGCTCCAAAGTGGTTACGGGTTCCACGCGGATGAGTTCGTCTCGGTGTCTCTCGACTCCAGGATACAACTCCCGACCTGCTCTGGGGCTGCCCCAGTTATAGGTCTGGCGTCCTTTGATGTCCGGACCCTCGCACCTGTAGGTCGGAGGGGCCGGTATGTGCGGGTCCAGACACCCAGCAGGGGGGTGGAGCCAGCGCCCAGGGAGGCCGAGGGCGATCGAAACCAGGCGGCAGGGGACGGTTGGAGGACCATCAAAACTCTTTCCTCCATTGATCCGTCAAGTGGCCTCGTCACCCCCTGGTCGGATCGTGGTGCCTCGATGTCAGGGCTTCGCTGGGGCTGGGGTTGGGCCGAGGCCACGAGGCCTGGTCGTGGAGGGCCCAAGATGGAGTCTGGGTCTGAGATGGTGGCCCGGGATAGTGTTTGGACCAACCGAGGGTGTTGAGGAGAGGTTGTCGAGTTCCAACGGGGGAGAGCTGGGGGCTGCCCGGAGGGGCGGCTCTTATGGAGGGTGGATGGTGCTGCTCTCGGCCGTGGAACAGGGGTCGAGGTAGTTCGGGACCTGCCATGAGGGAGAAGTGGGACCACGCCAAGAGGCCGTGTCCAACACACGTCCCCCCCCAGCTGAAGGCAGGGAGAGTCACCCATCTTCTTGGGTATTCTCCTCGTCGAGGCGGAAGAAGCGGGACAGGCCGTCTGCATTGGCGTGGTCGTTGCCTGGGCGATGTTCCACAGTGAAGTCCATCCCTTGCAGGGGGATGGACCAACGCAACAGCTTCGGATTCTCCCCTCGCATCTGCATCAGCCACCACAGAGGTCGGTGGTCAGTTTGTACCCGGAAGTGGGTACCGAAGAGATAGGGCCGGAGTTTCTTGAGGACCCACACCACGGTGAAGGCCTCCCGCTCAATGGTGCTCCAGCGCTGTTCTCGGGCCAGCAGGCGTCGGCTGATGAAGGCCACCGGCTGATCAATTCCCTCGGTGTTGACTTGCAAGAGAACCGCCCCAATGCTGTGATCGGAGGCATATGTTTGCACTATGAGTTCCCGGCTGTAATCGGGGGCTTGGAGCACGGGGGCGGTGCACATCGCTGTCTTGAGGGCCTCAAAGGCGGTCTGACACTCAGAGGTCCAGTGCACCTTCTGTGGTTGTCTCTTGGAAGTGAGTTCCGTGAGGGGGCCCACATTACTGCCATAGTTCTTTATGAAGCGCCGGTAATATCCAGTGAGCCCCAGGAAGGCTCGGACCTCCGTCTTGGTGACCGGGGGCTCCCAGGTCATGATGGCGTCGATCTTGGGTTGGAGGGGGGCCACCTGGCCACTTCCCACTTGGTGCCCCAGGTAGGTCACAGAGCTTTGGCCAATCTGGCACTTGCTGGTTTTTATTGTTAATCCGGCCCGGCGGAGGGCGGCCAGGACCTCCCGGAGGTGTTGGAGGTGTTCAGCCCAGTGGAGGCTGTACACCGCGATATCGTCCAGGTAGGCGGCGCTGAACTCCTCGAGCCCCGCCAGCACCTTATTCACTAGTCTCTGGAACGTGGCGGGGGCGTTTTTCATTCCGAAGGGCATTACCCGGAAGTGGTAGTGGCCATCGGGGGTGGAGAACGCGGATCGCTCCTAGGCGCCTGGAATGAGTCCGATCTGCCAGTAGCCCACGGTCAGGTCGAAGGTGCTCAGGTAACGGGCTGCCCCCAGGCGGTCAATCAGTTCATCCGCCCGGGGGATGGGGTGAGCATCTGTTCTGGTGACGGCGTTCAGACCCCGGTAGTCCACACAAAACCTGAGTTTGGGGGCAACGCCAGGGGCGGCGGCCTTGGGGACCAGGACAACAGGACTGGCCCATGGACTGTCAGAGGGTTCGACCACCCCCAGAGCCAGCATTTTGGACACTTCTGACTGGATGCAGGCTCGCACTCGATCGGGAACTCGGTAGGCCCGGTGCCGCACAGGCTGGCTATCCCCCGTGTCGACGTCGTGGAGGCACCACGGGGTAACCCCGGGGGTGAGAGAGAATAGATTGGCAAATTGTCTCAATAGTTCTTGGCAATCTTGGCGTTGTTCTGGGGTCAGTGTGGAAGATAGGTTGACTCCTTCCACGGAGCCGTCTTGTTCGAGGGTATTCAGGAGGTCTGGTAGAGGCTCGGAGTCATCTTCAGCCCCACTGTCGGTAGCCATCAGGAGGCTAAGTTCGGAGCGGACAAAGTGAGGCTGGAGTCTGTTCGCGTGTAGGACCCGGAGGGGGTTCCTAGGGGACTCCATGTCCACTAGGTAGGTGACGGGGCTCTTGCGCTCCACCACCTTGAAGGGCCCGGTCCATTTGTCCTGGAGGGCACATGGTTCAACCGGGGACATGACCCAGACCCGCTGTCCCGGCTCGAACTCAATGGACGAGGCGTTTTGATCATACCAACGTTTCATGTCTTCTTGACTGGCTTCGAGGTTGGCCTTGGCAAGTTCTCGGAACCGCCTAGTCTGGTTCCGGAGGGTCAGGAGGTACGGGTACACATCAGGGGGAGAATCTTGGGCGGTCACCTCCCATCCATCTTTGACCAAGCTTAGGGGACCCTGGACGGGGTGTCCGTACAATAGTTCGAAGGGGCTGAACCCCAGGGACTTCTGGGGGACCTCCCGGTAGGCGAAGAGGAGGCAGGGCAGCAACACGTCCCACTGGCGTCGTAAGGGCTCCTTTAGGCCCATGATCATCCCCTTGAGGGTGCGATTGAAGCGCTCTACCAGTCCGTTCCCTTGGGGGTGGTACGGGGTCGTAAATTTGTACGTGACCCCGCATTGCTGCCATAGAGACTTCATGTATCGGGAGATGAAGTGCGTGCCCCAATCACGGACGACTTCTCGGGGGAAGCCCACCCGGGAGAAGATCCCCATCAAGGCCCGGCCCACCACGGGAGCCGTCACGGTCCGGAGAGGGATGGCTTCGGGATAACGGGTGGCATGGTCTACCAGGACAAGGATGAACCGGTGGCCTTGTGATGTCCGGGGCTCCAGGGGCCCCACGAAGTCGATTCCCACCCGCTCGAAGGGAGTGTTGACGACTGGGAAAGGTTGCAGGGGGACTTTTAGTTTTCCGCCGCTCTTCCCGCTGGCTTGGCAGTTGGGGCAAGTTCGGCAGTGGTTGGTCACATCGTTTCTCATCCCGGGCCAGTAGAAGTGGGTCACCAGGCGGCTGTAAGTTTTGTCCTGCCCCAGGTGCCCGGCGAGGGGCACATCATGTGCCAGTTCCAAGAGGAAGTCTCTGAATCGGAGGGGAACTACCAGCACCCGGCTGGCCCCTAGCTCGGCAATCTTCTGTTCGCTGTAGAGGAGCTCATTGTCCCAATAGACCCAGTGTGCCCCCGAGGCAGCCCCGGTGCTCTGGGCTGCGGCTTGCTGTCGGATCCCCTCGAGGGTGGGACATGTTTTTTGTTCTTGACGGAACTGTTCTCGAGTGGGGCCACCTTCTTGGCGCCACTGGGCCAGTTCCGGGAGGTCGCTGAGCGGGGCATATTCTTCACAGTTGGGCCCCGGTGAACCGGGTTCAGGGGTGGTGTCTTCGGTGACGACTAGCGGTGGAGGCTCGGGCCACTCCGGTTCTTCGGTGGCGGTGATGGCTCGGGTGGCCATGGATCGGGTTGTCGCACAGACCCATTCAGGAAGGCCAAGCATCCCCAGGTGCTCCCTCCGCTCGACGCCAGCCCAGAGGGAACTCTCGAGGTCGTTCCCGAGGAGGCAGTCTACCGGGGCATCGTCTCGGACAGTCACTTTCAGCATGCCTGATACTCCTCCCCATTCAAAGGGGACGCGGGCCATCTGGCACAGGCTCTCGGAATTGTCCGCGGACCGTACTGGACACAGTACATCGGGCAAAATTTGATCTGGAGTCACCAGGTGGCAACGGACGGCCGTTACACGGGCCCCTGTGTCGCGGAGGGCTTCGGCCCGGTGTCCATTAATGGTGACCCACTAGCTGTACTTCTGGGTGTTGGCCGGGATTGAGGTCCGGGGGACCATGTCTCTTTCTCCCAGACATACCAGGGACATGGCTGCGGGCTCCCACTCGGGCTGGTCTTGTTCATAGTCTTCTGCTTCTTCTTCGCCCTGTTCTTCCCCCAGGGAGGCGGCGGCGATCTGGCGGTTTTGTGGACCCGTGGGGTTGGATGGCTGGTTTCTGGGACAGTTGGGGTCATTGGTGTAATGACCGGGTCGCTGGCGTTTGTGGCAGATGTTCGAGCGGGGCCCCGGCCATGCAGGGGGGGGCTCCTCTTCCGGTTAGGAGAGGGGAAGTGTTGGTGGGGGCCACCGTGGTGAAGTCCCTGCCCCGGCCCTGGCCTCCTCCTCCGCCGCCTCGCTGATGGTGGGATCGCTGGTGAGCTCGGCCTTGGTCGCCCATCCCGTTCCGGGGGACCCGGGTGCTTTCCAACCGATCAGCTTCGATGGCGAGTTTACGTGGCTCGGTCAGTTTGCTGTCGAGGAGATGCTGCCTGAGTTTGACGAAACAGTTGTTGGAGAGGTGTTCCCACACAATGAGGTTGAACAACTGTTCGTAGGTGGTGACTTGGCTGCCCTTGATCCACCCCTCTAAGGCTCTACTATAGAAGTTCACATACTCCACCCAGGTGGTACCGGGGATCCTCTTACAGTCTCGGAATCGCTGCCGGTACATCTCGGGAGTGAGTCCATAGCGAGTGAGGAGGGCGGCTTTCATGTGTTCGTAGGAGGTCATCTCGGCGTCGGGGAGCTGAAGCAGGGCGTCTCTCACCTCATTGACGAACCTCCCCCACAACCCGGCACCCCAGTCTTTTTGTGGGACTCGGTGTGAGGTCATGGCTACCTCGTAGGCTTTAAACCACTGCTGGATGTCGTCGTTTTTATAGTACTCTCGGACGACATCTTTGGGGATGTGGACCTTGGTGTCTGTAGCGGTAGGGGGGCCCGTTTTGTTTCCTAATCTCCAGTTCTTTTAGGTTTAAAGTATTTTATTGCAGCACCAAAAGAAAAAGGAAACAATACAAACAAATATTCACGGGTGTCCCACCGGAAATAGTGCAAACAGTTTGTTACAGACTTGCAATCCGCTCGTATAGGGTGTTGGGCACACCATGCTCCGGTTCCTTATGGCGAGTGTACCTGCGGGTGGGACAAACCAAAAAAGAAAAACAATACCCTCTCAACCAACTGCCTTCCTCCCTTCCCTCCCCCCACCCTCTGTACTGTGCTAACGATCTCTCCTCTCCCCACCATAGCAGCATAGTCATCCGTTATTCCCTCCTAGGTATCACCTCAGGCAGTTCAGGTGGACGGGGCTGACTGGGACGTCAGTCGTAGCAGTCTGAGGTATCTAGGACAGGTAATTTCCCTAAATTCTGACTGTAATACTGTATGGAATGGCAGCCACAGCTCTTCAAATGTGTCCACATCCCCCGCCACCACCAGGGACATCTTCTCCATGCCTAGGACATGACACAATCTATGTAGCCAACCAACAACAGTAGGGAGCGTGGTAGTGCGCCAGTGAATGAGTATATTCTGAATCGCCGAGCCCAAGGCAATCGCTATCTGCCTACCTTTCTTAGATCTTAGTGGGTACATCAAGCCATTTGGCAAGCCTAGCAGAACATAGGCAGGGAAGCGGGGCAATTCAATGTCAAAGCACCGGTCTATCTCATTCAACACTTTTTCCCAGTAGGGAGTCAGTAGGGGGCATTCCCATAGTATATGAGTGAGTGTGCCAGTCTGTCCACAGTCTCGCCAACAGGTCCGTGGAATGGTATGGTTCATTTTATGAAGTTTCTCGGGGGTGCGATACCAATAAGTGGATAGTTTGGTGAATGTTTCAGTGAGCCCAGAGTGATAAGCAGAGTGTCGTGCCCGGTAAGAGATGTGGTCCCAGTCAGTGTGGCTTAGCGATCGTCCCAGCTCTCGTTCCCAGCGTTCTCGTCCGAGATTGTAGATATGAAAAGTGGGGGGCTGCAAGAGTTTATAGAGATCTGAGATAAGCTTGGCGTCTGAGGAACGTGTAACTAGCCACCTTTCATAAGGAGTGAGCTTCCGGTCCGCCAAGGCACGTATCTGCGGCTGGAGCGCCCAGTGACGAGCCTGCATGTATCTCATGCGTTCCGTCTCGGGCAGGCCGAAGTCCCGGCTAAGGTCCTGGAAGGAAACGACGCCTTCCGGGCCATACATATGAAATAGGGCAGAGCACCGTGCCGCACGCCAGAGCGCAAAGGCTCCAGGTTCCATACCAGGGCTGAAGTCCGGGTTTCCGAGTATCGGCGTAAACGGGGAAGGAAAGGTGGTAAGCTCATGTTTGGAAGACACAGCATCCCACACTTGGAGCGGAACCCGTGTGACGAAAGACGCATAGAGGTTGGGAGGTCGGTGGGCTCTGCATAGGAAGGGCACTTCCTGCAGTGTTCTGCCCGCCACCGCCTGGTCCTGAAACAACCAGTGTTTATCAGATTCCCAACGACTCCACTCTACTAGGTAGCGTAGTTGTGCAGCCTGGAAATATTTGTGTAAGTCCGGTATGCCAAGCCCCCCGGACTCAGGCGCCAGCGTGGATAAGGTTCTCTTGAGCCTGGGTTTACGGCCTTGCCATACAAAGCGTGCGATATCAGACTGGGCTTGTCTGAGCCACCCCTTAGGGGGTTGTAACGGGAGGGCCCGAAAGAGATACAAGACTTGCGGTAGAAGGGTCATTTTCACTGCGGCTATTCTGCCCAGCAAAGACAATGTGCCTTTGTCCCAACGGGTCAGTTCTTCCTTCATTTTCTTGCTTAAAGCCGTGTAATTGGCTGTGACCATGGCAGGAAGAGAGGGCGCTAGAAGAATTCCTAGATAGGGCACTTGGTCCTTAGACCAGCTCAGAGGGAAAAGCCTCTGTAAGTCAGCCCTAGTGGTGTCAGACAGCGAGATGTCGAGGGCTGCTGATTTCCCAAAGTTCACTTTAAATCCTGCCACAGTCGTGAAGGTTTCCAGCTCCTCAATACAAGCAGGCAGCGACCTCCTAGGGTCGTCGAGCGTCAAGATCACGTCGTCCGCGTAGAGGCTAAGGGTGTGGACAAACTCCCCCATGCGGACGCCTGTCACATCGGGGTTCTGGCGAACCCTCTGAGCGAACGGCTCCATATAAATGGCAAAGAGCAGCGGTGATAACGGGTATCCCTGCCTGGTGCCCCCCTCTATCGCGAACTTCTGGGAGCTGCAACTGTTCACTCTCACCACTGCAGACGGGAATCTATAGCAGTTGAATATCAGGTGCCGAAATTTCTCTCCTATGCCGATTTTACACAACACTTTCTCTAGGTAAGGCCAGTGCACTCTATCGAACGCTTTCTCCGCGTCTATAGAGAGGAGCATGCGTTCCCCGGGAATCCGGGAGGCCTTCTCCAGTATGTGGGTCACCCTTTTAGTATTATCAACTGTCTGCCTGCCTGGGACAAACCCGGCCTGGTCCGGGTCAACCATACGCGGCAGGTGGAGTGCCAGGCGCGCCGCAAGGATACTGGTGTATATCTTCAGATCTACGTTCAGGAGCGAGATCGGGCGGTAGGAGCCGCACTCGGTCCGGTCCTTGCCCGGTTTAGGGATCACTGACACTGTCGCCTGAAGGAACTCCGGAGGGATAGCACCCGGTTCAGAGAACGAGTTAAACAGGCGCGTCAGCATTGGCGCCAGATCTTGGCAGAATGTTTTGTAGAAGAGAGGTATGAAACCATCGGGTCCCGGAGCTTTCCCGTGTTTGAGACGGGAAATGACCGTGACCACCTCCTCAATCCGGATCTCCCGCTCAAGATGCTGGGCCTGGTCCGGCGTGAGGGAGGGGAGAGTTACCGACTCCAGATAGTCAGTCTCGGCTTGCGGTGAGGGGGGGGACACCCGTGTAGAGATCGGCGTAGTATCTACGAAAGCCTTCCGCAATCTGGCCATCCTCCGTAACTGTTCCTCCGTTGGGAACCGATAGTTCTTTCACCCGATGTATGCGGAGCTTATTCGCGAGGAGCCGGCCACACCTGTCTCCGCCAGTATAGTATTTGTGTTTCAGGCGTAGTACTGCGTACTCCGCCCTGTCCATGTCGAGCGCGGATAGGAGCTTCCTGGCGGCCTTAAGTTGCCTCCAGACTCTAGGGGCTCCTGTCCGCTGATGCACCTGTTCCAGCTCCCTCACCTTGCGTGTAAGTTCGTCTTTTTTAAGCTGTCGGTCTCTATTCTCCGCTGAGGAGGTTGCAATAAACTCGCCGCGGAGCACCGCCTTTAAGGCGGCCCATTGTGTTGCGCGGGTGGTTTCATCGTTATCATTGTGACGCTTGTATTCGTCAATTGACTCACGGATATGTTTCACTACCGATTGTTTGTGCAGCAGAGTGTCCCTGAGACGCCAGACCCCCCGTGAGGGAGACACAGGAGGTAGTTGGAAAGTGCCCTCCACCGGGGCATGATCAGAGAGGGACAGGACCCCTATATCAGCGGCCGAGGCCAGCTCAAACATCGGACCCGTCACCAGGAGATGGTCCAGTCTCGCATAGGATTTGTGGGCGTGTGAGTAGTAAGAATAGGTACGAGTCGTAGGATGGAGGCGGCGCCATACATCATGCAGGTCCAGTTTCTCCAGGCGGGACCTAATCGAGTGTGAGAGCTACCCTGATTGCAGGCGTCTTTGCGCCGACCGGTCTAGGGACGTGTCGAAGACCATATTCAGGTCCCCTCCAATAACAATGTGTCTGTCAGGGGTAGTTGTCACTTCCTTCAGTGCCCTGTTCAAAAACTGTTCCTGATGGTCCTTGGGGCTATATATCGAGCCTACAGTGAACACCAGACCTCCCATCTTGACTCTGTAAGCTAGAAGCCTCCCCTTTTGTTCCGCTACCTTGTGTAGTATCTCCCCCTTGAACCTCCTAGACACCATGATCGCCACCCCTGCCGTTTTGGAAGTGCAGGAAGAGAAGAGCTGTGTGGGGAATTTAGGGGATCGTAGTCTGTGGCAGTCCTTAGCTAAAAGGTGGGTCTCCTGCAGAAGACAAATGTCTGCCTGTGTGTCATCAAGTAGGGACAGCACAGCCCTTCGTTCGACCGGGTTATTCAGCCCCTTCACGTTCAGGGTGACAATCTTAAGGGCCATCAGTGAGGAGAGTACCAGTAGCGCTCAGCAAGTCGGGCTCGGCCCGCATAGCGAAATTCAAAGGCAACAGAACGCAGCCGCAGCACACAGCGAATGTAAATGCCATCATAGCACAGTACAGTCCCCTTATCCCCTCCCCCCCCCAACTGTGAAAACACCCACCCTGGAGCCCAACGCCACCCCATCCTCCCCGTCGCCCAGTGAATTCCCCAAACCTCAAACCCCCATCCAACTCCCTCGCCCACCCCCCGCATCCCCAACCATGCATAGTTCTTCATTGTCCCAGTCTGGTCCTCAACGGACAAGGCTGTGGAAAGTTAGTCAAGTGGACGTCCAGCCACAACCCCCAGTGCTCCCGCCACCCCCCTACCCCCGGAACCCCCGCACCTGCAATGAAGATAAGGCTACTGCAATCTCCCCCCGGAGTATGTTCAAGCCGTCAAGGCCACATCACCAGCCGCCGTGGTCCTGGAAGCCTCTTGTATGGCGCTGGTCATTTCTGCCCGAATCGTAGGTGAGTCGGGTCTCGTGGGTGGCGGCGGGGATCGTCGCCCTCGGGCCGGCAACCAGCCGTCCCGTGTGCTTCGCCTACGACGAGGCGCTGGAGTGTCTGCGTCTGTTGCGGTGATTCCCAGCACTCCGCAAACGTCCTGGAGAGACCGGAGCTGGTGTAGAGCCCCATTCCAGCGGAAAATGAGCCTAAAGGGATGACCCCAAGAGTACTGTGTGTCATGTTCCCTCAAAAAATCCGTATCAATTTTAAAGGCCTTCCGTTTCTGCAGCGTTATTGCGGACAAGTCCTGGTACAGAGCCACTTGGTGGTCTCGGAAACGTAAAGGCTGCTGTCGTCTGGCCTCACGGAGAATCCGCTCCTTCAAAGGGAAGTCCGGCAGGAAAGCTAAAATGTCCGGAGGAGGCGCTGAGGCTCGCCGGGGTCGGCCCACTCTGTGTGCCCTATCAATTCGGATCAGGAAGTCTTCAGATTCTCCCAGGATTTCACGAAACAGGGCCCCCAAGTAGGCAGCCACATCTTCTCCTTCTTCACTGGATGGAACGCCCCGGACCCGGATGTTGTTGCGCCTAGACCTGTTTTCAAGGTCCTCGGCATGGGCCTGTAGGTCGATCAGTTGATCTCTCAGTCTCAGGACCTCTTGCTGTAGGTGCGTGATTTCTTCATCTCTGGAGTGGCCAGCCGCCTCCACCGTGTTCACTCTCTCTCCCAGGGAGTCAACCTCTCGCCGAACTTCTCAAACCTCCCCAGCCACCTCCTGTTTTAAGGCTTGAAAATCTTCCCTCAAAGAGCTGAACAGCGACTCCAGAAAGGACCTAGTTACAGGAGGCTCCCCGCCCTCCGCACCCCGAGAGCTGGTCGGGGGGCTCGGGGCTGGCTGGTTCCTGTCTTGTCTCGGGGTGCCTCTGCCCAGCATGTCGGGTAAGATCCGGTCTCCCTTCTTCGTTCCTCTGGCGTTCGACATTGTGGGGGTGGGATATCACAAAGGCCCACGCGTTATGGCGAGGAGGGGGTCAGGGCCTGTACAGCAATCTTTCGTAGGGCGGCAATCCTCACAACTCGTGGGGTCTCTGGATTCCGGAGCGCCGATTCAACCTGGAGCTCCGTTGGGCGCCTCCAAGTGCCGGGCGCGATGGTTGCTCCACAGGGCCAGCGCGCGGTTCGCCCACTTCCAATATGACAATCTGCCTCGTCCTCGAGAACCAGTGTTATTATGGCGCAGTCCTGTCCTTTGGGCTATATGTGTGGTGCCCCACCTCGGCCGGAGTCGAGGCCGAGACCCCCCGCCACAGAGAGAGGCGCCACAGGACGGCTCCCCCTCCGGCCGTAGCTCAGCGCCACGGTCTCCGACCTCGTCTGGGCCGCGTCCGTGGACAGCCACTTCTCCCGGGGCTCTCTGCAAGTGTCCGTCGTCCACACGAGCCAGCCAAAGACCACGATCCGGAGTCCGGGCCCGCTCGATTGCAACTTGTCCCAAGTAGCTTGTTCAGAGGCAGGGACCGGGGAAGGGTCAGGTCCTACAGGCAGCGGGGGTGTTTCTGAGCGCTCGGTAGTCCGGAGTCACCCGGCAGGGGTGCAGGACGGGGCTCGGGGCTGGGCCCTACAGCACAGGCCTCGCGGCCTACCTGATCCCCGGGTTTGCGTAGCTGCTTCCTGCCGGCTCCGCCCCTCTGTTCTCCAGCAATTCGGCCTCGCTCCGCAGGGGATGGCCGCGTCAAGGCCACGCCGGGGTCTCGCTGTCGCAAGCCGCCGGACCTCTCCGTGCTTCAAGGCCTCCTCTCCGGACCTCTAGAGGCCTGCGATCGATGGTTCTCCGGCCTCTCGGCGACTCCCAAGACTGCTCTCGCAGTGGGCCGGCTCCGTTACAGCTGCTGCAGCGAGGAAATTGGGGGTTGCGGACCGCTCCACAACACCGCGGGGTGCACTGGGCGTGTTTCCCGCTCGATCCGGGGGAGATCAGCGGCGTAAAACGATGCAGGGTTTCCAGGGGCTCGGGAGCTCACGGCAAGAGCGTCCTCTCAGCCCGCCATCTTATCTCCAGTTCTTTTAAACCGCGTTCGTGTTCGTACGCGAGTTTCTTCTCCTCCAACTCTCTCTGCCTTCTTTTCTCTTCCAGGTCTCCCTGTAGCCGTAGTTGCTCAAGGGCTATCTTCTTTTCCGCCAGTTGCAGTTCCCCATCTAAGCGGAGTCTAGCCAGGTCCAGTTCGTGGAGCCGGCTACTTTCTCGTTCTCGGGCATCCTCGAGGGAGAGGCCCGTGTTTCTCTCCTCCGCTGGGGTTGCGGTGTTCTTGGGGTGCAGATCGGTGACTGTGATGCCTTCGTTTTGGGGTGGCGACGCTCCTGTCTCCACCCAGGTCTGCAGAGCCTGTTTGAGATCGTCCTTGGTGCTTAGTCCTGTGGTAGCGATACCCAAGTCTTTGCAGAATTGATTCAATTCTTTGTGGCTATAATCTTCTAGTCAGTCCATCTGGAACTCTGCGGTTGGTCTGGTTTCTTTAGTCGTCATGGTTGTCGTGTTTCTTGTTTGTAGTGGGGCGAGTTACTCTCTGTACGATCTGCGTCGGCTTGGATCGCACCGCCTGCCACCAATGTTGGAAAGGGAATCTTAGGGCTGGCCGAGCGCGGTCGAGAGGCCTCCTGGTGAGGTTCCTCCCCTAGGATCGTACAGACAAGCAATCACCCCCCTACAGATGGAGACCACACAAAGATAGGTTCTTAACGTTTTTATCAATACTTTAAGCAGGTTAACGTAACGATACAGGAATATGGGGACCCTTTCTAGTTTAGTCTCTGAGGGACGGGGGTAGCGGGACAGTCTTGGTACCGGCCTGGTACAGGGATACCCTGCGCTCAGCTCTCAATCCTCGAGCCGGGGGATTCTTCGGTATGGGCCGCGGCAGCTCCAGCAGGGCTCCAGAGATGGTTTCACGACGATGGGCCGCGGCAGTGCCAGCAGTTCTCCAGAGATGGTTTCACGAAGATGGGCCGCAGCAGCGCCAGCAGGGCTCCAAAGATGATTTCACGAAGATGGGCCGCGGCAGCGCCAGCAGGGCTCCAGAGATGGTTTCACGAAGATGGGCAGCACCAGCAGGGCTCCAGAGATGGTTTCACGAAGATGGGCCGCGGCAGCGCCAGCAGGGCTCCAGAGATGGTTTCACGAAGATGGGCAGAGGCAGCGCCAGCAGGGCTCCAAAGTGGTTACGGGTTCCACGCGGGTGAGTTCGTCTCGGTGTCTCTCGACTCCAGGATACAACTCCCGACCTACTCTGGGGCTGCCCCAGTTATAGGTCTGGCGTCCTTTGATGTCCGGACCCTCGCACCTGGAGGTCGGAGGGGCCGGGATGTGCGGGTCCAGACACCCAGCAGGGGGGTGGAGCCAGCGCCCAGGGAGGCCGGGGCGATCGAAACCAGGCGTCAGGGGACGGTTGGATGACCATCGAAACTCTTTCCTCCATTGATCCGTCAAGTGGCCTCGTCACCCCCTGGTCGGATCGTGGTGCCTTGATGTCGGGGCTTCGCTGGGTCTGCGGCTGGAGTCGGGCCGAGGCCACGAGGCCTGGTCGTGGAGGGCCCAAGATGGAGTCTGGGTCTGAGATGGTGGCCCGGGATAGTGTTTGGACCAACCGAGGGTGTTGAGGAGAGGTTGTCGAGTTCCAACGGGGGAGAGCTGGGGGCTGCCCGGAGGGGCACTCTCATGGAGGGTGGATGATGCTGCTCTCGGCCGTGGAACAGGGGTCGAGGTAGTTCGGGACCTGCCATGAGGGAGAAGTGGGACCACGCCAAGAGGCCGTGTCCAACACCCAGACATGGGTCCATTGCTCACTTTCCTTTCAGGCATAGTGACTCATAAAATATGCAAAAAACAAGCAGAGAACTCTGGGTAGTTCTCAAGTTTAGGTGGAATGCAGCTCATGTTTACAGCACTCTCAACACCAGCGACACACTAAATTTGCTCACCTAAATGTCTGTTTTTCTATCAACGTCTTTAAGCATAGGATTAAGACAGTGCCATCCACTCAAGATAGAAAAGGACAAAGTCTTCTACCATTTCTACAGCCAAGTTTTTAAGCATAGGTTTAGCACATTGTGTCAGGGGTTGCTTTTATTCATTTCTGGTTGGCTTGGATGGTATTTACCAATCCAAAGCTGTAATACTGTGCCTGGAGTGGTAAAAGGCTTTGGCCATTTCACAGCTCGGCAAGGATAGCACTGTTCTAATCCTATGTTTAAAAACTTTGCTGTGGAAATGTTAAAATACTTTGTCCTTTTCTATCTTGCGTGGATGGCACTGTACTAATCCTACGCATTTAGAGTGTTGCTGGTGTTGAGTGCTCTATACTGGAGCTGCATTCCACCTAAAGTTGAGAACTACCCAGAGTTCTCTGCTTCTTTTTTTTCCATTGCCCACTTTGCCACTGGTTTCAAGCTAGCCTAACTGATGAGGGGTGATACCCCAATACCGGTTCCAGGGTGCTTTCCGGTCCATGGGAGTTCTGGCTTGCCAGTTTGGGCAGGTCTGTTCCCATGAGGAACAGGGTTAAAACTCATTTGCATGTGGCGGGGTCTGAACTGAGGTGGCAAAGTGAGCTTAAGAATGATGATGGATTCAACCCAGATCAGTGACTGAGCGAGTGTCTGAAAAGCTCAGCGCTCTGTCCATCATCTCCTTGTGTTTGCTCAATGCATAGGAGCCAAGCTAGCCTGGCTGATGAGGGATGATCTCCGTCCTAGGAAGCTTGTTTCCAGTCTAGGTAGGACCTGGCCTGGCAGTTTGGGCTGGACTGTTCTCATAGTGAACAGGGTCAAAGCTGATTTGCATATGGCTGGGTGTAAACTGGAATGGCATGGGGAGCAAAAAAAAAGATGGATATAGACCCAGATCTCTGTGTTGGGGTGAATTGAGACATTGTTCAGCATTCTGTCAATCAATTGTTCTTTTTGCAAAAAATAATGGTATGGCTCAATTTGTTTTGTGAGGCCACTGTGTCTGGCCAGAGCAAAAGGCAGGGAAGTTGGGGCAATGTGCCCAATGCCATAACCATCAAGGGCATGACAAAAGGAGCAGCTGTGGGCCAGAATCAGAATGCCCTCTCCAGCAGTGTTGCTGAATATAAAGACTTATGTGCCCTGGGCTGATGGTGCGGCATAGCCCACACATGGGAAAAGATTGGCCACCCACACCTGGTGCACCAGAAGTGACTGACATCTTGAGGAGCCTGCATCGCTAATCGACCTTCGATCCAATGGTGAATAGTGGCTGCAAGGCATTGTGACTCCAAGGGGTTTCATCGAAAATATTCCTGCTAAAAGACTAGTGGGCTGCAGAGTGGAGGGGTGAGACGGCCAAGGTTCCGGTTGGGCTATTTTCATGAGGTCAGCACCGCTTTGCATTAGGTGGGCCTTTGTCCACAATACCACAGTGAGCGAAAATTGATGTTGGAATGTTACTCAAGTTATTCCCACTAGTTAAACTATTTGAAAGCATTCATCCCATCACCTTTTGGGTGTTTGATTGCTAGTAGTATGTTTGAAAACCTGAGACGGGTGCAGCTTTTTCAAGCCTACCACTGCCAATGTTTTTGGTAAACCGGTCCATATTTATTTTTAAGATCCCAATCCAAAAACCTATTAGTGAGATGAAAACAACATCAAAAGCTGATACAAACACAGGGCCCTCGGCCATATCTACCAAATCAAGAATGCATTTGAGGGTTGTCACTCCCCAAACATCCCAGATGAAGTTACTTCCATGCCTGACCCACCTGGGCCTGGTAATTCTTCTTGGGAATTTGACTAGGGTTAGATTCAAGACAACAGCCTGAAGTCCCTGTCCTGTGATAAATGTATTTTCACAGCACATACTTTTTCGTCTCTACTAGAAGAAGCCTTGATGGTAGAGTTGCCTAATCAGTGCATGTGGGCAGGGCTCTGTTTCTAGTCCTCGCTTTTACAAATTATTTTATCAAGTGATTGACGGCCCCGTGTACAAAGCCAGCGTTGCAAACAGAGTAGGGAGCGCAGGCAAATTAATAAGATGAGCTGAGCCAGAGCAGCGCCATGGGTCTGAATTTACTATAAGCCGAGCCCTGGAAATGTTTGACATGCATATCATACAACAAACATAATGTAAAAATATAGATTTTTAAAATTTTGAAGCGATATTTCTTCAACATGTCGAAGCGTTTCACCCTAGAAGAGCAAATTATATCTTTGCATATACAAACATTTATTAAAAGTGATGGTATTTACAAGCATTCATGGCTCAACCCTGACAATGTAATTGCCTGTAATCACACAATTTGGACAATCAGAGAAGCTAGTATTGTTTTCACAGTTCATGGAAGCTGGTATTGATTCCAAGTTCTATAGTTTCACATTTTGAAATTCAGCCAGGTGGGGATCTCGGTCTCTCTATCCCATTTACATCAGTGGTCACTATCTTATCTTTCATTCTATGCTCACTGTGTGAAAAGTCAACACTGAGCTAGAAGGCCCAACTCGGCCCCCAGACACAACTACCAAACCAAGAATGCTTTCAAATACCCCCCTTGCAGCTAAGCCACGGCTCAAAGCAGGGAAGCCGGAGTGGCCACCCAGGTAAAGGGGGTGTTCATGGATGCCAGTATAAACAGACCAGTCATATAGATTTGCCTTCTCGAGGCTAACCAAGCACCCCAGCCTCCCACCAGTGAGCACAGCGTGCTGTGGGGGTATGGAGGTGGGTGAAGGAGAGACCCTATGTCACGGAACATCATGCATCCACCTAGACAGCTGATGAAGGAAAAAACTGGGTTTTGTGACACTATCTATCCTGGGCTTGGAGCCTTAGCACCTCTAAGACTAAGACTAAGAATGACTCTCCGCTCTCCTTCACACATGCGCCCCCACCAACACTGCCCAGACTATGCTGACTACTGCGTTGTGATCCCCACCGGCAAATTGAATGCCAACCACAAAAGAGACCCTGCCCGATCTGCTGACCTTTTATAAGACCCCACCTCGTGCAAAATAAATGAATTCTTGTTAATACACTGAGCAAAACTGGTGTGTGATTTTGCACCAACGCACAAAAAACACATTTGCATCAACTGACCTTGTAAATGTAATTTGTGCACCAGCTGGTGGGTAGGTTATTGCAAAACCTCACTGCAACAGTTTGTTACAAAGTATTCAAGTACCCCAAAGAATAAAGGAACTCATAAATACATGGGTATGTCTTTCTCACTCATTACCCCGGCCCTAGGCTAGCATTTACATTAGTTTCCCTTCTTGTGGACAGGAAGGTGCCACTCGAAGCTGCCTAAATCCTCAGTATATTTTAGATTCCAGGGCATAAGGATTCCAAACCCACCAGGCCTTACCAGACGGGAGTATCACCTAAAATACCAGATTGCTTCAACATTTCCCTTTTGAACGCGCTGCATTGCAGTTTCATTTCATAGTTTATTTTTGTATTAACTGCGACAAACATGCAAATAGCGCCAGTGTCCAAACGACTGCATTACTATATTTTTATGACACTTTTTTCCCATATAGTCGTGTTTTTGAAGAAATGTTTTCAGTTATTTGGATTTAGATGCTAACAGAAAACTGAATTCATAAAGGATGCTACCTGGAAACCAACCTTGCCTCCCATAAAACATGTCAGTTTGCTTTGTTACCCATCTTCCCTCTGCCCCTCCCCATGCCTGCTTTTCAAGAGGCCAATCCACAAGGTGACCGGACAACAGCTGTGTGCTCTTGAAGTGCAGTTAGAGAAGCGGGGCCTTTAAACGGAAGGTCAACCGGGGGATACTAAGGAGCGTCTGGTGTGAGCTTGTCATCTGTTTTACTCTTCCAAGTGGACAGGTGATTGATTCTGAAATGTTTCTTTCGGTTTCTTGTACCTGAACAATTTTGTGCCATAGAGAGCGTCATCAGAGGAGCAAAGGGAGCGAGCATTCAAGATGCTCCCTAACCTGGTGTGGGATTTCTTAAAACACAAACGTGGAAAACCTACTTATGTAAATGACTCGTACTAAAAAATGTGAAAATTGGCAAGACGAAAAGCAAAATAACAGAAACTGACCATGAAAACAATCATTGTATATGTTGACATTATATCACTGACAAGTCTGTTTTTGCCTGTAACAACACATGCAAATAGACATACACAAATGTATTTTATTTCCATGTGATGGAACATTAAAGTTCGACCTAGTGGCTTTCACCAGTTCTGCATATGGTAACTGTGTGGGTATTGGTGGTGATATTTAAGCTGTTATGGGTAGTGGTGGTGTTAACTTTTGTGGCTTATTGATGGGGTAGTATTGGGTGCAGAATTGCTTGTGATATGTTCGCATTGTGATGAGAAGCATGAATGCATACTGTTTATGAAGTACACTTTTTGCTTCTAGTTGAGTGATCTTCTATTTGATGCTGTGAATTGTTGTTTCTTGCATACAGTTCACGGCATAAAATCTTTTAAAAAAATTCTGTGATATGGGAGAGGTTAAAGAATGATGTATGTGCGTTTCCTAAAGGATACTGGAAGAAGGGACCATTTGTATTGGGAAAGTTAGGGTGCACCCTCAAAGAAGCATGTGGAATTCCATCGGGAGATGTACATTTGCCGCTGAAAGGTATACACCGCAAAATACTGGATATTGATTGATGATTTTGACAAAGGGACAATATTTACATTGCATTTTAAGAAAGCCTGTGTATGCACAAGATGGTATTTTATAAACAAAAAAACTGTAGAGCCAACAACATTGTGGTGTGACAGCAAAGTAAATCAAATGAATGTGCCAGGGCTATTGGTGAATATCGCAGTCTCCTTGTAATAATCTGTAAAAGGCCATAATCCTGATGGGCGGGCCAGGCCATCCATGGAGCAATGCAAAGCATGAAACTTACATGAAAGCCAGTGGCTGAATGGGCGGACATAAAGCCCTTTCTCTCTGCACTTCTTATTGTACATTTTATTTTACTTTTTGAACAATCGCAGACAGCAGCATCTAGACCGCTTTGTGTCGATGTTTGCTGTTACGTTGTACCACAGTGGGAGTTTCACGTTTTTTAATTGAAAATTAGTTACAAATACTTTATTTTGCAACTGGATCTTTATTAAGTATGGAAAATTGAATTTTTTCCCCAATTTACTGAATGGTGCCAAATGCATGCTTTGTGGTAAGACTTGAGCACTGCCAATGTTTAGGCAGATTATGCATATGGTAATCTATTTAAACAGCTATACTGTGGGAACGCATGCATTGTCTGTGTGTGTTTAAGTTATTCTAGGCCACAAGGAGAGAGGATGTGGCCTAACGGCTATAGCGATTGACCTCAAATCTGGGCAAGCGAGTTCGAGTCTATGCAAAGAAGCTCAATATTCTGTGATTTGAAGCAAATCACTTGCAGCCTGATTCATCATAGGGAAGTTTTGCGAGTCTGAAATAGAGAATCATAAGGAATCGCTATTCCAGACTCGCAAAACGGGATTCATGTAGGAATAGCAATATTTTTTGCGATTCCTGCAGATTCCTTATTTGCGATTAGCTAATTGCTAATCGCAAATAAGGAATAACTCCCCATTCATTCCTATGGGCCTAAAGGCCCATAGGAATGCATGGGGAGTCATTCCTTATTTGCGATTAGCAATTTGCTAATCGCAAATGAGATTGCGATTTCAAGGGTGCAGGGGTGTCCAAAGGACACCCTGTAACACCCCTGAAATGTCAAATTACACAGATGTTACACACACACATGTCCAAAAGACGTGTGTGTGTGTAACATGCAACTTCGAAAAATGCTTTTAAAAGCATTTTTCTAAGTTTTCGCTATTTACCACGAGGTGTGACCTCGCGGTAAATAGCGGCCCGAAATTGCGATTTCGCAATTTGAAAATGGATGATGAATTGCATTTAAGGAATCTCAAATATAGATTCCTTGAATGTAATTCCTCGCAAATTTGCGAATTCGCTATTACCGATTTTTGCATTTGGGATGATGAATCCCAAATGCAAAAAATGCGCTCGCAAAGGGCCAGATTCTGAGAATCTGGCCCTTTGCGAGCGCAATTCTCCTTCATGAATCAGGCTGTTAATCTCCCCATGCCTAACAAAATAAATGTGTCCTTCTGTAACGCAACAGGTGCTAATGTAAAGCGCTCTGATACCTTCGGTTCACGTTTGCGCTATATAAAACTCCAAAGAAAAAGTATTTGCATTGGGGATACACTGACCTTAGTTAAGGAGAGCCAGGCTTCTCTCTGTCATGTTTAGGCCTTTGCGTTCTGTCATTTCAGGGATTTCTTCAATATCTGCTCAACAATGAGGCCTTTACTCTTAAAAAAGGGACTGAGAGCAACAGAAATGTCTTACTACATCCCTGTGGTTGGATTAGTCAGTAGCTAATTGTGGGGGATGGATGTTCGAGTAGCTGGTGCCACCGAAGTCGGTACAGTCAGTCACTCATTGACCTCTGAATTGCAGTGGCCTTATCTGGATAGTATGGATACATTATAAATCACATGCTATGATATCTTAGTTTAACCATGCACCTTGATGTCTTGCACTGGTTTGGTATAGGCACATTGCTGTGGGTTTCTTTTGGTGGCAGGTATGTACGCCTTGCTTGTCTTTCTGGGTAGGTTGTTCTGGTAATGCTATTGAATTCTCGTGGTGGGTTGGTTGTAGCATATTGCTATTATCTATCTTTGGTGACTTGCTATTGACACATTGCTCGGACATTCTCCAATGAATAGATATAAACATTGCTGGAAATTATTGCTCAGTTGGCATGATTACATTGGTATTTGTGTTCTCTAGTGGTTTGTATGGACATGAACCCTGTGACTTCCTGTAATGGGTGAATATGAACACTGTTGTTGTTGGCTTCCTCTGGAGCAATGGCATGTACTTGTTTCTTGGGATTGTTTTGAGTGTATTTGTATGGTAAGGTGGTTTAGACCTTCTCCAGTACATTGGTATGGACATACTGTTTGAGTCCCTGTGGTGTAGTCATATGTTGAAATTTCTTGGTTTTCCCCCCAGGTGGTTAATGTACCCATTAACTTCTTCAGCTTGGTTGTTACTGTTGCCTTTCTATTAACTTCTTTGGACATGTAGTGCAGTTACTCTGCTAGGGCTTGCTCCTGTGGATTGGTATGGACATGCTGATTTTAATGTCCTACACAAAGTTGGTATGACTCATTTACACTTTCTATCTCTAGCTGGTTTGTATGAACATAATGCTTATACGCGGCTCTGCTCCGTCACTTCCGGGGTAAAACAAAGCTAACGCGGAGCTACACAGCGCCACCTAGCAGTGCACAGGAGCAATGCTCCGTCTGAATTCTGTAAGGCACCTGAGAAATATTCTAAAGATAAGAAAACTGTGGTTAGAGTATCCACCAGAGAGAGCATTACTGAAGATGAGTAACTTGTTCTTCACATGGAGAAACTTTCCCTTCATAGGCGTCCCCCACAAAGGCCATCTTTGTGTGCTGCTGTTGGCATTTGTATAGGACCTAGTCTGATGGATTTCAGAGCTAGGGATGGGGTTTTAGTGAGGACAGGAAGAAGTGGCGCTCAGACTTGTCTGTGTAATGTTCATGAGGATCTAAGTGAATACAGTGCTGCCTGGTTGGGGGATTTACCCGATAACCCCTGGATTTGTGTGGGTCGAAGGATCCATACTGTTGCAAGGATTCTGCTCCTACACATAACTGTGCACAGAGACTTAGGACCTTAGTGTATTAGGGTGTGCCAAAACTCACCTTGGTACCCAACATCCCCTACCAGACTAGCATCAGTGTCTCATTAGCTCTCAGTCCTATAGCCAAGAAAGTAATGATTAGACAACCCAGAACATGCGACTTAGGTTACCTTAGGCAATGTGGAAAACAAGAACACTCTTTTCTCCCATACCAGTCCAAAACAGGGAGTAAATAGAGACACAAGCAAGTTTGAAATATTTATTTCTAATGCTGTGTTCTCATGCGCAGCACCTTAGCTAATACAAGCAGACATATTATTAGAAACAAAATTGTCAGCATAGTTACTATTCCATAAAATACAAAGGGACAAAGCATGTTATAATGCTAAATGGAAATTGGTTAAATATATACCTATATTTCACCCTCCCTTGCTAGTAGGTTATTTTATAACTACAGAAGGTCTCTTTGGGGTTACATAGACGGCCCCATACCCCTGGTATTTAGCAGAAGTGGATCACATCAGATTCTGCACAAGCTCTCAGCATACGAATGTTCTCCAAGTGTGTGAGATCATGCCTACGCAGTGCATTATTAAACCCGCCAATATCAGAGGTGGCCACAGCTGCATATGTGTTATGTTTAGAACGTGCACTGATCAGTCCGAACAACAACCAGTGTTGAAATAACCTTGAAGGCCCCGGCACTCACTGTTCAGACTAAGCTTACCAAGCAAGGCTACTAATGTAGAAAAACATATTCTCGTGTGAAGCAAAACACTCTGCTAAACAATTAATAAAGTGTGTGCCGTGTGCAAAAGGCAGCAGAAAGGAAAAATGGTGTTTAAACTTCTAATAAGCTCATGTCAGCTTAACACTGTGTGAATGCAAGGCTCAGCCCCACGACACCCTCCCTTGATCTGAGCACGGATAAGAAAGGGGCAAATTTAGAACGCAGGGTTCAAGTTCAAGAGTCACAATCAAGTCCAAATTGCCCCAGTGGAAAAACGGGAGCAAAGTCCAAATTTTGCAAGAAACTTTAATGGGCCTTGAAGAAAAAAAATAAAGATAGAAACATTTTTTTTTTTAATCTGATGTCCAACATTTGACGTTGGCCACGAAAGGGGTATAAGAGGAAACGCATCTCTTCCAACAGTGTAAATGCACAGTATGTTGCAACGGTCTCCAATAGGAAGTCATTGTTCTCATCCGAAAACAGTTCAGCCATCCAATTCAGTAATGGGAAGGAACATACATGTTCCTCAATAACCGGAGGCTCTAATACCATCAGAGGACAACTCGGGTTTTCTTCAATATATCTGCGTGCCAAGAAGTCATGCGCCGCCGCAAAAACATTCCAATGTCCCAGGACTCCATGCATCGCTGCAAAGGCCATAATCTCGTCCCCAGAGCAAAGCAATACATGAGCAACTAATGGGCTCATCAGGTGATCGTAATCCGCGTTGGGAGACACCGTATTGCAGAGACACAAATCCAGAGCCCAGTCGAAATCGCAGCTCAGGCAATGAAAGACAGGCTGAACGCATGTGAAAAAGGACAATCGAAACGATAATCCATAAGCTGCACTCAATGTAGCAAGAGGCAGGGCTCCATAATAATCAAGCATTTGGTTGCGGAGCAGCAACAGCCGGGGCAGATAGTCTTGTAACACAGGTCGTGCATCCATTTTGAAACAAACAAAGCAACAAAAGCACTCCTGCTACCAAAGCGAGCATTAGAGGGAAATCCACCAAACAGGCTGGAAAAAATGCTGGGAACACACCAAATATAGTTTGAAAAGAAGTCACAAGATCACTACTAACAACTTTAAAAAAGTGAGCCAGCCCCGTGGTGGAGGAAGCATTGAAGATAGTGTGAATTAATTCCCCGAAATGCAAGGGCAAGTCTGTATTCAATAAAGCATGCACCTCTGTGCGGGTGTTTGCCACGTGAAGGACAAATGTTTCACGAGCAGATGTGAGGGCGACTTCTTTCTGAGACAAAAGAGCTCTTATGCGACTCATCTTGTTGAACTCTGCTTTCAAGGTCGGAATCGATGCCCAGATGGAAACATCCAGCTTCCCATGTGGAGGAGGAAACATTACGTTTTTGCAACAAACTACACGTTCAGAGACTGTAACGACGTAAGGAATTCCAGCTACCATCCCACAACAATCTTAATTATTTAAAAGTAAATACCTACCGTTTGCTAGTAATGTGAATGTGGGTATGATAGCAGGTGTAGGTGTACCTTTCAAAACACAGGCTAAATTAGGCGCGTTCCGGCTGCAAGAGGCATGCAATTGGATATTCCTACACACTAAGTGATCTGGTGTTGTTGTGCAATCCTCACCATTCAAATAAATCTCTTTTCCCTCCCTCCGGCACCTATATGTAAAAGATAGTGACCAAGCTTCATGGAGATAAGCGGTGCCCAGAGGTTCATATCTGCCAATTGCGTAGTACTTCATACAACTTTCTAATTTGAACAAAGGGAAAGGTAATGTTATCACCCCGTGGGCTAGCCACACAGCAGAATTTGTCTCGGGCACAGAAAATGGCAAAGGTTCTAATTTTTCAATATGTAACATAGAAAAAGTTGCATCTTTCATAGACACGCTTGAGGGCTGTAATGGCAGAAACTGACTCGTGGCGCACTTTACTGCTGGCGTATTTTACACATGTAAAGTGGCAGTTGTGTGATTAGGATTTTTTTTAAAGAAATACTCTTTAAAAATCGCTTGAACCTTTTTATAAAATCTTGTGGTGCGCTTTACTGTTGGCGTATTTTGCACATGTATAGTGACAGCTATATGATTAATAATACTTATGATGAAATACTCTCTTAAAATTGTCTGAATCCTCTTTAATAAATCATTTTAAGTTTTGGCGGCGCTCACCTGTAAAGTGGTTCCGTCGCGCTGAGGGGGGGTTAGCGCTCCAGTCCTAGTCCAGCGGCGCCTATATACCGTCAAACTGGAGCGACCACGCAGCGAGAGTGCCAACGGCAAGCCTGTCTGCGCCCAGCACTAGCCATCATGCTGATTTTTATCAAATTACTGCAGCAACTCCCAGATATCATTACACAAGAAAGCAGTTGTATGATATAGGTGAGCAGGGCAACGCACTCAGAGCATTTGCTTTGGACCCCTTAAAGTTGAGTGATTTTGATTAGTTACAAATGGGTAACTTGAATTGTGGCCTTCTCAATTTGAGGTCACTCCCTAAACACCCCACAGAAATCCAACTCCTGATCGAAATGCAGAAGTTGGACGTCCTGTTCATGACCGAGACGTGGACTGTTGCAGGACTGGATCTCTAGTTGGGGTTAGCATGCCTTGCAGGGTATAAAGCATTCCATAAACCAAGACCCAGTGGCAGAGGGGGAGGGACCGGGATCATATTTAAAGATTCATGGGATTTCGCTCCTCTGGACACCCATGAGGTTGCACATGTGGAAATTCTTGATTTTTTTGTTGAAGGATAGGACTGGGTATATCTTGAAGGGCATGGTTTGTTGTAGACCCCCGGAGGCAGTGAATGCTCAACAGCCACAGCAGCTAGTGGAGGTGATTAGTAATCGGACTCTTACCCATCGTTGACTGCTTCTATTAGGATTTTTTTATCTTTGGCCTAATGGGAAGATGGATATAATCTATAACAATTTTATCCAGTCCTGTGCTAACTTGAACTTGGTACAACGGGTCAAAGAAGCAACCCACATAGCAGGACATGTCTTGGATCTGATATTCTCGGGTGATAACTTGGTCATAATGGGTTATATTTTACCAGTTGGATGGTCGGATCATTACCTGGTTCAATTTCGAGTGAATCACTGTAGAAGGACCAGGTCCACCCCTATGGAGAAAAGGTGCGTTCTGGGTAGGGTCTGGAAGGCCCTAGCGAGGAAAGCTAAAATGGTCCCACTCTTCCACATAGTCGTTGTTCGACCCGGGGAAGGTGGTAGATGAGAATTATATAGCTCTCAGCGGGCAATTAACTAGCATAATCGATCAGCTCGCTCCCATGAAGAAGATTAGGAAACAGGAGAAACCCACTGCCCCGTGGTACACGGAGGAATTGAGAGCCTATAAGTTACACTGCAAATGGGCTGAAAGACAGTGGAGATTGCATTATGCTGATGGCGATAAAGCCATTGGGAAGGAATGCTTAGCAAAGTATAAAAAAGAGATAGTAACCACTAAGGCAGCATACTTTGCAGATCGTATTCTAAAATCTCCAAACAGTGCCAAATGTGTTTTTAATATACTGAGAGATATGGCAAATCCTGACTGTACGAGTAGTAAGATTACTCCGTCACAAGAGCTTTGTAATGGACTGGCAGCTTTTTTTCAGGATAAAACCAACAGGATAATTGAGGGTGTGAAACCAGACTCCCCACTAGGCATTTGGTAAAGGGGGGAAACAGGACTAGCCAACTTAATCGGTGTTGGGAAATATTGGGCTGGAGCCAGGGAGGCAAGGGATTACCCTCGACCGCTGGAACTGCCTACGGAGGATGAGTTTGTCAGGGTGGCAATGGGGGTCTCTTCTGGCTCTCCGCTGGAACCCATCCCCCCAAAAATGTGGAAAGAGCTGGGCTCGAGATTTTTCCATTGCTTCACCAGCTCTGTAACCAATCACTCAGTAGTGGGGTGGTTCCATCGTGTTGGAAGGAGGCAATAGTAACCCCCCTGTTTAAAAAACCCTCATTGGACCCTGGCTGCCTTGGCAATTATAGACCTGTTTCCCTTTCACCGTTTCCTGTAAAGATAGTGGAGCGCATGGTTAGCCGAGCTCTCTCTGGCTTTTTGGAAAGTAATAATAAGCTGGGGGAAGATCAATTTGGCTTCCGGCCAGGTCATGGGACTGAGACAGCGTTGGTTACCGTGCTGGACAACCTTTGAATGCGTGCGAACAGGGAGCAATCGGCAAGATTGATTTTGTTGGACCTGCCCGCCGCATTAGATACTGTGAACCATGCTGTCTTACTGGCAAGACTGGAAGAAGTGGGAGTGACAAACGTGGCTCTGCGATGGTTTCACCCTTATCTGGCAGGTAGACGGCAGGCCGTCGCTTTGCCCCCTTTTCAATCAGATTTTTGTGTCAGTAAGCATAGGGTCCCTCAGGGGTCCTCAATCAGCCCCATTTTATTCAATGTTTCAATGCGGCCATTGCTGATTGTTATTAAAGCCAATAATATAAGTGTAGTTAATTAGGCTGACGACACTCAACAGATTGTGTCCTTGGATGGCGACAATGCAGACTCCCAAGAAACATTCCATAGGTGTATGTGTGAAATGGCGTCTTGGTTGAGAAACAATGCTCTGCAATTCAATAGTGACAAGACGGAGATTTTGCACTGTGGGGTGGGCAGAGTGCAGACAGTTTTGCCCTCTGACTTCTGGCCAATTCCTACAGACACACCTCCTGTTCCTGTGAGCATGGTATGCAATCTGGGGGTAGTCACAACAATCATATTATTTTCTTTTTTCTTGTGTTATGACTTATGATGGACGGATTGACAAAAGTAACGTTGACGTTTCGACCCTAGATGTTCGTGCAGAATAATTTGCATCTGTAGCGGGTTTTCATCAGGACAATAAGAAAAACGACAGCCTGAGAACGTGAATAGCTAGAAGTATCTTCAATAGCCGTTGGAGGATTCGGTGTCAGCCGACACCCTTTTGGTGACTAATTCTTCATAAAAATGGACTGATGAAAATCTATGTTTTTCCATAATTCTAAATATGTCATCTTCACTTATTCTTGGCATGGTCATTGCCTGTCACTATTAGTCACTAAATATTTAACCCTGTATGTGATTTTATGTCATTTCTGTCCCTGACAACCATTTTTTACAAATTGAGTGATACATGTAAGATTTCTATAATAAGAAGAACTTTTCAAAATGAGAATTGTAGTGTGTCCTTACATATCATATCGTAAATGCTGACTGAGTGAAATATATAAAGAATAATTATATTCACGAATATAGCAAAGAAATTGACTCGCATTCGACAGAACTAATTGTTTTTGTTCAGCTCTTTAAGTTCAGCCACTCAAACCCAGATCATTTTATGTTTTATTGTGCTACCCTTGGAATCACGAAAGTCATTCTGAATCCAAAAGAACAGGTTTTCATTGTAAGACTGTACACAGTAATAAGAGTTGCTCACAATAAGAGTAGTCACACCAGGATCAGCGTACTCCAATGCAAGCCTCAGAGCAAGGAGCTCAGCCAATTGGGTGGTACAGTCCCCTAATGTCTGCGTATGTACGACATCGGACTTGAATTCATCATTCGCCATGGTTCCAACCACAATGGCACAACCAGAGACATATGCGTGCTTCGACCCATGCGCAACTTGCGCTGAACCATCAGTGTAAATGATACAATAGAAATCCTCCAAATGCCGCATAGTCAACGGGGCAGAATGAACAAACTCATACTGCAAAAACTCCTGCGGCTGTAAGGAGGCGTCAAAAATGAACGTGACATCCGGAGACGTCAATGATGATGCCCATTGTATCCACTGTGGGTGCAAAGCTTTAGAATTAGGTACACTGGCTTTCGTTACTGCCTCTAAGGCAGGATACGGGGTAACAACTAACATGCGTTTTCCCTGCGACAGTGCGCGTTCCTTCAGAATCGCCATTTGCACTGCTGTCAAAACTTTTTCCACAATGGAAAACCGCATTTCAGCCAAACTCTACAAGTGTGACTTGTAAGCGATTGGTACTGTCACCTTCATTAAAAGTAAGGTATGTGAAACGCACCGCCCCGGGATGATTCTTATCACCAGGTTGGTGTGGTTATCGCAAGTCAGTAAGAATTTAGATTCTAACAGATCAGCCTGCAAAGATTGCAAAATGGCTGAATGGTCAGGCAGCCAGCATGATTTGGTAAAAATAGGTTGTATCAAAGCATACAATGGGTTAATACGCTGGGCATATTCGGGAATGTATGTACGCCCGAAATTCAAAACTCCCAGCAAGGATTGTAATATTTTTCAGTGTTGTAGGAGCGCGTAGCTGTGCGCATTTCTCCAAGAAGTGAGGAGCCAACCCTCTACCTTCATTGTTGAGCTCCTAGCCCAGGATCAACACTGTGTACTCTGCAATGTAAAACTTTGCAAAGTTGAATTTGTAACCGAAGTCCGCAAAACAGCAAATTATGCGGTCAACGCGACACAGATGCACCCATATTTCGTTGTCTGTGAGATAAATATCATCCACATACGAAGACACATCCGGTTCGACTCCCTCCAAAAGAGAGACAATACAGGCAGCAAACACGCCTGGACTATTCTTATAGCCCATGGCCAGGCGTTTAAATTGGAGTTCGTAACCCCGATTAGTAAAACTGGTCCATTGGGACCTTAGATCAGACAAGTTGTGGGCAAAAAAACCATTGGAAATGTCAAGTGTGGTTTTAAACCTTTTAAGTACAAGACCATCCACTAAAGCAGAGCCATGGGTATTCTGTACTGCACAGGTACGGCAATGCGAGTTTAAATGCCGGTAATCCAATACCAAAGGGTACGAACCATCAGGCTTAGTTACAGAAAAAAGTGGGTTATTCATTGGAGACACACAAGTTTCAATCACTCCTTGATATTCCAATTGTTCAAGGATTTCTGCCACGGAAGCTTTCGCTTCATGCCGCATGGGATATTGAGGTTGAGGCTGTGGCATAGACCGTAAGGGAATCTCGTGGTGGGGGGTGAATTTATCCCAACCACAGTGACTATGGTACAAAGCTGGTGATAGTCCCTTAGCCCACTCCTCTGCAAAATTCAGTGCATGCTCTTTTGACACTGTGCGCAAAACTAGGGAGGATTACCTCCTCCCCTCTCTGAGCTGCGAGAACAAAAGGTGGGGGCCAGTCAGCCTCCGCTAACAAAATGTCATAGGTAGTTGTAAGATTTTCCCAAAATACCCCTTTTATGGTACGTTGTATGTCACCTTCAATGAAAAGGTCAATTTCAAAAAACCTATCAGGGGGAGCTACTCTGGTATCAGCTGTCTCAACAACAATGAATTGGTCAGTCGCTGTCACCTTCAGTAGTGGACGCAGTGCCTCGCGGACAATGGTAATCTCCGCCACGCTGTCCAACATCGTCGGCGCCCATTTCAAATTTTGAAGCTGCGTTCTCACATCTGAGGCATATATCGCTGTTAAAGCGGCAACTTTCTTTTTCTGAATCTGGAGTCTTTTCTGCGAAGAATCGTCCTGCTTGCCTTTTCCGTCTTTCGGGCGGGGCTGGTCGCGACTCTGCTGGCCACCCCGACCTCTGCCACTGCCTCCACCACCGGAAGATGAGGCCAATGTGTCCTGTAAAGAACGAGGAGAATGTTGATCAGGAACTTGAAATCGATTAAGTGACTTAATCGTAGAACGGTCGCGCAAATCATAAGTGCGCTCAGTAGACACAGGCACGGGTGACGCGGGCAGGAACTCCTGTTTCTGTTGTTGTTTTTCCTGTTTTTTATTTTTGTTCCAATTTTGCTTTCGAGCTTTGGGCTGAACTTCTTTCTCAGACTTTGAACCCTGAGGTTGTTTTTTATCTTTGGCAGAAAAGGGCTTGACACCTAAACTATTACCGCCAGTGGTCTTATAAGCCACCGTGATAATTGTCGGGGTTTGTCGCATCGGGGACATTGCGCAAGGCATTAGCCACTTGAAAGTTCACAGCATCTCCCTTTTTATTAGAAAGGACGAGGTCGGAAACTATGTCAAATGTGTCCACGAGTCTCATTCCCAATTCCACCAAAGCCTCAGGTCCGTGTTCATCCTGAACACGCTTAATGACCGTTAGAAGGACAGCCATTGACGGAGTGCCGAAGCACCTCGTGTAAACTGCCGCAAAAATTCTACCCCACGACTCACAGTCACCGGCTTCCGGTACCAAGTCCTTGGGTAAACTAATTGTAAGAATCCTGTGTTTTTCAACTGGAGTCGAATTAGGGAAAACTGCCTCCAGCTGGTCACATTTCTCGGCAAGCCAAAAAGGCATATCATCCTTATCTTGGGGACGCTTGCCCATAACCGCATTAACCATTACGGGACTAAGCTTCATTCCGCACGGTCCAGCTGGAAGCGCCACAACACCAGGGGCCCGCCCTGGAAATTGTGGGTGATATATTGAACTAGGGCCCTGATAACACTGATAGCAGAGTTATATAGGGTCCACAATTCAGCAACGGAGACCAACCCTGCACGAGGATGCGGGGTAAATCCAGCCAAAACAGGCCAAGAAGCGACTGGAATGGACAAAGGACCTAACCTAATCGCCGTTACACTGTGGGGAAGGACGCCATCAAACCAAACACGGTGCTGCCATGCAGAAATTGTGTGAGTATAAGTGTGAAACACCTGAGTAGCCGCATCCACTGGAGGAAGCATCACCCATGAGTAGAAAATCTCAAACGGGAAAGCAACCTCAGCACTCACCACCAAAATAACTGCCATGCCCTCTAAGCCAACGTTATAAGCCTGCAAATGATTGCGGACCGCAATGCGACTATGCTGCGGTATGTCAACGTTAGTCATAGGGACACAGAGAATTAGAGGTACAATCTAAAACAATGTAGGACAACTGGGTAGTAATTCAAAAGGAAACCATTTTGAAAGACTCAAGCTTGAAAAGACCTATGTAACTATAGGTAGGTTTATCCGTCACCACTGTTAACCGGAAACAATAGTGAAGGGGTTCAGGACTGATATAAGTTCTACTCAAGCGTCCTGTAATAAGACCACCATTGTTAGGGTGCTATGTTGCAGGGATTTTGCTCCTACACAGAACTGTGCACAGAGACTTAGGACCTTAGTGAATTAGGGTGTGCCAAAACTCACCTTAGTACCCAACATCCCCTACCAGACTAGCATCAGTGTCTCATTAGCTCTTAGTCCTGTAGCCAAGAAACCAGTGATTAGACAACCCAGAACATGCGACTTAGGTTACCTCAGGCAATGTGGAAAACTAGAACACTCTTTCGTTATACTCTCATACCAGTCCAAAACAGGGAGTAAAAAGAGACACGGGCAAGTTTGAAATATTTATTTCTAGCACTGTGTTCTCATGCACAGCACCTTAGCTAATACAAGCAGACATATTATTAGAAACAAGATTGTCAGCATAGTTACTATTCCATAAAATACAAAGGGAGAAAGCATGTTATAATGCTAAATGGAAACAGGTTAAATATATACTTATATTTCACCCTCCCTTGCTAGTAGGTTATTTTATAACTACAGAAGGTCTCTTTGGGATTACATAGGCGGCCCATACCTCTGGTATTTAGCAGAAGTGGATCACATCAGATTCTGCACAAGCTCTCAGCACATGAATGTTCTCCAAGTGTGTGTGATCATGCCTACGCAGTGCATTATTAAACTCACCAATATCAGAGGTGGCCACAGCTGCATACGTGTTATGTCTAGAACGTGCCCTGATCAGTCCGAACAACAACAAGTGTTGAAATAACCTTTAAGGCCTCGGCACTCACTGCTCATACGAAGCTTACCAAGCAAGGCTACTAATGTAGAAAAACATATTATTCTTGTGTGAAGCAAAACACTCTGCTAAACTCTAAACAATGAATAAAGTGTGTGCCGTGTGCAAAAGGCAGCAGAAAGGAAAAATGGCGTTTAAACTTCTAATAAGCTCATGTCAATCAACTTAACACTGTGTGAATGCAAGGCTCAGTTAGTGAAAGAAGGGGGTTCCCCAATGGGTTTTAAGGATGTGGGCAGGCTGTAGGGGGAAAGAAACTGAGAATAGAACAAAAGAGAGCAACCCTGCCCTATGATATAGTGGTCCCAGAAATGGGATCCAAACAATATGAACGGGGTGATTTATCTAGGAGCCAGCATTGCACATAACAAGAGACAGATCAATCCAGATATACTCAAAGAAGATTTTTTAGAATATATATATATATTTTTTGTCTTCTTTGATTTAATACAGCAAAAGGTACAAACATTGATTGCATTGTTTAAATCCACATTATATTTAGAACATCAAAACACACATGATAAAGGGAGAGATAAAAAAGAGGAAAGTTCATCCTATGGCATAGCCTACCCAGTAACATACCACACTGCATTCATACTCTCAAGCTTACTTATTCCAATTCACTCAACCTAGTATTCTTTCATTCAACTTTCATTCATTCATATAGTCCTGGTACTTGCAACACAAAGATGGTCAATTTGTTGCATAAGTCAGAATGTTATTCCAGGAGGCAGATGACATATAAAGGAGTCCTGATGGTAAGGGTTCCGGAGAGCAGTTAAGATCGTTCTCCCGAGGCGATGTGCAGTAGTTACAGCTCCGTAAGCGGCGAGCAAGTGGCTGTGGGTGGGGCGATGTGCAGTAGTTACAGCTCCGTGAGCGGCGAGTGAGTGGCTGTTGGTGGGAGTTCCTAACGTGGGATAGAAGACTTTAATCTCCCGTCCTGTCTCCTGTTGCGGTTGGTCGACCGGTGGAGCCGACGGAATCCCATTGAAGGACGACCCACTACTGATTAAAGTCTTCTATCCCACGTTAGGAACTCCCACCAACAGCCACTCGCTCGCCGCTCACGGAGCTGTAACTACTGCACATCGCCCCACCCACAGCCACTTGCTCGCCGCTTACGGAGCTGTAACTACTGCACATCGCCTCGGGAGAACGATCTTAACTGCTCTCCGGAACCCTTACCGAAAGCCACATACTTGTCCCTTGGAATCTTACAAGCCATACACTCCCATCGGAGAGGAGACTGAAAACCTTTCAGGACTACAGTACCCAGTACCCAGTATGAATGGAATCAGAGAGCATTATCCTCCCTGTCCTTAGGTCTTCCGGCCACGAGTATCTGTTCCCCAAATACTAGGATTCCTATATAGCCTATTCTTGTTAAGTTTGAAAATCTCTACTCTCCAAACGAATTATGCCAGTAATCCCCTTGCTCTGACACACATCATATTTTATACCTGTTCCCCTCCCAGTAAACAACCCTTAGCCCTGACGAAGGTGTAGCCCCACTGGCCAGTCACCGAAACGCGCGTCGGCTTGCGTTTCCAGGAACACGGCATACTGACCTATATCCATCAGGACTCCTTTATATGTCATCTGCCTCCTGGAATAACATTCTGACTTATGCAACAAATTGGCCATCTTTGTGTTGCAAGTACCAGGACTATATGAATGAATGAAAGTTGAATGAAAGAATACTAGGTTGAGTGAATTGGAATAAGTAAGCTTGAGAGTATGAATGCAGTGTGGTATGTTACTGGGTAGGCTATGCCATAGGATGAACTTTCCTCTTTTTTATCTCTCCCCTTATCATGTGTGTTTTGATTTTCTAAATATAATGTGGATTTAAACAATGCAATCAATTTTTGTACCTTTTGCTATATTAAATCAAAGAAGACAAAAAAATAAAAAATATATATATATTCTAAAAAATCTTCTTTGAGTATATCTGGATTGACCTGTCTCTTGTTATGTGCAATGCTGGCTCCTAGATAAATCACCCCGTTCATATTGTTTGGATCCCATTTCTGGGACCACTATATCATAGGGCAGGGTTGTTCTCTTTTGTTCTATTCTCTGAATGCAAGACTCAGCCCCACGACAACACTGGAAAATAAGCACAGTCCCGGGCACACATGGTGAGGGTATTTACAAAGTTGGTATAAATGTTCTTAGTTCTGACAAAGCGGCGGTCGACACCAGTGTATGATTTGAAAAAGTTTTTTATATATCACAAGGCAACAACTGTTTTGGACAAAACAACCAGCCCACACGTGTTTCGTCACAAGGAGTTATCCTGTGACTCTTCAGGGCTGTTCCGGGTCGGAAGAGGAAGAAGAGCAGGTGACCGGTGATAATTCCAACCCGGTCTGGGGTGTGCGACGAGCTTGAGATGAAAGTGTTGGAGGTTGTGCTGCTATGGGTTGAAAAAACGGCTGGTCCTTAGTAAAGGAACAGATGCGGTTGGATCACTGGGGCCCCAGGATGAAATCGGTGGGCTGAGGAATCAGATGAGGCGTCCAAGGCGGGTATGTGGTGGTGGCCGAAGGGCAAGTAGTGTTGCCACAAGAAGTGAAATCAGATGAGGCGGCCAAGGCAGGTACGCGGTGGCAGCCGAAGGGCAAGTAGCGCCCAGAGGTAGGCGGGTAGGCGTCCAGTGTCAGCGGGTGAACGTGGTGAAGAAGCCGGTGGATTGGCGGTGTGTGGAAGCCGGGGAGTGAAGCAGTTCTTGTCGTCCGGGTAGGGACACGTGGTGCAGCGGGATCGCCTGGAGTATCGGTAAAGACGTGGTGCAGCGACACTGGATCTTCTGCTCTTCTTCCTCTTCCGACCCGGAACAGCCCTGAAAAGTCACAGGATAACTCCTTGTGACGAAGCACCTGTCAACTGGTTGTTTTGTCCAAAACAGTCTGATGGATTTGTTTCTGACCCAATATTCTTAACTTCCTCTAGTGAGCCGATAAAGAAACATTGTGTGGACACCTTTTTATGTGCTATAGAACTCCTGCAGGAAGTAAAGTGCTTGCAAACCCTCCTGCCCATAAATAAAAATATAAGTAGCAGAGAGAATGATGATTAATTATTGATTATTTTAACATGCTGCTAGAGGTACTTTTTTTTTGGCAGCAGTTTTAGTAAACCATCATTTTGCAAGTTTTTCAATGCAGCCATTCTTAATTTCTTGGCTGTTTGCCATACTGAGGCCAATTACAGAAGGGGTGAATGACCCACCTTTGCAGTAACGTACCCTCGGCACTGGAGACAGCAAAGAACAGAAACTTAACACGGGCTTACCCACCAAATATAGACTGTGCTATCCCTTCTGTATTGTCAGTGTTTCTGCAGGGGCACCTCAGGCCCGCTTGTGGATTTCAATATACTGGGTACCAGGAACCATCTGCAGGGTGCTTCATCAGGGATTCAATGGAGGGTTTAAATGTCTGCTTTAAAAGCCGTTCACCTCCTGCGTTGTGCACACACATTTCATATCTTCAGTGCCTTTTAGCTAGTGTATTTGCATAAAGAGATACTCTGATGCAAATGAGAATATATATATACTTTCTGTACTTAAGGCAAAAAAGTTTTGCTCCTGCTGAGGTTACAGCCAAATAAATATCTACAGATACCTCTGTGCTTTACCTTTACTATACATTGGACAATACTTGCCAGCTGCCAAGTCTTCCCTTCCAACTTGTCCTGTTGGGCGTACAGCCTGGTCTTTAAGAATCTAATCTTATATTGAGTTTGTTTGCTGTTTTTACTGCCTAAATAGATCTGTCGCACATTATAGGACAATTTAGGAGTACTTTAATGTAGTCCAATCACTGCAGGTGCTAAATATCTATTCAATCAAACAGCTTCTTCATCTCACATGGACACTCTGATATTGGATGATAATGAAAATGTCATCCCAACAGATCCCCCCACCTCTCTCTCACTCCAACCATGCCAACTCAGGAGCACAACTGTACACAAAGTATCAGATTGGACAACCCAGATATATCATACAAAATACCATAAAGGGACCTGCTGAGCTGTTCAAAGCTACTAGCATTCTGAAAACAATAGAACAAAGTCTGTCTCTCACTCTTCATCCTCCAGCACAGTGCTGTCTGCTATTTCCCATAACACGATAACTGCACCTCGGTGGTCATTACACACAACATGGAAACACTGCTCACATAGGATCAAAACAAAAACCACCCTTCTAGCTACACACCCCACATGGTGTAGAGTGCTACACATGTAGGCAAACACTTCAACGCCCCCATATCGGGGTAGTAAGTACAATATAAATGCTACAATACGTTACCTTGCCGCAGACCTCTCATTTTATGGAAAACATCTAACATGCTGTTTCAAACACTACCTAAAGAAAGTTAGATTGTAAAAAAAACATTGTGTGAATTATTAACAAACTTACATTTGACTATATTGTATAGAAGATAACAATGTGCTGTATTAGGCGTATATGCCTAGATTGAACTACACTGCTTACATTTGTTAGATTTAATACTTTAACCTAAAATGTATACCTATGTCGCATGCATGTATAAGTAAAGAACAATTTGGTTTATATTAATCTTGTTTAAAAAAAAAGAAAGACTTTTTGTTAGCATCTATCATTGGTACTAGTGATTACTCCTCCACCAACCTTGGCCCTGCAGAACAAAACCATAAAAGGGTAATGATAATATAACATTAACACTAGTAAGAAAGCAGCATTAACGCAAGCACAGAAATACTTTGAGGTTGCTGAAAGGATAAAGCTTTCTTTCTAGGGACTTCTGCCATCACTATAATTTTAACACATCAAGTGGAGTTAATTCGTTATAGTGAGAGGTACCGGTACAGATAACAATTTAGCTGTTGGCTCCTGCTAAGGATACTCATTCTCTCTTTTTCTCAGCTGTGTTTTCCGCATAGTTTATTTTGATGCCTTACGACCTATTCTTCCTTTGTTGATCACAACTCCATGACATGTCCATCAATAAGGCTTCCCCAGCAACACCATCCTTCAGAGGCAGCGACCTGCCAGCATCTTCCACTTCTAAAGTGAACACCCTACCACTAGAAACTTTCCAACGTGTATCTCTAGAGTTCACTCTGTCCTGATACCAACCCATAATGTAAACTGTATTGAAGCACCCTATATTTTGGGGTTACACCTGCATACTTGTAACAAAGTACCCTTTAGTTTCGAAGGACACTAGCCTATCAAACTGCACTGTATCCTTAGAAGGCTAACTAACCACACACCTTGGTGCCTTGAAGGTGCCAACCAACTATAATGCACCTCAGTGCAACAACCCACCACACCCAACTGTAACCCGGGAACACCCACCACAATGTAATGTTCCCAGGTCCACTAGCCCAACACATTGGACTGCATAGTTGTATTGTAATTGCATTTATATAGAGCTTACTACCCCTGATGAGGCGTTGAAGCGCTTATTCGGCATGTAGCACGCTACTCCGGAAGCCATAAAGGATTAGTGGTGAATTAGCATAGTGAAAATATGAAAGTAATTTGAGTGGTAGATTTGTTAGTCAGTTATTTGGATCAAGAAGGATATTGGAGGGATAGAAGGGGGAAAAAGGTTTGCATTTATATAGTGCTTGCTTCCCTTAACGGGGTGTTGAAGTTCTTTTTCGGCAAGTAGCATGCTACTCTGGAACCTATACAGTGTTAGTGCTGAACTGGTATAGTGAAATATGAAAGTAATTTGAGTGGTGGATATGTTAGTACGTCATTTGGATTGAGAAGAATAGCCAAGGGGTAGAAGAGGTAAAAAGGGTTGCATTTATATAGCGCTTGCTACCCCTGATGGCGTATTAAAGTGCTTTATCGGCAAGTAGCACGCTATTTCAGAACCCATAAACGATTAGTGGTGAATTAGTATACTGAAATATGAAATTAATTTGAGTGAGGGTCATGTTAGTCTGTTATTTTGGATTGAAAAGGATAGTGGAGGGATAGAAGGGAAGGATTTAGTATTTCTTTTTTTTTTGGAGCTCAGCAGTAGGAGGAGGCTTGGGATGAGTGTAAAAGGGAGGTGGAGGGGGGTGCGTAAAAGGGAGGTGGAGGGGGAAGAGTCAGAGGGAGGGTTTAGAAAGGTTTGTTTGGGAGATCTGAATAATAAAAGAGATATGAGATGATACACGGAGGGGTAGAGGAGGGATGAGTCTAGATGGGGTTATTTTGGGGATCATAGTAGTGGTATGGGGTTTGGGATGAATGAGAGAGTGGAGGTAATGGATATATTGATAGAGGTATAGGGTGAGAAATAGGGCAGTGCATTGGAAAGAGTAGTAGAAAGAGGTTTGAGATGAGTATTATGCCACCCAGATGGACCTCCTCAAAAACAGCAGGCAGACTGCCATCGTAGAATGCCTGAAATGGTGCAAACCAAAAACCCGACATGAGACACTCCCTGTGTGCCATGCCCATGTACTCCAAACACTTCCAGGCTGCTTACACCACGACAATCATGAAGACTGACTCGTCCAGAAGCTGAACAGCCTCCCCAAACCTTTTCAGTGCTTCGACTTACCCGAATGTCCCGAGGAACTGGAGTGGGATGATTACTACTTTGGGCTCCATGATCAATCCTACGACCTTCTTCTCAACCGGGACCTCTATTTGTGCAGTTGAATGCCGGGATGCCATGAGCTTTACCATCGTATGATGCATGGTGATGCATCATACGGACACAATACATTCCTTCATGAAATCATAGGGACAGTCAACCACCATACTGCACTGTATCAAGTCAGCCCAACCCCAAAGCAGTGCACTGATTCATATGGAAAATTATTCACTGAGGTGCGACCACTGACTCTAAAATGCAGCATCCTAAGGACACCAACATATATGTGCTCCTTAAACTCCTTAAAGACACTAGCCTACCACACTGGGCTCCGTCTTAAGATGTACACACCACGCTGCACTGCATCCTGTGAACATTAACCCATCATTTTGAAACCATCCTGTTATCTTGGACCCCTGTTTTTAGGTCGAGCCTGGGCAGTGCATGCACTGCTCTACAATGCGTGCTGTATTGCAGTAAGGAATAGAAGCTCCACCCATTTCCCGCCCATCTTTCAATTGGCTCCTGTTACTGTCCTTTCCAAAACGTTGCTTTTGATTGATAAATAGGCTTAGTGGTCCCTCATTGATACCGCCTTGTCTGTATTTGTAACCTCCCATAAGTACTGGATTTTTTACTTGTGTTATTACACAGTCTGCTTTATCTTCTCTATGCGGTACAAAAGGGGGTGGTGATGGACGGAGCATCTGAATTAATCAAACACTCACACCCAGTCAAAAGATCTGGGTTTAATCCATCACTGTTCTTTAGCCCACTCTGCCACCCCAGTTCAGACATGGCTATATGCAAATCAGTCTGACCCTGTGCCTCATGGGAACAGTCCAGCCCGAACTGCCAGGCCATGTCTTCCCTGGACCGGAAACAAGCTTCCGAGGACCGGTTTCTGGCATTCCAGCTGTCTTCAGCCCGGCTTGCTTGAATCCAGTGGCAAAGTGAGCAAGGGACTCACGTCTGAGCATACCCTGCCACACTTATGGCGGCCAAAAGCGGTACCAAAGGGGGTGGTGATGGACGGAGCATCTGAATTAATCAAACACTCACACCCAGTCAAAAGATCTGGGTTTAATCCATCACCGTTCTTTAGCCTACTCTGCCACCCCAGTTCAGACATGGATATATGCAAATCAGTCTGACCCTGTGCCTCATGGGAACAGTCCAGCCCGAACTGCCAGGCCATGTCTTCCCTGGACCGGAAACAAGCTTCCGAGGACAGTTTCTGGCATTCCAGCCGTCTTCAGCCCGGCTTGCTTGAATCCAGTGGCAAAGTGAGCAAGGGACTCACGTCTGAGCATACCCTGCCACACTTATGGCGGCCAAAAGCGGTACAAAAGGGGGTGGTGAAGGACGGAGCATCTGAATTAATCAAACACTCACACCCAGTCAAAAGATCTGGGTTTAATCTATCACCGTTCTTTAGCCCACTCTGCCACCCCAGTTCAGACATGGCTATATGCAAATCAGTCTGGCCCTGTGCCTCATGGGAACAGTCCAGCCCGAACTGCCAGGCCATGTCTTCCCTGGACCGGAAACAAGCTTCCGAGGACCGGTTTCTGGCATTCCAGCCGTCTTCAGCCCGGCTTGCTTGAATCCAGTGGCAAAGTGAGCAAGGGACTCACGTCTGAGCATACCCTGCCACACTTATGGCGTCCAAAATCGGTACAAAAGGGGGTGGTGATGGACGGAGCATCTGAATTAATCAAACACTCACACCCAGTCAAAAGATCTGGGTTTAATCCATCACCGTTCTTTAGCCCACTCTGCCACCCCAGTTCAGACATGGCTATATGCAAATCAGTCTGACCCTGTGCCTCATGGGAACAGTCCAGCCCGAACTGCCAGGCCATGTCTTCCCTTGACCGGAAACAAGCTTCCGAGGACCGGTTTCTGGCATTCCAGCCGTCGTCAGCTCGGCTTGCTTGAATCCAGTGGCAAAGTGAGAAAGGGACTCACGTCTGAGCATACCCTGCCACACTTATGGCGGCTAAAAGCGGTACAAAAGGGGGTGGGGATGGAAGGAGCATCTGAATTAATCAAACACTCACACCCAGTCAAAAGATCTGGGTTTAATCCATCACCGTTCTTTAGCCCACTCTGCCACCCCAGTTCAGACATGGCTATATGCAAATCAGTCTGACCCTGTGCCTCATGGGAACAGTCCAGCCCGAACTGCCAGGCCATGTCTTCCCTGGACCGGAAACAAGCTTCCGAGGACCGGTTTCTGGCATTCCAGACGTCTTCAGCCCGGCTTGCTTGAATCCAATGGCAAAGTGAGCAAGGGACTCACGTCTGAGCATACCCTGCCACACTTATGGCGGCCAAAAGCGGTACAAAAGGGGGTGGTGATGGACGGAGCATCTGAATTAATTAAACACTCACACCCAGTCAAAAGATCTGGGTTTAATCCATCACCGTTCTTTATCCCACTTTGCCACCCCAGTTCAGACATGGCTATATGCAAATCAGTCTGACTCTGTGCCTCATGGGAACAGTCCAGCCCGAACTGTCAGGCCATGTCTTCCCTGGACCGGAAACAAGCTTCCGAGGACCGGTTTCTGGCATTCCAGTCGTCTTCAGCCCGGCTTGCTTGAATCCAGTGGCAAAGTGAGCAAGGGACTCACGTCTGAGCATACCCTGCCACACTTATGGCGGCCAAAAGCGGTACAAAAGGGGGTTGTGATGGACGGAGCATCTGAATTAATCAAACACTCACACCCAGTCAAAAGATCTGGGTTTAATCCATCACCGTTCTTTAGCCCACTCTGCCACCCCAGTTCAGACATGGCTATATGCAAATCAGTCTGACCCTGTTGTGGTAAATATAATTACAGTACAATTTTTCCGTATAATTAATGACAGGTAAAAGAATAGCTCAATCAAATGAGAGGCAGAGTCCGTGGTATCTGAGTCATACGGGCTTTAATCAGGATGGCTCGAGCCATGGAAATCAGATCCATCAATACAAGGGTTCGGGAGGGAATATGCAATGATGGCAAAAGATGTCAACGATTTATTAACAGTACATGACATATATAGTAAAACTGTACAATGGTGATGGATACAGTAGGCGTGACAAGTGAGAAGAATAAGATAAGAACACATGTGCGTAGCAAAAAGGCGTGTACAAGGGTGTGCACAGAGGCGTGTACTGGAAACGTCACAGAAAGTGTCATAAGTGGGTGGGTGCATAGAGGATTCTGCAGAGTCAGCAGAAACCTTTGACTTGGGTGCGCGCGGAATTAGTATGACGTGTGATTGACGTGGAACTAGGGAAAGCAGGGGGCTTGACTTTAGCACTAGTAGAGGAGACAGAAGTCGGGCATGTCAGATCGACCTGTCCCTATAACATATCTGATATCTTGTGTTTGGGGGATGTTTAATCTGAAGTAAAAGGTCTATCGGGCAGAGGCTATATTATACTGAATGCATACGTGTCTAGGTGCAATGCGCGGGGCCATGGGCCTACCATGGTAACGGGAGCAATGAATTACATGAAGGAGACAGGAAGGCTTGGCCCTTTGCTCTGCAGGCCGGGAATATGTTTACCTATATCACTAGACTGGAATGTGTTTTCGAGGAGGCCGAGCTGATAACTTGAAGGCAAAATACTGTCTTGGCAGGCAGGCCAGGCTGAGCCAGGCACCGCTTTGCTTGGCAAGAAGTAAGGCAGAGGTCAGGGATGCATCTCCAGGCTGCAGCTTTCAGAGGCAGAGACAGAAGTGGTTCAAAGGCAGGAATCAGGGCCTTGCTCGGCAGAGCCAGGAAAAACGTAAAAGTGTACTATGTAAAGACGTTGGCAAGGCATGTTTAGAAACGGAATTATCGATCCATTCATGGTGGATCTGATAGAGGACATGTTAACGTTGGACGCAAATGTATTTGCGTCTTCATATTCGGTCATGGAGGGAAGTTACATGTACTTTAAGCACGTACAAGGAGACGTTGGGGTACACGTTAGGGGACATACTTGACCATAATAATTTCAATTACCTCATTCCCTCCTTGTCCCCTACGTACCCTTCAAGATATATCTATTTTCATGAGACCATCTATCTGTTCATATAACATCATCTGCTCATCTTTTTTCATACGGGAACTGGAACGTGAACTAGGATGTGGAACGCATGCTGTGGCACACAGGCCGCAAATCGCTGGCCCGCATTGTAGGCATAGACAACAACTGAATACTATGAGCGGTATGATCCCTATGAATGACAATAACTTCCATCCCCAGGCTGATATTACACTCCACAGCCAACCGGACCAAGTCCAGGTGCCTGGATTCTGGTGTATCTGATGGGCTATTTCGTGAAGCCTGGTTATAGCCTTGTATACTGATGGTGCGTTATTAGGAATAAACACACAACAACTGGATCCGATGACTCTACAAGCTCCGCCCCTATCGGCCAGGATGACGTCGAGGACAAGGCGGTTCTGAAGAACAACAAGTCTCATAGCAGACTGCTCCTCTGTTAAGTTACCCAAAGCAGAAGTAGTCTCATTCACTACTGCTTCAAGGATTCTGGTTAATTTGCGTATCAGTTTACTATTTGAGACAGTGCCTAAATAAGGAAAAAATCCTTTATTGAAATCTACATATTGTTCCCATGTGGTTTCAGTCTGATCAACAATTGGGAGATCTCTCTTTTGTCTAACATGAGTGAGGCGGGAATTCCTGTGATAATCAGGTGGGGCTAGGAAAACAGGTGGCAATAGGAATGCTATAAAACAAGTACCATCCCAGTCTAGAGGTAAACGTATATAGGCTGTCTGACCACAAATGAAATAGGAATGTCGGGAAGCTTTGAAAGTAGACTTGCCTTTATCACTGAATTCCACCACAGTAGTACAGTCACTGTGTCCTAGATGTACTGAACCATTCTTTCCGACGCATAATACACCTTTTGCTGGTAAAACTGATATAGATGGCAGGCCTGGACTAGTTTCTGACTGAACATTTAGGATCATGAGGTTAAGTGTAAAATTACCTAATCCATACACTTCATTTTCTAGATCGGTCCCTGTCATTTGTGGAAGACCTTCCTCGTCTGGGAAACATGCTTTGTTCATAACTGTGTTCAGGTTTCCCCATATCCAATTGCCTTGGGAAACTCTGGATTCAGTGTCTAAAGAGGATATTAAACTAAACCATGCACCACAGGAACCATTGTGGGTAAACGCATAAGGAAAGAGGGGCAGAGCTCCCTTGTAGTTCTGATAAGGAGGGAGTCGGCCACATATCCAACAATTAGTAGCATTGTTGATCTGGTGAGAATGGTGTAACATACGGATGAATGTATTGTTGCGCAGCGCAAGTCGATAAGACAATTCATGTGGAGGCAGGGCACTAAACGTGTGCTCTGCAGTGTCATTAGAAAAAGAATGTGCAATAGGAAAGTATATATGTAACATCCAACTTATGCAAATAATCGTAAGACTCAGAAAAAACATAACAAGTAACGTGAAAATACAACGGCTTCGGAGATTTTTACAATATTTTCGTTTCTTGATCTCCTGTCTATCTTTCTCTCTATTGGGGTCTATCTCATACATGTCAGGAACCTGTCTAACCGCTTCACCCGAGGGGGACTTAAACAATTAAACTGTCTGACTTACTAGACCTCAATTTTGATCTGTACTCCTGCTGTGGAGTTTTCTCTAACAGGGGGAGTTTAGTATCAGTGTCTGGAATGCGGCAGTCCTGGGAAACAGTCTTTGGCGGAAGTCCATAAAACCTTTTTACGTGGCTCGAATGTAGCCACCCTTTCCTGCCTTCTACTTTTACTGCAGTCCTTGTAGTCAGCAAAGCGATCTTCGGCTCCTTCCAGCGGGGCTCCAGAGGGCTTGATCTGTCAAAGTTGCGGACCACGACAACATCACCTGGAACAAGTTCATGCGGTTTCACCTCGGTGTTGTCTGGGAAGGCTGCCGCGACCTGTGAACGACATGATAGTAGTGCAGACATCAAGGAGGCAAGGTAATCTGTCAGCATAGAACTGTCAACATCTGTAATTCTACGGGGCATAGGCGTCCCCCACATATTAGGAGGCCTACCGAAGACTACCTCATACGGGGATAGCCCTGTCCTAGAATGGGCTACCATTCGCATATAAAAGAGGGCAACTGGCAAAGCTACCATCCATTCTACACCTTTCTCTGCACATATTTTAGCAAGACGGGTTTTCAGGGTCTGATTGTGTCTCTCCACGAGTCCAGCTGCCTCGGGATGTCGAACACAGTGGAACTTCCATTGATAGCCTAACAGGAGTGAGACCTGCTTCATGAGTTCGGATGAGAATGGCTGACCGTTATCTGAATACACGACACGGGGCAAACCGTACCGAGGGAAGAATTCACGAACCAACTGCTTGGCAGTGGTTACGGCAGTGTAATCTGGGACGGGATATGCTTCTGTCCATCTGGATAGGGCACACACAACTACGAGGACATACTTGAATCCTCGGCATCTCTCCATCTGGATATAATCCATCTGGAGGACTTCAAAAGGATGGTCGGGAGGATGAAATCCACCTCGTTCCACGGGAATACCTTTTCCTGGATTGAACTGACAACAGATCATGCAGGTACGCACTTTCTGTTTTACTGCTGCTCGTAAATGCTTGTTGAACTAAAGGTTCTGTAAACTGTCTAACATGGCTTTTTCTCCTAAATGTGCTGGACTATGTGCTGTGTTGATGATAACTTGAACCATAGAGTCGGGGAGAAACCATGTGGTCTTTCCCTTCGTCATCCATCCCTGTTCTGTCTGGACCCCTCCTTGTTCAGTCCATTTCTTGATTTCGTCTGGAGTAGCATGTGTCTGTATGTCGATTACATCTTGTGTGGGATCTCTAACTGTCATACAATGTGTCAATGAAGTTACGCCAGTCTTTGTCATATCAGTCGTATGAGTATGGGTTTGAGCTATATGTTTCGCTGTTCGATCTGCCAGGTCGTTACCCTGGGAAATGGTGTCTGTAACTTTAGTATGTGCCTTGCACTTCATGATGGCTATGGCTGTAGGCAAATGTATTGCTTCTAACAGAGCTTGAATGAGGGGACCATGCTGGATCTTGGCTCCGTGAGAGGTCAAGAAACCTCTCTCTTGCCAGAGGACACCGAAATCGTGTACGACTCCAAATGCATAACGTGAATCTGTGTATATGTTTACTTTAACGTTCTTGGCTCGTATACAGGCTTGGGTCAGAGCAATGAGCTCTGCTGCTTGAGCTGACAGGGTGTCAATGCGATGTGTTTCTATGACTTCAGTTTCAGTGGTCACTGCATATGCGGCCACTAACTCTCCTGTGCTTGTTCTCATACATGAACCATCCACATAAAGTGTCAGGTCTGGATCGGGTAATGCAACATCTGTCAAGTCTTGTCTGGGCTTCGTGATTGTGTCAATAACATCCACACAGTCATGTGGAGAAGGATCTGTTGTGCTTGACGGTAAAAGTGTAGCAGGATTCAGTGTATTGCAGCGTCTGATCTCTATGTGTGGTTGAAACAATGTCAATTCATAACCTGTCAGTCGTGCTATAGTCAAGTGCTGAGTCTGTGTTCTATTTAGGAGAACTTCCACAGAGTGTGGAACCTGTACTATCAATTGATGTCCTAATACTATGGAATCACTTTGTCTTATTGCTAGAGCTGTTGCTGCAACTGATTTCAAACATGCAGGCAAGGCCTGGGCTACTGGATCCAATGTACTCGAAAAATAAGCACACGGTCTGTGTCTGTCTGCATGAACCTGAGTGAGAACCGATAACGCTGTGCCATCGCGTTCTGTGACAAAAAGTGTAAAAGGTTTGTTGTAGCATGGTGTTGCTAAAACAGGTGCTTGACATAAGGCTTTCTTTAACTCGTCAAAAGCTTGTGTATGTTCCTGAGTCCAAGGGAGAACAGTCGAAGACGCTGCCTCCTGGGTTGTCAACTGTATGAGTGGTTTAGCTAGATATGCATATTGGGGAATCCATTGTCTGCAATAAGAAGTGAGTCCAATAAAGGCTCGTACTTCCTTCTGTGTCTTGGATTGTGGAAGATGTGCAATTAACTGGATACGATCAGGTGTCAGCTGCCTACCCCACTTGGACAGCAAGTGCCCAAGGTATACCACTTGCTGGGCACAGAATTGCAGCTTCGAAGGAGACACCTTGTGTCCCTTGTCCGCCAGAAAATACAAGACAGTCAGTGATGCATGTTCATATTCTTGTTCACTTCGGGCGGTGATCAATAGATCATCGACATACTGGAGTAGGGCCGTGTTAGCAGGCATGTGAATACTGTCAAGTTGTCGTTTCAATGCTTGGCTGTAGATGCTAGGGCTTTCTGTGAATCCTTGAGGGGCGCGTGCAAATTTAAAGCTACGGCCATTTAAACAGAATCCGAAAAGGTACTGGCTTTCCGGATAATGGGGACGCTAAAGAAGGCGTTCTTGAGATCGATTACAGTAAAGAACGTTGCTTCTGAATCAATAGCTGTCAATAATGACGAAATGTCCGGGACCACTGGGTACTGTGGTACAATACATTTATTTAATTCTCGCAAATCGATCACCAACCGATAGACTGGAGGTGCATTCGGATCAGTGCGTTTTAGGATCGGAATGATGGGGGAATTACAAACATTTGAGTCGGTTTCTACAACCACTCCTTGTGCAATGAGCTCGTCAATGATTTTCAGTAAAGCCACTATAGCATCAGGTGGTAACTTGTATTGTCGGATTCGGGGTAGTACAACTCCTGGCTTGAGTGTGACACGGTATGGTGTAATGTGCATACAACCTACATCAGTTGGGCCTTGTGCCCACAGATGTGCAGGAACATTCTGTAACCTGGGATCAAAATCTCTTAACACATAATGGCCCTTAAAATCACGAAGGAACAACCTCACTCCTTCCGGAGAACAACAAATTACAGCTCCTAGAGCTTTTAGCGTTTTAATACCAAGCAAGTTTTCTGGACATGATTTCGTAAGTAACAAATCTGTAGTACGGGATAATGGACCAACTGCAAGGGGAACTGGTTTCGATACTTCATTAACAATGGGCTTTCCTGAAAATTCAAGGGAAACATTCTGTGAGCCTGAGAGGGGTGCCCCTGGAACCTCGTCATGACTAATGGTAGTTCTGCTTGCCCCTGTGTCAATCAAAAATGTTCTATCCTTTCCTAATACCTGACTATGTACATAAGGACCCTCTTGATCTACAGGAACCTCAATAAGAGGCAAGCCAACCTCCCTCTCGAGGCTGTTTCATGTATACTGCTGATAATCGGGGTAATCGGACGGTGCATACTGGTACATCTGCTGTGTGACATGTTGTGTTGCGGCAATGGGCTGGGGCTGTGGTACCGCTACGGTCTGTTGTGGAGTCTGCATAGGCTGCACATTCTGCGGAATATGTTGCTGGACCTGATCCTGTCTAGGTGGACGCGGTCTTTCTTTCGTTCTACCTGTAGCTATATTGTGTTTCAGAACTGTACATTCATTTACATAGTGACCTGGCTGTTTACAATAATTGCATGTCCCTTTAACAGGAGCTGTCGGGTTATTGGACTGTGTCGTACCCCTTTTCTGACCATCAGCTGGAACTGACTGAGAAACTAGTACTTTCATTTTCGTGTCTTTCATACGTCTCTGTTCATGATCATGTTCCTCCCTGATTCTGTTCTGGTGGTACTGTAACATTTGTAACATTTGGGAAGGCGTATTTGCTTGCCACGTACTCTCAACTTTCAATACACGGTTCTTAACCTGGGGTAAGGAATTCTCGACTAATTTGGTCACAAAAAGATGTGGGTAGGACTCGCTACCTGTTTTCAGGCCACAATTAATAATAAAACACTTCTCGAATCTCGAATAAAAATCACTAGTGTCTTCGTCTTGTTTCTGTTTACAGGCTGAGATTGCGTCCCAGTCTTCCTTTTTACTTGTCAACAATCGTGGCAAAACCTGTACTAATAATGCTGGTAATGCTTTTGTTTTGTCCCCAAGACCTAAACCTGGGGTTCGTCCGTTTTCTTCGGTTTCTAATGCAGTCCAATCAATCTTTTGATCTCCCACCTCCCATTCTTTTTCTTTGAGTTTCTCGTAAATACCAGCAGGCAATAATACTTTTAACATTTTCATAATATCGGGATATGTGTAATCTCCCATGAGTAACATGTCTTTTAATTCACGGTGAAACCCTGCTGGATCTTTATCATGACTAGGCACTATTTTCTTCATTTCCAATAATTCCATTTTACTTATGGGCGTGTATACGAATACGCGTTGAAGCGCACCCCCTGGAGATGTCTGGACGGGGTGAACTTCTCGTAAAGGATTCTGTCTGTCTACGTGAAAAGGATGGCTTACTGGGGGTGGAACAGGAACAAAATGCGGAGTCAAAAATGCTCTGTATTTATGACGTTGTTCAAGAATCACATTAATCAAATCAGTACCTAGGCCTCTCCATCTATTCAGGAGTAATTCATCTAATATATTGTATAGGGGACCTGGATCAAAATGCTGACTCTCATATAGCATAATGATATGCTGGATCATGTACATACCAGCTAAACGTTGTTCAGTTGGAGTAAGACTCAAAAACGTTTGCGCTACTGAATCATCTTTATATACGCTGTCATTATCGGCCCACTGTACTGCGGACCGTGCTAGTTCTTGTTCACGCATTGTACTAAGTTCATTGTAACCTATTCTGTCTTTCAGAATTTTATCAGTGGCTTGGAATAAATGTTCAAGAGAACACTTTTCTGGTATAGGAGTAAGAAAACGTCTTTTATTTTCTAGACGTATCGGTCTGTCGAAAGGCCTATCAAAAGAATACTGTTTAGGGAGTTTCGCTCTACCTACGTACGCTATTGTACCTTGACTCGCTACTGGGTTCTCTGGTTCTTCCTCCTCTGAGGAATCTTTTTCGTCTGACTCGGCTGTCCTATCAGCTTTCCGTCGGGTATGTATTGCCACTATTTCTTTACGGATTTTTCTGGACATGGCATCTATACAATTCTGTTTATCATGTTTACAATCTGCAATGTTCTGACTCCATTTTGTCAATACCTCCATCTCTTCTTGAGAAATACCTGGCTGATCTTGTTCTCTTATCAAACAATTAATCAAAAATCGCAATATTAACCCTTGAGTCTCAGCTTTCTGATATGCCATGGCTTCACGAATACTTTCTAGTCCCTCTCCAGTTCTAATAAAGTGATATATTTTGTCTAGATGGTCGGGCATTTCTGGTAATGTCATCAAATAATCTGTAACACGTCTTAGACGTAACGAAGCCAACATCATGTCCCCTTGCTTGCCAGGTACGGGATCATATCTACAATCTGTAAGTAATTGTTTAAGCTTTTCAGATGTGCTCGCTTTCGGAGTGCGTTGCGTTGCTAATTCTCTGATTGTCATTCGTTGTAATTGTGGCGGGGTGTGGAGGTGGCCTCCTACGGCACCTCCCGAAACGGAAGCGTGGGCATAACCTGACTGTGTTGTGGTAGTTGAGGTCATGGCGGGTATATGTAATGGGTTGTACTCTGGATTGCAGTTGTCGAAAAAGGATTATGAGGACCAATAGTAGGGGGAACAGTAGCAGGGGGGCCAGTAGTAGTAGCAACAACAGTAGGGGAAGTGACAACATGCATGGGTATTTGGTGACGTGGAGGGGTCGTGGCTTGAACAGGAAGTTGAGCAGTCGGAGCAGACTGCTGTGCATTGTTAACGGGTGGTACAGGTACATTAGTATATGCTGAAGCTACACCATCTAAATAGAAAGAAAGGAAAATGTCTGCTGCGGTCTGTTTGTGACGAAGTTTAGTCGGAACCAATGGTGGCGGTAGATTACTTGGCATTTCCAGGGTCGCCTTGTGCAGGCCCTCGGCTAGAACTGGATACAGTCCTGTAATAAGGGCATTTCTCTGTCGGTCTTGTTGTTCTATTCTGACTCGTTCTCCTTCTTCTAGTAATTCTTTTTCTCTAGCTTTTTCGGATTCTTCTCTACTTCTCTCTGCTTTCCTGATTTCTTTTTCGTTTCGTCTATGCGATTCTTTACGCCACAATTCTATGGCATCTTTCTGGGATTGTCTGGCTTTCTTTTTCCACAACGCTTCTTCTACTCTCATGATGCACTCGGCATCCCATGTCCCTGTAACGGGCCATCTCTGCTTCTCTTCCAGGTCTTTTGTATAATCCACCCATAAGTCTGAGTACAGTATGGCGTCTAAGCCATGTTTATGGTACATAAAATGTCCTGGAGTGTCCCTAGGTGGGACGGGAACTGCTTCTTCGAGTATCCCTTTCCTAGTTCCTATCTGACGTAATTTTGAGAACAGAGGCATGATTACCTCTACCTGAACGCAAACACGATAAACACAGTAATAAAATACAAACAATCATTCACACCACGACATTAAACACATTGAAACATTTCGAACAGATACTGTCTAGTACATTCTAAAACAAAATACTGGAAACCTCGAATGCTAGAAGACCAGAATACTGAATCACTGAATTTCGGAATTACTAGATTACTAGATGCACTGCTAAACAGTACAGATACACTGCTAAAACAGTGCAGACCGGATCTGTGTACCCAAACCCGTCTTGACCGGGCACAAATAAATGCACCTGTCTAGATGCGTCCCCAGCAACGGTACTCACCGGGAAGCACGAAACGGAAGGCCTCGGAATCTTGACTAGACTGGACTGCTACGACGTCTGGTTACTGCTGCGCACTACGCATGCGCCTCGACGCTTCGTACAGGTGGACCTCTGGATACCTCGGACACTGCTCTCTCGGCTGGGCTCTGGTCGGGATCCTCCGCACTCCTCACCGGCTCGTCTGGATGCTGACCCGCAGTCTTCGTCTCCACCGTGGGCCTGAGGGAGATACAGGAAAACCTGCAGATGCGCATAGAAGTCCGTCACGACTGTGGTAGGGGGCAAGGCCTGCGACGCATCGCCGGCGCGTGAAGTGGGGGAGGGGTCCCTATTTGGGCGCCAAATTATGTGGTAAATATAATTACCGTACAATTTTTCCGTATAATTAATGACAGGTAAAAGAATAGCTCAATCAAATGAGAGGCAGAGTCCGTGGTATCTGAGTCATACGGGCTTTAATCAGGATGGCTCGAGCCATGGAAATCAGATCCATCAATACAAGGGTTCGGGAGGGAATATGCAATGATGGCAAAAGATGTCAACGATTTATTAACAGTACATGACATATATAGTAAAACTGTACAATGGTGATGGATACAGTAGGCGTGACAAGTGAGAAGAATAAGATAAGAACACATGTGCGTAGCAAAAAGGCGTGTACAAGGGTGTGCACAGAGGCGTGTACTGGAAACGTCACAGAAAGTGTTATAAGTGGGTGGGTGCATAGAGGATTCTGCAGAGTCAGCAGAAACCTTTGACTTGAGGGCGCGCGCAATTAGTATGACGTGTGATTGACGTGGAACTAGGGAAAGCAGGGGGCTTGACTTTAGCACTAGTAGAGGAGACAGAAGTCGGGCATGTCAGATCGACCTGTCCCTATAACATATCTGATATCTTGTGTTTGGGGGATGTTTAATCTGAAGTAAAAGGTCTATCGGGCAGAGGCTATATTATACTGAATGCATACGTGTCTAGGTGCAATGCGCGGGGCCATGGGCCTACCATGGTAACGGGAGCAATGAATTACATGAAGGAGACAGGAAGGCTTGGCCCTTTGCTCTGCAGGCCGGGAATATGTTTACCTATATCACTAGACTGGAATGTGTTTTCGAGGAGGCCGAGCTGATAACTTGAAGGCAAAATACTGTCTTGGCAGGCAGGCCAGGCTGAGCTAGGCACCGCTTTGCTTGGCAAGAAGTAAGGCAGAGGTCAGGGATGCATCTCCAGGCTGCAGCTTTCAGAGGCAGAGACAGAAGTGGTTCAAAGGCAGGAATCAGGGCCTGGCTCGGCAGAGCCAGGAAAAACGTAAAAGTGTACCATGTAAAGACGTTGGCAAGGCATGTTTAGAAACGGAATTATCGATCCATTCATGGTGGATCTGATAGAGGACATGTTAACGTTGGACGCAAATGTATTTGCGTCTTTATATTCGGTCATGGAGGGAAGTTACATGTACTTTAAGCACGTACATGGAGACGTTGGGGTACACGTTAGGGGACATACTTGACCATAAAAATTTCAATTTCCTCACTGTGCCTCATGGGAACAGTCCAGCCCGAACTGCCAGGCCATGTCTTCCCTGGACCGGAAACAAGCTTCCGAGGACCGGTTTCTGGCATTCCAGCCGTCTTCAGCCTGGCTTGCTTGAATCCAGTGGCAAAGTGAGCAAGGGACTCAACTCTGAGCATACCCTGCCACACTTATGGTGGCCAAAAGAGGGTGGTGATGGACGGAGCATCTGAATTAATCAAACACTCACACCCAGTCAAAAGATCTGGGTTTAATCCATCACCGTTCTTTAGCCCACTCTGCCACCCCAGTTCAGACAGACCCTGTGCCTCATGGGAACAGTCCAGCCCGAACTGCCAGGCCATGTCTTCCCTGGACCGGAAACAAGCTTCCGAGGACCGGTTTCTGGCATTCCAGCCGTCTTCAGCCCGGCTTGCTTGAATCCAGTGGCAAAGTGAGCAAGGGACTCACGTCTGAGCATACCCTGACACACTTATGGCGGCCAAAAGCGGTACAAAAGGGGGTGGCAGAGTGGGCTAAAGAACGGTGATGGATTAAACTCAGATCTTTTGACTGGGTGTGAGTGTTTGATTGATTCAGATGCACCGTCCATCACCACCCCCTTTTGTACCGCTTTTGGCCGCCATAAGTGTGGCAGGGTATGCTCAGACGTGAGTCCCTTGCTCACTTTGCCACTGGATTCAAGCAAGCCGGGCTGAAGACGGCTGGAATGCCGGAAACCGGTCCTCGGAAGCTTGTTTCCGGTCCAGGGAAGACATGGCTTGGCAGTTCGGGCTGGACTGTTCCCATAAGGCACAGGGTCAGACTGATTTGCATATAGCCATATCTGAACTGGGGTGGCAGAGTGGGCTAAAGAACGGTGATGGATTAAACCCAGATCTTTTGACTGGGTGTGAGTGTTTGATTGATTCAGATGCTCCGTCCATCACCACCCCCTTTTGTACCGTTATCTTCTCTATGAGCAATGTTTTCTTTAATGATCTTCCTGTATTTTACCCTCAACATGCTTTCCTACAAGGTAGCAGGCAGTCTGCTTTTATATTTTTAATAGTAATAGCTGCAGGTCTGCTTTAACTATAGCACCCACATTTATTTGTTTAATTTACAGCATGGTCCGCTTTAAGCATAGTGGACGCGCTTTTTTATTTATTTAATTTTACAGGGCAGTCCACTTTAACTTTTGCGGCCTTACTACAGAACCTTTATTTTTTTGGGTGAAAGCGCCCCAAACCACGCTTTCACTAAAATGTGGCCGGGCCCCTTTCTTTAAACGCTGCTAACTGTAACCAGAATATAATGGGCAGCGTCTAAAGGGGTGCTGCCACCATTAAAGTGGTCTTGCATTTGGGAGCATTTGAGCTATTGGCATTATAAATAACAATGCCTTTTATATGTGTGTTGGGTTTAAAAACACATAAATAGGCATTTCCATTTATAATGCCAATAGCTTAAAATCTCGCAAATGCGAGACCTATTGCATTGAAAATGCTTGTTTAGGGGTTACACCCAGAAGTTCCTTAGCCCTCATTGGTGTAAGCAGTGTCTTGCCCTATAAAGTAAAGTACAATAGAAAGATACATTGCTATATTCAAAAGAAGCTGACAGACTCGTGAGAGATGCTCATGCAATGTTTAAAGGTAGAGCCCCACCCCAAAATCTATCTGAATTAGTAAACATACAAACTTTATAATTTACTGTTTATTATGTGCTAATCTAATACATTTCCAGTGTATTAGGATTATCACCCTAATACCAGATAACTCACTGATAAGGTAAATTATTAGATTTAATTTAATATAACTCTCATTGTTCATCACACACACTAAGTTATTTAGTCTATAAACTCCCTGTCTCGAAGCATCATGTTATTTAACACCATCCCTGCTGATGATATCCTTCTCCTATGCTGGGCCATAATGAAAACGGGCGCGGTCATGACGAGCTCAGCTCGTCATGAGCACACGAGAGGTATACCTCATGACGAGCTGAGCTCGTCATGAGCATCGAAGGGGTTATTATGCTGGAATCTGCAGACTTGATAACCTTGTTTCCCGATGGACAACAAAACCCCCAGCATCTGGTTTCTCTCTCCCGCTATTTCCTAATTGAAAATAGTTTACATAGCCTTTTCTCCAATAGAATTTTTAGGTTGAGCATGGGCAGCACATGCACTGCCCTGCAAATGCAAAAAAAACAGTTGATTGACAGAATGCAGAACAATGTCATACATTCACCCCAGTACAGAGATCTGGGCCTAAATCCATTGTTTATTTGCTCACAATAACACTCCAGTTTGAACCCAGCCATATGCAAATCAGTCTTGAACCTGTGCCCATTGGGAACAGTCCAGCCCAAACTGCCAAGCCAGGCCCTCCCTGGACTGGAAACAAGCATCCTAGGACTGGTTTCTGGGTTTCACCCCTCATCAGCCAGCATAGCTTGACTCTAGTGGCATGGAGGGTACAGGACCCACGTCTTGGTATACCGTCTCACTCGGGGTGACAAATGCAAAAAGAACAATTGATGGACAGAATGCAGAACAATGTCATACATTCACCCCAATACAGAGATGTGGGCCTAAATCCATAGTTTTATAGTTTTTTTGCTCACCATGCCATTCCAGTTTGAACCCAACCATATGCAAATCGGTCTTGATCCTGTGCCCAATGGGAACAGTCCAGCCCAAACTGCCAAGCCAGGTCCTCCCTGGAATGGAAACAAGCATCCTAGGACTGGTTTCGGGGTTTCACCCCTCATCAGCCAGGATAGCTTGACTCCAAGGCATGGGGTATTCAAGTATGGATTTGAAGCTCTGCCCACTCTCCGCCCATATTTTTCATTGGCTTGTGTCATTGTCCTTTGTAAATGTTGGCTTCTGATTCATTAATAGGCTTGTTTGTCCCTCCTTAGTACCACCTTGTCTTTACTTGTAAGTTCCTATGAGGACTGGCCCTTTTACTTCTGTTGTTACACGATATGTCTGTAATGACTTTTTTCTTTAATGAGTTTCTCCTACTGCAGGCAGGACATGCTTTTCTGTAACATTCAGCGTGCCATGCATGCTTTCACTTTCCGAGCAGCCCCGGACAATAGCGACTGCTTCTTTGAAATGAAATAGGTCTCACATTTACAAGAGTTTGAGCTATTGACATTGTAAATGATAATGTCTTTTATGTATGTGTTCATTATCAAAACAGGCAAATGTGGGACCTATTGCATTGCAAATGCTTGTTTTATGGAGCTGCTGGCCCTGTCACACCCTGTTCGGAAAGCAGCAGCTTTTAGCTGAAACACAGGCTTCTAGTTTAAGCACAGAAATATTAATGCATGCTACATTGAGAACCCAATTATTTCAGAGAATGGGTTTTATCAAACATTATGCAAGAAAAGCTTTTCTTCCCAAATGCCTGTCAACAGAGAGTCAAGCAAAAAGGGGAAACTTCCCTTTCAGGCTAAGCAGTCTGGAACATAAAGTTTGCGGCTATCCTGCATTATTCTTCAGACTCTGCACAGGAAAAACACTTCTAATTGAACACTGAATTTCTCAGGACTCCTTTTAGGGTTAATACAAAGTCATGCTAAGTAAATCTACTCCGACGCACCGACCACGTCCATATATGGCGAAGGCTTTACGGTATATAGACATCATCACAAGTATAGGGGCTTATTGGAGAACATTAGGCTGTGGCCATTAATCCATCATATTGTATTATAGAGATGCTTGTCACCTATCCTGCGCGGCTACCTAGGATCGCTAACTTACCAACTGCATTCTAGGGACACTAGTATGCCAAACTTGAAAGCGTGTTTGGACACTAACCTACAGGACGTCATGCAAGAGATACAGATCTGCCACACTGCACTCTCTCCCAGAGATACAAACCTTATACACTTCACTGCGTCTTATGGGTACCAACTTAACACACTGAACTGAAAATTAAGGACACTAACATACAATGCGATAGTCAAGACACCCAAACCCACTGCATCCTAGAGACAATATCTCACTGTGCTGCTCCATAGGAGCACTAACCCGCTACAGTGCACTTCAGTCTTATAAACATTTGTCTATCATACAGAACTGTGCCCGAGAAAAAGTAATCCAACATGTGCCTCTTGTTCTATGGCACTAGTCCATGGCAATGCATCCTAAGAACAATGATCCACTGCATTGCATCCAAGACGCACAAATCTACTACACTACACTTCATCCCAGGATAACAGTCTATTTATTTATTTATTTAAAGAGTTTCATATAGCGCTGGCTAGACCCGAAGGTATCAGAGCGCTTTACATGAGAATCAACGATGTAACAGAAAAATATCAACAATTACACAATACATCAACGAAACAAAATAGGCAATACAGATGCGAAAGGGCGGATAAGGGAAGAGACAACAAGGAGAGACAAAAGGAAGTCTGTCTAAAGACCGACTGGGTAGGTGACGACCAAGGAGGGAATCTACGGCTCATCTCTCCTATAGCTAAACCAGGTAGCTCCATCATCACAGCACATCCTAGGGGCACAAGCACGCCACACTGCGGGATTAGAAACATTTCAGGGGACCATCCTCAAATTGCCTGGCCACAGGTGTGCCTGTTTGCTAAACAGTGATAGTAGATAAGATACCACTTCAGACTGGCACCTAAGTGGGTCCGAAAGTTTAGGGGCCTGCATCTTAGTAAGGCTGGTCACAATTTCCTCTTTGGGGGAGGCAGCAATCATTGGGCAGGGTGATCCTAATCAAGTGCAGGCCCACCAACGTTAGAGTATAACCAAAACATGTAACTATGCTAATTTGGGATCCAAGGGCCATTGAGTGATGATGCAAATGGTACCATATTCAGTGGGACTAAGCCTGCAAAATTAGGTACACAACTGGTCATAATTCAAAGGCAAAAGCCCTTGTGTTTGTCTGATGTCAAAATCAGGAGACACAAGTGTAGGAAGGTGGATATCTGACTATGGCTACCCCCAAACTTTTTGCCTGGTGTTTAGCTGGTTTTTGACATAGTTGGCCTGGGATCCTGCTATTCAGGGCCCCAGGCTAATTGCTCTCTCCTTAAAATGGACTCCATGTACCTTAGGTACATACCCAATTGGAACTGGTTCACCTTATTGGCCCCTGTTACCGTGTACCCTAGGTACCCAGGGCATAGGTGTTTCCAAGGCCTACCACGGGCTGCAGCATGTATTGTGCCACCCCTGGCCTGGCCTCCATATTTGACACAACTGGCTGATCACTCAGCTGGGGTAAGTTGGTGTAATCACCTCTTACTTAGGTATAGTATCCCTATATCTAACCTTAAACTGGACACATATGTTCCTATCAGCCACTCCTATGGAAGGCCTCATCAATCCTGGAGGCAGAGTGCTTGGAAATATGTGAGATGGTGCTCTAGCATGAGCTGAGCCTGTCTGCAGCTGTCGGGAACCACTCCCTTAGCTGTTCCGGGATAATGCCATACCATATACTCTTAAGTGCATTATAATCCTCGCAGTTATATGCTATCTTTGGTTTGGCTTTATCAAAACATGTCGAGTAAGGTGTCATACAATTTGGAATACTATCCCCTCGACAGTTCTGTCGACGGGGATAGCATTCCACCCTTCTAGAGGGACACGACATGTGTGTAGCCTTAACCCCGGTTAAAGTTAACCAGAGCCTCAGCATCACAAAATGGATGCTGCCACCACAGACACAAGTCTGACCTCCTGCTGCTGGGAGTCCTTCCAGCGAGGAAGGCTTGGACAAAGGGTTTCCTGCCTTGGGAGGTGCGAGCACCACCCCAGACAGGATTTTGTGTATTGGGTAGTACAGGGCTGAATAGATTGAGACATGCCCGGGGCACACAAGGTGTCCCCGTGCATAAGCCAGTCCAAACCGGTCCTGGGACTTTCCAGACCCAGGCCTGGTGAGGAGCTGAACAAAGGAAAGGGGGTGTAACCACCCCCCTTCCTGGTCCCACCCAGAGGAGGGACCTAGCAGGTGATCCACCCCTCAGATTGGGAATAAGAGTGGGAGCAGTGCCAGAGCACCTCAGATCATCCTGAAATCAACTTTAAACGAAGAAGACGACTGGACTTCGACATTCTGCTGCACAGAAGACTGAAGAGAATCTCCCTTGTGGCCTAGGAGTGGCCACCCTGTGAATACAGGTACCAACCAGTGAATCGACGTCTGCTTTGCTGCCGCCGGAGCCCGAGCCCAGAGCCTGACAAGACCCAGACTCTCAGACTTCTCACAGCCCGATCCACAGTCCCTGCAAAGAAGGGACCCGTGGAGGCACCGAGAGAAGTGGGACCGGACATCTTGGAAGACACCCGAAGAGCTGACTGCGCAGCATCAGAGGCACCCTCGACGTTGTGCTTTGGGGACTGAGAACCCCCACCACCGAGCAGCCCTTGCACCGAAGATAAGCCCCCCAGCATCTCCACGATCTGCGTGGGGCCCTTTTGCATTGTGCCACTCGACGCGCCATCCCGGCCACTAGCCACGTGGTCAGCGGCCATCTTGGCGACGAAACCGAAGAACTACACAGCGGGTCTGGTTGCTCCAGATTTGCCCTCGCTCCTGTAAAAAGGAGCACCCGCTCTGACCTTGCTGGTCCGAGTGATAAGCCTTTTTCAACTCCTGCGTGGCTTGCATTAGCCAAGGCCTGTTTGCTCCGATCAAGTTGCCGATACCGTCAACAGCGAGAAGCCTGCGTGGGACAGCTCGTGACCGACTCCTGGACGTCCTCGACCCCCGGTGTCCATGTGGCTGCAGAGAGAAGCTACACCTCAATGCCTGTTTGCACCCGACATCGCCTGGTTCCAATCTGGTTCCACAGTAGTCACTGGCTAGTGACTTTGAACATTGTCCCCTCTTCTTTCAGGTCTTCACAACTTCAGATCCACCCTTGGATCCACCGGAACTCTTCACATCGAGCCGCCTGCAGCATCTTCAGCTCCAAGCACCATCGACCAGCGTGACGAAACACGACACTTATTCGACCCTATGCACCCGCTTCCTGTGGGTGAGGTAAATCAGCAACGCCGGTGTTCCTACACTGGTACACACCTCTAGGGCCTGTGTCTCAAGTTCCAGCTTTCTAGGTCACTCGGAAGGTTCCGAACTAACTAACTTTCTAACTTTTAGGCACCATAGACTTTGTATTGGTGAGTGCGTGCACTTTAAACACTGTACCCGAGTCCCGCGGGCCTTTCCCGACTTAGTCACTGCTAGTCCCGATCAGCTCCAGCGATTCCCAAGGCCCTAGGCCTGTTTCCTTTCCGATTGGTATCTCTTATACCACTTTCTTAGTATATGGTTTAGGTGGCCCCTAGGGCTCATCCATATTGTGCAACTTTTGTGTATTTTAAACTGTGTTTTGTTTAACGCTTGTGCTTCTGTGCTCATAAAGAGTTCAGGGGATATTTGTAGTTAATAAATATATATATATATTTTCAATATATATCTGTGTGGTGTCCTTTCATCTGGTATTCAAGGGGGTTGTGTATGGTAATACAGCTGGCTTCACATGCCTTTCAGAGTTTAGCCTAAGACTGGTTTGTCCACGTTACCACTAGGATAACTGGTCTATAAGGTTGACTTACAACCGATCATCATAAGGGTTGCTTGGCATGATACAAGGTGATCACTAGAACTAGTGAGCATCATATATCAGGCCAACTTCTCACAACAAGTTAACCACAAAGACACAAGAAGTTTGGAGCAGATTCATAAGACAATGTACATTCACCTGTAGTACCAGTCCTGTGGTATCAAGCTTGTTGCAACCCACTTATGATTAATTTGATGTTTTGCTTTAGATTGGCTCCTGGTCAGGTGGAAAAGCCTGTGTCCCCTTGGCAGGCTCTTTTTTTCAGTTGGTTCTCAAAATGGGTCTCAATCAGCTGATCCTTTACTAAATGTCCTCAGTTAGGGTAGCCCCTTGCCTTCCAATCAGGGAAACAAATGTCTCCCTTCTGTTCCTAGCTTCATTTCAAACTTGTTTAAGGCATCAATAGGCTGCCCTGCTTCTGACTGGTCTTCCTCTCAGGGAGTACAGCAGAGCTTCTTTCTAAGATCAAAATGAGTACGAGTATAACCCATTAGCAATCCCCTGGGCCAGCATTTCACATCATCTATTTTTAGAGTTGCATGACTATCAAGAAGAACAGGATTGTGAGAAATACATTTTAAAATCAAATTTTGACTCGCACACCGTATTAGAATTTCACCTTAGAATGCATTTAAACTTTTGCAAAATAATTTTGCATAGAAAAAAATGACACTTAGGATAATGTGCCAGCTTTAAAAGTGTTAGGGTCACTTTAGAATGCATTTAAACTTGACTAAAATAATTCATAAGTAAATCACATGTAGGAGAAATGTGCTTACTTAAAGTGAAGATCAAAAGGAATGTAGTAGGCTACCATATTCAATGTGCTTCTGTAACTAGGCCCAACCCATTTTCTCTCGCTCACAGTTAAATAGTCGTTGTGTTGAACATTTTTGCCAGACACCAGCACCCTACTAAAGAATGGGCTGACTTCAACAATGTATTCCTTTGCTTCATCACACCATATTAGAACATCCTGCCTAAACAATGAACTTTGCTATGGATTCTTAAGGAATAAACTGTTAGAATAATGAATAATTGAGATATATTTTAAGTTTGCCTAACCAGACCACTGTCGATAGATTTGTTTTATTGCAATTGACTAGACCTTTGTATTTACAATGGGATATATTGAACCCAGCTAATAGCTTAGGTAAGAAGCTTCTCATTGGAACTTTCCTCCATGTTGCCATTATTGCAACATTTGATTTATTATGTGAATGTTTACCCTGGAAATCAGGAGAAAAAGCCGTGAATGTCGACGATGCCATCGGATGAGAGGTTTAAATTGGCTGGAAGCATCATACACCTACCAATTTTAATTACATTATTGTGCATTGTTATGCGATAATTGAGTGTTCCTACTAAGAGAGAACCTTCTGTTACAGTGAGACCTTTTTGACTCTACTTTGAGAGAGTCCATTCTTTAATCATCCTAAACCCCATTATTTGCTCCTCGTTGCTGAAAGCTACTGCTGACAGTGACTACCCTCCTTTGTCCTGATTCTTCTTGATCAATGCTACTGAAGCGATCGTAATCTATCAATTATTTATTTTAAAGGGATGCTACTGCTTGATGTGACTCAGGGAGTGTGACGAGTGAAGTAAACATTGTAGGCAGAGGTAGGGTGGCCTGACTGGCATTGCTCCCTTGCCCCTCTACCACCGAAGGCCCCTCACCTGCGATGCACAAAACTACCTGGGGGGATGTATTTACTGTTTTTTCTTGACCCTCCACTGTAGTGTAGTTCCTATTTTCCCTATAGGCCCTGCGCATTGGAATAACATAAACAGTAGTGTAGATGTAGAAGTGCGTTCTTCTAGGTCTCTACTGACCCTGTTAGACTTAATTTAGGTTTGCGCCAGCTAGCTCAGAGGTCACTGGAAACTTTATTGACTGAATAGGAAGTGATCAGCTTCCCTGGCTCAGACAAGAAGGGATTCAGCTTCCGACAACCGCATTAACATGACAACTTTGCTCCTCAGAAATAAGAGTCAATCTCTAGAGTCGTGTGAAACAATAGACAGCTATTTCACTCAGTCAGTTGTGCAGAATTACTTTCACCAGTATGTAGAGAATAGAGAGACGGGCGTTTTCAATAAAAGGTATTATTTATTGAACAGTCTTCCTTCTCATGCAAGAGAAATGAATTGCCACAATTGCAAGACTTGTTATTATAAAAAGTGCATACAGTAAAAGGAGTATTGCGAAATAATACTGTAAAAGCATTGATATGGTTTCTTAGCCATACGATAGTTGAAATGAATAAAATATATACATTCATATATACATTTGACTAACGTCCTCAACTGGTGCTTCTAACTACACCTACCCCGGTGTACCTGACCTAAGCCTATTACATGGGAGGGAGTAAGTAAGTAGCAGTTTAAGTTAAGTTGGTTTTGCCAAGGGTTTGCTTCAAGAATTCTCTCTAAAGGTTTAGTCAACACTGTACCTCTGGAATAGAATGCTGGAGGTCTGGTATCTCCTCTCAGGACTCGATATTCCAGTCACCTGCAAGGGTAGGCTGGAAACGCCAGAGCTGGATTTTCTCGGCAGGAGAAAAGACAGCGTCTTTCTCAGCGCGTCAAGGAGGAGGACGGGCAGCGTCCGTGGGCTTCTCGCATCTGCTGGGCTCTGCAAGGGACAGCTGTTCTGCTCCTGTATTCACCACCACCATCGTGTGTGCTTAAGGCAACGTTGGTATTATTTATACCTGAAAGGTGCCGAGTTTGACGTAAGTTTTTGGACATAAGACTTCAATAAAGATGTCACTAAGAACCGGTCGTTCTTACAGTGCTTGTTAGAGTTCTATTACTAATCAAAACAAAGCAAGCGGGGCTTTCCCAGGTTGCTGGGGGTTTGAGCTGTCGAAAGAACTCGGTGTGTTATCTAGGAATCTAAGGAAGTGGCTTCTGCTGTGTCATGTACTGTAATGAGCCGCAGAGATGAGTTACTGAAATATGGCTCTGATCGTTTATGCCATCATAGGGATATGTATTGATTATAGCCGTATAGGGGCATAAGGTCACAATATTGATCGGGGTCCTAGATAGAACACAACACCCACTCCACAAATTTATGTCCATCAAATTACTAAAAACTAAAGCAATAAGATGCGCGTGTATTCCTACCCACCCCAAAATACATATTGCATTTGAAATGGCGTATATGAAATACATGAAAATATAGGTACTGTACGTTTTTAAGCATAGTAATCATTCAAAAATTATTGCATATGTAATCAGTTGAACGATTTTGTGAAAAATTACACATGAAATGTCTCTTAATACAGAAAAGAAGTGCAAGACTATTTCATCACATATAAATACAATTGCTGTGAATTGTGCTAGAGGCCGAGGTAAAGTTTTTGTCTCTAGATCTACTAAGAATAGAAGTTCTGTTCTTTATGAATAGTTCTACTTTAAGCAAAAGTATTTGTGCCAGAAAAAAGGTAAATATTTTGAAAAGTGTCCGATTAAAAAAATATATATTTCATGGTGAACGGGGGAATAGAGTTCCAAACGCTTTTCAGTAGTTTTTGTTGATCAAAACTGAAGGCCGAATTCAGAGTTCATGGGAACGCTGTGCGCCGGAATGTTATTCCAAAATTCATTGTTTGTGTTCAGGGGAGAACATCATATCAGACAGGCTCTCGAAGAATAGGTCTACATATTCAGGTGACAGTTCGACCAGGTTCGATAGTGCAATAACCTGGCAGTTGTGAGAATGATTGCTATCATCGATGTCTGGATCAGCAATGCTCACAGAAGGTCGTACCTGGGTGATGTTGCTTTCATTTACCGCTTCACTGCCGTCACCTAGTCGTAGCGCAGGAGTCTCAACGAATGCCATCATCAGGATTGGTAGCCGCTGGGGACAACACGATGCATGAGCTGTTACAGGACTTAGCAAAGTATCGATATCCATTGGTACTGCTGATGGTAGTGCAAGACAGGTGTCTAACACGCATTCTTCTCCGCATAGCATACATCGAAGCACAGGTAAGATGCAGGTCTGCCATATAGGTCTGAATGAAAGAAACCAGGTCATGTTCAGATCTCTCAGCCGGGCCAATCCAAGGACTCTAGTTATGCGGTCCCGGTAGCGTATTGCTAGGATCGTTTCTTCCATCCTTGCCGGAGTCATGTCAGTGTTTTGGCTTGCCATATCGGAGCAGGAGGGTCAAAAATAAAATGCCTGCTACAAGTCCCAAGATTAGTGGTATGCCGCCAAAGACTGAATGGACAAAATTGGGAATAATGCCCAGAATTGCTTTGAATGGTGTTAACAGTCCCGAAAAAATTGTCTTAAATACGTTTGAGATACCAATGGCATCCGACATATTTAGGATTTGGCTTAGCATTTCTGTGAAATGCACAGGGCAATTTGTTGATAAAAGTTCATGTATCTCCGATGTTGTCCTTGCAACTTGGAGATCATACGTCTCTTTCAATGACGTGATGGGCACTGTTGTCTGTAAAAGCACAGACTTCATTCTGCTTAAAGTATCAATTCGTATAGAAGAGACATTCAAAGGAGGCCAAATCGGCGTCTTGGAATCTCCAGGGCCGTTTGGAAACAATGCTTGCATACAGCAAGTGACCATGGAAGTCACGCTTACGAGATATGCTTTCCCTGGCACCAAGCCGCAACAGCTGTGATCCGTTATTAGAATGTAACTCCCGTTAGAAAGTTGCCTAAAGAAGGGCTCTATCTGTGTTGCAGGTGTGACGTGCTGGTGGCATGAAAGGTTGTTTGAAGTCCCTTCACAGGCCCCATGTAAATTAATACCCTGGCACAAAAGTATACCGCTTAGTGAATGTTTGCAATTTTCAACACTAAGAAATACATTTTTGTTGTTGTCACTGTAGCATGTGTGTGTATATGGTAATTTCCATGATGACTTAATGTACCCTTTTCCCAATCATTCATACTGGCGTGTCGGTATATACTCAAGGCAATGGCTCTATCGGAAAGTTGTTATCGGAATTGTGATAATCCTGTGTATTATCCATTCAGTGACAGGTCTTTCTGACATTGTCAATGGTAATCTCTCAAGTTTTTCGATGCTCAGGATTGTATAGTCTGCTCCTTTCTGTGCCAAACTGATTTGTTTATCAGTAAGGTTAAAGATGGAAAACAATGACGTTGTGTTGATTAGCCGCCATGGCACATAGCCTGAACGAAGATTTTGCAGCGTCCAGCCTAGCTGTACTATAGAACGTAATTGCGACTGGCCATGTTGTAACATTAGCAAGTCTTTATCTATTATATCGATGGCAGATGATACAATACTGTCCAGTGAATATATTCTGGAGGACAGAGTCATTAACCCATTGTCCACAACTGAAAGTGATTTTTCCAAATTAATACGATCAATTTCTCGTATTTTTTCCGCTGTTTCAATTTGCATTATTTTCCATGCCTCGTTGTATGCCGCATATACACTTGCCGCTATGAAACGTTTTTGACGCTGTTTGCGTGGTCCCATAATGAAATCGCGCAAGTCAGCACCATCTTTAAGTAAAGATAAGTGTTGCTTAATTTCTGCCAGTGTGGATGATTCTAGCCATTCAAGGCACAGTTTCCCTACACTGTATGTTGTTACTATCCCTGGATGTTGTCTCTGGGAGTATCTAGGGTCTGGTCTGGCCATTTTTAAACCCTGTGTTTTGTTCAGGAATCTATCTTGACAGTTATTCGTGTCAGTAGGCCAGATTAACCACTTTTTCCAATCAGGATGTGTTCTGTTTAGATGTAAAATTTTTGATACGTCTATTTCAATATCTGCTCTTGCATTATCAGGTATTGGCTTTGGAATAGACGGTTTGTTTAGGTCTTTAATCTTAGCTAGGCCAAGACAGGTTGTTTGGTGAATTGTGTCATTTAAGAACATTATTTGTTCTGGGATCATGCAGGCTCGAAATAATGCTTCTAGGCCTTGTACCTGCCATTCTTTTGTACCCCAGATGGTTTTTGTTTCAATGTTGTTTTTCCAGAAATCAAAACCAAATGACATCATTTTTTCATAAAATGCTTCTGAATATATCAATTTAGTATTTGTCACCGTTGTTTTCGTCCCCGTTTTATCCAACAGTTTATAACAAATGTTTCTGCATCACTTGTTTTAAACCCTGAGAAGTATTGGAATTTTTCAAAAAACGTTTTTGAACTACTTTTAGGTGGAGTAGCACAATGTTCCTATTGGTTATATTTAAAAACATTTCTAGGTTGAGCAGATTTATGTAAGTAATGGTCAGCGTAATGTGAAAAACAGTACATCTGTTCATAATTAGATGAACCTTGTAAATAATCATGTTCTGTAAATTTTGCTGACAACACTAAATCCAACATCATATTATTTATACTTTCAAAATCCCAATCATCAGAGAATGTACTTGGTTTTACAAAGTCACTTAATGAAACCTTGAACTGGTGAGGATATTTCAAGATCTCGACCGGGCCATATATTTCATAGTCAGTCTTGTCCCACACTACCCCGCCGGGTATTGGAATGGCTGTGACATTTACTGATGATAGTCCTCTTTTCTCCACGTGAGATGATTTGTGTGGTTTCAGAACTACGTTGATGTTCTGACTTGCTGTGTCCATTGAACTGTATTTTCCATCAATGAATTTTCCCAAACAAAGTATCATGATGAGCCAGAGTAGGAGGAAAAATACACCTAGCCCAAACCAAATCTCTAACCATGGAGAAATAAGATAAGTTTCCTTGAGTTGATGAAAGAGTCCTGTTGCTTTTTCTTTAAAAGTCTTTTTTTCTGGCGTCACTTCAGGGTCGCTTTGATCTTCAGAAAAGTTATCGAAATTGATGAAGTAACCAGAGGCAGTTCTGTCAATTGTTGGAATTGTTTTCTCCATTTGCTTTTCATTAGCACATTCTGATGCCACATCATTGTAGACTGGAGTTTCATGACGAACTGTTTCAATCTGAGTTCCAAGGGGCACGAGTTCCATGGCTTTGTTGCATAGTCCTTCTTTGTGCACTGTAGATTTATCAAATGTGATTAGTCTTTCAGTTTGAACCTCTTGGATTGTTGCTAATTTGGGTATTCTGTTATTTCTTGGGAGTCCACTGGGCCTGCTATTTATTATATTGTTATGAAACAAGGGGTGACCCAATTTAGTCGAAGTACCTGGGTATCAAGTATTATAAAGAACAAGTGGTCCTTGACAGAAAATTTAACATGTAACAGAATTACAGCCTTAGTTCACGCAATTCTTTAGTCCGCTTCTAGATTGAATCTATACTGTAGGTTGAATAGATACATTAGCCCAAGTTGTCAAAGAAATATCAAAAAAGTACCCAAACATTCGAGAATTCAATTGAATCCAACCGGATTCTCTAATTTAATATAGAATTTGAAAAAAATGTTTCACAAATCAGAATGCAAATATTTACATATTATAATCAACACAATCTTACGTAGTCTAAAAAGATGAACGTGCACAGAGAAAGATAAAGGTTTGTGCTCAAGTGATTGATCAAGGAGATCAGAAAAACAAAGATATAGAATTGTTTATATACAAGAATGAGCCTGCCCTAACCAATACTTGTAAAAAAAATGTGATTCTTTTTTTACTAGCTCCTAGTTTTCAACAACATCCTCCATTGTCCTTGATTTGCACTATTGGCAAGGGGATTAGGAGGGAGACGGAAGGGAGAAGGGGAGAGGGGGGCAAAAACAAATAGATGCAGGCATGTATGGTAGTGCACCACACAGGGGTGCCAAATTGACTATTTTAACCTGCGTGCACATTGAAATTTCCCACTCCCTCATCCCGTCCTGATGAAGACCCTGATCTGAGGAACACAATCACCCTGTTTACGTGTGGGTCAAAATGTCGACACTTTCCCTTTGGAGCCTGCATCTATTTGTTTTTGCCCCCCTCTCCCCTTCTCCCTTCCGTCTCCCTCCTAATCCCCTTGCCAATAGTGCAAATCAAGGACAATGGAGGATGTTGTTGAAAACTAGGAGCTAGTAAAAAAAGAATCACATTTTTTTACAAGTATTGGTTAGGGCAGGCTCATTCTTGTATATAAACAATTCTATATCTTTGTTTTTCTGATCTCCTTGATCAATCACTTGAGCACAAACCTTTATCTTTCTCTGTGCACGTTCATCTTTTTAGACTACGTAAGATTGTGTTGATTATAATATGTAAATATTTGCATTCTGATTTGTGAAACATTTTTTTCAAATTCTATATTAAATTAGAGAATCGGGCTGGATTTAATTGAATTCTTGAATGTTTGGGTACTTTTTTGATATTTCTTTGACAACTTGGGCTAATGTATCTATTCAACCTACAGTATAGATTCAATCTAGAAGCGGACTAAAGAATTGCGTGAACTAAGGCTGTAGTTCTGTTACATGTTAAATTTTCTGTCAAGGACCACTTGTTCTTTATAATGATATTTATTATAGGCCACATGATTGCGGTTTTACCAGGTCGATTGATACAACTCGGTTCTCCTTTTTACCAGCAAGGGGCGGTAGTACTACTGATCTTGTTCCGTTGATTGCTAAGACAGGTACTGCTTTTCTGTAAGAAGACCCAAATTCCTTCTTCACCGCTATTTTTTCTCTGACCAGATCCCCAATCTTTGGAATCCAGACAGATCTTGCTGGGACAGGTGGTGTGTCTTCAGTGGTAGCTGGCTGTTGCTTTAATTTTATGTTGTTTAAGGATTTTCTTGTTTCATTCAAGTCCTGTAAAACAGCCAAACGATATTTGATGTCAAAGTCTTTCTTTTTATCTTTTACCACTGAAGCCTGACTATCAAGATCCTGAATATACATTCTAGTTCCGAACAATAGTTCGTTCGGGCTGAAACCTTTTAGAGAATTTCTTGGCAAATTATTAAGACTACGTTGGACACTTATTAAATGTTTGACCCACCCATCACCCGAACCTAATACCCTCGCTGTTATAGATTGCTTTATGTCTCGTTTTTTTCTTTCCACTACACTGTTTCCCTCAGGGTGAAATGGACAAGAGAATCGCAACCCAATGTCCATACTGGCCATGGCCTCCTTATAAGCTCGAGAGCTAAAAGCAGGACCCTGGTCAGAATGAAACATGGCAATTGCGTATGTGCCGATAAAGACTCTCAGATCTTTTATAACAGTTTTGGCGTCAGCCGAGCGCTGGGGCCACATTTTTAAAGTGAATGTAGTCTTAAACAATTAATAGGACGCTGGATTGCATATAGACAGCATTACCCTGTCCATAAAGGGTATCCGGACAACAGGCTGGACCCGTTCACTACTGCGATCTCTGCTGCAGTCTTGACAGTTTTTTGCAAATATTTGATGTTGCACGCTCATCCCCGGCTACCAGTATTCTGATTGTAATTCAGTCAGAGATTCTTTGATCTTTTTGTGCCTTGGACCTTCACCCATGTGTGCGTCTGCTATTAGTAACTTTCTCCGATTCGTGTTTGGAATTACCCTATCCCCCACTCCAGGGATTCGAGCAAAAGGAACGGAGTTTGCATCAATTACGTATGTATAATTGAGTGGATAGTTCACGGGTAGTGCTGCACAGTCGCCTTTTAAGGACGTTTTTACTGCCAGCATGGTTTCCCCATCTATGTATTTATCTGAACGCTTTTTTGTGGCTACGGAAGCCGGTTTAGTTGCTTCCGCTATGGCTGTCTTAGCCAATGAATTCCCTGCAACGTGAACGCCATCACGTTGATGACTCAGAGTGTGTACCACGTGAGTCTTTTGTAGTTCTTTCTGTAAAATAACTACTTGCTTCCAAAGCATTTTATGCTTGATTGTGGCACCTGTGTCATCTTTGTAATCATTTTGAATCCAGTTCTGCAAATCATTATTGTAGGAGTTGACGCAAAAATGCGAATCGCACACGATTAGTGTCGGGAATTCACGTTCGGCATTTTCAAGCGCCATCTTTAAAGATCTGATTTTAGCTCTCTGAGCCGAACATTTTCTCAGTGATTCAGTTTTTGTTATTTTCGGTCTGAATTTACCGCAGAGCCAGCTACCTTTAATAATCGCACAGGCTGCATCGTAGGATTTATTTTCTACATTGTAATGCTGTACAAATCTGTCTGTATAGATTATACAGGAGTGCTGTTGTAGAGGAAGAATTTCGATTGGCAGAGGATATTCTTTTTCATAATTTAAATCATTCCGTTTTTTCATGTGCGGGGCGAAATAGTATTTCACGTCTTCTGCAGCAAGAGAATTTTCCCACTGTATCCATTTCGGATCCAGTGACACTGTAGGCAGGTTTACTGGGCTGAATAGTGCCTCGAAGGCGGATTCTGCTGTGAGAACAGTGATCCTTTTCCCTTGTGCTAGTTCTCGTTCTTTCGCTATAGCAGTCTGCACTGCTTTCACAGTATTTTCTGTGAGACTGAATGTTTTTTCTGCTTGTGTGTACATGTGAGATTTGTAAGCTATTGGTACCGTTTCTCCCTCATTAGAGGTAAGGTACGTGAATCCGCATCTTCCTGGGATGACTCGGATTACAAGGTTGCGTGTATTGTCACGTGTTTCTAATTTTGTTTTTGATAACATGCCTGTTTGCAGTGATCTCAAAATTTCTGTGTGTTTTTGAGTCCAGTTGATTGGTTTAAAATCAGGTTTAATTAATTCGTAGAGAGGTTTAACCCTCTCCGCATAATTTAGAATGTAAGTTCTTCCGAAATTCAGGAAGCCTAGAATCGATTGTAAGTTCTTCAGCGTTTTCGGTGCTTGAAGTACAGCGCACTTCTCTAAGAAGTTGTCCGCTAGGCTTTTCCCTTCACTTGATAATTCGTATCCTAAGAATAAGACTGTTAGATGGGCAATTCTCGACTTTTTAAAGTTGAATTTGTAACCCTCTGCTGCAAACCCAAGTATTATGGTGTTCACCCTTTTCAAGTGAGTCTCCAAGTCGTCGTCTGTGAGATAGATGTCATCGACATAAGATAATGCCTCATCATCATATATTTGTAGTAACTCTGTTACTCTGGCTGAGAATAGTCCTGGGCAGTTCTTGAATCCCTGTGGGAGCCAACAGAAATTTTTCTGTGACCCCATTATTGAGAAAGCGGTCAAGTACCTGCTTTCTGGTGCAATATTTTGACAAAAGAACCCATTAGATATATCTAATGTCGTTTTGTATTTTTTGCGAACTATGTTATTCATTAGTGCAGCACTATGCGAATTTTGTACTGCAAAAGTTTTGCAACATGAGTTTAGGTGTCTGTAGTCCAAGACTAGACGATACGAATCGTCCGGTTTGGAGACAGGAAACAAAGGATTGTTCATTTGAGAGGTGCATGTTTCAATCACCCCTTGGTATTCAAGTTGATCTAAAATCTCCCTGACCTGTTTTTTAGCTTCTTGCTTAATTGGGTACTGCCTTTGTGCAGTAGGTTGACTTTTTAACTGGATTTTGTGAGGAGGAGAGTCCTCATCCCATCCTACATGATTTTTATATAATGCTGGTGCCTGGGCTACTGCCCATTTCCTTGCATATACATATTTAGTGTGAATCGAAATGTGATTCGAGAAGGCATGCATAATCATTTCTTCGCCATGAAGGCACTCACTGACGAACTCTGGGGGCCAATCTTTCTCAGCTAACAGGATGTCATAGCCTTTTGAGAGTTATCCCAAAATAGACCCCTTATTTTCCTAGTCTTATCCCCCTCTATACGCAGTGTTATTTCGTATATCTTATGAGGTTTGCTAACTCTGGTGTCGGCAGTTTCTACTTGAAGGTATTCATTCGTGTCCACTGTCTCCAGATGACTCATCAGGATCTTGCGAGCTATGCTGATTTCTGCTGCACTGTCTAGCATTGTCTGTGCCCACTCTCTGTTTTTCAGCTGTGTCCTCAGTATTCTCGGCATGTTCGATTACTCTAATACTGGCTACCTTTTTCTTTGGGAATTGTAATTTTTTACTTTGAGCAGGTTCCTTGTCTTTGGACTTGGTGTGCTCTTCCCTTGGGTCTGACCGTCCTCTTCTTTCCGATTTCTGCTAAAAAGATCGAGAGGGACATGTATCAATACTTTGATATCTGTCAGGTTTTTTCAAGTTATCCCTATTTCTAAGGTTATATCTTTTCTCAGAGTGCTCCCTCTGGGGAGACTGGTGTTCTCGAGTCGGAGTTCTTTCCCTCCGCCGAGGAGACCTTGCTCTGGACTGGAAAACTTTTTCCTTGGGAGTGGATTGTTTATTTCCATCCCAACTCTTTTTAGGAGTAATTTGATTATTTTTAATAAATAATTTTTCAGGATTTTCGAGTAGTTGGGGTTTTACTGGTTTCCCACCTAAACTATCTACCTAGTTCCTCATAGCATTTTTATTTGATTCTGGCAAGCTCAATTGGTTGATCTGTTATATCTGTTTCTTCCAATTTCTGGCGGATCGCCACAGATGCTGCTTCTCCTTTTATATTGGCTAGTAATATAGCAGAGACCTGCTTGAAGTCTTTCAGTAATTTCATACCAAGAGTTAAAGCAGGTTCTGGACCGTATTCATTCTGAATTTGTTTTAGCACATCTGGTATTACCGCCATGGACGGAACACCATGTGTTTTTGTGTAAATGGAAGCAAAGACTGTACCCCAAGTGTCACAGTCCTCCACGTGTGGTGCGACCCCCATTGGAAGGCAGATAGTCAGAATTCTGTGTTTCTCAATAGGGGTAGTATTCGGAAATACTGCCTCTATTTGAGTAATTTTCTGCGCTAACCAGAAAGAAATTTGTTCCTGTTTTATGGGTGTTTTACCAAGACATGATTGTATGTTCTATGGTGTAATTTTATTTGTGTTCCCCTGATGAGGGGTCAGCTGTGGAATATTAACAGCTGTTTGGACTGTTGCAGTCCACATTACATATTGGACTAACTGTCTATGTATTTTAATCAGTAATTTTAGCTGTGCTAAAAGTTCTTCTTTTGACATTTTTTCTATGTCTGGATGTGGTGTGTAGCTGGCTAGAACCGGCCACGTTGCTCCTGGTCTACCTAGTGGACCGAGCCTGGTAATGTGATCATTGTGTTTTAGGCGCCTTTAAACCAGAGCAGGTGCTCTTGGTATTTTAATGGGATTTCTATCTCCTCGAAAGGAGCGTATTCATCCGGTGGATCCTCTATTTTGTAATAGTGGAACTCGTGTGTTGTAGCGTTTGCCGCTGGAAATTTTATCCAAGAATAGAATACCTCTGTCTGCCGATATTCGTGTGCCTCTATCACGAAGACGACTGTGCCACCTTGTGTGGTCAGTCCGTTTTCTATAAGTTTTAACGTTATAGTTTTTCTTATGTTGACCGGGATGATAATCGCACCCGGTTCATTAATCCCTGTAACATCGGGACCCTGCTGAGTAACATTTACTGTGGCTTCAGCGGTTCCGTTGTCTTCTACTGACATTGTATAAATGAAAGTTTTGCAGAGCAGGTCTCCAAGGAGACAAAGATTAGGTGCACAATATTTTGGAACACTGGATCCTTCAACGTTGAATAAACCAGAAACTCTACATAGGAATCTCTTCCTACTAAGTTCAGGCGGATTTTTAACCTTTCACCCACTCCAGACATCTATTGGAGTATTTACGGGAGAAAGGGTCTGTGTGAAAAAAGCACGACTGAGTTACTCTAACGTCTTGCGTTAGTTTTATCGCCTTACCAAACGTTGGGCGCCATGAAGTGTAGTTCCTATTTTCCCTATAGGCCCTCCGCATTGGAATAACATAAACAGTAGTGTAGATGTAGAAGTGCGGTCTTCTAGGTCTCTACTGACCATGTTAGACTTAATTTAGGTTTGCGCCAGCTAGCTCAGAGGTCACTGGAAACTTTATTGACTGAATAGGAAGTGATCAGCTTCCCTGGCTGAGACAAGAAGGGATTCAGCTTCCGACAACCGCATTAACATGACAACTTTGCTCCTCAGAAATAAGAGTCAATCTCTAGAGTCGTATGAAACAATAGACAGCTATTTCACTCAGTCAGTTGTGCAGAATTACTTTCACCAGTATGTAGAGAATAGAGAGACGGACGTTTTCAATAAAAGGTATTATTTATTGAACAGTCTTCCTTCTCATACAAGAGAATTGCAATTGCCACAATTGCAAGACTTGTTATTATAAAAAGTGCGTACAGTAAAAGGAGTATTGCGAAATAATACTGTAAAAGCATTGATATGGTTTCTTAGCATCCGATAGTTGAAATGAATAAAATATATACATTCATATATACATTTGACTAACGTCCTCAACTGGTGCTTCTAACTACGCCTACCCCGGTGTACCTGACCTAAGCCTAATACATGGGAGGGAGTAAGTAAGTAGCAGTTTAAGTTAAGTTGGTTTTGCCAAGTGTTTGCTTCAAGAATTCTCTCTAAGGGTTTAGTCAACACTGTACCTCTGGAATAGAATGCTGGAGGTCTGGTGTCTCCTCTCAGGACTGGATATTCCAGTCACCCGCAAGGGTAGGCTGGAAACGCCGGAGCTGGATTTTCTCGGCAGGAGAAAAGACAGTGTCTTTCTCAGCGCGTCAAGGAGGAGGAGGGGCAGCGTCCGTGGGCTTCTCGCATCTGCTGGGCTCTGCAAGGGACAGCTGTTCTGCTCCTGTATTCACCACCACCATCGTGTGTGCTTAAGGCAACGTTGATATTATTTTTACCTGAAATGTGGCGAGTTTGACGTACGTTTTTGGACATAAGACGTCAATAAAGATGTCACTAAGAACTGGTCGTTCTTACAGTGCTCGTTAGAGTTCTATTACTAATCAAAACAAAGCAAGAGGGGCTTTCCCAGTTGCTGGGGAGTTTGAGCTGTCGAAAGAACTCGGTGTGTTATCTAGGAATCTAAGGAAGTGGCTTCTGCTGTGTCATGTACTGTAATGAGCTGCAGAGGAGAGTTACTGAAATATGGCTCTGATCGTTTATGCCATCATAGGGATATGTATTGATTATAGCCGTATAGGGGCATAAGGTCACAATATTGATCGGGGTCCTAGATAGAACACAACACCACCTCACAGGCGGGAGTGAGACCTAGGAACATTAGACCACCTCGGGTGCTCAGCTATGTCTCCAACTCAGAGGCTGAGCTGCCTGTTCCCACCTTCATCTAGCTTGTCGGGCGACCACTTTTAATAGTTGAACTAATTCTGGGCCATGTCCCTTCCGCTTGACCATCCTACTCCATTGGCAGCCATTCTCGAAAGGTTCACCAGTCAATGTGAATAGCGCACAACTAAAGCAACCAAAGGCAAGGATAAATTAGCCGGCCACTCACCTCTGCTCCCGATCCGTGTTCCTGGCCCAACATTGCTACAGGAGGAGTAAGGAGTGTAATTGACCACACCAACGAGGCCAGCAGCTCAAAAAGCACTACCAGGCAGGGAAGGGGAGGGTGATCACCTGTAATGATAAGATAAAAGGGGCCCCAATTACTTAAAGAATGTGGAACAACATACGCCCAAGCTCCCACTACGGACCCCCTATATGTGCAAGATAAAATACAGGGCACTATACAATGCAGATGTTGACTGCTAGCTACAAAAACAACTACAGTAGGCATACGACCCCAACTAATAGAGGGATTGGTTTTATAGTAAAGGCAAGAGTAATAGATCGACTTTAGAGAGTAAAAAAAGATGACTATCAAGCATCTGCACCACACAGCTACAGCTCAATACTAAGTAATGGGCAGAACATAAGCCCAGGTGCTATGCAGCGGCTCTGAATCCGAGACGCAACACTGTGCGAGCAAAGAAAATGGTTACTGTTATCCAGAGGCCCAAACTGTTAAAGTCCCTGTCAAGTGGAATAACTAAGGAAGCTCCTGCTGGACTAGGGGCGGGGCAGAGCAGAGAGTTCACACAGCGCCTGCGCCTTCAAAGCAGCTTTAAAACCTGTACCATTTCTGGTGCAAGCAGTGGTAAAGGAAGGCACTGAAACTACAAGGATTGAGCCCAATCCGCCCCTGCCTCTGACGTAAAAGGAGGGGGCCTGAATGCCCTAAATAGCCCAACTATCCTTCCAGCGGGAGCGGAAGTGACGCTCAAACCTTAAGCCACTCCCTACTATTGCTGACCCCACAAATCCCCCAGAAGCCAACCCAGGACTGACCCGGAAGCAGACCTACACCTCCTCCCCCTCATTGCCACAGTCGTGAGCGTGGGCTGGGAGCTTGGCCTTCAGGGCACCTGGTCCTAATGCCATGCCCCAGTGAGGCGGACCGCTTTGCCCAATAACTTTTTATTGCATCATCAGGTTATAAATTAAGTTTTTAAAGAAATGTAAATCCCTATGTCTGATGCTTGTTATTTGTATTTTTATTTTTGTCTATGTAAATGTATTTTAGAAATTACAAATTTGATTCCGGGAGTCATCAAATTTCCCGAAGAAGGTGGACAATCCACTGAAACGCGTCAATGCTTTTAATGTATAGACACTTGATTACTAAGGTATTTGCAAGTTTATGAAATTAAAGTACTTCAACTTGGCAGATAATCCAATAGTTGCGAGTGTACGTATACAATGTTGAGAACATCTTTGTATGTCTAAATGTTTTTCTTCAGTGTAGTGTGTATAATTTTTGTCTATTTTTTATGTGTTCATTACAAATCGTATTCGTCTTGATGTTATGAATTGTGATATTATGCTTATTGGTGTATGAAATTTCTAGGTTTTAAGAAAAAAACTTTGTGTACTTGGTTTTTATACTGTATTTTACTTTGAAAATAAATAAATTTCTTAAACGTTTGTGTTTTGGAACATTTATGCTCTGATGATGCAGTATGGATGTGTGAGGTGCGTGTAACTGATGGAATTGTTTTAGCCAAAGGGGAATTTTTCTTTGACGTCTGAGTAGAAACACCACCATTTTACGTGCTTACGTTTTTTAGTTGCCTCCTTTTCTTAAACATTGACATGTAACACACATTCTATTGCATGCGTGTGCAGGATAATTTTCTCTGAAACATCATTGCTTACATTTCCTCTTCGTAGGCATATTATCACAATACCTTGACCATTCTGACCATTCTGTACAAGGGCTAAGTTCACTACGCAAAATGTTGTTATTATTGTCTGTTCTGCTGCAGTGCTATCACAATGGAATCGACAATAGCCACCTGACTAGGACTTCGGCATGGCAACATGGGTGATGTTTATTGTATGAACTGCATCTCTTCCTTGTTTATGACACTACCAGATGCCTAGTTTGGACGTGAAGCCTTGCACTTTAGGTCCTCCTACAGTTGGAATTATATCCCTTTGTTTAGTTATACCCTTTTCCAATATCCCTACGCCCCCTACAAATTCCCAGCGGGAAACATGAGCAGCAACACAAACCGAGGGGTTGGCGAGAGGCAGAGGGGGGGAGACACGAGGACTAGACCAGACAACACAACACATAATTCACTGCTAAGCGTCAGACAGCATGGTCACCAAGATTCCTAATACAGATATTACAATTTTAACACTGAACGCTCGAGGTATGTACACCGCTAGTAAGCGTTATGCTGTATATGCATATATAAAAAGACAACAGGCACAAGTATCTCTCCTACAAAAGACGCACCTTACGACTTCAGAGGTGGAACGCTTACGCAGAAAATGGAGAGGTACCATATGTGCCACGACATACTCGGCATTCGCCAGATGCACTCTCACATGGGTACGACCCGGGATTCCTTTTAAAGAACAGGAGAGAGTGTTAGACAAAGAAGGACGGTATACTCTGCTATCCGTACTGTTAGAGGTTCAGTCAATTCTAGTAGGAAGCATATATGCCCCCAACATAGAGCAGGACACATTTTGGAATCACCTCACGAAAGTGTTGCCCCAATACACTACATACCCATGGCTTCTAGGGGGTGACTACAACTGCATGTTAGATATACATCTTGATTGATCCCACCCCCCACCAGCACGGTCGCCTGAGCATCGGCTGACAGAGTGGCATCGTACTTGGATGCAGCATTGGGCACTAGCGGACGCCCGGAGGGAACAGAACCCCACCACTAAATTATACTCCTTCCATTCCATCCCTCGCAATCTGAGAGTCTGCCTTGATAGATTCCTGTGCACAGCAGCTATAATCCAAACGGTTCAACACACAGACTACCTGGGTAGTATCCCCTCGGATCACGACACACACATAATAACGCTCCATTGGAGGCCACCTCACCCCCCAGTGCCTACCTGGAAATCGCCGTGTGAGTGCCTCACAGACCAGGTGTCCCGTCATGACCATGAGACGTATATCGGCGAGCACTTCACACTAAATTCTGGCACGGCGACATCCAGACTGGTAGATTGGGACGCATTCAAGGTGGCTGCCAGAGGACACTGCACACAACAAATAGGGGGGGTACGTCACACACTAGAGAAATCACTGAAACATGCAGAAACAAGATTAGCAACACTGACGAAAAAAGCTGACGTGGCCGAAGCCACCCCAGCCCAGGTGGCCGAAGCCAGGACAGCCCATGCAGAGATACTAAGGGATCTGCGTGAATATAACTTTAGAGAGTATGCGGCCAAGGTACATAGAGAGGGTATCGGGGCTGGGACACTCCTGGCATGGTTAGCCAAACAAGAAACAGATGTAAAGCCTGTCACGGAACTCCTGGACAAAACCGGGACCCCTGTCATGCGCAGATCGATATCCTGAACATTTTCTATGACTATTACACGCACATATATCAGACACCGGAGCAGGATTTGCACAGGGAAATATCTCAATTTTTGCGTCCCATGCCAATGCCTTGTATACCGAAAGCGGACAAGATCGCCTTGGAGAACAAAATTAAATCCCCAGAGGTCGTCCGGGCTATTAGAGCATTAGCGCGTAACAAAGCAGCCGGAATGGACGGTTTCCCCCTAGAATACTACGCTACCTTCTCAACACACTTGACTCCCCGCATGGTACTGATGTACGACACAGCATTAGAGAAGGGCGTGCTCCCGAGCACGCTCAGCAAATCCATTCTAGTCACCTTCCCCAAACAGCATAGAGACCCCACGCTCCCAGCCTCCTACCAACCCATAACGCTGCTAAACACAGACTGTAAGATTTTGGGGAAAATATTGACAGACCGCTATGTCCAGGTGCTCCTACCCCTGATACACCCAGATCAAAGTGGTTTTGCTCTGAGTCGCAATACCTCCCAGAACCTGCGCCGGTTGTTCCATATTCAAGATAGAGTGAGGGCCCCATTTCCTAACACAGCATTTTTCATCTTAGACCTAGAAAAGGCCTTCAATACCCTCTTATGGCCGTATCTATTCGCTGTCCTTCGCAAGATAGACGTGGGACCCATCCTGATGGCCTATACGCAACTTTTATACAAGGGTCTCACCTCAAGAGTCCGGATGGGCAAGTACATCTCGGCCCCATTCCCGATAGAGCGCGGTACGAGACAGGAGTGCCCCCTATCACCCATCTTGTTCGCGCTGGCGGTGGAGCCCCTAGTGGCACGCCTGCGTCAGGGAGACGGAGATTGGAGGATTCCGATAGCAAACACTATACATTGTGTCTCACTGTACGCAGATGACCTCTTGGTCTATGTCCGGGACATCACTAGTGACTTGACCCCGATCTGGACAACACTGCAGGACTTTGCGAGGGTCTCCGGCCTGCGTGTCAACTGGGAAAAATTGACGATTTACCCACTGAGTCCCCACTTGTCCCACTGGATATCTCCATCAGAGATCAACAGCTCACCTGGAGTGCTGCTGCGCCCAGATATCTAGGGGTAAGACTATATCACACCCCGGAGGACATATACGAGGGGAATCACCGCAGAACACTAGCGGGGTTAAGAGCGGCGGTAAACTTTTGGAGAACATTGCCCCTAGCCCCCATAGGCCGGGTAGAGCTTGCAGAAATTATCATGGTCCCCAGACTACTCTACCACTTTGCCAACCTCCCAGTAATACCACGCGCCCTTTCTTTCGGGAACAGAACACACTCCTCACCTCCTAGATATGGGGCGGAGGGAGACATAGGGTCGCCCTGACCACTCTGTACTTACCAACAGACCAAGGGGGACTAGAAGCCCCAACTTTTGAAGCGTATTTCCGAGCAGGCCAGCTTCAGTGGTTATCACACTGGACAGCGGAGCGTCACGTGGGGGAGGCAATAACATCTGACAGACGAATACCCCTTCCGACTCTTCAGCGATTACTAATGCTGGGTACCAAGCCCGTGCGAACCTATCCGTTACAGGTAACTATTGCTCGACAGTGTATGCAAAAAGTCCACCGCATGTCCAGAGGTACACCTATGTACTCTCCCCTGTTACCATTGGTGGGATTACCCAGACAAGAAAAATATTTCACGTCCCGCAATTTGCAGGTATGGATGGAACACTCAGTTATTGAGATGGAATCGCTATTCATAGATGGCCAACTTAGAACATATGACCAATTAGCAGACGAGTATGACCTCCCGCCGGGACAGTTCCTGCTACATCGACAACTGTTAGATAGTGGCCGCCGATACTGGGACCTAGAAGAAGGAGAGCCCCCGACACACCCAGTGCTGCATGCAATCCTACTCATGGGAGCAGGTAGACATTTAGTCACCTGGCTCTACAAAGCTGTCAGGACACTACTTCTGCAACCACTGCACACATTATGTCAAACATGGGAAGAAGACCTGGGACGGATATTTCACGACAAGGAATGGGAGAGGGTGCTTGAATATACGAAGAAGGTATCTAGTAACACCCGGTTCAAGAACATTCAATTTAATATTCTCCATAGGGCATACCTCACACCGCAACGTCTCCATCGTTTTTATCCCGACACGCACCTCTCATGTCCCTGCTGTCAAACTCCTGAGGCAGATTTTAGGCACATGTTTTGGGATTGCCCCACGATACAACATTACTGGCATGCAATTAACAGGGCACTTAGAGCGACGACCAATCTTACAGACATATCCTCCTGGGAGGTGTGTGCCCTCGGTTTATTCCACAGGCGAAAAACTGAGAAGGTACAGTGCCGCTTTGCATCATTAGCCCTCCTTTTAGCGAAGCGGGGATATGCAATGTATTGGCAAGCCCCGTCAGGGCCACCCGAGGCAGCTTGGATAAGGAGCAGTTAAAAAGTGGGGCAAGGCAGAAGAAGAGGTACTGAGGGAGGAGGAGGTCAAAGGAACTTGGAAACATCCCATATCATTGGAATGGGCACAACTGCTACACCAATATACCCACGAGACAACGCAAGCACACTCGCTTAGGACCCCCCCAGGCACAATCCTCATGTTCACTTCCCCTGGGGTCAAATGGCCCACTCACCGTATCAAATGTATGCATGTAACGCTGACATTACGGGAAGATATTACCTAGAGGCCCCGAACACCAAAATACATTGTAGGAATACGTCAGACACAAAACCCCCCTGCCCTCCCCCTCACCAGCCCGTATACATCAACTCATCAAGTAATGACAATATGACTGACAGGCAGCATGCCGGTGCCCAGCGTAGCCGCTCCCTACCCGCTTTCCCAGTTTTTACCCCCACAAGTTTAGACCACCAAGAATACATCAGTAGTTTAAGAACCGACACCAACACATGCAGACACAGGCACCTTGCATTATACGTTCTTATACTGGGATGCTAATGTGGTAGTGACGTAGCAACTCCCGGGAAGGGGTCATCCACCGGGCCACACCCCAATATGAGAGCCACTGCAGATGGGACATTGGACCAGTACGATGCATATAATAACTGTTGTTGTATAGTATACACCATGCCCAACCCGCAAGGCCCCTGCAGGCTTAGCGGTACATTGTAAGATTACTGCGTGTGTGCATCGATATGCATGACTTGTATTACTCTAACCTGTGTACTTCCTGAAATGTTCAAATTCAATTAAAAAAGATTTAAACTAAAAAAAGAACTTCCTTGCTTATTCAAAGGAGCATTTTGCTGGCACTGAGCAGTCACCACAACCCAGCTGATTCCTGTCTACCCCTTATGAGGGATGCTGCCCAGCTCTCCATCAAGACGGGCACCCTGATGATACTTACCCACAGGTAAAGTGGAGGTTTGATCACCTTACAGGGATTTAGCAGATTCTCCCGCCCTAGACAAACTAGGTTAGGTAGTGCTAGGTAGGAGTAAAATACATTACAGGGCCTATATGCAAGCATATATTCTGTAACAGCAAAATGGTTGAACTGTTTATCTTTTTCACCATTCTCACAATGCAAGCTACTTTATTCTGTTTCCTTCTGTTGTTTATTGCAGCACACATATTTTACTCTTGAATCACAATGCTTCAATAAATATTGAAACTGCATGTTGTGTATTTGTGCTGTATCTCTTTGGGTATGCCTAAGTAACCAAATGAAAAGGTCCTAGATATGTTACCATGATCTCCTTGAAGAGTCAGGGTTGTCATGTTCTGAGTGCACAATCCACTTGTTACCTTGTCAGATAATGGGTACAGAGGGTGCACTGTGAGCTAGCAGGGCTAATGCCAACGTGATGGTGTGCGTGGAATCAGTCTTGCACAAATTTGACATCTATTTTGTCCTACAAATGCACAGATTTTACTGAGAAAGTATAAGCCATATGACAGTAGTTGTGACATGGAGAGAGGTGAGTCAAAAATAGAGATTAGGTTCTGTGAGAAGAGAAGTAGACAGAGGAGAGATACATTGAGGTCAGATGGGAAAAGAGCAATTTGCTACAGCAAGAACAATAAGGTAAAGAGAGCTGAAGTTGAGAGAGGGGATGGAGAGCCATAGATATAGTTGTATGTGGCAACACATGATGGACAGAATGCTGAATAAATCAAACATTCACCCCCAGGCAAAAGATCCTGGATAAATCCCATCATTCTTTTGCTCACTACACCTATCCCGGTTCGGACCCAATTGTATGCAAATCCGTCTTGACCCTGCTCCCTGCTACCAAGCCGGACCCTCCAAGGACACAAGGAAACAAGCATCCTGGGACCGGTTTCAGGGTATCACCCCTCCTCAGCCAGGTTAGCTTGAATCCAGGGGCACAGGGACCAAGGGACCCATGTCTGGGCCTACCCATTGTAGGAAAGTAGAATCTCTCTGGCATAGATGTCCCCACTTTTTGTCTGGTGTCAGTGTGTTTTGACTGTAATTCACTGGGATCCTGCTATTCAGGACCCCAGTGGCAGTGCGCTCTCCTCTAAATTCTCTGGTACTTTGTACACCCCACAATTAGCATACTGGGGTACCATTATAAGACCCTAGTATATGGTACTGAGGTACCCAGGGCAATCGTGCACCAGGGGTCTCCTATGGCTGCAGCATGTATTATGCCACCCATAGGAGCCCATGCAAACTGTGTCTGCAAAGCTGCCATTGCAGTCTGCATGAAATGGTGCTTACACCTTTCACTTTGAATATAAGGTATACCTTATATACAAGTCATTACACTTCTAACCTGTAAGTCACCCCTAAGGTAGGCCCTTCATTCCAATGGCAGGGGGCATGGTTTTAAGTATGTGAGTACCCCTGCATGAGCAGAGGTACCCCAACAAACCCCAGACTCCATTCTCAGGGCTTTGTAATTGTGGGACAGCCGTGATAAGGTATGTAGTGGACACTGGCAAATCGAGATGTCCAACTACGTAATGACTGCCCTGAACCTGGTCATGTTTGGTATCAAACATGTTGAAATCATGTAATTACACTGATTACAGTTCTAGTTGCATGATACCATGTACTGGGGGGCTCCTTAGAGGACCCGCCAATACCAACCATTGTATCCTTACAGGGTATGCCTGCCAGCTTGTGCTGCTACTGACCCTAGACAGTATTCTGCCCCCCCCCCCCCTCCACCCTGCTGATGAGCTTAAGTTGGACAGGGTAAGCTGACCACCTCTCCTGTAGAATTGGTAGGGTGACACCAAATGTGAAGGGCACATTTGGTGTCATCCTTGCATGAACCAGTTTTGCCCAGTTCATGAGCCTGTGGCTCCTTTTCTGGCACAAACCCACACAAAGGCGAGGGGAGTGTCCACCCCCTTGCACAGCTACTTCCTAAGGAGAGAGCTCCTCCAGATGTCCACTTGATTCTGCCATGTTGAATCATGGCCCCTGGGATCATCTGACTGGCGAGGACAGCTGAGTAGCGTCCATCAATGAATCAATCAATCGATCAGGGGTTGGTAAAGCGCGCTACTCACCCGTGAGGGTCTCAAGGTGCTGGGGAAGGGAAAGGTGGGGCTGCTCCGGTTAGTTGAAAAGCCAGGTCTTGAGAGCCCGTCTGAAGGCGTGCAGGGTAGATGAGCGTCTTATTTCTACTGGGAGAGTGCTCCATGCTGTGGCTGCGGTGTAAGAGAAGGCTCTCCCACCAGCTCTGCTTCGTGGGTGCGGGGGACCACAGCCAGGGCGAGCTTGGCTGAACAGAGGTTCCTCTTGGGTTCGTGGAAGCTCATTCGGTTGCTTAGGTATTTGGGTCCGATGTTATGCAGGGATTTGAAGGCATGCGTGAGTAGTTTGTAGGTGACCCTTTTCTCAATGGGGAGCCAGTGGAGTTCTTGCAGGTGTGGAGTCATGTGTTCGTGGCGCGGTGTCCCTAGGATGAGCCTGACGGCAGCGTTTTGGATGGTTTGGAGTTTGCGTAGTAGCGATTTGTTTATTCTGACGTAGAGGCAGTTGCCGTAGTCGAGCCTGCTGGTGATGAGTGCGCGGGTGATGGTCTTTCTGCAGTCTGGGGGATCCATTTGAAGGTCTTACGTAGGATTCGGAGGCAGTTGAAACTGGTGGAGGAGATAGCGTTGATTTGGCGATTCATGGAGAGGGAGGAGTCGAGGACTATGCCGAGGTTCCGAGCATGGTCCCTTGGGATTGGCGGGGGACCAAGGGCGGTAGGCCACCAGGAGTCGTTTCCTGGCGGTGGGGGGGGGTTCGAAGATGAGAACCTCGGTCTTTTCGGTGTTGAGCTTGAGGCAGCTGTCCTTCATCCCGGTGGCCACGTTTTTCACTCCTTCTTGGAAGCTGAGTCTGGTGTCTTCTGGGTTGCTGGTGAGGGAGAGGATGAGCTGGGTGTCGTCAGCGTAGGAAACTATGCTAAGTCTGTGCTGTCTGACGATGGCGGCGATCCATGACCCACTCTGATAGGTGGGTCACCAGCAAAGAGTCCCTTCCCATTTTAAGTGGTATTTAAGGGCTCCCCTGAGGGTGGGTCCTAAGATACATCCCTACAACAACTTCTAGATCCAACTGCCTGTTTTCTGAAGATTGTTCGAAGACTCTTCGTTTAGTGGACACTGAAACGCTGCTGTTTTTCAAGCCAGGACGTACGACAAGACTTCTCTGCTGGAAAGATTCCTGTTGCATCTTCATCCCTGTGATTTTCCAAGATCTGCAACTCCATGGCAGTGCATCCTCTGAGTCACCAAGAACTCATCCTGCATCCCAGCCAGAAGGAATCTTCCTTGGAGTGAAGTATTCGCTTCCCTGCATCCGCAGGCACCTCTAAGTTGACAACCGGTTTGCTGATCCTGTTGTTTCACGGACACCGCCCGGCTCTGCAACACAGGTGGTGGTTTATTGGTTAGCCAGAGGCCTGACCAATCTTTTCTGCAACTTGGGTGGCTGTAATCCCTCTCCAGCCGACGTGAACCGCCTCCCTGTCCACTGCATCTGTTTGTTATTACCAAGGCTTGTTGACTATCTTCACAAAAGATCTTGCCACTCCAATAAGCCCCAGCCTAAAGCATTGCACAGCTCCAAGAACAACGTCATGCCTGCACCCTCTGCAACGTGGACCTTCATCTCCTGTGTGCTGTTGCGGCTTCCTTGCAGCTCCCAGTTCCTGCTGTTAGAGGGTCCTCGTGGGAGCTCCATCGATTTCTCCTGGCTCTCCTGCATGCTGTAGGCTGGCCATGACTTACTTTGCTGGGGTAGTCCCATAGACCTTGCTGGGCTGCAACACAGCATCTTCTCCTGCAAACCGTTGTTTGCATTTGCCAAGGCTTGTTGGTGGTCCTGCCAGCCACTGACCTTTCTGCACTCGTCGACCTGTGTGGGACAGCTCGTGGATGGCTCCTGTGCGCCTGCATCGTTGCCTGGGCTCCACAGGTGGTGCTTTATCCTCATTGTGCTACAGCAAGAACCTCCAACCAGGGGCTGATATTGTGCTCCTGCTCCTCCTGTCACCTCCGGGTGGTTTGGAATCATCCCCTCTGCTTTCAGGTTCTTCTCGTCTGGATTCCTCATCCTAGTTCCATTGGCCTGGTCCCCGAGATGCTGTAGCTGCTGATCTTCCACAAACCTCCATTGGCATCTATGTATGTTTACTGACTCCATTTCACCACTATCCACCTGGGCTCCCTGGTGTAGGTATCCTGGGATATCCACAGGTGGGGGTGTCTCTCCAAACTTTGTTAATCCAAGTGGTTCCTTCGGGGTCCTTTGGGACGGGTCCAAGAACTGTAAAATTCCAACCACTTACCCTGTGTTATCCTATGGACTTTTGACCCGATGTAACCGCTCTGCACCTAGGCGCCTTGGGGTCCCTGGCTACTCACCTTGGGTGGTTCCGTGTTTCCCCTGGGGTCCTTATCCTTGGGTACTAATCCTGTTTTGGTACTTACCTCACATTACACTATTTTAGTATATGGTTTTGCCCCCTGGTTGAGCCCTCTGTATTTTCCTATGCTACTTCCCTCTTTCTAAAGTATTTATTGTGTGTAATTGATATCTCTGGGTAGGAGATATACCAAGTTAGTGTCTAGTGTGTACTAATAAACATAGAGGGCCTCATTTAAGAGGCCCCTAGTGCACTTTTGCGCCCCCGGAGCGAAACCTTTTTGACGCTCCAGTGGCGCAATGTGCCGTAGCATATTTACCAGGCCAAGCAAAGCCACTTTGCGTGGCTTTTCATGGCATTGTAAATAAGTGTCCCTTTCACGCAGAACACTGTATGAAAGAAGCATTCCATGTGTGTTGCTATGGTTGTTCCCATGCAACACCCATGGAATCTGAAGCATTCCCAGATTTACAAAGGAATCGTAGACGTGGGAATGCGTAAAATTCTAATGCTACCCCAGGGGTGGCATTAGGAAGGCGCTACAAGGAGAAATATCCTTATTTCTCCTCGCTTTTTCCTTTTACTATGTGTGCTGCACTGTAGCACACATAGAAAGAGGAAAACACCTTTTGCATTTGTTTTAGAGCAGGAAGGTGTTCCTTCCTACACAAAAACAATCACCCCTACAAAAAAACACCCTTGCATCATGCATGGCATAAGGGTGCCTGTGTTGGCGCATGGCAGCCCATTGTTAGCCAGCTCAGGAGAAAAGGACAAGAATGCATGAATCTCATAGATACGGCGCATTCCTGCCTTTTCTTTTGACACAGGGCAGCACAGCAATATTCCAGTCAGTCATATTACCTTTATTCGGCAGATATATCATCAAAGCAAAACACAAGGAGCAATTCATAAGGTACAATATAAACACTATTAAAATCCCTATTAAAACCCCCCCTTACTGTTAAAAGAGTTAAAAAGGTTAAAAATCTGTCATCTACAATGACAAAATCACAAGCAGTAAAACAGGAAAAACATCAAGTTATGATGGTGCATTAAAACCTTAGATTCATTACAGTTCATCGTACTGTTTTCCCCACGGTTTCAAGTAATTACATTGATATTATGTCAGATCCTGCCAGACAGTACTGCTGGATCTAATACACGAAAAGTTAGCACTATGAATTCATACAAAGACTAATACAGATACAGCCCTTGACCCTATGTGAAGTATCTGGGATCTAATGGCCCATGCCCATCCCAAGAATTTTACCAATGCAATGATGATGGGAGTTAGCATTTCTGAGCGCAGTAATCTTAGCGCAACGTCATTCCTTCTGGTGCCCAAAGATCTACAAATAGGAGCTAACCACATTCTACGTGGGGCGGCATATGCTGGACAAACAAACAGCATGTGGGCCAAAGACTCTAAATGGACATGGCAAGAGGGACAGGGTTCATCGCTTCGAGTGTCCCATCTTGCTGTGAATGACCTTACTGGTAATGAGCCTACCCTGAATTGGAAGTATAGTTTCCAATTGTGTGGCTTGGTTATAATATCCCAGAACTGTTCCAACTGTGGGGATAGTTTTACATCTAGGAAACGACCCGTAAGTGTGAAAGAGTCACTATTCCTAGGAATGTTATGGGTCACCCAATCCCAGGACCTTTCTTTTAAAATCGCTTTGGGGGGAAACCGGGTACTTGCTGGATCCACTCATAAAGTCACTATACCAATACTTGCTAAGGTGACTTTAACCTCCTGCAGCCATTTTATTTTGTTGTGACAGTCTGCTCTGATTAAATCCTTGAGGCCTGCAGCATAGGATGCCAAGTCAGGTGTTGACCAGAATCTCTGCCAATAGAGTAGGGGACGCAGTCTGGCTATATTCACCAGTGACTTCCTACCAAGATCATGGAGCAGTGGACGTACTGGGGTGCTTTGTGGTAAGTTGGTAATCTTACACCGGAACCTATATTCTGCTGCAGTTCATATAGAGAGATTCTCAAACCCTCATAGTTCAACCCTGTATAAAGCAGAGTTAACGACTTTCATATTATAAATTTGCAGGACTGGACTCACAGGTTTAGTAAAGGATGAGTGAAACTCAATTTGCAGGGCTCCAGCCAATTACTGATGCTTCAATGAGGCCATATCAAGCTGTCAGTTCCACCTCATGTCCCTCTGCATGATGACTCCCAGATATGTAAAGTCGGTTACCTGTTCTAGGGGCTGCTTATTTAGCATTATGCCTCCTCTGAATGATCAGTGAGAGTTAAAAGACATAATTTTCGTTTCAGACATGTTAATTTCCAGTCCCCGTAGGTGGCAGAACTCTTCAAAAAGTAGTAGAGCTCGTTGGAGCCCGCTAAGTGTTTTTGTGATAATTAACGTATCGCCAGGGGATTCTAACACCAGCTAGGGATGGGGCATGAGTGGGAGTAGACTCCAGGAATTTTGCAATCACATTGATAAACAGAGAAAATAGTGTGGGTGCCATTATGCAGCCTTGGCGCACATATTTCTCTATGGGAACGGGATTCATAACATTGCTGTGCAAGCTCCATCGAATTTGAGCGTAATTACCCTCATTGAGTCTGGCAATGAGGGATAGTAATTCGGGGGACATCCCCATCTCTTGCAATAATACCCATCATTTGCTACGGGAGACGAGGTCGAAAGCGGACTTAGGATCCACGAAGGCAGCATACAAGCTGCCTTTGTCCAGGACCACTGTCTTCCAGTATAGCAAAATGAAACGAAATACCTGATCGATAGTGCGGGTACATCCCCGAAGTCCAGCCTGTAGTGGGAATAAAATGCCCTGCTCGTCTATCCAATCCTGGACCTTATTTAGGACTAGCCGTCCCATAATCTTTTGGAGTCTATTCGGCTATTTGGCCTGTCGTTTCCAGGGTGGGATTCGTACCCTTTTTTTAAAACGGGAATTATCTCTGCCCCTTTCCACGAATTTGGGACTGGTGCACCCATGGCAATTTTATTAGCCAGCAGCATAATACACCCACACCATTTGGGCTTATCAAAAAGAAATATATCGGCCGGGATTCCATCTGGGCCCGGTGCTTTACCTCCCATTACAGTTCCCAGCGCAATGCTGACATCCACCTCATCAAAGGCTAAATCATGATGGTACAAATATAGGGGCTCCACCACCCCACTTTAGTCTGAACTACTGGCTTATCGTGGTTTAAAATGGATGACCCATTGATCCTGGCTTACATGATTTTGTGGCTGTGACGACTGGCCACCCCTGTCCTACTTTACTATGCTCCAAAGTTCTTTAGAACTTTTGCTTTCCCATGTCTGTTTAAGGTCCTGCCATCTATTCTCATTCCATGCTTTCTTGGCCTTCTTCTGGGCTCTCCTACACTTTTTCCGTGTAAATCGTACTTTATTGGGGTCCCCTTCTCTGATCGCATCCCCTAGGGATCTGCTTGCCACCTTGCAATCCTCATTAAACCACTGGGAGGTTTTCTTTTGATGAGTATCCCTGACCTTACTTTGCTCAACAAAGTGAGTGCGTAGCTAGGCAAAGAATTTGTTGTGAATACCAATTATAGACTCGAAACATACAGGCTTGGCCATATATACCTCCAGCTCAGCAATTGCACCATCAATGTCTAAGGAGATGTTACCTAGAACATCGTGTTTTTCAAGTATATTAGCTGATTTTAGTTCTCTCATGTCATTTGTGGAACCACATCGAGAGTGGGTAATTCAGTGCCTGGGTGAGTGTGTTCTCTCTGTGGCAATAGATCAAAGGACGTACACGGGGTTGTGATCGCTCTCTAGCCGCTCTCTTACAACCATATCCCTAAGTGCATACCAGAGTTGCAAATTGGTCAGTAGATAGTCTATGCGGCTAGCACTAAGATCATTATTAAATGTGCAAGCCCAGTGTCTATCGGATGGTGACCTTCAATTTATTTCACCCTTAGGCCTTTCTCTAGACAGATGGAATTTATTTGAATTGCCAGATCTGACCATTTTTTTAAGGGTACTAATTCTAGTTTTGGGATGCCCCACTGGTCGTCTTCCTCATCAGTACGATTACATTTCTCGTTTGTAAGATCCTCAAAAGACACATTAAAATCACCATTAGAGCCCCTGGAATACCTGTCTTTAAAAAGTTGAGAGCCGCTATAACTTCTGACTTTTTCCCATTTGTCCCCCTTTGCATAGACATTGTAAATGTCAACTATCTCTTGCTGTCCCCACTTCGACCTAATTATAAGGATATCCTTACTCTGAGACTTGAGTATCTGGATATCAAAGCCCATCGCTTGGCAGACCCAGATTGATAAATCCCCTGAGGGTCGGCCTTTTCCCCCACTGGTAGCTGGGATATGGTATTTTAGGTAGCCTGTGCGGTAGAGAGGATCCACCATTCAGGTTTCTTGAAAAAGACAAATGTCAAACAGCTCAATGAAAGTGTACCAATCGGGAGATGAGACCTTTGTCCTGAACCCAGCTATGTTCCAAGACATCACTGCTATCAGAGATTGAGGTAAGGAAGCCTGGACCTTGCCCACTGGGCTTATTAGATGAATCGCCCCTGGCAACCCCGACCCTTTCTGCACAGGAAGTGTTGGTAATGTGTTCCTAGGCGCCGGAACGAGGGTGGTGCATGGGAGCTGACTAATAGGAAGAATGTGAGGGGGGTTCTGGGCAAGATGAAGAAGCAACATGGGGTCCCAGGTGGGTTTGGGGCTTGCTCAGCAGTCAATCATTACTTTCCAGCAAGGAGGATCCTACTAAACAAGGGGATGGTTGCCCAAGTGGTCGCCTATGGGAATACTAGGTGGAAAATGCCCGAACTGAATAGAAGAGCTATCTGGCGGGCATGTGCGGAATTCCAGAGCTAGGAGATTTTCTGCAAGAACAGGCCCCTTTAAGATAAGATCAATACAATCTAGTGGATGGGCTCGGGTGATGTCTTCTCGAATAACTGAACGGCATCCCCTAACATAGCGAATCCAATGGATAACTTTGTTAGTCAGGGAGTTTGCACTTTCATTGCCGTTTGTAATATCATATTTAGGTACGTTGACCATATAGATTTTAGGGGCTTTGGATTTATTAGGGATGGGCAAGTCAGCCGATCGCTGATGTGAGTTATGTAAAGAATTACCTATCCTAGGTACAGGATGAGGTCTATTGCAACTACGATGTGCCTGAACTGGTGCTAAGTTTAAACTACACTCGTCTGGACACTGTGTCCGCGGAGGGGCAGTCGCTTCCTTGTATGTTGTGATGGGGGTGACAGAATAAAAGCCTTGTTACTGGAGCCTTTGTCTATGGTACCAGTCTCGCGTACAGGGTGTTTTGCCTGACTAGGTTTAGGTGGCCGTGCTGGCTTGGGACTTATATTCTCAGGACGGAGAGAATCCTTTTGTAGTAGGAGATTGACCATGGAAGTGAGGCCCTCAATCATAGTTTGCATAGTCTCTACTTGTAGTCTAAGGGTGTTAATAGGACGATGTGTTTCCTTGTGTACAGTGGTGGAACTTGATCCTAAAAGTATGCTAGGGGGTGGAGGGGGTTGAGGGAGCCGAAGTGGCAAAAAGGGAGGGGGGATCAACAATGTATACACCCTATCAACCTCTTTCACTTCTAGCAGGTCTGCTAGAAGTGAAAACCTGTTGGAACAGGAGATATCAGATCCCAACAGTTAGAAGTTGTTGCCTGGGGACTTATTTGGAACCTGACATCCTCTCTCCCCCCATATCTGGTCTTCCCTCCTTTTGGGGTGCGGGACCTCTTGTTCTATCAGGCTTGTGAAACATGGCTGGAATAGTTGGTTGGCGGCCCGGGCTAGGATTGGGAGATTGTGCGGGGCATTGAGGGGATTCAATGCTATCAGACTGCGTTGTTTTATCACCCTCTAATAATCCCCACATTCATTAATAAGTGTGTCTATCCGATCTAGGGTATATGGTCAAAATATTGATTCCAAAATATAGACTAACACAAATATCGATTCAAAAATATAGAATGGACAAAATATCGAATGGACAGAATATAGACATCAAAAATATCGTTTTTAAGGTAAGTAATGTAATATCGATTTTAAAAATATAGAAAGTCAAAATATCGAAGTACATAATATAGGTTATTAAAAATATTGAATTTTTAATAATATCGATTTTTTAAAAGGGTTTTGTATGTTAGTATATGTATGAAAAGTGTATATTTTTTGTAATTTATTTGAAGTAATTAATTTTATGTTATTTAATTTTTGCGTAATTTAATTCTGTAGCGGGTTGTGGGTTTATAGGGGAATAGGGTGGGAAGTAATTTAATTATAATTAATTAAATATGTTAATTAATTTATTGGTATTTATTTTTAATAAATTGTTAATTAATTTTTAATTGGTAATTAATTAATTCTTAATTTGTAATTCATTTTTATTAATTGATTAATTGATAATTATGTGAATTATATTAATTTATTTTCAGTAGAGTGGGCATAGTAAAATTTACCCCTATGCTATCCAATGCTTTCCCTACTTTTGCACTCTCTGGAGTGGGAATAGTAATTTTTACCCCTACGCTATCCAACGCTTTCAATACTGTTGCACTCTCTGGAGTGGGAATAGTAATTTTTACCCCTACGCTATCCAACGCTTTCCCTACTGTTGCACTCTCTGGAGTGGGAATAGTAATTTTTACCCTTACGCTATCCAACGCTTTCCCTACTGTTGCACTCTCATGGAGTGGGAATAGTAATTTTTACTCCTACGCTATCCAGCGCTTTACCTACTGTTGCACTCTCTGGAGTGGGAATAGTAATGTTTACCCCTACGCTATTCACCGCTTTCCCTACTGTTGCACTCTCTGGAGTGGGAATAGTAATATTTACCCCTACGCTATCCAATGCTTTCCCTACTGTTGCACTCTCTAGAGTAGGAATAGTAATTTTTACCCCTACGGTATCCAACGTTTTCCCTACTGTTGCACTCTCTGGAGTGGGAATAGTAATTTTTACCCCTACGCTATCCAACGCTTTCCCTACTGTTGCACTCTCTGGAGTGGGAATAGTAATTTTTACCCCTAGCTATCCAACGCTTTCCCTACTGTTGCACTCTCTGGAGTGGGAATAGTAATTTTTACCTCTACGCTATCCAACCCCTTCCCTGCTGTTGCACTCTCTGGAGTGGGAATAGTAATTTTTACCCCTACGCTATCCAACGCTTTTTCTACTGTTGCACTCTTTGGAGTGGAAATAGTAATTTTTACCCCTACGCTATCCAACGCTTTCCCTACTGTTGCACTTCCAGGAGTGGGAATAGTAATGTTTACACTCCTGCTATCCTACGCTTTCCCTACTGTTGCACTCCCTGGAGTGGGAATAGTAATTTTTACCCCTACGCTATCCAACGCTTTCCCTACTGTTGCACTCTCTGGAGTGGGAATAGTAATTTTTACCCCTACGCTATCCAACGCTTTCCCTACTGTTGCACTCTCTGGAGTGGGAATAGTAATTTTTACCCCTACACTATCCAACGCTTTCCCTACTGTTGCACTCTTTGGAGTGGGAATAGTAATTTTTACCCCTACGCTATCCAACGCTTTCCCTACTGTTGACCTTCCAGGAGTGGGAATAGTAATTTTTACACTCCCGCTATCCTACGGTAATAATATTGTGTATTTTTTATTAATATTATGTTAATATATATATATATATGTTTTAACATATATGATTGTATGTTTTTTTTATAAGTTAAATTAATTATTTAATACTTTTAAGGTAATTTAAGTATTTGTAAGTATATTTTTTTTTTCACAACAGATTTTATTGAGCAGTTAAGGCAAGGGAAAGTGTGGCTCCCCACAATCAGGAGATCACCACCAACAGTCATGGCACAGAATGTTACACATGCACAATTGTCCCATCAATAAAAAGTGAAAAGCTCAATAAGAATAACCCCGCAACCCACCCACACCCCCCAACTCCCCCTACCCCACTACCCCCCAACCCCCCCCCCCCATTCCCACCCCCCCACGCACGTGTGCAAAATGCAACAAGCAAGTCTCGGGTGCGGTGTGACAGATATGCCACAGAACTCAGGCCATTACAACACATCTCATTCATATGTCTTCCTCCCTCTCTGCCGGGGGATCCAAAGACAACCCTCTATAATCAGCCCACCTCTTCCAGATTTTGAAATGTTTACGGGGGCATCCCCTTGCCTCATACACCGGTCTCTCAAGTCCCATGCAGTTATCCAGTCCAGCCTTCCATGCCGACAAGGGGGGGCTCTCTCTCCATCCATGCCCGGGCCAGGTCTCTTTTAGCCACAACAAGTCCCAGCAACAGCAGGTGGTGTTTGTAAATGTTCCCACCGATACCTTCCATGACATGGAGCAACCCCAGACGATGAGTGCGGGGGAGATCCCAGCCTAGGTCTTCAGACAGGCAGCCCCATACACCTCTCCAAAAGCCAGATAGTCGAGCACACGACCACACCGTATTGTCACCATACCACCATTCATTAAGAACAAGCAGCTGCGAGGCCTGGTAATAAGACAGCAGATCGGAGGTGGCAAGGCCCCCGCAATAGGTGGACAAGAAGCAAGTCCGCAGCGCCACCCTGGCCGCACCTCCAGCCCATAGGAAGCGGCCCAACACCGAGTTGACTTGTCGGAACCACTGCGGGCTGACAGGGTAGGGGTAGTTTTGCAACTGATATAGCAGGCGTGGAAGCGCCACCATCTTGAAGATTGCGGACCTGCCGAATATGGTTATAGGCATTCTGGACCACGTTTTGGTGTCAGCCTGGACTCGCTCCCATACAGGCACGATATTGCGTTCCCAAGCAACGGTCGCCGATTCCGACAGAAACACCCCAAGGTATTTCAGCCCTTCGGACGCCACCCGAAGGCCTGCCGCCCAGGGGTCCGTTATGGCTCCACCTCCCAGTACCCACAGGGTAGACTTATGTAGGTTCAGCCGAAGGCTGGAGACCTCTCCAAAGATACGCATAATGTCCAGTACCCGGGGCCCAGAGCGTTGCAGGTCCGTAAGGAAGAAGAGGACGTCGTCAGCATACAACGCAATTCTGTCTGCTAGATCTCCATGCCACACAGACCCACCCACCTGCGCATCCATACGCACCCAGGAGGCCAGGGGTTCCATGGCCAGGGCGAACAGGTACGGGGACAATGGGCATCCCTGCCTGGTGCCCCGACCAATCTGAAACCGTTCGGAGATAGCCCCAGCGACCCGTACCGAGGCCGTGATGTCAGTGTACAGTAGCTTAAGGTACGACAAAAACACCGGGCCCAGGTTGAGACGGGGCAGGAGTGCAAAGAGGTATGCCCAACTAACAGAGTCGAAGGCTTTGTCCATGTCTGCTAACAGCAAAGCCGCTTGTTCACCCAAAGCCCCCATGGCATCCACCGCTGCCTGTGCCCGCCGGATGTTGTGGCGTGTCGCCCTATGATCACTGATAGGGGGGTGCGGGTGCACACCTGTGTGTAAACAGTTAATTGGTTTCTAATTTATGATGAGATATTTAGTGGGTTTGTAAGGGATGTGCGTGCAATTCCCAATGGGGAAATGACCCTTATTCCCCGTGTTAGGACATCAAAGCGGACTGTGGGGGAGCCCACAGTTGAGGGAATGCACAGCTCAAAGACAAAAGTGTCTAAATCAAGGTTATCAATCACAATTTGAAATTCATAGAAAGTGCTCTAAGGCAAACAATTATTTGTTTCATCACATGTTTTTTACTGTTATAGCATTATGCAAATCACATTTAAAAAAAAAAAACATTATTAACATATAAATGTGTGTAAACTGTTAGTGTCAGTTGTCAAAGTAATATCAAATCAACTATGAGTTTAAGCCATCACAAAGCGGCTAAGAAATACATAACATCCTTTTTTCATCAGTCCCAATGCATTTCGGGTTACGTGGAACCCTTCGTCAGGGGAAAGCATTATCAAGTGGAATCTTCACATTCAATGTCGCCACTGAAAATTAAAACACAACAACATGCAGTAAAAATACTGCTCGGCTAATAGGATTTGCACCCCGAGTTGTGCACAGAAATAAAGAGTGTTGGGGATAGGCCAATGTAGATGCTAAAAGAAATGTGCTTTAGAGTAAGCAGAGTGAAATAAACGCAAAGAACAAATCACCGTAAAAAAGAAGAAATGGTAGCGCTTAGTTAGTACCTTGCACTGGGTGCTGGTCGAGACAGGTGGCCTGATACTGTGAATTACAGTGCTGCGCGCTTAGATCTGTAAATAAGATAAAGTGATGTAATGAAGTACTGCATAGGAGACTGTCCTGTAGCAGCAGAGAACGGGCGGGAACAGTGTATGGAACGTCACTACGCTGTAATTGCTTACCGGAAAATGAATGTTGCGAGCACTGTCGATGTGCTGCCCGTCCGAAATAGTCACAGGAAGGGAATTCCTCCGTATTGCTTAATGGCAATTCACAACACTATAGGGATAAGTAGAGTATAAGTCCTCCATGTCACTAATACTTAATTATGGACAAGCGTCTTGGTAAATGTGTAAACAACGGAACGGACGTACCCAAGGCTTGCGAGGTTCTCTGCTAGTAAGCTGCTTCTAACGCGATGTTTGGGAAAGCATCCAGAGTGCAGTGCGCGGCCGGGGAGGTTCTATTCAAAAAAGCAATGGGAGATCTATGCTGCGTGAAAATAGACCCGAAGGGGTAAAACGATGTAGAAAACGGAAAGTCTAAAGGAAATAGACAATGTCACCAGTAATCAGGAAATGGAAAGGGAGAAACCGAATATTGAAGTGATAAAGATGATGTTTGAAGTAAAAAGTGAAACGAAGACAACGTACAATATGTGGTGCTTAAAAAATAAAATAGAAAAACCATACAGAAAAAAATTTTGTAAAAAATTTTTTGTGAAGGAGCAGAAAATAAAAGACACACTAAAAGATGGGTGCAGATCCTGTACAATATGGAACTATGAGGGCTACTTTATAAGAAACACAACATCTCGTAATGGTCATTAAGCCCACTTGGGGCTAGCGTTCTCAGTGTTTTTATCCAATGTGTTTCCCTCCGGGCCAGTGATATGTTGATGTCTGTGCCTGACACCTTTTTGACTCTTTCTAAGATGGTAAATCGTATTTGGGGTATAGTGTGACCCGCTTTCTCCCAGTGTGTTGCCAGTGGGGATGTGGTATTTTTGTTCCGAATCCGGCTTTTGTGCTCTATAATGCGAGTTTTTATCTTTCTGCTTGTTCTGCCTACGTACACAAGGCCACATGGGCATTTGATTGCATATATCACTTCTTCAGTGTTGCAATTGGACGTGTGATGAAGTTTTAGTTTGGTGCCCGTTTGTGGATGCATGAAAATATCACCTGTAATTACATTGCTACACTGTGGACAGTGTAGCAATGTAATTACAGGTGATATTTTCAAAGATAAAAACTCGCATTATAGAGCACAAAAGCCGGATTACCATCTTAGAAAGAGTCAAAAAGGTGTCAGGCACAGACATCAACATATCACTGGCCCGGAGGGAAACACATTGGATAAAAACACTGAGAACGCTAGCCCCAAGTGGGCTTAATGACCATTACGAGATGTTGTGTTTCTTATAAAGTAGCCCTCATAGTTCCATATTGTACAGGATCTGCACCCATCTTTTAGTGTGTCTTTTATTTTCTGCTCCTTCACAAAAAATTTTTTACAAAAAAAAAAAATTTTTTCTGTATGGTTTTTCTATTTTATTTTTTAAGCACCACATATTGTACGTTGTCTTCGTTTCACTTTTTACTTCAAACATCATCTTTATCACTTCAATATTCGGTTTCTCCCTTTCCATTTCCTGATTACTGGTGACATTGTCTATTTCCTTTAGACTTTCCGTTTTCTACATCGTTTTACCCCTTCGGGTCTATTTTCACGCAGCATAGATCTCCCATTGCTTTTTTGAATAGAACCTCCCCGGCCGCGCACTGCACTCTGGATGCTTTCCCAAACATCGCGTTAGAAGCAGCTTACTAGCAGAGAACCTCGCAAGCCTTGGGTACGTCCGTTCCGTTGTTTACACATTTACCAAGACGCTTGTCCATAATTAGGTATTAGTGACATGGAGGACTTATACTCTACTTATCCCTATAGTGTCGTGAATTGCCATTAAGCAATACGGAGGAATTCCCTTCCTGTGACTATTTCGGACGGGCAGCACATCGACAGTGCTCGCAACATTCATTTTCCGGTAAGCAATTACAGCGTAGTGACGTTCCATACACTGTTCCCGCCCGTTCTCTGCTGCTACAGGACAGTCTCCTATGCAGTACTTCATTACATCACTTTATCTTATTTACAGATCTAAGCGCGCAGCACTGTAATTCACAGTATCAGGCCACCTGTCTCGACCAGCACCCAGTGCAAGGTACTAACTAAGCGCTACCATTTCTTCTTTTTTACGGTGATTTGTTCTTTGCGTTTATTTCACTCTGCTTACTCTAAAGCACATTTCTTTTAGCATCTACATTGGCCTATCCCCAACACTCTTTATTTCTGTGCACAACTCGGGGTGCAAATCCTATTAGCCGAGCAGTATTTTTACTGCATGTTGTTGTGTTTTAATTTTCAGTGGCGACATTGAATGTGAAGATTCCACTTGATAATGCTTTCCCCTGACGAAGGGTTCCACGTAACCCGAAATGCATTGGGACTGATGAAAAAAGGATGTTATGTATTTCTTAGCCGCTTTGTGATGGCTTAAACTCATAGTTGATTTGATATTACTTTGACAACTGACACTAACAGTTTACACACATTTATATGTTAATAATGTTGTTTTTTTTTAAATGTGATTTGCATAATGCTATAACAGTAAAAAACATGTGATGAAACAAATAATTGTTTGCCTTAGAGCACTTTCTATGAATTTCAAATTGTGATTGATAACCTTGATTTAGACACTTTTGTCTTTGAGCTGTGCATTCCCTCAACTGTGGGCTCCCCCACAGTCCGCTTTGGTGTCGCCCTATGAGGCATGAACCCGGCCTGGTCAGGGTGGACCAGATCCGTGATATACGGAAGCAGGCGATTCGCTAGAGCTTTCGCTAACATTTTGGCCTCAATGTCCAGCAGGGATATGGGGTGGTACGAGTCATGCCTGTCAGGGGGCCTACCCGGCTTTGGAAACACTACAATTTCCGCGTGGCGCCAATCAGAAGGTAGTTTGCCTCGGGTCCGGGACGCCTCGAGCGCACGTCGGAAGTGACACCCTAACAGAAGATGAAATTTCTTGTAAAACTCACATGGTTAGCCACTCGGCCCAGGTGCCTTCCCGGTGTTAAGCTGCCCCAGAGCCTCCCCGAGTTCCTCAGCAGTAAGCAGAGCGTTGAGCGCCGTCCTGGCCTCATCCGAGACTGCGGCTGGTGGCAGGTCGTCAAGGAATTTGGCCACCTCATCTGCTTCCAGACACTCCCGTGGGGAATACTGCTCCTTGAAGTAGCAGGCGAAACTAGCCGCCAATTCAGCCGGGTCTGTCATCACCGACCCGTCATCCGCAGTGAGGCCTGGCAGTGTAACTGGCTGAAGAGTACATTGACATAGCCGATGAAGCATCGTGCAAGACTTATCTCCCCACTGGTAGATTCTACTCCGCGTGGCAAGCCACGCTTGCTTAGCCTCGTCATGTAGGACAGAGGCATATGACTGTTGCAACCGTATCGCAGTCTCGTCGCCCCCTCCCCGGCTATGCTGTTCTAGGGCCTCGACCTGTGCAGCCGCAGAGGTAATGGCTTCCCGGTGCCTCCGGCGGGCGGCCGAACACCAAGCAATATCGACCCCTCTTATAGTGGGCTTCATTGCTTCCCAAACCACCACAGCGTCGACATCGTCTACAAGATTGTCCCGCCAGTAATGATCAATCGCCTCTCGCACATGGTGGACATACTCGGGCTGTTGTAGGTGCCACGAAGACATCCTCCAACGGAACGGCTGTTGTTTTGTGTGAAGCTCCATCTTGATGGAAACTGGGGAGTGGTCAGAGAGCCCTCTCGGCAATATTGCAGCCTCCCGCACTCTACTCAGGCAGGCACCGGGCATAAACACATAATCCAACCGCGAAAAGGAACCATGCACTGCAGATACAAACGTGAACTCACGCGCCACAGGGTGCATATGGCGCCACACATCCACCCAGCCCATACTCTCCACCATCGCACGCAGCCGGAAGGGGGTAGCATTCGCAGCCACATCTTGTCTCCGCTGACGGTCCACACAGGCATCCATCACCTCATTCCAGTCCCCCCCAACCACCGTCAAGGACTCTGGGATACCTTCCCATATCGCAAACAGCCTCTCTGACAAGGCCCATTGCAGAGGGGGAGGGGCATACACACTTCCAAAGACCACTGGTTCAGCACCCACCATTCCTTTGACAAATATGTACCGACCCTGTGGGTCTGCCTACTGCTTCTCATGCACATAAGCCACCCTGCGATGCACCAAAATAGCCACCCCTCTGGACCCTCTAGTAAATCCGGCATGGTAGACCTGTTGGAAGCCGAATCTCTGCAGGCCAAGTACTTTGGAACCCAACATATGTGTTTCTTGTAGCAAGAGTACATCGACCATCTCCCTTTTCCCCTAGCGCAGTACCGCCCCACGTTTAATCTTATCAAGCATCCCCCTGACGTTCCAGGTTACTACACGCAGGGACTCGTTATGGAGCGAAGTGGTCCGTTCAGCCATGGTCAATGTGATCGCCCCAATCAGGCCCCCTGTGCCACCCCCACACACCCCACACCCTACTCAGAACATCAGAAAGCAGCATGTGAGAGTCCCCCCGCCAACCCCAGAACCCCCAAACAGTAACATCTACCCCCGCCCGACCCCAGTCCCGAGCCACCCCCAACACTCCCCCTCTCACCCCCCCTGACCCCAACTCCCCCCACCCCTATACCTCATAGAACACTGAAGTACCTGTCGCGGCATGGACAGCCCCGGACCCAGAACCGAGGACCCAGGACCAACCATGCCAATGTATCCCAACAACCCACAGACCATAAGGTCACACCCCCCCCTAGTCAACTCCCACAGCTTGTGGAGGTTGGTGGCCCCTATTAAGTCGCCTCCCGAACCCCAGCTGTGACACCACATATGTTCAATGCACTTCTCAGAGCAGGCAGCTCCGTATGAACGGCATCTCCCACTGTGCATTCCTGCCATGGGACCCCCAGTAGGCCAAGGCAGCAGTCCTGTAGAGAGAGGCAGATCCCCTCTAGGGTTCAATGACCATTATCAGAATGCTCGGACTCCATTGTTCCACTGGGTTGTGTCGCACTGGCAGAGGCAGATCTCTTGCGTGATCGGGACCTCCGATGTCGTCCTTTCCGGCTGGTCGGTCTGTCCGCTCCTGTGACGATCCCCTCGATCCACCCGGGTCCAGACCCGGCTGGGCATGCGGCCTGATCTGCACAGTTTCATCTGTCCACTTAAAGACGTCCTCCGGGGAGTCGAAGAAGTGGGTTCGGGACTGGTACACCACCCACAGACGAGCCGGGTATAACAAGGAGTACTGAAGTTTCAGGCCCCGCAACTTGGCTTTGGCAGCCACAAAGGATTGCCGTTGCTGCTGTACCAGCTTTGTGTAGTCGGGGAAAATCATAATCTTCTGATTTTCATAGGAGATGGAGCCTCTGGTTCTCGCCTCTCGCAAGATAACATCGCGGTCATGATAATTCAAAAGTCTGGCAATGACTGGTCTAGGACGCTCACCCTCCGGCGGCCTCTGTGTCAGGGCTCGATGCGCACGCTCAATCACGAAGCAATTAGATAGAACCCCCAGTGGCAGCCAGCTCTCCAGCCACCGGGACAGGAACTGCTCCATATCGTCCTTCTCACATCTCTCTGGAAATCCTATAAAGCGGAGGTTATTCCTGCGTGCACGCCCTTCAGCATCCTCCACCCGCGACGCGGGATTCTTTTGGACGTGCTCCATCTCCGCCAGTTTCCGTTTCAGGGTCCCAACATCATCTTCAACCACCGAGATCCTGGATTCCGTCCCCGTGATCCGCGCTACCGCATTCCGCAGGTCCTGGCGCAATAGAGTTACATCCGCGCCCACTGCTCCAATCTTGGCATCCAGCATGTCCCTGGATTGGGTGATTGCCGCCATGAGCGCCGCGTTGTCCGGCCCCGCTCCATTGCCGCCACTGGACGCACCGGGCCCTCCACTGGGCCCTGTGAACTTGTCAATGGGACCCTGCTTGGGTGGACCGCCACCTCCCCTGGTCATTGCTGCGTGCAGTCCCACGTCCACCACACCACCGGTCTCTGCAGCTGCACGAGTTCCTCGGGTCGCCAAAGATGTTCAATCCCAAGCAGCACTGGGGGCTCTCCCGACCCCTGGGGGGAGGCGGCTGTGGCTCTACAGATTTCAATGGCAGGCGGGCCCCCCAGCCGAGTCAGTCAATGCGCCACAAGAGAAGTCGGAGCCGGTCTAGGGTCGACCCCACTGCGCCGGCCGCCACGTGTGTCTGGTCCCGTGGCCCACTCCAGTACACGGCCCCACTGCCTCACTGCCGGCTCCAATCGATCAGCAAGTCCCAGGTGAAAACACTCACAGTTTGCGGTGGGTCTCTGGGCAGCACTCCTGTCGTCAGGCTCTCCTCGATCCACTGGGCGCCCCTCCACAGCCGCTCCAACAGGCCTCGCCGCTCTCCCGTAGGGCCTCAGTCATACAGCTCCCGCTGCCCGTCCGCTCCACATGCAGGTCCGGGGCCCACAGGCGCAGAAATCAAGGCCCCGGCTGCCTGCAGGTCACACAGGCCACAGCACTGCCTCGTCGCCCCAGGCACCTCCTTCACACACCAGATGGTCACTTGGGCACAGCCACAGCCCCACCAGCCTCCGGTGCCACCGGCGCCGATCCACCGCAGTCCGAGCCAGGCCAGCCCCCGGGTTGCGAAACTCGAGGTCCTGGCTGCGCAAGGGCCGCCCAGGCCTCAAAGTCTTTACGTCGCTGTTGGGAGCCTCTCCGCAGTGCAGGCCGGCACCACAGGGCACCGCCACGGCTCCGCAGATCCCCCGCGTCTCGATCTCAGGCCGGGGCGTCTTCCTGCCGGTCCGTCCACCGGCCGCTGTCCACTAACCTCCGCTCGGCCACCTGAAAATCGAGTGAACGGGCACTAGGCCACACTTCACCGCAGGCGATCCCGGCTCACTGGATCTCCCGGGAGAACCGCGCGGCACACCGGAGAGGTCCGGGCGCCGCCAGAGATGCTCGCCACACAAGTGGTGCAACCAGCGGGCTCGGGGGCCAGGATAAATAAGCAGATTGTGTCCGGGCCGGCGGGAGCTCTACAAGGCTGCGACCGCCATCTTCGCCCGCTAAGCCACGCCCCCCATTTTTAAGTATATTTTAGCTATTTATTTTTAATATTTTTTTAATTTTACATTATTTTTAGGAAATTCGATATTTTTACAAAGTATATATATTTTGAAACGATATTTTGGGTTCGATATTTTGGTACTTACCTGTTTGTAGATAGGAATTCGATATTTTGTCTGTCGATATTTTGGAATCTATATTTTGGGTAGTCTATATTTTGTCCTCGATATTTAGTCAGTGATCCCCGATCTAGCACACAGTTACTGGCTAGATGTTTCTGTGCCTTCCTGGCCTTTTTCCCCTTATAATCTCTCCCAGTGCTTCCCCTGCCACCCCCACCTCCACTTCCTTCCATGGTTTTTCTTTTTCCCATTCTATAAACTTTGAGTTAATGACAGCTAAAAACTTACATAAGCTCTGTATTGGCAGTAGTCAAGTATAAAGCTAAATGCCCTCGTATCCAAGCATGAAGTAATTTAAAGCAGTTAGTTCGATAAATAAAGTCCCAACTTGGCTAGGGAACAACAGAATTAAACGGTACCTGGACAGTGAAACGGTAGGCAAGATTGGTGAAGGTTCCTAGATTTAGGAAGGTTAGGTCAGGGGGCAGATCCTTTGGGGTGGCAGCGGCTAAATTGTGGAATAGACTCCCTTGGGAAATCAGGCAAATCAGGGAGCTCCTTCCCTTCAGAAAAAGGGTAAAAACTTGACTGTTCCCCAAGTCCTAGTCGCCGGACCGTGCCCCTGACTCACTCCTCCTTTGAGCTACTTTAGCGCCAGGATGCCTGCAAGGTGACAGTGCGCTTTATAAATTGAATAAATAAATAAAAGAAAATAAAATAAAATTAGGTCGTAGCGCGGTCCATGGGCCGTAAGCCAGTTGAAAGGGATATGGCCCTGCCCTGCCTCTTCCTGGCAATGACGGGCCCGCCCTTGGCCTGGGATTCGCCCCGGCGCGTCCCGCACGTGTCCCGCGCTACGGGAGTTTAATTGTGCTTTTCAGCACGCTACAGCAGGCACACGCCTCCCTCCAGGTGGAGCAGTGGGTCCTGGGCTTGGAGTCCCCCAACATGAAGGCAGTCCTGGCGGTGGCAGCATCCCGCGCTGCGGGAGTTTAATTGCGCTTTTCAGCGCGCTACAGCAGGCACGAGCCTCCCCCCAGGGAGAGCAGTGGGTCCTGGGGCTTAAAGTCCCCCAGCATGAAGGCAGTCCTGGCGGAGGCAGCGTCCCACGCTGCGGGAGTTTGATTGCGCTTTTCAGCCTGCTACAGCAGGCACGCTCCTCCCTCCAGGGAGAGCAGTGGGGCCTGGGGCTTGTAGTCCCCCAAAGGGAAGGCAGTCCTTGTGGTGGCAGCGTCCCGCGCTGCAGGAGTTTGATTGCGCTTTTCAGCACACTACAGCAAGCACGCTCCTCCCTCCAGGGAGGGCAGTGAGTCCTGGGGCTTGGAGTCCCCCAACATGAAGGCAGCCCTGGTGGTGGTAGCGTCCCGCTGTGCGGGAGTTTGGTTGCGCATTTCAGTGTGCTACAGCAGACAGGCTCCTCCCACCATGGAGAACAGTGGGTCCTGGGGCTTTGTATCCCCCAACATGAAGGCAGTCCTGGCGGTGGCAGCATCCCGCGCTGCGTGAGTTTTATTGTGCTTTTCAGCCCGCTACAGCAGGCACGCTACTCCCTCCAGGGAGAGCAGTGGGACCTGGGGCTTGAAGTCCCCCAAAGGGAAGGCAGTCTTGGCGGTGGCAGCGTCCCGTGCTGCAGGAGTTTGATTGCGCTTTTCAGCGCACTACAGCAAGCACGCTCCTTCCTCCAGGGAGAGCAGTGGGTCCTGGGGCTTGGAGTCCACCAACGTGAAGGCAGCCCTGGTGGTGGTAGCGTCCCACTGTGCGGGAGTTTGATTGCGCATTTCAGTGTGCTACAGCAGACAGTCTCCTCCCCCCATGGAGAACAGTGGGTCCTGGGGCTTGGAGTCCCCCAATGTGAAGGCAGTCCTGGTGGTGGTAGCGTCCCGCGCTGCGGGAGTTTGATTGCGCTTTTCAGCCCGCTACAGCAGGCACGCTCCTCCCTCCAGGGAGAGCAGTGGGACCTGGGGCTTGAAGTCCCCCAAAGTGAAGGCAGTCCTGGCGGTGGCAGCGTCCTGCGCTGCGGGAGTTTGATTGCGCTTTTCAGTGCACTACAGCAAGCACACTCCTCCCTCCATGGAGAGCAGTGGGTTCTGGGGCTTGGAGTCCCACAACGTGAAGGCAGCCCTGGTGGTGGTAGCGTCCCGCTGTGCGGGAGTTTGATTGCGCATTTCAGTGTGCTACAGCAGACAGGCTCCTCCCACCATGGAGAACAGTGGGTCCTGGGGCTTTGAGTCCCCCGACGTGAAGGCAGTCCTGGCGGTGGCAGCGTCCCGCGCTGCGGGAGTTTGATTGAGGTTTTCAGCATGCTACAGCAAGCACGCACCTCCCTCTAGGGAGAGCAATGGGTCCTGGGGCTTGGAGTCCCCCAACGTGAAGGCAGTCCTGGTGGTGGCAGCGTCCTGCGCTGCAGGAGTTTGATTGCGCTTTTCAGGGCGCTACAGCAGGCACGCTCCTCTCTCCAGGGAGAGCAGTGGGTCCTGGGGCATGGAGTCCCCCAATGTGAAGGCAGTCCTGGCGGTGGCAGCGTTCCGCGCTGCAAGAGTTTGATTGCGCTTTTCAGCGCGCTACTGCAGGCATGCTCCTCCCTCCAGGGAGAGCAATGGGTCCTTGGGCTTGGAGTCCTCCAACGTCAAGGCAGTCCTGCCCTGTGCCAAAACCTCATAAATGAGGTCGAAGTATTTTTATACTCACCTGGTGTGATTCTTTCTTGTGTGAAAAACTGAGTGACTTACTCTAGTGGTACATATACTTGCTCTACACCCCTCCTGAATACACCTTAGCTACTCTCCACAGCTGACCCTTGGGAGCTCTGGTTTTCAGGGACCTAAACACTATCACTAAGGATTTCCTGGACTTCGCACACAGTGCCTCACCATATATACTGAGCCAGCCCCCTACACCCATCACACAAAGGGTGGAAAGTGCTGCTGCAACAAATGATGGATGGAATACTGAATAAATCAAACATTCACCCCCAGTCAAGAAATCTGGGTTAAATCCATTGTACTTTTGCTTACTATACCACCCCAGTTTGGACCCAGCCATATGCGAATCAGTTTTGACCCTGCTGTTCATGGGATCAGTCCAGCCCCAACTTCCAAGCCAGGCCCTCCCTGGAACAGAAACCAGCATCCTGAGACTGGTTTTGGGATATCACCCTATATTAGCCAGGCTACCTTAAATCCAGTGGCACAGCGAGCAAGGGATCCACGTCTGGGCACACGCATCCCACTTAGGGTGAAAAATTATGCAGAAAAAAATGATAGACGGAATACTGAATAAATCATGCAATTAACCCCAGTCAAGAGATCTGGGTTAAGATTGCTCTTTTACTCACTATGCCACTACAGTCTGGACCTAGCCATATGCAAATCAGTCTTGACCCTGCTCCTCATGGGAACAGTCCAGCCCGAACTGCCAAGCAGGGCCCGCCCTTGCCCAGTAACAATCCTGGGACCAATTTCAGGGACTCACCCCTAATCAGTCAGGTCACCTTGAATCCAGCGGCACAGCAAGTAAGGGACCCACGTCTGGTCATACTCATCCCACTTAGGGAGAGAAGTGCTGCTGCAACAAATGATGGACTTAATGCTGAATAAACCAAACATTCACACCCAGTCAAGAGATCTGGGTTTCATTTGGCATTATTTTGCTCACTACTCCATCCCAGTTTGGTTGCTCACTACTCCATCCCAGTTTGGACCCAGCTATTCGCAAATCAGTCTTGACCCTGCTCCTCATGGGAAAGTCCAGCTCAAACTGCCAAGCCGGGTCCTCACTGGAGCGGAAACAAGCATCCTGGGACCGGTTTCGGGGTATCACCCGTCATCAGCCAGGCTAGCTTGAATCCAGTGACACAGCAAACAAGGGACCCATGTCTAGGCATACCCATCCCACTTAGGGCAAAAAGTGCTGCGGCAACAAATAATTGACAGAATGCTGAATATATCATTCACCCCCAGTCAAGAGATCTGGGTTAAATCCATTGTTCTTTTGCTCAGTACGCCACCCCAGTTTGGACCCAACCATAAGCAAATCAGTCTTGACCCTGCTCGTCATGGGAACAGTCCAGCCCGAACTGCCAAGCTGGGTCTGCCCTGACCCTGAAATAAACATCCTGGGACTGGTTTTGAGGTATCACCCCTCATCAGTAAGGCCAGCTTGAAGCCAGTGGCACAGCGAGCCAGGTAGCCACTTCTGAGCATACTCATCCCGCTTAGGACAAAAAGTGCTGAGGAACAAATGATGGACAGAAAGCTGAATAAATGAAACATTGGCCGCCAGTCAAGAGATCTGCGTTAAATCCATCATTCTTTTGCTCACCACGCCACCACAGTTTGAACCCAGCCATATACAAATCAGTCTTGACCCTGCTCCTCATGGGAACAGTCTAGGTCAAACTGCCAAGCCGGGTCCTCTCTGGAGTGGAAACAACCATACTGAAACCGGTTTAGGGGTATCACTGATAAAAAAAATTAAGTCTGATTACAGCTATGTGCAATATTTGCATGTACATTTATGGCGTATTGTTTTTATACAGAATAAAGTTATATTGAATAAAGTGTTTAATACGTTCTTAAACTGTCTTTTTAACTATTTATTGAGTGTTTTTTAATAACATGCATTGTATTTTAACTGTCATGTGCTTTTAAGATATTATCATATCGAAATAAAGCGTTGAATATATATTGAATAGAATTGATGTAGGTAAATGTGAAGTAGAGCGAGCTGAAAGAGAAGTTGAAGGTACATAAAGAAGTAAAGATAAAGATAGCATGAGAGAGTGATAAATTAGATGGTGTAAGTAAGGTGAAGTAAGGAGTCAGAAAAGACATGGAAAGATTACATTTAATAAAATTTCCACCAACTGCCCTAAGAGTGCAAGGGTTGAGACTGGAGAGATCATTCTTGCACACTGAAGGGTAGATTAGAAAAACAATTTGTTTTTTTTCTGAGCAACGTTATTATGGCTGATATTTTAACTCTTCCATTCATAGTAGATGGGGGCCCTTGGAAGGTGGGGGCCCTGGGCAAGTGCCCACTTTGCCCATGCATTAAAACTACTTGGAGCGTTATTTGCGAATTAAGGCCTAGATTTACCAAGGGTCGTGCTACACCGCCGGGCTATTTTTAAAGAGGAATACTTTATTACAATATTTTTACATTTATGTTATGAGAGCGCTCGTGCAAAATATTGGTCTATAACTCCTGAAATACTCTTTCCTGTAACCTTGTATGTGCATAGCTGTGCATTATTTGTAAAATTTTATATTTTATATTTATATTTGTAATATTATTATTATTTTGCATTTACATAGCGCACAAGAATTTCTGTATATTAATATTTGAAGATGATGCTTGTCTATTATGGATTGCTATAGTTAACGAATAAATATGCCTTGCGGTGCTGTGCAGTGCTTATTTTGGAAGTGTGCGCTACAGAACAGCGAATAGCATGAAATAACCTGTTTTGAGATTTCCCTGGAGAAAACGAGCAGAGGTTTCGATTTCGGGAGTCTGTGGTCTGGTATTTGTTTGGGCAAGTAAAGGCTTCCTGGGTCTGGAACATTGTTTTTCTTACTAATAGCCCCCCACCAGGTCCTTTCCCAGCCCTAGCTGGGATCTTGTGTATTGGGGCTATCAGTTAAGATCAATGCACCGTTGATTTGAGGCCTGTCAGGCCGGCTTCAAACAAGGCCTCGATGGCGACCAGGCCTCAAAGCCGCCCGCGATCGAGGGCGGCGACACATAACGAGATTAATTTGCTGTTGTTGCTCCTTTTCCCGAGATGGCGAATTGTTTTAACGAGGCCTGCAAATGACTCACTAGTGGCTCATTAATTATAGTGCTGCCGGGTGTGAAGTGGGCCCTGAATGTGTAAGCCGGGCCAGCCTGTTTGATCAGCGCTGCCCTCTGAGGGCAGACGGGCCTTTGTTATCTGCGCCCTCCTGGCACGCGGATGTGGATTGGGAGCCGGCCCGGTCTGCGGGGTGGGAGAGGCACAGGGAGGCGGCGTGCGACATGGAGCGGGGGCACTGGCTGCTTTGATGGGAATAGGTACGAGGGTGGGTTATTATGGCAAGAGTCCACGGGACATGCCAGCTCGGGACTGGCAGCAGGGCAAGGGGGGCACGCAAGGCGTGAACGGTAACAGGCGGCCCTGCAGGAGAGGAGCCCCACGGAAAGTGCGCACATACAGCATGGAGGACCGAGCCACCGTGGCCGAAGGGGCACTCGTAGATGCAGCTTTAAACGGGAGGGGTGGCACGGGCAGCAGCCGGTCTTTACGTGGGTTGAGCCACAGAACGGGAAGGTCAAAAGTAGGGGTCACAGGTACCTGAAATGGATTTACGGAGCAGGGTACAAGACTACAAAGATCTGGGCGGTGTGGCGCAGGTCAATGGGTGTGGCAGATATGACGTCATCGGGGGTCAGCGGGAGTTGTAGTGCACTGGCAGTGTATAGGGTGACCAGGCGTCCCGGACTTGCCGGGTCTGTCACAGTTTTTCAACAGCTGCCCCCACTGATTTGGCAAATTTGGGTCATGTCTCGGTTTCTAAAGAGGGTCAACTTAAAACAATGGGAGCCTTTAATTAGGTGTTTCCAAATCAGGGCTAGTTAGCATCTGTTATAAGTTAGCAATTTAATTAACAGGTATGATGCTGGTTTTGAACATTACACTTTATTTATGTTCTTAGTGCCTCTTCTGTGTTAATGAGAATTGTCATTCTCTGCCACTTCGTTGATGTAAAATTGTCGTCCTTCCTCTATGTTTGTGAAATGTCCTGGTTTTTGAGTCGCATGGTCTAGCAGCGTAGCGTGCCAGGATGAAATTTTAACTACAACCGCTCCTCGCTTTCCTTTCAAAGAACAGCTCATCCCATTTTCTACCCAGCTCACCCCTTGGACAATGCAGCCTTATTGCTGGTTGAACAGGATAATAATCCAGGCTCAGATGTCTTTCTCGCGTTGGAAGCCCTGTCAAGCTAACGCTTGAATAAAGCACGGACAGAAGAGATTTAGGCATTCGTGTTAAATCAACTAGGCGGAGTAACAAATAGCAACCCAAAAATAATTGCAGTTTCTTCGTTCACTAATATGCCATTGGCATCGTTAACAAGGTCGTAATTTCACACAAAAATATTGCTTTACAACATTATTTCCCAGCTTAACTGAATTACTAATAATAGATGTCTGAAGGATGAAAGGCTGAGGCGGACCAGTTGAGCTACACACCCTGTACATTGCACCCGTGAAGGGTCCCTTCGCCCTTCACGGGCATGTTGTAGAGTGTCTTCACTCGGCTGCAGAAAGTATTTCCCGTTTACCGCTGTTTATGAACGGTTTCATGCCACATGTGTATGATACAGAAGGGGATGTAGGCAACTTTAGGCCCCTAAGTCTACTGTAGTGTGCCTGCCAGTGAAGTGCCAACAGTGTCCCCTCTGTTTCATCCGATTGAGACTCGCCTGTGAGGCAACCAATAAAAACAAACCATGCCGGGATTAATTAATCCAATATTGAATCTTTTACATGGGGCAAACTTCGGATTTGCTTGAGCGTTTTACACAACTGTTTAATTTCACACATAAGGGAGAAGACTGCGGTATACAGCCAGGAAGCACGGCCTTCTCTCCGAGTCCTAAATTTCACGCATAGCTAAATTGCCATGTATTGTAATTGCATTTATATAGCGCTCGCAACCCTTGACGAGGCGCTGAAGCGCTTATTGTGTGACTCTGGGTGCATCATTATTTTCGCGTGCCTCGCTTCCTTTTCCTCCAGGCACCCCTGTAAACATGAGTGTAACATTAGCAGGTGCCGCGAGGTCCCAGTGCCTCCCCCGGGGCAGTGTGCGAGCATCATGGCCTGCTAAGTACCGGGACCCCGGAGCACATTGTCTTGTGGCTGGTGAGATTGACCCCTGCGTCCTCGGGGTCGAGTCTCGAGCGCCCCTGGACAGCAGCACCCCTCCCAGGCTGTGAAATGCAAAGCTGCACGTGCAGGTCGGTGCAAGTCGGGGAGGAAGCAGCCTACGGGTGCCCCAGTCTGAGTCTGACATTTGCATTCAATTGACACTCTTGGTTTTACACTGCATTTCCCCGCTTCGGGGCATGTCTGAGGAGTCGGGCTCGATTGTATGGAGAAGAGAAGCAGTCCAGGCCCCCGTTAATGTCTTAGGGTGATTCAGAGAAGAATAAAACAGACAAGTTCCACACGCCCCGCGCTTGTTTTGTCTTTTTACCACCTACAGTGATTTGCTACTCTCAGCCGTTGGGTTTCTGCGCTCCTAGCGGCCCCTCCTACAACAAGTTCACTGCCTTCGCCAATTGTATACCATATACAACAGAGGCGTAACCAGCAGCAATGCAGCAGGTGCAGTGGCACCGGGCCCCACTGCACCGCCAATAATTGATGGTTTTTTTTACTGTTAAGTAAGGGGATGGGGGTCCATTTTCCTTAATAGACTGATACAACAGAGTAGGCCACCAATTAATGGTGTATTATATTAATGGAATGCACGTGGTTGCACCTATAAAATTGCAAAAGTCCAGTTAGATCACAGTCCTGTTAAAGTTAAGGGGCCATTCATTTATGAATTCTTTTATACTGTTACCGCCAATAAGCGGTGTCAGATGCAGGAAAGCGCGCATTTAATAGAGAGTTGATATATTCTGTGCGTTTGGGCTTTAGCTTCCATGATGGATTGGGACGCAGCCGGCTGGCGTTATAAACGGCATTGCGAGTTCCCCGCCAAGGTCACAAAGCAGTGCTTTAAATAGGCCGGTCCTGTCAGGTACTGAGAACCTGCACATCTTTATTTTGAGAGGGATGGTACCGGCCATTCTCAGCAGAAGTCCAATACTTTTGATTGGAGAGTTTAGGCACTTCTCAGAAGCAAGTAGGGACTCTGGTATAGGGTACCTGCACTCCTATTTTTCCATTGCAAGCACCACCTCATAGTAAGGCCTGCCTCGGACAGACAGAACCCAATAATACCTGTGCTAGACCTTGAATATCTGCCAGCAGCGGGCGCCCTAGAAGGTCCATGCAATTGGTGACCCGATTTTTTTTCATTTCATTCCATTAAATTTTTTTGCCTAAACTTGACACTCTGCATCTAATGCGATGACCACCTTTCCTTTAACCCGTTGTGTGCTAATGACGAGCTCAGCTCGTCATGAGGCACGGTTGAGCTGCACTCATGACGAGTGCAGCTCGTCACAGCCGTTGGAACGTTCGCACGCGGGGATCATTTTCCCGCTGTGCTGAACGTTCGAAAAACAGGTGTGGCCGTGACGAGCTCAGCGCGTCATGAGTGCAGCTCCGCTGTGCGTCATGACGAGCTGAGCTCGTCACCAGCACGGCGGCGCCGCGCGCGGACCCCTCACCTCGCACAGGAGGTCAAAACCCCCCGCAGGGAAGGAGTTAAATGGTGGTGCAATCTCTGTGTTTCAAGTTATATAAAAACAGAGGCGCAACAAGAGGAAAATCTCGGGAGGGGGCAAAAAAAAAATTGGGGTGGGGGTAATGCTTCAAGCAATAGACAGAGTGGACCTGCAGGGGCTCTAAAAAAGGGTGAAAAAGCAACAAAGCCTCATAACAAGCAAATGGTCTTTTAAAGACCTGTTAAATACTCAGGTGCGGCTGTGTGTATGTCTGCCACGGACGACGGGGAAGGGGGGGTTGAAGCCCTTTGAGCCCAATGGGTGTTGCGTGCCTGCATATATGGCAACTTTTTAGAAGACAAAAATTGAAGATTTTAAATCAATAATCGGGAGCATGTACTTCCACCATTGATTTCTGTCGAGGCCTGAATCGGGTCTATTGTCATGTATGGGACTTGCAAGCGTGGTGCTTCAAAACCGGATATCAGAAATGCAGATGCACTTTTTTTTTTACCTGTCAGAACCACAGAGAAAGTGCAATGGCAGGCAGAGAGAGCGTGACAGAAAAGTTGTGCACTGCCCTGCAGGAGTGGGGTCCTGGCAGTGTATTCTCCGAGCCACCCAAAACCAGTCCCTATTGGCAGAAGCCCATCGAGGAATCAGGTTTCTTGCATGCAGGAATAGGGAGGTGGGAGATTATCCTTGAAATCAATTTATGGTCTGGTATGGCTGAGTCCCAGCCCTTGGACCAGGTAACAGACCATCCCGGGATTCTTTATACCACCACCCACCATCACCCCTTTGGCACAGAATACACCACGCATTTCTTTCAGAAACTTTTTGGGTTAGGTGTAAGCATGGGCGAATTTTGCGAATCTCGCGTTCGCGAATTTTGCGGATTTGCGAACTCGCAATCCGCAAAATCCGCGAATTCCCGCGAATTTGCGGATTTTTTTTTTTTTGTGTTCGCGCGTGTTTCTGCCAGTTCGCGAGGGTTTTTACAATTTCGCAATTTGCGAACTTACCTGTCGGGTCGCAAGTTTTGCGAACTTGTTGTTTCTACGTGTCCAGCCTGTTTGGGACACTCTTCTTCATCACTGCCACTCTCTGTCACCACTGCCACTCTCTGACTACTCATGCCACCCTCTGGCCCACCCATGCCACCCTCTGTTTCATCACCACACCCTCTGGTTGTCCAGTGTACATTATTTTCGGCAAAGCAAAGCACACCTTCCCTGCCTCAAGTGACCTGAGTTAATTTGTGGCTGATTAATGTGTCACAGAATATTTTTTTAGCTGGCACCTGCTTCCTTAGTGCTTCCTGATTAGTGATATTTTGCACTTGCTAAGTGCTTTCATTGTTGCAAAATTAGTTACAACACCTGCCCTGCCCCAACTGACAATAATGAATTAGGGGCTTATTAATGGATTTTAACTTCCAGCCTGGCTCCTGCTTGTCTCCCTTAGCTGTAATTCAGGACCTTTGTGGCATATGTGTAACTATTCTGAGGTTCAGAGCAGGGTCACATAATAGTTGCAACTGGCAACTGAACTCTGGAGGGGCCCCTCAGGAAGCACTACAGGAAATGGCTACTAATGATGAGCCTAAACTTTTGAACCTGGTAAGTAGTTTCAGTTTTGCTAAGATCGTATTTCTGCAATTTAGCACTTACTCGCGGGGTGCGAAGTTGTACTGGCAAGCCGCGAACTCACGCGAACAGTGCGAGCAAGCCATAAAATCCGCTGCTCGCGGAATTTGCGGATTTTGCGGGAGATTTGCGGGAGATTCGCGGATCTCGCGGATTGCGAATTTACCGAAAATCTGCAAAATCCGATTTTCCGCCCATGCTTAGTTAGGTGTTGTAGAAATCCTGGCTGTTTTTATTACACGCAAAAACACATCAAATATTAAACCTTAAAAGTCCTTTTACAAAATAACACACAGAAACACCCATGACACCCCAATACAGTATTATTTACAATTTTGATGGGCAACTTTAACAGAGACTCTAATACATAGCTATTCCTAATCATAACTAGTCATTGTCCCTGCGTATCCTGCATTGAGCTTGTGAGTGAGATCATGATTGGTTCCATCTGTGATGTCCCCCTGTAGTGATCTTGTGCAAGGGGGCCATCTGCCCACAAAGGTTATCTACCTCGGGCATCGCCTACACCCTCAAATATTCCCCCAAGGGCCTGTGCTGCTAACTCTGGTGCCCACGTGCCCGTGAGGGGATTGTCCGAAAAGGCCTGTTGGCAGCATGCACTCCCACACCCCATAGTGGTACAAAAGTGGGTGGTGATGGACGGAGCATCTGAACCAATCAAACACTCACACCCAGTCAACAGATCTGGGTTTAATCCATCACCGTTCTTTAGCCCACTCTGCCACCACAGTTCAGACATGGCCATATGCAAATCAGTCCGACCCTGTGCCTCATGGGAACAGTCCAGCCCGAACTGCCAAGCCATGCCTTCCCTTGATTGGAAACAAGCTTCCGAGGACCGGTTTCTGGCATTTCAGCCATCTTCAGCCTGGCTTGTTTGAATCCAGTGGCAAAGTGAGCAAGGCACTCACGTCAGAGCATACCCTGCCAACTTATGGCGAACAAAGTGGTACAAAAGTGTGTGGTGATGGACGGAGCATCTGAACCAATCAAACACTCACACCCAGTCAACAAATCTGGGTTTAATCCATCACCGTTCTTTAGCCCACTCTGCCACCCCAGTTCAGACATGGCCATATGCAAATCAGTCTGACCCTGTGCCTCATGGGAACAGTCCAGCCCGAACTGCCAAGCCATGCCTTCCCTGGACCGGAAACAAGCTTCCGAGGACCGGTTTCTGGCATTTCAGCCGTCTTCAGCCCGGCTTGCTTAATCCAGTGGCAAAGTGAGAAAGGGACTCACGTCTGAGCATACCCTGCCAACTTATGGCGAACAAAGTGGTACAAAAGTGGGTGGTGATGGACGGAGCATCTGAACCAATCAAACACTCACACCCAGTCAACAGATCTTGATTTAATCCATCACCGTTCTTTAGCCCACTCTGCCACCCCATTTCAGACATGGCCATATGTAAATCAGTCCGACCCTGTGCCTCATGGGAACAGTTCAGCCCGAACTGCCAAGCAATGCCTTCCCTGGACCGGAAACAATTTTCCGAGGACTGGTTTCTGGCATTTCAGCCGTCTTCAGCCCGGCTTGCTTGAATCCAGTGGCAAAGTGAGCAAGGGACTCACGTATGAGCATACCCTGCCAACTTATGGCGAACAAAGTGGTACAAAAGTGGGTGGTGATGGACGGAGCATCTGAACCAATCAAACACTCACACCCAGTCAACAGATCTGGGTTAAATCATTCACCGTTCTTTAGCCCACTCTGCCACCCCAGTTCAGACATGGCCATATGCAAATCAGTCCGACCCTGTGCCTCATGGGAACAGTCCACCCGAACTGCCAAGCCATGCCTTCCCTGGACCGGAAACAAGCTTCTGAGGACCAGTTTCTGGCATTTCAGCCGTCTTCAGCCCGGCTTGCTTGAATCCAGTGGCAAAGTGAGCAAGGGACTCACGTCTGAGCATACCCTGCCAACTTATGGCGAACAAAGTGGTACAAAAGTGTGTGGTGATGGACGCAGCATCTGAACCAATCAAACACTAACACCCAGTCAACAGATCTGGGTTTAATCCATCACCGTTCTTTAGCCCACTCTGCCACCCCAGTTCAGACATGGCCATATGCAAATCAGTCTGACCCTGTGCCTCATGGGAACAGTCCAGCCCGAACTGCCGAGCCGTGCCTTCCCTGGACCGGAAACAAGCTTCTGAGGAGCGGTTTCTGGCATTTCAGCCGTCTTCAGCCCGGCTTGCTTGAATCCAGTGGCAAAGTGAGCCAGGGACTCACGTCTGAGCATACCCTGCCAACTTATGGCGAACAAAGTGGTACAAAAGTGTGTGGTGATGGACAGAGCATCTGAACCAATCAAACACTCACACCCAGTCAACAGATCTGTGTTTAATCCGTCACCGTTCTTTAGCCCACTCTGCCACCCCAGTTCAGACATGGCCATATGCAAATCAGTCCGACCCTGTGCCTGATGTGAACAGTCCAGCCCGAACTGCCAAGCCATGCCTTCCCTGGACCGGAAACAAGCTTCCGAGGACGTGTTTCTGGCATTTCAGCCGTCTTCTGCCCGGCTTGCTTGAGTCCAGTGGCAAAGTGAGCAAGGGACTCATGTCTGAGCATACCCTGCCAACTTATGGCGAACAAAGTGGTACAAAAGTGGGTGGTGATGGACGGAGCATCTGAACCAATCAAACACTCACACCCAGTCAACAGATCTGGGTTTAATCCATCACCGTTCTTTAGCCCGCTCTGCCACCCCAGTTCAGACATGGCCATATGCAAATCAGTCCGAACCTGTGCCTCATGGGAACAGTCCAGCCCGAACTGCCAAGCCATGCCTTCCCTGGACCGGAAACAAGCTTCCGAGGACCGGTTTCAGGCATTTCAGCCGTCTTCAGCCCGGCTTGCTTGAATCCAGTAGCAAAGTGAGCAAGGGCCTCACGTCTGAGCATACCCTGCCAACTTATGGCGAACAAAGTGGTACAAAAGTGGGTGGTGATGGACGGAGCATCTGAACCAATTAAACACTCACACCCAGTCAACAGATCTGGGTTTAATCACCACCCCCTTTTGTACCGCTTTGCTCCCACACCCCATACCCCTAGCCTACTTACTGGAAGCACCCACTGGAAGACCCTTAGAGACCGCTGTCCCCACCTATCCCAGGTAAAAGGATGCCTTCTATGGACTATAAATGCCCCACCAATCATGACCTCACCACCGCAGACTAAGGATACTACGAAAAAATACGATAAACATTTATTCACTGCAAGAAAAAAGGTTATATCGCAAATAAGCATGAAACCACACAGCAACACAAACAATGTCTTTACATCCTGGAAGCTGAAAAGGTAAAAACACATAGCAATCTACAACAGGACAACCTTAACACCAACTAACCACTGCCTCAGGGGATGGTGGGCGGGACAAATCAAAGATTAGAATTGTCCTGTGGGAGCAGCTGGCAATATCTATTCTATAAGGACAGCAAGCAGTAAAAAAGATACTATTTCGTCGCTCCGGCACAGTTTTTAAAGGGGTGGGGTCTGGCAAGAAACAGTTCCCAGTGGCCCGAAAGTGTATAAACACTTGCGGCTCGCCGCATGCAAGGCGACCAATGCCTGAACCTTTTGTAGGCTGTTGCCTGCGGCGTCATCCTCCGTTGCCACCAGCCCCCTGTGCCAGGAACGGCATCCCGCAATAGGCTCATCGCCCCCTAGTCAAGTATCCTTCACAGCTTATCCAGGTGCCATAATGTGCTCCATAGCTGACTTGTTGCCACAAGCTACTTACACAGTCTGCTAATGTCTGCACCATTTCTAGCTGGTGTGTCTCTCCCTGCCCTTGTATGCCAATCGCCTCTTATATTATCTATAGTATGAGCCCTGATATCGACACAATATCTGCAATAGGTTGCCATGGGCACTAGTGCAAGAAAAGTGACTGAGCCTCCTCACAAGTGTGACATCTCAGTCTGTCAGCTGCCGCAGCACTCCTCAACCTACTTCGACAGAGTCTTTTTTTGCCATATCAAAACTCACTACTATTCTCATGCTCACATTATTATTGTATTTCCACTCTTTGCACTTAATTTCTGCAAGTCAAGACTATAACACTAAAAAGTATTACCAAAGCCACTAGGTTTGACCCTTGTAAAGTGCATGCACACTAGGACATAACAAGCAGGGGCTCCACACTCAACCTGCTGCCTTCACATAGGCATACTCCTCATGTTGCACTCACACAAGCATATGCTCACTCTGCACTCACACAGACAGAACTTTCAACCTGTAGAGCACTTACCCAACACTCGCAAAAGACAATCCTAATTAGAGGTGAGCAAGTCAACAAATTAACAGGAAGAGCCGAGACAGAGCTGAGCCAATGGTCTTACTTGGCTCTAAGAGCCCGGGCACAAGCCGAGTCCTGAAAATGGTTGCATGTAAATCATGTAACAAACATCACATAAAATATGATAAAGGGCCATATGTATCAAGCCCAAATGCGTTCGCAAACGCCGAAATTCACAGAATTTCGGCGTTTGCGAACGCATTTTCGCTAAATGGTATGTATCACACAAATCTGCATGCAAAATAAGGAATCGCAAAATTTGCGATTCCTTATTTTGCGATTGCATTTAAGGAATCGCAAATTTTGCGATTCCTTAAATGCAATGTAAGAAGCCAAAAAAATTAGCAAAATGTCCTTAATGAATCGCAAAGTACCACCAACTTCTAGTTGGTGGTAAGTTGCGAATTCCTTGAAAAATGCACAATTTTGCATTTTTCAAAGTGCCATGTGACGTACATACATACCCTTAGGGCATTTATGTGCGCTACATGTGCACCCATGCATATTTCAGGGGTGCAACAGGGTGTCCTTTGGACACCCCTGCACCCTTGAAATTATTCTCAATTTGCGATTAGCAAATTGCGAATCGCAAATTGAGAATAACTTCCTCCTGGTCCATAGAAATGAATGGAAAAGTATTCCTTAATTGCGATTCGCAATTTGCTAATCTCAATTAAGGAATTTTAAGAAATCGCAAAAAAAAATGCGATTTTGTACATACATACCTATTTGCGATTCTCAAAAAGCGATTTCTTAAAAATCGCTATTTGAGAATCGCAAATCAGGTTGATGATACATATGGCCCAAAGTCTTTTAAAATTTCTAAAAAGTGTATTTCTTTAACATGTGGAAGCTTTAACATTGTACATTATATCACTGCAGTGTGAGGTACTTATTAAAAGTAATTGTTTTTAAACATGAACTTAAAACCGTTCCTGCCCCTGGTTTGGCAACTATGCCATTAGTGGCATAAAGTGCCAGTCAACTGTCATGTGCTGTTTTTATAAGAGTCTGGACCACACACAGGATGTATGTGGTCCAGAGTTATAAAAACAGTGGCATTATTAAATTAAATACAATACTTTTTGTACAGCTCTTCTGATCTCATGTATCTGAAGGCACTTTCATAATCAGTAATGGCGAAAAAGGAGAATCGGGGAAATAAAATATTTGCCTTAGATTACACAGTTTGTTTAAACAGGGAAACTGGGATTAATCCCATGTTTTCTTTTTTCACTTCTCACCAGTCTGCCACTAAATAGGTATTTGTTTGCCTTTCCTTTATGTTAATGCCTTGCTTTTTACTCACTATGCATGAGAGTAGAGCAAGGTAGGAAGGGAGAAATTACATGAAAGTTCCTCTCGTTTTAGACTCAAAGTCCCAGGAGTACCTTGAGCTGAGCAAGAGCCAGGAATCTGGCGCTAGCCTGGCTTGACTTGTCTCGCCCACCTCTGTCAGTCCGATATTCACACACACACCCCTCACAGTACACTCACAAAACATGGTGGCTATCCTGCACTCACAGTGCACACTGCTCACACACAGGCACTCCGCACACTAGGAAAGAGCTAAGTTTGGGCAGATGGTAGCCTAGGAGAGGAACTGGTGCATCGTTCCAGTGGTGTAATTTAAAATTCTTAAATAAAGCTACTCTGAAGCCTGAATGTCCACTGAGGTTATCTAATCTCCTGTCAGACACACTGCAGACTATGTGTGTCTGATCTTTGTAGACCTTTGTGAGGAAGAGAGTTTATCATTAAAAAAAGTGCTACTTGCCTTAAAAAAAACACAAAGTGGTGTTGTACTATGTATTCCAAGTATATGTTAAAATAAATAAAGAAAAATAAAAGAAAAATATGAGATCTAAAGGTGGAGGGCATGTCCTTCAATAAAAAAATGCAAAAAGGAAAAGTTCCCACTGGGTGGCCATCAAGGAACAAACAAAATGATAGCATATGGAGAATACCATTTCAAAATGGTGGCATGGTTTTGAAGCTTGCAGCAGTGATGACTGGCACTCTGCATCAGAAAGTTGTGGTTGAGTAGCAATGGCAGTGGAGCTGCTAGTACTCTGATTAACCAATTAGAACTAGTCTTCAGATGAGCTGCTGGGGGAGTGAACTGAATATCTCCTGAGGTGGAACTTATCTGGATGCAGAGTAACACAGATTATACAGGCAAAATACTGTTACTCAGAATTCCTGACATCCTAAATACCGGCAGGTGTCTTCTAGGTAGAGCCAAACATTGCCAACAAAGCCAGTGGCTGAAGCGGGCTGATCCTCTTCCCTGTCGTATGTATGCTGTTCTGAAGAGATGAATCAATTTGTGAATGACACTGTCAGATGAATAAATGAAATGGCCTTACGCAAAGACCACTTTCTAAAAGCAAGATTATGCATTATGTTTTAGAAAACACTGCTCAAAAGTCTTTTGGTCGGACCAAAAAGTTACATACATACTCATTGGGCTGTATGAGTGCAGGCATGACTCACACACACCGTAAGATTTCCATACACAAAACAGGTACAGCACCAGGTAGGAGTACACTCCTCCTTCACATCCATAGAATAAAAACTGATCAGGTCAGAAACAATGCAAGCTTCCCTCACATGGGCAGAACATACATACTAGCTACAGCAGCAGCCCAAACCTGTGTGTAAACACACACACAATGTGCAGCATTCATAGTAGAAAATCCTCTCACACACAGCTCAAGCACAGGATAGTTAGTAGCAGTGCAAGCTAAGATATCCTCACATACAAAACAGTTATCACACTGGAGTAACATCTAAGCCTAGTTCAAGAGTGAATACCCGGAGTAAAGTATAGAAGTGGATGAACCACTAATGGCTTGAGCCAGATGCCAGGCTCTAGTTCAGCTTAAGGTCCTCTTGAGCCTCGAATCCCAAAATGAGCTGAACGTTTATGTTGCTTCTGCCTGCGCTCAATGCTCTAACTTTATGCATCAAGAATGAAAGACAAAGCATTGAATTTTGATGTCAAACCGAAGGCAAGAAAGGGATACTAATGTAGTGGCTGTATTACTCAATATGATATCGGAAAACCTGGGATTAATCTTGGCTTGGCCACTTGACCAAATTACATGATCAGGGCTGGATTGGGAACCAAAACCAGCCCTGGCAAAGTGCTCGTTCCCCCCCCCCCCCCCTCGGGGGTTGGGGGTGTCGCCGAGCTCTTTGCCGGGGCCGGTTGTGGGCCGATTTTGTTACAGGGTCGATTTTGCAAAAACGGCCCTGGCCCAAAACCGGCCCCCACCCGTGCGGTGCACTGGGGGATTGCCCGGTGCCCGCTACGGCCAGTCCGGCCCTGTACATGATACTAGGCAATTATTTTATTTTATTGTGCCTCCTATTTTTTCAAAATTGCAGATGAGAAAACTGTGAAGTTCACATATGATGGTGGAAAGCGATGTCTGAACAGGGAATGTGGCTTTGGAATGTGGGGTGGCTTTTATTCTGACCGCTACAGTTGCTGGATGCGGCCTAGCTGTCATGACATGTGTTTGGTGGTTCCTGATGAATAAACTTACCTGATGAAATTAAGTTGGTGGCTGTCAATTCCTTCCACACTATAACTCTCTTTGGCGACCAGCGGGAGCAGGAGTTGCCAGCACACTGAAACATTCCACAAGACTGATGCTACAGCCTTCTAAACCGCAAGTTTCATTGACATTATGTGTGCTCTGAGTGGAGGTATATGTGTGTTTTTCTTGAAAGGCGGGGCGCACATTAATCTGGCAGGCAGGAGGCAGCGTTTCGGAAAAGGCCTTAGATGGAAGGGAAGCTGCAATGTTACAGTGCGGCCATTTTAAGACTAGACCACATCGTTCTAGCGGTTCAGTGACATTTGTCAAATAGTTTCTACAACGCCGTCATTTTGGAAACAGCTAAGATGTCTACTACATTTATTTACATTTCTACTCGAAGTGGGAGACCACTGTACGGAAGCAGGCATTTTTCTGTTAACACATGGCGGCCATATTAATATAGTTGTTCGTTTCAACTGTGTATATACTCTGTGCAGGCTCCTTGCACTTAAGTATATTGTTGAAAACTGTGAAGCCAGATTACTCTGTGTCGTGGGAATTTTGAGGATGGTACATCCAATTGAATTCAGTGATACACACACTTCACCTTGTGTATCATTCTGTACATGCTATTAAGAGGTTTATCATCAGTGATACACTCACAGGGAAGGACATTAGCGGTAGTTGTCCACTTGGAGAATGTAACATGGAGGATGGCACAAGCATTTGAATACGGTGATACACATACTTCTTCTTGTGTATCATTCTATGCATGTAGTTAAAAATATATATAATCAGTGATACACTCACTAAAGTTGTTGTATCAGTCCTTATATTTTGGGTCCAATTTTCAAGGAAAGCTATATTATTTTCTGTTTTTTGCATTTTATATTGTAGTTTGTGTAGTGTTATTAATTCTTTTGATTCATAGGCATATATACAGTCAATTACTCCACCTCCTCCTGCAGCAGCAGCAGTTGCAGCAGGGAACTGTTCAAGATTGTAAAGGACTTTTCCTCCCCCAATGCAATCATTAGTCCCTTCACCCCCACCTACGAATGGACAAATCATATTGCGCACTATTTTTTTGATAAAATGAAAATTATTCATGATTCGTTTGGAGCCACAGATCTGCCCCCCCCAGCCCTTTCCAAATCCGATGGGTCCCTTTGGGAGTTTCCCCCCATGCCTCTGGCCAGTTCTTTGACAATTATGAAAGCATTGAAATCAGGTTCGTCCTCAGACCCTTGCCCTTCAAAAGTGTTGGCATCTATTGCGGAGGTTGTTAATCCTGCTTTGAATTGGTTTCAGAACTTGCCCTTGACTGAGGGACTAATGCCTAAAAACTGGAAGCATGGAAAAATTCTCCCACTCCTAAAAAAACCCATCAGCAGACCATGCTGTGGCCAGCAGCTATAGACCAATATCATTGCTACCTTTCTTCTCCAAGGCGTTGGAGAAGTATTTAAATGCTGTTGTTACAGACTTTGTGTAAACAATTCATGTACTGCATCCGAGCCAGTCAGGGTTTAGAGCCAACTTTAGTACTGAGATGGCCTTGTGGGAAGTCTCAGATACCACTAAAACAACCCTGGACAGAGGAGGGAAAGTGGAACTAATACTATTAGACCTTTCGGCGGCGTTCAATACCGTGCCCCATGATTTACTTCTGCACAGACTCCAGGACTGCGGAATTGGTGGTACAGTTTCCTCCTCTCTCGAAGGCCGCCGGCAAACAGTTTGGTCACCCCCCTTCTCTTCCCCTATCGCCCTGTTGAAAGTAGGAGTCCCACAGGGCTCTATTTTGAATCCAACTCTGTTCAACATATGTATGGCTCCTCTGGCTATCCTGGCTTAGGAATACGGGGCTCAAATAATATCAAACAGCGACAATCCGCAGTTACTATTTACCTGCGAGAAGGGCCACACTTTGAGAGGTAGCAAAATAAATACTTGCCTGTCAAAAGTATTTGCCTGGTTTCGGCAAAGTTATTTGCTTTGCAACACAGATAAATCTGAAATCATCTTTTTTGGTCGTAACCCGGGAGAGGAATGGAGCAATTGGTGGTCCCAAAACTTGTCCCCCCCAGTAAGTTCAGTCATCACCATAGAAAACCTAGGAGTTAAACTGGACGCTGATATGTCCATGAAGTCCCAAGTGGAAACTGTGGCTGGCACTTGTTTTGGCCTTCTAAATTGATGGTGGAGTGCTGAGCCAAGTAAGATCTTTTCTTCCCTAACAGGAAGCCAGGATCCCTGATAAACGCTTGTTTTTTCCACCAGGCCAACTTGGGGAATAACTAACCAGTATTTTGCCTTTACTCAAGGCCCTTCTCTTGACTCAAACACTTTATATACATTCTTATAGGGTTATTACAAGCCCCTCCACCCTAGCAGTCCATGAGGCACAGCATTGCCAAAACAGAAGTGTATTAGTATATTATTACAAATTGTGAACAGTATGTTTATATGTTTGCTCACAAGTGTTTCTTTCTTTATACCAATGTTTTTAACAATTTACCATGCTTTCTCACAATAGAGTAGTCCGATGTGTTCCAAGGTGTCACATTGGATACAAGCACTAATTAAATATTTTTACTACTAAGGTCACTGACACAAACTATAGAGGAACACATTGATTTAAGCTCTGCATATGGTTTGGTCCAGCCCACGTGAGAGGTGGGCAGGCAATATGTACTAATCTCTTTGTCACTTTATCTCCTTGAACAGACACTATGAGTCTGATTTCAACTGTATGTATTATTTTGTTGCTCACACATTAGGTGTGCATCTGTTCTTTATTATATTATTTCTTTAGTATAGGATAGTTTTTCAAACAGAGTGGTACACATGGGGCAAGTCCCCATGTGGCCCTGAAGAAGAGGTTTAGGGGACACCTCGAAACATGTCGAACAAATACTAGGGAAAGTATACACATAACAGTTACACTTCCTCCATACCATTAACCCCTTTTTAGCCATACCAACTAGAAGCAGGAATAAATTAATCGCTCACTAGCTAGGTATTTTTTAGCATCACCATCACCACTCCCCCAAACACTGCACTACACATTTTTTTACAAAAAGTGCTCCTAAGTAGTTCTGCAAGTTGCAGCACGCCCCAGACAGTAGCTGTCTGGGATGGCCCCAATGATGAAGCATGTCACCCAGGGGCAACCCTTGGTGAGTGAGGGAACTCAAGAAGAGAATTTCTCTTCTTAGTTTTGGGGCATTTTTTCGCACATTTAGCGAAAGCCCTTCCCTTTGGTTAGGTTCTCAGATCTGTCATTTACAGATTCATTAATAACTGAAAGTAGGAGTCCCACAGAGCTCTATTTTCAGCTTAACTCTGATCAACATATATATGGCTCCTCTGGCTATCCTGGCTGAGGAATACGGGGCTCAAATAATATCCTATGGTGACGACACGCAGTTACTATCTACCTGCGAGAAGGTTCACAAGATGAGAGGAAGCAAAATAAATACTTGCCTGTCAAATGTGTTTGCCTGATTTCGGAAAAATGATTTGCTTTGCAACACAGACAAATCTGAAATCATCTTTTTTGGTCATGACCTAGGACAGGAATGGTGCAATTGGTGGTCCCTAAACCTGTCCTCCCCCAGTAAGTCCAGTCATCACTGTAAAAAACCTTGGAGTTAAAGTTGACGCTGATTTTTCCATGAAGTCCCAAGTGCAAACTGTTGCTGCCACTTGTTTTGGCCTTCTGAAAATGATAAAGAACTTTCTCCCACTACTCTCAGTTGAGCACAGAAAAACAGTGGTTCAAGCCCTGGTCACGTCAAGGCTGGACTAAGCTAACGTTTTGTACCTCGGCCTCCCTGATTATTTATTAGGACGCATGCAGGTGGTACAAAACATGGCGGCCACGGCCTTCCTTATGGTCATCCTGAGGACACATATGACTCCTCAATTAAAATCCCTGCACTGGCTTCTGGTGCGAAAGAGGGTTGCCTTTAAAGCCCTTGTGCTTGCCTTCAAGGCTTTTTACAACATAGGGGCCCCTTACCTTAGCAACAGAATTCAGCATTATGCCCCACCCAGAACCTTTATGGGTCGCTCCTTTCAAGTAGTGGCCATCAAACTATGGAACAGCCTACCATCTTCTATGGGACAGATACAGGATCTCCTCAGCTTTAGGAGGAGTCTTAAAACTTGGCTTTTCCAACACTAATGGAGCTGTAAAGGCGGGTGCAGTCAGTGCTGTGGTAAAAGGGTCTTTTAGCGCCGGGAAACTCTTTAGAGTAGCCGTGCACTTTACAAATACCCAGTAACTTAACATAATATAACATTGATAGTCCAGCTGAACCACCAGTAGCGTGAAGAAACTGGTTTGATGTATTTCAAAACTACCTTGGGGCCATTGGTGCGTCAAGATTTCAGGCAGAAAGAAAAAAAATCTTACTGCTACATTCCTTGGGTTTTGAAGGTCATTCTATTTTTAAACATCTTCCAGACAGTGACGTTCCACAAGATGGAGAACCAGAGGATGAGATCACAGAAACTATCAGGAAATTGGAGAACATTTTGATGTTCAACCCAGTATTATTGTTCCACGACATAAGTTTTAATTGAGAAAAAAGTTGTGTGGAAAGGGTGTTGATGTGTATGTATCTGCTCCTAGAAGTCTGGTGGCAAATCGTGATTTCCAAAACTACATGGATCAGCTAGTTTGTGATCAATTCATATGCCACTGTACGAATAAAGCTATTCAACAGAAACTTTTGTCTTTAAGCAATCCTTTGATTGAAGAAACGTTACGGTTCGAAACATCACAGTTATCGGTCAAGGAACTGGAAGAGAAAAACAATGAAATTGTAGGCAATGTTTGTACGAATAGTAAGACTGTTGCAAAAGAGTACGTAGAAAGTAGAGACATACAAAAAACACCTAAAGGGTTTTTCAAAAAGTCTAATAGTTGTTTTAGGTGTGGAAATATACCACATTTTAAGTCATGCAAACAATGCCCCGCTAGAAATATTGTATGTAGAAAATGTGGTAAATTGGGGCATTTTGACAAGGTTTGCCAGGGACAATGTAACCGTGCTGAGAAAAGTACTAATGTCGTGGCAAATTTAGTGGAGGGTGATTATGACCAGGGCCACTGGAATTATGCGATTGTGCGGCCATTGTGATTTTCGCGAAATTATAGATTTGCGGCATTTGCCACATAATCCGTCATCTGCTGCATAATCTGCAGAGTTTAACAAAACAAAATATTTCTAGCTCAAACGGTTCAAAAGTTGGTAAAAACACAGTAACACTTAGTGCAGCACAGTCGAAGTACCTTTGTAAAGCTTAACTGGTTACCTTTCTGTTGCTTAGTGCTATATTTGGGTGATAAATGGATACTAATGATGTACAACTAATGCCAAACAGTGTTAACAAGTATAAAAATGGCAAAATAATGAATCAATACTGTCACAAAATGTGCAGAATAAGGCCGCATAATTTGCCTTTCCTTGCAGCATAATTTGCTCAACCTTGCCGCACAATTTGACCCTCCCCTGCTGCATATTGTGAAGACAAGTTATCATATTTTTACATAATATTTGTTGCACAATTTCCATGTCAAATGTTCCTATGGCTCTATTCGTTCCTGGGTCTTAGAGTCACGATGGGCTCTTAGGCTAAAGACAGACCCTTGACTTAGTTCTTCCTGTTAATTTGTTGGCTCCCCCATCTGTCCTACAGTAGTGTGTATACCAGTTACTTGTGTGCCCCCTTTCTCAGTATCTGACTCTCAATCTGGCCAGTTTTCACCGGTCTTAGAAGGATCATTTTATTCTAGTTACGCCTTTAATAAGGAGGAATTGTGCATTAGTGACCCCAAGAAGTTGTTTTAAAGTTGTATGCACATTTTGAAACAAACAATGCTCAAATAATTAATTGTACCAGGTCCAGTGCCCTGTCCTAATAAAGTCTCTGTTATTTTTATTAACTGCCATCATCTAACCTCCACTCGTCAGGATGAACACAGTGATAAATTACTGTAAACCACACAGCAGCATGGGAATAACTTTTTCTCTGACCTCTGGTGGGGGCAGGCAGCCAGGGCAGAATTGTTAACACTGCATTTACAAAAGTGTGGATGCGCACTGCTTGGCCATTCATTGCACACGCAATGAGACCTTCACAGTGCCCCCCCATTCCCCACCGGGTGCTTCAGTGGGTTCTGTTGCTAAAAGTCTGACTCTGCAGGTGATAGAATCAGACAGAACTAACAGCAAGCTCCTAGTGCTGAAAGAGTTTATGTGGCCCTAGTAAGCAGTGGTGCTGGAACAATTTTCAGACTGGGTGTGCTGGCATCAATGTTTCATTACTGAACTCGTAGGGATTCTGAAAAATCCAAGTATCACACAAAGAACAAGTGACATAAATGAGCCACACCCATTCAGCACTAGAGTGGTAAGGGTATAGTTTGTAGCCAGTGTTACATTTGGGAGCATACTGTCGCAAATATAATACTAAAGCATGGAGTGGTAGCACACTGTCATTCACGGACAGCACAATTTCTGTTGAAATGACCACAAAATTTGCAGACACAAAGTTATACTGATAAAACTGTATACCACACAAACAATAATGTATGGAAATTGGGTTTCCGCAATATTTGTCATTTGCGCATTGCCAAATGTCTTGGTATGTTTTCATCCTATTAAAATCTATATTTTAATTACACTTCAGACTTAGGTAAAAAGTGGTTAATTTGTACTTTTCTATTTGTTTTAAATATTGTGCAATAAATGTATAGGTACTTCAATTTTGCTGTGTGTTAGAAGAAACCGACATCTTATAGCCTTTCCTGTCATACCGGCAAGATTGTCACATAGTTTTTTGCTTTACAACATCCTCACATTTTACAAGAAGAGAAAGAAAAGTAAACACCAGTATCCATATTCACAGAATAAGCAGCAATTTGTCAGAAGACTAGTCTGACATTTGACCTCTGTCTTTTAATTCACACCAAAAGTGTGACAAGGTTATCTTTAAAGTTCATTCACCTTCAATCAGAACTCCGGCATGGTTATTTTTGGGGGTGATGTATCAGCCTGCGTCCCTACTTCCAGAGTTTATGTAAGTCATGCCCTCTCAGGGCTCAAGGGGCTTTTGTAGTTGGGTCCTCCCTCACCACTGGGCACTACTGGTAGCTAGACCCCTGAATATCTATTCCTGTGCCATGATACCCTTACACAATCCATCCATATGCCCATAGCTCTGCATAACATTGTGTTCTTCTACTTCAGGCATTACACACTGTCCATCTATGTTCTCCACATTCCTCAAAATGTGTGTTTACTTACCCCACCATGTTAATAATATCAGACCCTTCAGCCCAAATGCCTTTCCCAGTCTTCCATGTGTCACAACAGAATCATTTCTACTTGTCCACACTGAGTGGTGCTACTACATTTCAATATAAGGCAGCTGTTTAGGGTGCCAAAAGCATGACTGTATCAGATTGCTCTTGGAAGGGTCACATACATAGACGGATAGGCCTTTTATACCACTGGCCATTTCCCCAGTGGAGCTCGATGTGGTAGGACAGGGTACCACTCATGTTGCCTCTTATCACTTTCTCCAGCTCCCTGAGGATAACTGCAGCAGGCAACGAGAGACTTCAAGAGAGAGAGAGAAAGTAAGGGAGGGAGGGGGAAGGTAGAGTGAAAGTGACCAGAGAGGAAGAAAAAGAAGGGAAAGAAGGAAAGAGAGAATAAATGGACCCTCTGTCTGGGTCCACTCTCTCCCCGCAGCTCCGCTGTACTGTCTCTTGCCTCCAGACCCCAACCTCCTCCTTAGGAGGATAGAGGCTGCTGCTCGCTCCAACTGGGACCAGACTGCCTGCAACCACCGTAACCTTTCTCATCCGTTTTGTTTCTTACATTTTCCCTGTTGTGACACTGTTATTGGGCCCATCTGTGTCTTGCTCTAATCCCACCATTGTTTTTATTTTCTCGTGCCTGCTGGTTCCTTGTGCCTTTCGCTCCTGCTGCCCCTACGGCCCCTCCCCTCAGGAATTCCCACCCTGCAATCCCCCCCCCGGATTTCCCCCGCTCCCGCCTCCCAGCCTCTCCCCCTCCCACCTCCCCTACTTAATGGCGGCCGCTGCGCAGTCGCGCAGCTGGTACGCCACTGGCGCACCAAAGGCAAGCCTTCTGTGCCCGTCCACGACCCGACCGCAGCCACGCCAGGAACCCTGGACCTCCCACTACCCATCGCTAAGACACTAACACCCTCCTCGCACTCAACTCTGGAAGACTTAGAGAATGCCAACAGGCCTCACCGAACATGACCCATCACCAGTTCTCCTGCCCACACTGCTGCCAGAGCCTTACCGCCACCCCGGTCTCCAACACAGCTGACGCCAGCACCGGCAACACCCTAAAATGCATCCCCCTCAACGTACGCTCCATACACAAACACGCCATGGATATCTGGTACCTACTCGACTCTCTGTCACCCGACATCGGCTTCTTCACAGAGACCTGGACCAACGCATCCTCTGCCCCGACATCAGCACCGCCATCCCAGACGAATACAAGATCCAGTGGGAAGACCGCCCCAACCACCCAGGAGGTGGCATTGCCAATGCCCACAAGAGCACCTTCCGCCTCACCACCTCCAGCAAAACCTTCCCTTCCTCACTTCCAGATCCAGACCATCCCCAAAGCCACACTCTGAGGAACCCTCGTCTACAGACCCCCTAGCACCGAACAACCTTCGCCATCACCATCACTGACTTCATCCCACCCCACACCATCGCCTTAACAAACTACATACTCATTGGAGACCTAAACGTCCACCTTGACAACCCTAGTGATCCCAACTCCACCATCCTTTGTGACAACCTCGCCAGCATCGGACTTAAACAACTCACCGTCCCACAGAGCAGGACACACCCTCGATCCCATCTTTGCAGCAGGAAACATCATTCAATTCAGCCACACAAAGTAGCCGCCATGGACCGACCAATACTGCATACACTTCGCCATCAACAAATCCAAGGCACCCAAACCAGCTTCACGCCCACCACGAAGGAACTGGAGCAAGGTTACCAATGAGCAACTTAACTACACCCTCACCTGAGACAACCACACCTGAGCACCCAACGCAAACGACGCAGCCAGAGAACTCCACACCTGGATCTCCAACTGCACAGATGAGCTCCCCCACTACGCAACCCCAACAGACAACGCCCCAGGAAAGCGGCCTGGTACACCACCGCTCTTCAAGAAGCAAGACGCACCTACAGATGCCTGGAAAAGAACTGGAGAAACACCAAGACAACTGAAAACCACACCACCGGAAGGACGCCTTGACAGACTACCACAACCAGATCAGAGCCACAAAGAGGAACTTCATCCACAACAAAATCCTGGCCAAATCAACCAATTCCAAGGAAGTTTTCAGTCTCATTCAAGAATTCACCAGCCAACACAGCGAAGCCACAGACATCACCTCATCCCAAGACCTCTGCGACAAGCTTGAAACCTATTTCCACCTTAATATCAAAAACCTCTACGACAACTTCATTGACCATCCACCAGGCGCCACAGACGGCGCTGCTCCCCCCAGAAACACCAGCCATCCCACCATCACCAACTGGACACCAATCCCGGCCGAAGACACTGCTGCAACCATGAAAAGCATTCACTCGTGGGCCCCCCACCAACCTCTGCCCCCCTCACATCTACCACAGAGGCACGGCCGCCATCGTACCTGAACTAAAACACTCCATCAACACCACCTTCAAAATAGGCATCTTCCCAGATGACTGGAAGTGCTCAGAAGTCAGACCTCTGCTCAAGAAGCCCACCGACCTCAAGAACTATTGGTCCATCTTTCTCCTCCCCTTCTCAGCCAAAGTTGCAGAGAAAACAGTCAACAGGAAACTGACACGATTCATTGAAGAGAACTCCGTCCTCGACCCGTCCCAATCCGGATTCCAAAGCAACCACACAGCACAGAGACTGCCCTACTTGCCGCCACAGATGACATTCGTACCCTCCTGGACCAAGGCTACTCAGCAGCCCTCATCCTACTCGATCTATCAGCGGCCTTCGACACTGTCTCCCAACGCACACTAGTCACCAGACCACTGCTAAACTCAACTTCCAGAAAGGAATGCAGGACGTCGCATTCTGGATGACCAACAGCTGACTGAAGCTCAAAGCTGAGAAGACAGAAGTCCTTATCCTTGGTACCACCCTTTCTGCATGGGACAGCACCTGGTGGCCGACCGCCATCGGAAGCCCACCTACCCCCTTTGACAACGCCAAGAACCTCGGCATCGTACTCGACTCATCACTCACCATGAATTCACAGGTAAACGCTGTCACCTCCAGCTGCTTCAACACCCTCCGCATCCTTCACAAGACCTTCAAGTGGATCCCCCTGAGTCAAGGAAGACAGTCACTCACGTACTCATCACCAGCAGACTGGACTATGGAAACGCACTCTACGCCGGCATCAACAAGTTCCTTCTCCGCAAACTCCAGACAATACAGAACACTGCCGCCAGACTCGTCCACAGCATCCACCGACACAAACGCATCAGTCAACATGTACGAAGTCTCCACTGGCTCCCCATGGAGAAAAGAGTCACTTTCAGAATCCTCACTCATGCCTACAAATACCTACACAACAACGGACCCAAATACCTCAACGACAGACTCAACTTCCTCATACCCAAAAGAAACCTCTGATCTTCCAACCTCACACTGGCTGAAATCCCGCGCATCCACAGAGCTAGAGCAGGTGGAAGATCCTTCTCTCACATTGCAGCCAAGACCTGGAACGATCTAACGGCAGAGATCAGACGCGCCCCCTCCCTGAACACCTTCAGGAAGACCCTCAAGACCTGGCTCTTCGGCTAAACAGATCTGCGGACCCCACCCCCCTCAGCATCTTGAGACCCTCATGGGTGAATAGCACGCTTACAATTCTCTGATTGATTGATTGGATGGATGGATGGATCATGGATGGATGGAAAGAGAGAGAGATTGCAAGAGGAGTTGAATGGAGCAGTGCTGGTTTGAGCATAGTTGCCAGGGCTGCTTTAGTTCTCCATTTCTGCCCTGGTCACATACAGCTCCCTTGCTGGGATGCACAAAGTAAAATGTTATATCACAAAGAAAGCCAAAGATACTTACACACAATCCTGTGTCTGGGTGCTTAATGCTCTTTGCATAAACAGTGTATGTACCACAAGCTCCACAGCATGTCTGACCGGGTGTTTGAAGTTCCAGACACACTTCATCCATATGTCTACAGCTCATTATACAGAATGGGTACTCGCAAACATTTTCCCAAGGGCCACAAAGTTTGGTCTGTGTGGTGTGACTGAGGGCCATATCGATGCCAGCAGGTTGGCCACTGGGGGAGGAGGGCGGGGGAAAGCTGGATATAGGGGAAGCAAAGCATATACTGAATTGCACAATGAGAAACCAGACAACCTGGGATTAATCCCAGCTTCCCCACTTTACCAAATTGTGTGATCCTAGGCAATTGCTTATTTCACTTTCCTTCCTTTTTCTTTTATTATCACATAGAAGAGGACCTTAAAATACATGACTTCAGGAGGTATGCTGTACAAAACCTTCTCCTGTGTTTGGTTTAATAAATTATGATGTTGTTCATCTATAAAGTAGTTCACATATCTTAATTGATGTCAGTGTGAGGGTAAGAATTTATGTTCCTAAATTCATATTTGAAAAATATCAGTTAAAAATATAAATCTCACTGCACTGATACAATCTGATACACTAATGTGAAATGGTCCTGTATGTTAATGAAATACACGTCTTCAATTTTGAAAAGACCTTCTCATATTTGTACATTTTTGCAGCAAGATGGCCTTGAAAATGAAGGTGTTCCTAAAGTCAAGTGGTGTAGGACAACCTAGTTACTTCCTTTCTTTAACGTTAGTTAGCTTTTAAATAAAGGTTTGCTTGTATATTTAACATCTTTTCAATGTTAGTGCGGAGTTGAGTGAGCAGCAGCCTAGGGCTGCTATGCTGTGATTGATTGAATAAAATTTATAACGCGCAAACAATAACCAGAAGGCATCAAGGCGCCTAACAAAACAGATCAAAAGAGTAGTCGCTACATCACTACAGATACGCTTGCACAAAGAGATGTGTTTTTAAAGCACTTCTGAATGCCTGAAGAGTGGGTAGGGATCTTATTTCCAGTGGGAGTGCATTCCACCACTTGGGCGCCAAAGTGGAGAAAGCCCTGCCACCCCATTTCGCTCTCCTAAAGCGGGGGGCAGATAACAGGAGTCTGCCAGAGGATCGCAGGTCCCTAAAGGGAGTGTAGCGGGACTAGATGGACCCTACACCAGTGGAACTGTTTCTAGCCAAAGCCCTGTATGTCATGCATAGGGTCTTAAAGTGAATACGGTCCTCAACAGGAAGCCAATGTAGCAGCTTTCTGGCCGCTGTGGCTGAGGTGCGTTTAGGAAGATCCAGGACAAACCTGGCAGCGGCATTCTGGACTACCTGCAAGCGCTGCAGTAGACTCTTATTCATTCCCGCATACAGCGCATTGCAGTAGTCCATCCTGGAGCCGATGAGGGCAACAGCAAGCTGTTTCCTTGCCTGTAGGGATAAGTAATGCCTGATCCTCCTCAAGACATGAATAATGCTCCAGCAGGTGGAGATGGTTCTGCTGACCTGCTTACCAATATCAAGGGCAGGGTCAATCATAACCCCGAGATTTTTTGCGGAGGAGGTAGGGGTGGGACAGGCTCCTAATGAGTCTGGCCACCAGCAGGATGACCAAACGTCATCTTTCCCTCCAAACACTATCACCTCCGTCTTCTCTCCGTTTAATTTAAGCGAGTTAAGGATCATCCATTGACCAACTGCCTCCATACAAGATCTAAAATTGGAGGCAGTCGGGACGCTAGACTGGGAGAGAGAGACAAGGATCTGGGTGTCGTCCGCATAGGAAACTATCTCCATCCCATAAGATCTAATGAGCCTGGCAAGTGGGGTCACATAGATGTTAAATAGGGTCGGACTGAGGGCCGACCCCTGGGGGACCCCACATTGCACAGAAAGGGATGGAGATAGGTACTCCCCCAACTTCACTCTTTGCACTCGGTGGTTGAGGAAAGAGGTGAGTAGATCTAGAGCTGCACCTTGCACCCCAATCTCCCTCAGCCGAGATGTTAATACTGAGGGAGAAAGGGTATCAAAGGCCGCCGTCAGATCTAGAAGGATCAGGAGGGTAGTCTGGCCCTCATCAACGCGAGTGCGGATATTATCCAACACTATGGTGAGGGCCGACTCAGTGCTGTGTTCCCTCCTGAAGCCATGTTGAGAGGAATCAAGACAATCCGAGCTCTCTACAAAAGCGGCAAGATGCGCATTAAGATGCGCCTCTAGCATCTTTGCTGGAGCAGAGCTGGGAGTAGTGAAATGGGCCGGAAGTTTTTTAAGACCGACGGATCCAGGGAGGCCTTTTTTAAAAGAGGTTTTACCACCGCACTTTTCCATTGGGTGGGGAAGAGGCCGTCTCTCATGGCTCTGTTCATGATATCCGCCAAAGGAGGCAGGAGAGTTTCCCTGCACTGTTTAAGGATCCTAAGGGGGCACACATCCAAAGGAGAGCCTGATTTAGTTTTATTAAGGAGGCTGTCCAGATTCTCTACAGAGAGAGGGGGAAAGGGATCTAGAGTTCCCAAGGGAGGTTTTTCAGCCGGGGCGAGATCCATAGCCCCTAAAGCAGGGGGCCCACTCATATGAGATTTTTGCAGCTCCAAGGCAGAGTAGATGTCTGATATTTTTGACTGGAAGAAAAAGGCGATGTTGTTGCAAAGCTCTTAGGACGCCACTACAGGATCTGGGGTTTGAAGGGTTATAAGTGAATCTACAACCCTGAAGAGCTCTCTTGGGGAGGACAATGAAGTTGTCAGGGTCGTGAAGTGCTCTTGTTTGGCTTTTATGATTTCAGCCTTGTATTTCCTCAGCAAGATCTTGTGAGCTTCCTTATCTTTTTGGTCCCATCCAGAGTGCCAAAGGCGCTCCTGTCTCCTTACCTCCTGTCTCAGGAGTCTGAGGTGTTCCGAAAACCAGGGGGCTGAGGGCCTTTTCCTGGCACGACGGCAGGGTTGAAACGGGGCTAATTCATCTAGTGCCTCAGTCATGGTTCTTTCAAACTACATAACAGCTGTGGAAACACTTTCTTCCTGAGATGAACACAAATTGGATGCCCACGGGGAGAAGGAACTGTTTGAGATATCCTTATAGTTCCTACGGAGTTCTTGTTTGCTGGGTATATTTATGGGCGCAAATATGCGCGGACAGCTTAGCTGAAATGGAACAGCCAGATGATCAGACCATGACAGAGGAATAGAGTCCTTAATCGACAACCTCTCATCATTGGAAAAGATTCCATCGAGCGTATGCCCAGCTCGATGAGTAGCCCCTTTAAACCGCTGGTTAAAGCCACAAGCTGACATGACATCCAAGAGGGAGATGGTATCCTTGGTGTCATGCCTTTCTAAATGGAAATTAAAATCTCCTAGAATCGAAAAATCTTTTTGACCAAAAAAGGGTTCTAGGGCGTGGAGCAACCGTTGGCCGAAATCAGTTCGTGGGCCAGGAGGGCGGTATACCAGGATTCCATTTAGCAGGGCTCTATGGCCACTTTTTATAGAAAAGGAGAGAGCTTGAAAGCTGTCCTTTTGGTCAGTAATAGCAACAGTGTGACAGTGGAAATGATCCCTATAAAGAATTGCTAGCCCTCCTCCCACCCGGCCCAGTCTATCTTGACGAGCCAAGCAATATCCTTCCGGGATTGCTTCAATTAGATCTGGACCGGAAGAGTCCTTTGCCCAGGTTTCAGTACCGAAGACCAGGGAAGGCTTCCTATCTGATATGAATTCCCTAAACAAAATATTGTTTTTGACGAGCGAGCAGGCATTAAGGAGAATACAATCTTCCTTCCCTGCCCCAGTTCCAGGAACGGTGTGTTGTTTAGGCCTCTGCCTGGGTGGTAGTGGGGTGAGGCTTACCGTGTTTGATGTCCAGCAGCCACATAGTAGAGGGCGTAAAAAATCGTCAGGGGAACAGATATGTGAGCATGTGCGTCTCGGAGGTTTAAGCTCGAGCAGAGTCTGAAAGGAATATCTAAAATGTGGGGAGTCAGAGCTATCATGACCAGGCGTCCAGCTGTCCAACCCGTCCTCAGCGCGGACAGGCGCAGACGGGCTGGACTCTGGCGTGACTCCGGCTTGGCTGCGCGCACACGCTGCGCCCCATAGACATCGGTTTATATTGGGCTCTAGCGAGTCCACCTGACTGCTAGAGCGCGGCGAGTATCAGCGCTTCCCTAGCACCCACCCAAGATGGCGCCCACCAATTTGCGAGCGCGAGGGTCCGGCCCGCTAAAATAGCGGTGAATGGCACAATTAAGGTGCGGCAATGCGGCAATGTGGAGAGAGATTAAGAGCAGGGCAAACTGTGCAAAAAGGTAACACAAATTAAAAAGACAAAAACGGGTAGTTTAAAAGCGGTAACGCAAAGTGCGAACGCAATGCAGTTATGATGAGCCAGCAAGAGTGCTCTTACCTCAAGGCCCTTAAGTACAACAAGCCACAGACTGCCTCTAGCCAGTCCACCTGACTGCTAGAGCGCGGCGAGTATCAGCGCTTCCGTAGCACCCACCCAAGATGGCGCCCACCAATTTGCGAGCGCGAGGGTCCGGCCCACTAAAATAGCGGTGAATGGCACAATTAAGGTGCGGCAATGCGGCAATGTGGAGAGAGATTAAAAGCAGGGCAAACTGTGAAAAAAGGTAACACAAATTAAAAAGATCAGGGGACCGCATATAAAGGTCAGCCACAGGGGCCTACTTTGAGTATCTCTTTTATACAGCAATAGCCAAAAAGTGCCAGTGAGTAATGTCTGAAATAATCTTAACCACTGGTAACTGCTCAAGGTGCCACCCATTAGTCTTTTTGACTCATTGTGCCATTACAGAGAGGGACAAACCACATCAAAACCAGTTGTGCACGAAATGATAGGCTATGATTTTGTTTGGTCAAAACTAGCTTGATTTCCTATGACACAGTGTAATGAGACTCGCGTATGGACATACCCATGCCACGTAAATAAACCCAATGGGAACAGGCTTCCCACTGATTCCCCATTGCGTAACAAATGACATGTGTTAAATGATATTCAGGATGGGCAAGAGAACATTGAGTCCTTCGAAGATTTAAGAATAGGAAAAAGTACTCATCTCACCTTTCTATTTCATGGGCAAATGAAAGCAGTCGTAGGTAAAAAGGCAATTAAGGTCGAAATTTCGAAACCCACACTTTTCTCCCAGATAACCCTGATTTGGAATACTCAGAAAAAATGATCTCCCAATTTTTCAAAAATTGCAAAAATCCCAAGATTTACAAGAATCATCATCGGAGGAAGATAGCAGAAAGAGATGGAGTAAGAAAAATATTCATCTTGCATCAGCCTCGGGGGCAGATGCCATATTGGTGAAATGTAATACTTTCTCAACCGTTATAGAAAAATATTTTTTGGAGTGATCTATTACTCACATGACAGCTTTTAAAATAAATTAGATTTTCAAGAAGATCGACAGTCACTGTACCAAATGAGGGTCAATAGAAGCACGACATCACTATATGATTGTTCTTTGTCCGAATGTAGGAAACGTTTGCTCAAATGTTGGCATTTAATAAAGGTTAATGTAGATTTAAATATGGAGCTAGAAATTGGTTTAATGTTGTTGGGATTGAATTCCACTATCAATGTTTATCCTTTAATAGTGCAAGTTGTGTTAATGATTGGGACCACATAGTAAAATAAATTGATAATTTCTAAACACTGCAGGCCAGATTTAACAATTGCTCACACAATGCATCAAGAAAACTTGCTGCACTGCGCAAAAAGGCAGGAAGGTGCAATTTTACTAATGTATGGTGCATTCCTGCTCTCTGTCTGCACTGGTGCCCAATTTGCTGCCTAGCTCCAATGCAGGCACTCTTGTGCCATAGTGCAAGGGTGCCTGCATTGCAGGCATGATTGTTTTTTTGTGCAGGAAGGGAGACCTTCCTGCTAACAAAAATCCTCTGAGTCGTTTCCTCTTTCTAAGTGTGCTGCAAAATGCATCACACTTAGAAAGAGAAAACAACGAGGAGAAATAAAAAAAATTCTCCTTGTTGGGCTTCCCCTGGGAAGGTGTACCAAGTTAACGCTTTTCCAGGTTTATTAGTGTGGGAAAATCTGAGGCTGTGCCAAAATCCATGGGAAGATGCCTGGGAATACCCACTCTCCCCCAATGGAATGCCTTCCCAGGCCAGGGTAGAGTAATGCAAGACAACAATTTACTCTGCCTCTTGCTTTACTCTAGATTTACCAAGCAATGCAGGGCCACGCAAGGTCACTGTGTGTTTCTTGGTAAATCTGATGTATGGATTTTCTTGCCCTTGTGACACCCTGCATGACACAAGGGCAATGCAATCCCTTGATAAATCTGGCCATGCATATCAAATAATCACCTACTTTATTCACAATGTATGAATTAAATTAGCCAGATGGTTTGGGAACACATGTGGTAGCTGTCTTTCACAAAAATAATTGGAAAAACTGCTTAGTGTCAAGGGATCGTGATTTATTGGATGGAGAGGCACAGACTAACTACTAATGATCTTTTAAAGAAGGTCACAAGAATATTGAGAATGCAGATACAGAAGTATGATACAGATATGAGAGGGATCCCAAAAAGAAGGGTTCATTTTTTTCCTGATTGGAGTTCGAAGATTAAAAAACCTTATTGAGGCTGTGAAATTTCCGCTTCCACATGCTCTTAGTTTAGAGGGGATACCCCTCATTTTAATGAGGGGTTCCATTAAAAACAATTCAAGGAGAACAACCAAAATCTACTGATGCAAATGCTTGAATTAATCTTAAGGTTCATCCCTCATCCCTCAGCCCAACGCTGTTCAACGTCTACATGGCCCCCCTCGCACAAGTGGCCCGCCATCATGACCTCAACATCATCTCCTACACTGACGACACCCAGCTCATCCTATCCCTCACCAAGGACCCGCACACCGCTAAAACCAACCTCCACTAGGGAATGAAGGCCATCGCCGATTGGATGAGGAGCAGCCGTCTGAAGCTGAACTCGGACAAGATGGAGGTCCTCATCTTCGGACCCACCCCCTCAGCCTGGGACGACTCCTGGTGGCCGGCCATACTGGGAACAGCACCAACATCCACCGACCATGCACACAATCTAGGATTCATCCTCGACTACTCCCTCTCCATGTCTAAGCAGGTCAACGCCGTCTCCTCCTCCAGCTACAACACCTTCCGCATGCTCCGCAGGATCTACAAGTGGATCCCGACCAAAACAAGAAGAGCGGTTGACACAGGCCCTCGTCAGCAGCAGACTGGTCTACGGCAACGCACTCTACGCAAGAATCCCAGCCAAATACCTACGATGACTACAACACATCCAAAACGCCTCCGCCCGACTGATAGTCAACGTCCCCCACCGCAGCCACATCACCCCCCACCTGAGAGACCTACACTGGCTCCCCGTCAACAAGAGGATCACCTTCAAGCTCCTCACCCACGCACACAAAGTACTCCACAATGCCGGACCAGCCTACCTGAACAGCAGACTCCGCTTCCAAACCCGCACCCGCCAGCTCCGCTCCACCAGCCTCGCCGCTGTCCCCTGCATCCAACGAACGACCTCTGGCGGCAGATCCTTCTCCTACCTCGCCGCCAAGACCTGGAACACCCTCCCTACCCACATACGCAGACCCAAGACATACTAGCCTTCAGAAGACTCCTCAAGACCTGGCTCTTCGAGCAGTAGCAGCAGCCCCCCCTCCCCTCAGCCCCTTGGGACCCTCACTGGTAAGTAGCGCGCTTTATAAGTACTCTGATTGATTGATCGAAGGTTCAGTTGGAGCTGAAAGACCAACATTAATCCAATTCTCTCACCTCAAATCTCTCATGTCAGTAGCCCATCTGAGCCAATGCTATCAGATGTCTAACACACCCATCATTTTCAAATGCACATTGTACCAAGCTTGTATTCTTACAAGTCTGTACTATTTCGCGTCGTCTTTTCTTCCATTTGGCAACATTTTGGGCAACCCATACAGGAGTTCATCTCAACTTTTCCAGAGTGCGCCTGAGGGAGCCGCTGCCTGCCGTTGATTGAATAGAAACAGTGCAAATAGCAGGTGAACAGATGCCAAGAGTTTTATACTTAAAGTCTGCCTATTAAAGAGACGAGCGGGTAAGATCCCAGGTTGACGTAAAAGGGGTAGGAGAGATCGAACTCCGAACTTTACATTTTTAAATTGCATGATTCTGTGGCAATTATTGGATAAAAATGCTTGCAATTTTTTTTTCTTTTTCTTATGTTAGGATGAATGATATATTTTGAGAAAGGAAATGTGGTGATTCCCAGTACACGCTGGAGGACTAGCTAGTGCGAATTTCCCTTTGAAATAGAAGGGAATAGACATTCTTTCTGGGTGTTCTCGTAGGTTCTAGTGCATTACCCTGGAGACAAACTCCTGAAAGAGACATACCCTCAGGAGTGAACTGGTAGATATTGGTGCATTGCCCAGAAGACAAGCTCCTGGACAAGATATTCCCTCAGGAGTGAACTGGCAAGTATTGGTGCATTACTCAGAAGACAAGCTCCTGGAAGAGACCTTCCCTCTGGAGTGAACTGGCAGGTATTGGTACATTGCCCAGAAGACAAGCTCCTGGAAGAGACATTCCCTCAGGAGTGAACTTGCAGGTATTGGTACATTGCCCAGAAGACAAGCTCCTGGAAGAGATATTCCCTCAGGAGTGAACTGGCAAGTATTGGTGCATTGCCCAGAAGACAAGCTCCTGGAAGAGACATTCCCTCAGGAGTGAACTGGCAGGTATTGGTGCATTGCCCAGAAGACAAGCTCCTGGAAGAGACATTCCCTCAGGAGTGAACCGGCAGGTATTGGTACATTGCCCAGAAGACAAGCTCCTGGAAGAGACATTCCCTTAGGAGTGAACTGGCAAGTATTGGTGCATTGCCCAGAAGACAAGCTCCTGGAAGAGACATTCCCTCGGGAGTGAACTGGCAGGTATTGGTACATTGCCCATAAGACAAGCTCCTGGAAGAGACATTCCCTCGGGAGTGAACTGGCAGGTATTGGTACATTGCCCAGAAGACAAGCTCCTGGAAGAGACATTCCCTCAGGAGTGAACTGGCAGGTATTGGTACATTGCCCATAAGACAAGCTCCTGGAAGAGACATTCCCTCAGGAGTGAACTGGCAGGTATTGGTACATTGCCCAGAAGACAAGCTCCTTGAAGAGACATTCCCTCAGGGGTGAAATGGCAGGTATTAGTACATTGCCCAGAAGACAAGCTTCATATTTCCTTTGGAGAATGATCTAGTAGGATACTAGTGTATTAATCAGAAGGAAACTTCTGGAAGTAACTTCCTTCGGGAGTGCTAGCAGGTATCCTGGTTAGACCTAGAGAGCCAGTGTAGAAATAGTGACAGGACTGGGTAACAAGTGTGTGAAGCCTGACGTGGTGAAGAGATGGTAATTTGATCAGAGCTGGCAAGCCTTACTCTGAATAAGTCAGACGCCTGGCTTCCAAATTCCCAGATTTCAGAAATCTGGAGGGCTTCTTTAAGAAAGAACGACCAAGGCTGAGGCATCAATTGGTGAGTCTGACAGTTAGGCAAAGGGCCAGTAAATCGCTAGTGCCAATTAACGTTACCCTGAGCACCGCCAGACCCTTGATTGCGCATCCGAAAAGGGCATGAGGTGTAAGTAGATATCCCTCCATGAATAGGAAAGACGACATAAAGAATACAGTACTATATGATCATAAAGAGCAAATCGTGGAGAAGTGGCAGGATTCCCCGTACAGTCTGGAATAAGTGAGGAAGAAAGGAAGCAAGGTCAGTCATATATTTTTGGTATTTCAGTACAGACTCCTAAATGGTCCTGAAAGTGGGGAAACATTATCTCAGATAAAAGACAAGCCAAAAGATTAATAATAACTTCTCATGAGCGAGTCTGATTATTTACCATGGCAAGTAACAGATTAAATTAAAGTAGAATGTACATTTGTATGGGCCCGTGGGGAACCCCTGTGCCCATGTAATACCTATGGAATTCATATAATCACAGAGTAGCCCATCATATTAGAGGCCCTTCTGGATGCATTCCTTACAGATATTTATGATTCAGGAGTTTGAAACATGAATGGGAGCCCACAACCACAAGGTCCGCAAATAGTTGTTTTTGTTCATGATAATGCAGTAACATGTATCTGGAATCACACATCCGAGTCCCTTGAAGAGTTCCACCAGTGGCTGAATAACCGCAGTCCAGACATAAAATTCAGTCTGGCATATGACTGCAGATCCATGCCGTTCCTTGATGTTGAGATCAAATCCACACCAGAAGGCCTGAAGTCCACACTCTTTCAGAAAAAAACTGACAGGAATAATGCGCTACACTACGCAAGTTTCCACCCTAAAAAGCCTGAAGAACAACCTCCCATATGGCCAATACCTACGGGTGAGACAGAACTGCTCGAGAATGGAAGACTTTACTATCCATGGAGATGCTTTGACTAATAAGTTGAGGGCACGAGGCTATCCAGCCAAACTTCTGAAACAGTCTATGAAGAGGGCAAGATGGACACCTCGGAACATCTTCTGCAAAAACGAGAAAAACCCAATGTCGAGAGAATGGTTTGTGTCTCTACCTTTGGTCCCCTCACCAACCCAGTACAGAAAATTATCCGCAGTAACTGGCATCTGATTGAAGAAATCTTACCCGACATTGGCAAACCTCTGTTCGCACTTAAAAAAAACAGAAGCATCGGACAACAGATCTCATCCACAAGAGGATCTACAAAAAAAGAAATACAAGGAACCCTTTTCAACATGGGCCCAATAATGGGCCATCGCAAATGTGGGACATGCTCAGTGTGCAATTTGACGACTGAAGGAACCCTCTTCACGGATGGCCAAAAATTCTGGCGCCACAACAACTTCACTAACTGCAAGACCAAGTATGCAGTATATGCCATCACATGTCCCTGTGGAAAGGTCTACATTGGCAAAACAACCCAAGAGGTGCGCCAACGCATTATCCAGCATAGATCCAGGATAAATAACAAAGTTTTGACAGCACCCTTGGTATCCCACTTCTTGCGAAAGGAACATTCATCAAATGATTTGAAATGGACAATCCTAGCGAACATTAAGAACACTCCGGGAGCAGGCGGGGACCCAGACGCTCGCCTTGCTCAGAAAGAGGCCTACCTTATTTTGAGATTCAACACCGCCATGGTGGGCCTTAATGATCTTAATGAACTCAGTAATCTCTAGACAGCCTGCCTGCGGCTTTTGTCTGCCTCTGCTACTTGCCACTCATGTGTCTGCTTATAAAAACACTCTCACTATATATGTAATCGTTGCCCCTTGGAAGGGTCTCTTGGTATGTTCCACCTGTCTCTGAGCCTCCCTCCGTCAAACATGCTCATGCTCGCGCTACACTGCCACAGTACATGGCATCATGATGTGTTACCGAACTTCGCATATACCCCTCTGGCAGCCCCTTGTCAAACATCTACCACATAGCATTGCCGTTATGGAGTTTTTCTAATTGTCCCAGCGGGCGCGTGCACAATAGCGGACTACATGTCCCAGCATACCGCTTCTCACGCATTGCGCGTTAAATAGGCTTGGACACGCCCCCAACTCACTCGCGCTGCCAGTGTCTTGCCGCTCGGGTGTCCGATGTTCATCTCGATTGACTCGTGCAAAATGTAAGTCCCCTGTCTAAAATGGTAAATATCGAGCGCACACTTCCCCGGTCCTTCACTGATTACAGTTCCCTTTTTGATTCCACAGTTGCCGAACTGCCGCGGCGGTCGCCGCCCGGTTTCGTGCACAAACCTGAATCTTCTGCCGATTGAGGTAGGATTCATTCATTTTTTTCGCTTTGCTTGTAAGCTTCGTTTGAAGCAGCAAATCAGGGTGTCAGAAGTCGGGATTGTAATGCGCAGTGTATTTACTTTCCCTAGGACCATCACAACAACTTTTGATTTTATGCGCATCAGCACCCCATACACTATGCAGTGTTTTAAACATCAAGGTACGTGCCCACAGTTAATTCCATTTGATCATACGGAGGCTTAGTTTGTTTTACAAGTAACAGAGACTAATTAGGGTTTATATCATCTTATCCACAGGGAGTATCCTGATATTCCAAGCATAAGGTATTTGCTTGTTTCCTTACCGTGTTTGAGTTCAAGTGAGGTGTTAGTCAGCAATCCATTGATACCATTTTTTTAAATTCACAGCGACAACGACCCCCCAATCCTTGTCCTGAGGAGAACCCTTAATCTATCTATCGGGTTCGAAACGCGTCGGCGTCCTGCTCCACCCAGATACTGAACCAGCAGGGCATAATAGGAATATAACTTACACAAATTCTACACTGTTGCATAGTTTTGTGTTTTCCTATTTTTTGCACCATATGTTAATTTATAATGCGTATCTAGGGGTGGTGGAAACAAGTTGGCCTGTGTTTCATCTTTGCATGTCCACTTGTTCATTTTTATCCAGGATTGGTGCCTCAGCCAAACGTAATTTTTTGAGGCATTGCACAGTTGTCTATATCCATTGACTATCACAATTGTTATATGTGTATGTTTTGATTTAATGTATGTATATGGTTTTTTCAATGCACTTGTGTACTTCTGTAAATGTGGTGTGTATCCCTTGATGCCAAAATATTTTTTCAAGAACCTTTTTTCATAAAAAACAAGTGATTAATCACAAATGGTCTGTTAGCCTAGCAATTAATTATACTAGGTGTGCATTTGTTTTCATTAATCCAGACTGTCCGGCACTGTGTTTTGTTTGTTTCATAAGAGTGGTCCAAGCCGGTCAGAGACAGGACCCAGCCTTCCCCTCTCTTTCCTGCGTAACATGTATTGCGTCAGGCACAAATATATAAATGCACCTGTTCTAGATATAACCATAGAAGATGTATTACATAGACTAGCGATAAGCATGCTTGATGTTCATCACTTTGGTCTCACAATGGTATGTGTGAAGTCAGTTAACACTGCGTAAGAGTAATATCCGTGTTGGCAATTACTATAGGTTATCAATATATCTCAATAATGGAGACAGGTTCAAAAAGGCACCCAACAGTGTGCTAACGAACAATGGATTAAAAATGACATTTCTATTGTATATTGGAAATACGCATACATCCTTAGGGGAATATGAAGACCCCTTTGGAACATATGAGAAAGCCTTTCCCTTCAGACAAGAAGAAGATACAAAAGTATTGTAAACAATGGCACAAAGGCACTGAGGGCTATGCCCAGCCCTGGCCAAAGGACGAGAAACTTGACGAAGAGTTAATTGAACACACATTGTTTTACATTTGTTATGAGAATAACAAAAAGAAAAGACAGAAATCTCGTCAGCTACTCTGTCATAACGGTGGGTATTATATGATATGAAATCAAACATAAATCCAACAGCACCCAAAGAGGCAGTGATACAGTCCTCAGAAAAGTCCCCAACCTATGGTCTTTACCCCATACTGCCAGCTGCAGGGTACCATGTTCCCATTAGAGGTCCACCTAAAGAGAAGAGACAAAAATCATGGGGAAACGAGGTACCATCAGACCTCACCCCTGCGACTCCTTGGACCAGTCCAGAACCGGACCCAAGAGAAAGGCTCATAAATGAATTTGGCAGGGTATAACCAGATGTGGGTCCCTTGCTCACTTTGCCACTGGATTCAATCTAAACTGGCTGTTGAAGGGTGTTACCCAGAAGCCGGTCCCAGGATCCTTGTTTCCGATTCAGGGTAGACCTGGCTTGGCATTTCAGGCTGGACTGTTCCCAGGAGGCACAGGGTCAAGACTGGCTTGCATATAGCTGGGTCTGAACTGAGGTGGGGAGTAAACTAAAGAAGGATGATGGATTCAAGCCAGATCCGTGACTAGAGGTGAGTGTCTGAAAAGTTTCAGCTCTCCATCCATCATCTTCTTGTGTTTGCTTTGTTCGCCCTAAGTTGTCAGGGTATGCCCAGACTTGAGTCCCTTGTTCACTTTGCCACTGGGATCAAGCTAGCCTGGCTGATGGAGGGTGTTATCCAGAAAACGGTCCCAGGATGTTTGTTTCCGGTTCAGGGAAGACCTAGCTTGGCAGTTTGGGCTGGACGGTTCCCATTAGGCACAGGGTCAAGTTTGATTTGCATATAGCTGGGTCTGAACTGAGGTGGCGAAGTGAGCTAAAGAATGATGATGGATTCAACCCAGATCTGTGACTGGGGGTGAGTGTCTTAAAAGTTTCAGTGCTCTGTCCATAATCTCCTTGTGTTTGCTTTGTTTGCCCTAAGTTGGCAGGGTATGCCCAGACCTGGGTCCCTTCCTCACTTTGCCACTAGATTCAAACTAGCCTGGCTGATGAAGGGTGTTACCCAGAAACCGGTCCCAGGATGCTTGATTCCGGTTCAGGGAAGTCCTGGCTTGGCAGTTTGGGCTGCACTGTTCCCATGAAGCATAGGGTCAAGACTGACTTGCATATAGCTGGGCCTGAACTGAGGTAGCGAAGTGAGCTAACGAATGATGATCAATTCAACACAGATCTGTGACTGCGGATGAGTGTCTGAAAAGTTTCAGCTCTCCGGCCTTAATCTCCTTGTGTTTGCTTTGTTCGCCCTACGTAGGCATGGTATGCCCAGCCATGGGTCCCTTGTTCACTTTGCCACTGGATTCAAGCTAGCCTGGCTGATGAAGGGTGTTACCCAGAAACCGGTGCCAGGATGCTTGTTTCCGGTTCAGGGAAGACCTGGCTTGGCAGTTAAGGCAGGACTGTTCCCATGAGGCACAGGGTCAAGACTGATTTGCATATAGCTGGGTTGAACTGAGGTGGCGACGTGAGCTAAAGAATGATGATGGATTCACCCCAGAACTGTGACTGGGGGCGAGTGTCTAAAAAGTTTCAGCGCTCCCTCCATCATCTCCTTGTGTTTGCATAAATGAATTCCAGCACACTTTTAGACAGACTGCTCTAAAAGCCCTGCTCCCCTTCCAGAACAATGGACTACGGAACATGTAATTCTTAGGCTAGGAGACACTTCTGCAGAGTCTTTGAGAGAGGCAAATGGATGGAAGAGGGATATAGAGACGCCACAATATTACGACTCCCCGAATGAGTTACAAGCAGCAGCAGGGGCAGAGAAAGATGAGGAGTGGGAAGATAGGCTTAATAGAGATGCAAGTAAACAGGATACTAACAGGAGAACATATAATTTCCGCCTGTGTCCTCCAGGGAGTCATTAATGGTAGTAAGAGACACCCTATGAATGTAGAGGATATCAATTCTAAAAAAGAGTAGGTCAGATTTAACATAATAATAGAATATAAGCAGGGTAGTAATTATTGTCAACCCTTCCCGAGTGAATTGGCAGAAAAATTGACTAAAAAGGACGAGAGGATGCAAAGGCCTAAACAAGGGTCTTTTCAACCTATCGATTTAGCAATTGACAAAGATTGTATATTTCAGGAATGGGGCAACCCAGTGTGGAACTATCTCTCTATGCAAGAGTCCTAGCGGTATGAGATGAGGGTAACACGAGACTGAGCAGAGATCATCAGAAACGTGCCTAAGCCCAACACCACAAAACAAATGCAGCAGTTTCTAGGACTTTGCAATTATGTGAGGCAGTGGGTATTTGACTATAACACCCTGACTGCACCACTTTGAATCCTTTAAAAGAGTCCTGTACCAATGGAAACAAAATAAACTGAACCGATGAAAGAGAGACAGCATTTTGGGAGCTGAAGAATTCAATTACAAATGCTCCAGTGTTAGATACGCCTGACTACAGTAAACTATTCTACCTCTTTTGTCATTGCAATGGAATGATAGTGGCATCTATGGGACACAAACCAATTGCCTCCTAAAGAGGGCTGATATATCCTGTTATGAAAGGTCACTACCTATGTGAGCAAGCACTGGCTACAGCAGCGTTTGCTGTTTAGAAAAGCACTACAATAGTGATAGAATCACCTTTAACACTGTATGTAATCTGGGTATGAAGTAATTCTTTCAGCACTATCTGTACAGGTGGTTCGCTGTCATACTGTTAACCCAGCAACATTCTTCGTACACCCAGTTTCAGGTACATGCCTGTGCTAATTACACACCATAAGAAGAGAGCAAGGTAGGAGAAGACACCATCTCAGGGAGCATGTTGCGCTTTGTAAATGGTTCTTCTTTCATAGATTAGGAAACTGGGATATGAAATTCAGGAGCAGCTGTTGTAAGAGCTGAACATCAAGGATTATCTAATGCATTACAAATTATTAGCCAGCTACCACTGCCTTCTCATTTTTCAGTAGAGCAGCTGTATTAGTGCCTATTATTGATGAACTGCAGCAAGCTGAGGGACTGGATGTCACCATGTATTCAGACTCAGCCTGTGTCACCACCACTGTACATTCTTAGCATTCACAAATGGGAGAGAAGGGGATTTCCTAAATCTGATGGGTCCCCCATAATGAATAAAGATTTAGTGGCACAAGTAATAGAAGGTCTAACACTTCCATCTAAAGTAGCAGTAGAGAAAATGTGCAGCACACACCAATCAGCAAGATCCTGTCTCCAGGGGTAAGGCTCTGGCAGATTGGGCAGCAAAAGAGGCAGCTAAAGCCTCTCCAAATTATAATCCGTACGATGAATACACATTAGGTATGATGACAAGCTGGCAACAGGATGATACAGAACTGCCACTCCATACACAGAGAACGCAAAATTACTTTTGCGTGAATTGCAAGAACAAGCACTACCACACAAAAGGGAGCTATGGGAACAGCGAGGTTGCATTCAGTCACCAGCAAATTTTATTTACAGGCAGAAGAGTACAGGCAAGCCAGTAATGCCACAAGCTCTGTTGTACACGACTCTAGAGCAACTACACCTTCCAGCACACACCGCAAAAGAGTATCTTCTTGCTACATTACAGGCAGGTTGGTTTATTCCACAATTATCTGAAATGATTTATATGTACATTGCAGAGTGTGCAATATGTCAACAGTATAGCCCCAAGCCAACTTTAAAGATGATCATTTTAACAATATCACGCCCAAAAGGTCCATTTCAAAATGTACATTTAGATTTTGTCGACATGATAGAAAGTTGTAGCAATTACAGGTATCTTATAGTAATTGTTTGTCCATTTTCATGATGGGTTTAGGCAGAACCCTGTGAGCATAATGATGCTAAAGCAGCAGCCAACTTTATGATAAGAGAGGTGATACCGAGATAGGGTGAGGTGGAAGCATTCGGCTCAGATAATGGGCCTCATTTTGTCAACACAGTATTCCAACACATTTCCACTGCCTTAGGAATAAAGCATAAACTGACATCTGTTTATCAAACCTAAAATAATGGAGTAGAGGAGCACCCTAACGGTGTCCTCAAGAATAAAATAAGCAAACTATGTGCCACTCTGAAAAAGAAATGATTGTATTGCCTTCCATTGGCCTTGTACGTTCTCAGAAATCAGTCAGGAAGGGATTACCATTTAACGTCACATCAAATTGCGACGGGATGTCCCAGGCCTACCTCTTTAATGATGGCAAGGCAAAAAACAGATGCCCATAAGACAGCTGAAGTTTTAGGGGATAAGATAAGTTGTTATTTGGCCAAGTTAATAAAATCTGTTAAGTCCTTCTCTAAACGGGTGTTGCAAAAAGAGAAGACTGCCTCATCCTAGCAGACCAGTCCAATGCCTTTTGGCCAGGAAGTTTACATGCAGAATTTCATCCGCATAAGGATGGATCCTCGATACAACGGTCCCTTCTTGGTGACAATGAGTACTCCCACTGCAATGAAGGTAGATGGTCGGAAACCATGGATTCACAGGAGTGATGTGTGACTAGTTCCCGCCTTGCCTCCGACACCTCCACAGATAGAAAAGGAATGAGAGGGGGGAAAGCAAGACATAAGATAACAAAGTCTCTCTTGAAATCGCGAGTGGATAATTTTGTCGACTTTACTAGCAGACAGGTATGTATTGCTGTTTTATTTTTACGCCTACTTATGTTAGCAGCTACATTAAAATGGAATTTTATTTTATGTAAGGGGTTACGCAACAGTATTAAGTATTTGCAGAGAGCAGTAACTGAGCAAGAATATTTATGTCATAGAATTCATGCAGGGTTATTAGATAATGTGTGGTACCAACACATGTCAGAGATAGGTATGCAGACTGCTAATACTTACTGTTTGGTTTATTCGTTGATTCCACATGCCACCGACTCAGATAGGTTACACTTGTCCAAGGAGGTACCCCCAAATATTACCATGTGTATGTTACACCTTTTCCTTTGTCGGATACGAGCGCAGATGTAACCACTGTGGGTCAGACAGGGAACATTCTTAGTAAACAATACGCAAAACGAGGAAGAGTTAGCAGATGTAATGAATGTATTAACAGATTGCCAAGAGATAGTGGTGAAGTTAGATGCAATGGCCAAGACCGGGATTATGAGGTACAAGGGTGAAACATGGAGAACTAGGATATTGTAGCAGGGATTTTTAGGGGTATGAAGACCCTTCGCTTTTCTGCTAGAATTACTCCGTAATACCTAGGCCCCAAGATTGTCACGAAAGCCAATATCTCTGAGTAAATGGGTCAGTATACGTTCATGATCATTGGCACCATGGCGCTACATTTAGGTGCAGGGGACTATCTCTAGGACAGGGAATTAGACAGACAATAGATTACAACAGAAGTGTCATGCAGTGTGGGGTGAGAACATATCTAGGTTAACTTGTGTAGAAATGCCTACAACTCTTCGAGCAGGTAGAAAACCCATTCTTTTCTCTGTGTTTCAGGGGTAATGGAACAGCACTGGTGGGCGAGAACATCCACTGCAACATCACAAAATTCAACTCCGACATGCACTGGGGCACCTACAGTCCAATTGACTTTTATTGGACTTGTGGAGAATGGCTGTATACACAGCTCCATTCAGGTTGGAGATGCCTCTGCTGTTTGGTGGCTGTGCACACTCCCTCCTTGGTGATTCCAGGAATAGATATCTCTGAACTGCATGATCATTCCATGACCTGTCCAACGACTTTGTTGTATCATCCTTGGAGGAAGAGCGCTGCAGAGTATTGCGGTACTACATGCTGCGAAGATGTCCCACAGGAGCACAGGCTATTTAATGACGGCCAGATCTTCTTCGGGAGCATCCTTCCGTTCACTCAAGCAAAAGCAACCGCACACTGCTTACAAATAACATGTTGGGAGTTATTAAAAGTTATAAATGCCACTGATGATGGTTTCAATGCCATCAAAGAGGAACTGTTAGACATAAGGGTTATTCTTATTCAACACAGATATGTGTTGGACTTGATGACAGCGATGGAAGGAGGATTCAACCAAGATTCGCATAGCCTGTTGCACTTACATCCCAGCTAACAACGCCAATAACAGAACACTAACAGAGGCGATGCAACTTTTGCACACCTTACTAAAGAGGATGGTGGATGAGGGGTGTGGCCCCAATGAGTGGTTCACAGGGTGGTCCGCTTGGGTACCTACCTGGATGCCGGTAATATTTAAAGCATTGATGCCTGTTTTTCTGATGTTGTTGCTGATATTCTGTCTCATCCAGATAGTGAGAGGATGTTGCAAAAGGGTTCATCAGAAGTTAGGGGAAATGTTCACAATTAGATTAGTCAATAGAGTGCAGGATGTTGAGGAGAATGTATACACAGTGATGACTCTAAGCAATAGGGAAGGTGAGAAAGTAGTTGAAAAATCAACTAAAGGCAGGAATGTTATAATGAATGTAGAAAATGAAGAAGGCCTACTCATGTCAATGAAACCTCCAGCAGAAAGACGTGTACAAACATACATCTTAAAGAAGAAATATAGGTCTAAGCTGTGTTTGATAGCAAAATCAAAAAGAGCACAGATCGGGGCCCAGGGGTAGGGAAGTAGATAAGATCCTCAGTAGAATAGAGGTCTATAATTAGGCACAGTTGAAATGGAAGATCACAGGCCCACTTGCAAGAATACGTATTTGAGAAAATAGGTAAATAAGGCAGAACAGAGGTGCAGAACAAGTGAGAAGTTAGGCTTTGCCAGGCAGCAGATGTGTAGAGAGTATAACATTGTTAGGCTTCAAGTACTTGAAAAGTCACGAACACCACTAGTGTAGCGGTGATGTGGATGTGTAGCTAATGATAACATGTGTACCTGAATCATATTTTGTAGACACATGACTAGTTGTTTTTGTCGAAGTATCGCCTTTTGACAATAATGTTGTGCTTTTGCAGCTGTTCATTAACGATGCAAATATATGACATATTTACGATAAGAGATGTAACTGTCAGTTGCTTTGGAAGTTGAAACTCAGATTCCAGTTCCACGGAGCTGACTGACCTTCCACGTGCACACTTGTTATCTTATATATTATAAGCTGTACTATTTTGCCAACAAAAGTTGTGTCATCTCCTCTTCTATTCGGCAACAAGATATAGAATGTGAAAACAAAGGGAGAGTTGAAAAAGTAGGCAATAAAGTACAATCCAATGGGAGGAGCTTCGCGGGCAACCAAGATGGCCGCGTAAGCTCGGAGCTCCGCGGACCTTCCGATCCTCCGCAACTATCCTGCCCGTAATCCTGATCCACGAGGGTGGATACTCGTTGCTGGTGGCTACCTGAGGCGAGCACCGTTTTCAGAACTCAAATCGGTGTCTCCTACGCGGAGCTACGTCGAGTGGGACTCCGTGCCAGCTCGGTGCCATTGTCTCTGCGGACTCCGCTACTACGTCTTGCTGAACTGCGGAGTGCCAGCCTGCTTCCGTCACTGGAGAAGTGTGCTGGACAGCGGTGCTAGTTGGACGGCGACGCGCACCTGGAACTGTCTCCCGCTGACGTCCCGGACACCATCCCGGGTTTCTGGGCTTGGACTTGCCTGGCATAGCCCTTTGTTCTTTGAGACCTAACATGGCGGGCAAGGGGGACCTCGACAAGCCGTCTAATAGAGGAGGGCGCAATAAACCGCAACAACAACAGCAGAATCGGATTGAGCGCTACACTCAGCTGAAAACACCGCCTGCTACAGGTCCCTCTGCCAAGGGCATCCCACATTCGGGCTCGCCGGACGGCTCTGAGCCCACTTTGACCGACATTCTGGGAGCCATCACTAGTTTCCGGGCGGACATGCAGCAACAGCATGAAGTCCTCACACACAAGGTGGATGGCATGGCCGTTGACCTGTCCCTCATCAGAGCCGACCTGGGCAAGACTAATGACAGGGTTAAGAATCTGGACATTAAGACGGCCAGTCTCACAGAAGACGTTTCGGATATGCAAACGGAGGTCCGGAACCTGCAGAGGACGGCGGAGCACTTCGCGAAGCGGCTGGATGATTTCGAAAGCCGGGCCAGGCGGCAGAACGTCCGCATTGTCGGCGTACCGGAGGGTTCGGAGGAGGCGGCGACGGACCTCCTCGTTGAAGATTTGATCAGAACACATCTTGCCCCGCCTGGCCTCAGTAACTTTTTCTCGGTGGAGCGTGCCCACCGGGTACCGGGTGGCCCGCCGAAGACTGGCGTGGCGCCTAGACCTATCGTGGCCCGGATGCTTAATTTTCGCGACAGGGATGCCATCCTGCAGGCCTCCAGGCGCCATGGCCCTCTTAAATTTCAAAACGCTGATGTCCACTTCTACCCGGATTTCACCAGGACAGTGCAGCGACAGCGCCAAAGCTATTCTGGGGTGAAGCGACGGCTACGGGACCTGGGCCTTAAGTATTCTATGATGTTTCCTGCTAAGCTCCGGATCGAATACGAGGGCCGTGCCCTGTTCTTTGACTTCGCCGAGAACGTCAGTGACTGGCTGGACACTCTACCACCGCGCCGAGAAGCACAGGAGGACCACGAGGGTGGCGCGGCTGGCGGCCCGGACCCATGAGACTTGGTTCTGTAATGGGTGACTAAAAGACTATCTTGCTTGCCTCGGGGGCTATCCAATGTCGCTCTTAGTTGCCTTATTGTCTTTTCTGTCAGTACATGGAGGGTGGCGGGAGGAGTTCGCGGAGAGTCCTTACTCCCCTGGGTGTCTTTTTGTAGAGTAGTTATGGGGCGACAGGCACACTGCTGGTTGGGGGGGCTTTTTAGTCACATGCAGGGGTGCAGGGGGGGGGTGCAATTTCGTGGGGTTTGTTCCTTGTTTGTTTTATTTCTTTTTCTTCTTTGAGGCAATGGACTGTGTGTTTTGTTGAACAATGTATGATCGGGTCGAACGGAGTCGGGTGGGGCGGGTTGCTTGGGGATGGGGGGTAGGAAACTAAAAGTGCTTAGCTGGAATGTCAATGGATTAGGTGATAGGGTCAAGAGAGGGGTGGTGCTCCAGCTGATAAAAAGGAACATGCCTGATGTAGTTTTACTGCAGGAAACGCACTTAGTGGGCAACTCTTGTAGGGCCCTGAATCGTAAGGGTTATAAAATGGTCGCCCACTCTGGGTTCTCTTCGGGCTCCCGGGGGGCGGGCGTCCTTGTACGTGCGTCCCTTCCGCTTGAGATAGACGTCACCCTGCTAGATGATAGGGGGCGTTACGCAGCTGTGGCAGGGAGGTGGGAGGGGCGTTCCCTGGCCCTGTTGTCGGTTTATGTTCCCCCTGGTCTCCAGTCTAGCACCTTCCGGGACCTTGGTGGCGCCATTTTGTCTCTGCCCTCGGGCCTACTGATCCTGGGGGGGGACTTCAATTCAGTCTGCTCTGGTACCCTGGATCGTCAGCCACCGAGAGACCTTCCGGGTTCCCAAACGTGGCTGCCGACCTTCCTTGACTCTATGGGTCTGGTGGACTGTTGGCGACTTTTACATCCGGCGCTTCGCCAGTTTTCGTTCCTCTCTGGTGCCCATGGAAGTCTGTCCCGCTTGGACTATGTCCTCACCCTGGCGGCGCAATCGCCTGCCATTTCTGAGGCGCGTTTTTTGGCAAGGGGCATTTCCGACCACTCGCCGTTGTCGATCTCCTTTGACTTCGGTGTCCTTTTGTCCAGCCGCCCGGCAGCCGTAAATCCCTGGTATTTCCGCAACCACAACATGCGAGCGCTGCTGGCCAAGGCCATCGCCTTATACTTTACAGAAAATACTGGCTCAGTGGGCTCTGCGGTCACCCTTTGGGAGGCCTTCAAAACGGTGTTGCGGGGTGAGGCCTTGGCTCTCATCGCGGCGGCCAAAAGAACTCGTGATGCGGATCTCCTGCAGGTTGAGGAGGAGGTCTTGGACCTCGAGTCCCGTCTGGGGCCCGAGCCCGAACCCGCCCTCCTGCATGAACTCTCTCTGAAGCAATCGGAGTATCACGATCTTGCTACGAATGCAGCTCTGCTCTTAGCGAAAGAGCAGCAAGGCCGCATTTATGACGTTGGGGACAAGGCTGGTAAATTGCTGGCCTGGCTGGACAGGCGGGAGATGGCGAGCCGAGTGGTTCCGGAGATCCTGTGCGATGACGGAGTGGTGGTTACTGATCCGAGTGCCATCGCCGAGTCCTTTGCTGACTATTTCCGGGGGGTCTACACCTCCGGGTCAGATCACTCCGAGGCCGACTCGGCTGAATTCCTCTCGGCGATTGACCTTCCTTGCCTCTCTGAGGAGGACAGGGTGGACATTGACCGGGACATCACTGCGGACGAGATCGCCTTGGCGATCCGCGCTTTGCGTACGGGTAAAGCAACCGGACCCAATGGCATACCGGTTGAACTATATAAGATCCGGCCGGACGTGATCTCTCCTCACTTGAAAGACATGTTCCTCCGTGCCCGTGAGGATGGCGTCTTCCCCCTGGACCAGCGACTGGCCACTATTGTGGTTATTCACAAGGATGGCAAGCCGCGAGATGTTTGTAGGTCCTACCGCCCTATTTCCCTCCTCAACGCCGAACCCAAGATCCTGGCCAAACTGTTGGCTAATCGATTGGTCGGGGTTATTAGCGACCTGGTGCACCCGGATCAGTCCGGTTTTATACCCCGTCGCAATACTGCCCTTAACCTGAGACGCTTGCATGGCGTTATGGCCAGAGTTCACGCCCTCACTGAACCGGCGGTGCTGGCCTCCCTTGATGCCACAATGGCTTTCGATTCCTTGGAATGGAATTATTTGTGGGCAGTCCTGACGAAACTTGGTTTTGGGCCGGGCTTCCTGGGCTGGGTGCAACTTCTTTATTCTAGCCCCTTGGCTGCTGTTACGGTGAACGGTCGTATGTCTGCTCCCTTCGCACTTCGGCGAGGCACCAGACAGGGCTGTCCCTTGTCTCCGCTCCTGTTTGCGCTGGCTCTGGAGCCCCTCGCGGCGATGCTGCGCTCGCACCCTGACTTGCATGGGATCTCCTGGTCCCCGGGCTTTGAGGACAGGGTCTCCCTGTACGCGGACGACATCCTGCTGTATCTCACTTCCCCTTGCAAGTCGCTTATCGTGGCGTGCGATGTGCTCAGGCTGTTTGGGCGTTACTCCGGCCTGATTATTAACTGGGCCAAATCCTCCCTTTACATCCTCAAAGGCGACACGCCGCGCCTTCCCAGAGGCTGTAATATCCAACTGGCGGCACAAGGCTTTAAGTATTTGGGGATTTACATTTCACATAACCCTAAGGCAAGGTATGACCACAACTTGCTCCCCCCGCTCCACCGTCTGCGGCGGGACGTGGAGAGTTGGCGTAAGCTCCCTCTCTCGTTGCTGGGCCGGGCGGCGTTATTTAAAATGATGTCCCTGCCCAGGTTTCTGTATGCCTTGCAGAATACTCAGGACCTTGTCCCGGCCCGCTACTTCAGGGAGGTCGAGAGTCTGCAGCGTGCCCTTCTTTGGGACGGACGACCCCGTGTCGCTGTTCGGAAGCTCACCATGCCATGGTATGATGGGGGCATTGCGCTACCAGACGTGCGGAGATACTACTGGGCCTCTCAACTTACCGCTATCAATCATGGTTTTTACGGTCCCGTGGACAACCCCGGTTATGCCATGGACCGCTGGCTTTTGCACGGAGGCAATTACTATCGCGCCCTATATTCTAGATCCTTTGATCGTAACCTCACCGGCCCGACCAAGGCGGCGGTCCATACGTGGCGGACGGTCACTAAGATACAGGGCTGGCAGGGCAGACTGACGAGATTTACCCCTCTTTTTGATTCCGACATTTTGGGCAAGCTTTGGCACACCAAGGGCTTTGAGAAGTGGGATCTCATAGGCATCTCGAGGGTTGAGGACATGCTCTCCAGGGGGGTGGTCAAGACTTTCCCACAGCTGCAGGCGGAGTATAAATTGAGTGCTACGGAGTTTTTCCGCTACGCCCAGCTGCAGCACGCAATAACTGCCGCCAGGCCGGAGGAGGGTGACATCCCCGAGAGTTCCCCTTTGGAGGACAGGGTGTTGGACGGGCATATGTCTGATAGCGCCATCTCTCTGTCCTACAAGAAACTAATCAACGTTCAGGTGGACCTCCTCCAGCGCTTGCGAGAACAGTGGGTGGCCGATGGGCTGGAACTGGACGACGAGGACTGGCAGAGTGCTGTGTCCTCCCCTAAGGAGGTAGCCATTTCCTCGCGTCTGAGATTGGTCCAGTTTAACATCCTTCACCGAGTGTATATCACCGGCCCCAGGCTTGTGCACATGGGCTTCTCGCCGGATGGCCTCTGCCGCCGTGGCTGCGAAGCCCTTGCCACCTTTCTTCATATACTGTGGGAGTGCCCCGTTATTGCCCCTTATTGGGAGAGGGTTCATAGAGTGATGCGGGAGGTGACTGGAGTGGAGTTAGCGGCGGAGGCGCGTAGGTGCCTCCTGAATGTTTGGGAGCCTAATGACTATGATACGGCGCAGACCCGATGGGCCACACTGGGCAATATGGTCGCTAAACGGGACATAGAGCAGAGGTGGGGCTCTAATGTGGCCCCCCTGGTGGTACAATGGAAGGCCAACATGGACTGGTGTATGTTGCGCGAAAAGACTGTGTATACTGCCAGGGGGCGGCCTCAGACGTGGAATAAGGTATGGGGTGCCTGGAATGCCTATAGAGGGGACTTGTGTTTACCACCTGAACCGTTGCCACGAGATGAACGCTTGTCACCATAGACGTTGACGACAGCTATGTTACTCTTGTACTGATTCTCCTGTTCTTCCCTCCCCCCCCCCCGCTTTTGCTACATTCTGTCTCAGTTCTTTCTACAACTTCTCCAGCTCCTTCCGCCTCCTACCGACTAGTGGTCTTCTTCATCTCCATTGCCTTTTTCGCGCCCTCGGGCGCTTTGTTTAAGTTTTTGTTTTAAAAAATAATAAAACAACCTGCATTGTCCTGACAAGAATCGCTAGGCACTATGACCGTTCTATACTATGCTGCCTTGCCTCCGGGATGTTAGGCTGAATAGCTGTGTGCTTTTTACAATAAAGGTTTTAAAAATTAAAAAAAATAAATAAATAAAGTACAATCCGGTGAGATGAGATATTTTAATTAAAACAAGCATTTGCAATGCAATAGGTCTCGCATTAGGAAAGTTTGAGCTATTGGTATTGTAAATGACAAATTATTTATTTATGTTTTGTTTTTGAAAATAGCGAAATTAATAGCTTTGTCATTTACAATGCCAATAGTTATAACTTTCGCAAATGTGACACCTATAGCATTTGTAATGCAATATGTGTTGTATTTACGTGACTTACATGTATTGATATTACAAATAACAATGGCTTTTAATGTTTTTTAATAATTAATATTTAAATAAGTTATTGTAATTTATGATGGCAATAGCTTAAACTTTTGTAAATAACTTTTGTGAAGATCATGTTCAGTGTATTTTATTGTGATGAAAATCCAAGAAGAGAAGTGAAATATTAACATCTTTTTGTTACATTTGTAATAAAGCTTGAAACATTGAGAGAACATATTTGAACCAGTTGTTGTTGAATGGTTGCAAAGATTGATGCTGTGGTGGCGCTGAGTGATGTTGTGATGGCGAACGAGTGATGCTGTGGCGTTCAGTGATGCGGTGGTAGCGCATCGTGATGTTGTGGTGCCCCTGAGTGATGCTGTGGTGGTGCTGAGTGATGCTGTATGCTATGCTATGTTTTGCTTTGCTATCCTATGTTTTGTTTTGTTATGCTATGCTATGTTTTGCTATCCTATGCTTTGATTTTTTATGCTATGCTATGCTTTGTTTTGTTATGCTATGCTATGTTTTGTTATGCTATGTTTTGCTATGCAATGCTTTGTTATGCTATGCTATGTTTTGTTATGATATGCTATGTTTTATTATGCTATGCTTTGTTTTGCTATGCTATGTTTTGTTATGATATGCTATGCTATGTTTTGTTGTGTTTGGTATGCTATGCTATGTTTTGCTTTGCTATTATATGTTTTGTTTTGCTTTACTATGTATTGTTGTGTTTTGTTAAGCTATGCTATGTTTTGTTGTGTTTTGCTATGTTTTGTTATGCTATGTGTTGTTCTGTTTTGTTATGCTATGTTTTATTATGTTATGCTATGTTTTGTCATGCTATGCTATGTTTTGTTTTGCTATCCTATGCTTTGTTTTGATATGCTATGCTAAGTTTAATGTTGCTATCCTGTGCTTTGTTTTGTTATGCTATGCTATGCTATGTTTTGTTGTGTTTTGCTATGGTATGCTTTGTTATGCTATGCTATGTTTTGTTATGCTATGCTATATTTTGTTGTGTTTTATTGTTCTATGCTTTGTTTTGCTATGCTATGTTTTGTTATGCTCTGCTCTGTTATTCTATTTTTTTATGCTATGCTATGCTAAGCTTTGTTTTGTTATGCTATGGTATTTTGTGTTTTGTTATGCTACGCTATGTTTTGTTATGCTATGCAATGTTTTGCTATGCTATGTTTTGTTGTGTTTTATTATGCTATGCTTTGTTTTGCTTTGCTATGTTTTGTTATGCTTTGTTTTGTTATGCTATGCTATGCTTTGTTTTGTTATGCTATGCTATGCTAAGCTTTGTTTTGTTATGTTATGCTATGTTGTGTTTTGTTATGCTATGCTATGTTTTGTTGTCTTTTGTTATGCTATGCAATGTTTTGCTATGCTATGTTTTGTTATGTATGGTATGTTTTGTTGTGTGTTTGTTATGCTGTGCTATGTTTTGTTGTGTTTTGCTATGTTTTTTTATGCTATGTTTTGTTATGCTATGCTTTGTTTTGTTATGTTATGCTATGCTCACACTGCTCACTGCTCACTAGTGGATAAGTTACGGCATGACGTCAAGCCAGGTGAACGTTGTAGGGGAAGGGAAATCCTTTAACGAGAGTCATTTTATCTCTGGGTTTCCCTTCTCTTCTTGAGACTCAGGAGCATCAACATTGTTGTGGTGTCACCGGAGCTTTAAGTGGAAGCTTTTTCAATATTATATACAAGCCATAGTTGCTGCTTATTTATCTTATGCAACTAACAACCATTGACAAAGCCAATAGTCATGACTTGTTGAAGGTATGATGTTTCTTGTTGTATCATATATCTGGATGCAATGACAGAAACAGCAAAATACTAAAAGCAAAGGTTTTTAGCTTATATGTTTTTAAGCGACAACCTTAACTACATTGGCCACGCCCCTTTGAGATACGCCCCCCCCCCCAGTTTTTTCATCCCACTTAAACCCCTGTATAAGATGTTTACTTCCGCTTTTACACTACTACAATTTAGATGAAACTATCTCCCTGTACCATGTAAATATGCTCTTTATTTTCAGTAAAAAATTACTGAAATAAAAAAAAAAGAAACTATCTCCTTCAGAAAGAGAGGAAGAAAGACAGTCTGCTTTTCTCTTGCGTGTGTGTGTATGTGTTACTTACGTCGGTCAGGGAAGGCTTTCGTTTGCAGTTTTTATATAGCGCGAACTCGACCTGAAGGTTTTGGAGCCTTTACGCGAGCACCAGTTACATTACATTACACAGACAAGAGACTTTATTTTTTTTGTACGCACGGGGAATGTGCGCAGAATCACAGGATTTTGAGCCGACGCCGAGACTCGAAGTCAGTTTCCTAATTCAAAAGTAGGCAGCTCTGGTTCTTTCTCTACATTCTCTCCCCGAGGGTTGTCTGAAATGCTGCTCGTACCTGTACCTACGCAGTTCCCTTCTCAACAGGGTCACTTCCCAACACTTGTGTATCTTGGTTCACATGCGGAGCCCCGGGGCGCTCCACACCCCAATGAGCAGCTCTGATGGAGTTAGGGCTGCCTCTGGGCTAGAAAAGTGCTTCATTAGGGAGACAATGCCACACTTCTCCCAAGAGCACGTCCTCGCACTTCGCCCCAGTTCCGTATTTAAAAGAACTCCGTCCAGTTCTATTGCAGAGGCCTTGAGTTCACACGTCGGGTTTTGGAAGTTGGGCATCTGGGAGCTATGCAACTCGCCAAAAAGCGGTGCGCCATTGTAGACATCGCTGGAGAAACTAGTACACCGTCTGCACTTCTGAAAACATCCGTCCATAAAGGTAAGGACAGGCTGGAGGCAGTCCAGACGCGGGAGATAACAAAGCATGCTATAATAACCCTCAAGTCCTGTTACTAGAGTGACAACAATTCACGGTTCCCCGGAGGACAGATCTGGTGTTGAACAGAATCCAAGACATCTTGACATCAATATAGCCTGGAAAGAGGTGGCAGGGGTTCGCGCCACTGTCCCATCACCTAGGTCCTAGACAGATACGTACTTGGAAAGAAGCATTGGCAAAGTCAACACTTCAGCCATTGGCTGTCAGGGGTTCGCGCCACTGTCTCATCACCTAGACAGATACGTACTTGGAAAGAAGCATTGGCAAAGTCAACACTTCAGCCATTGGCTGTCAGCCTTTTTGGCTTTGTCAGTGCTTATTTTTCCATAACTTTGGTAAATCTTTTTTTTTTATGGGGGAACTGCCAAACCCTTTCGAATATTAAAACAATAGCAAAAAGGGAAAAATATATTTTGTTTTCAGTCCAAAAGCATGCATTACCTTGCTAGTCTCTGGCACTAAAGCAAACTACTTTATATACTTGTGAAAGAGCAGGATGCTGTCACTCAGATTGAAGTTTCCAGTGGCTAGAGTGGGTTGACCGAACGCCTTATGATGTTTGCTGTAGTGGGTGGGAGAAATATGTGAATGACACAACAGACCAACAGATGTAGAGGGCTGGCTGAAAGCCTCTATGAGTATTATGTGTGATTTTAACAAAATCAAAAGGTTTTGGCTATGGCCAAACTCTTAAATGACAGCTTCATCAAATGTTATCAGCAATTAGGACGAAAGATACATGTTCCCTTCTGAATCTTCACATTGACTCTCTTTAAGACTGAAGCTCTCACAAGATTTAAGAAAATCTCACGTCGGACCTTTAAAGAGTTTTCAATTGTGCAGTTATGGGAGGCAGAAGCCTGGGAAACAGGTTTTGAATTTTTAAGGAGGATTTCAATTAAGCAGGCAGGGAAACAGATCAAAATATTGCTCCCGCCCACAGGGAGCAGCTATAATACATTTGTTGGGGGCGGCAGGGGGGCGGGCCCTTTAGCTTCCTTCCACCCAAGCTCTGGAACTCTCTCCCTCTGTAGTTAAGGCATTCCGAGATAAAACTCCTGATTCAGAAAACATAATACTTTGTTTTCTTAAGTATGTATCTGCTGTCCTTGTGCTGTCTGTGATTTCAGGTAGGAGCTTTGATCCTCTAACGCTGGGACCCTCCTATAAGAGTGATAACATCTTACTTTGCATTAAAGGAAACATAGACATTCACTGTAAAACAAAGGTTAAAGTGACTATAGTTAGGTCAGTTGAAAAATACCATATGAAACTAACCGCTGAAATTCAACAGTTATAGTTTACGGAGCGAACTATAACTTGCACCACCATCATGCACTGCTTTAAACCTCATATATTACAACACTCATGACATGTTCAATGATACCTAATACCTCCTACATTTTTACATTTTAATATAAATCATTGAATTGGGACAGTGCAGGGTTGTTTTATTGTTTTATTGTAATGCACAGGAATGAGTGCATTACTTACGATAATGGCATTACTCCTAGTCTTCTCCCTTGCATTTCTTCCTAATGAATAAGACTCCCTTGCCTCCAACCAGATCCCTCCCCTTTTAAAATAAAAACCCACCCCATCCCCTCCACCTCCTGTATGTAAACAAGCCAAACATATATATAATTGTTCCATATCAGGAGGGCCGCAGGGAAGCAGAAGGAAGGCAAGGGAAATGACTAGGAGTAATGCCATTATCAGAAGTAATAGACGCATTACCTCCCATCTTCCATTGAGATATAGCAAGTAAACATAAATGGACAGCTGAACTGCAATCACACCCACATTTAATCAAGCGCACAGAACCAAAACAGAACAACTTTATTCTTTCACGGAGGACAAAACTCTGTGACCCAGAACATTGTCACGACATTCCACCTCCGAAATCCTATAGTGCCAAACAAAAGAGGATGGAGTAGTCCATGTTGCATCATACAAAATAGAAATGACCCGTCCTCTGTAACTTAGATAACAGGACTCATGCAAAAAGTGAATGAGTTACAACTGGCTGAGATATTCCCATCAGCCCACCCTTCTGGTGGAATCTCATCATATGGGATTTGTCAATCCATCCAAACAAGCCGCCCAAACCATCAAATGACGGTGCGGATATGGATGTGAAGTAGAAACTCTAGCCAGAATGTTACTCAGAGGGTAGTACTAAAGGTGTATAGTGCAGTGCTATGGTGAAGTGAAATTAAAATTAACGACTTAGACAAAAAATATGTTTAATGAGGATTGTCTAAGTGTCAAGGTTAAAACCACGCCAGGTAGCCTGAATATATAACTACACTATGGCGCTGTGCAGGACAGTCAACATGTTTCAGCCAAGTTGGAAATCTATCCGGCTTTCGTCAGGACCTAGATGATAATAAGCTACTGCAACATGAAAAACGTGAAATGTGCAAAATAGTAACAAAAATAGTGTTATACTGTATAAAATATATTTATATCTACCAGGAACTTGGAGCCCCAATGTGCACTGGAAGAAGTAAATTATGTCTTAATCCTGTTGAAGGAAACATACAAAAACATACAAAAACAGACACATATTTACATGTGTATCCACATATTCACAAAGAAACAGTACAGACAACACACTAGCATAAGTATTTTATACTCTGCTTGTTCTTGAGCATTCTAACTCTTTCACAGAAAAAGTGACCTATCTGTGAATACTCACCCCGCTTTGCGTGGGAGACGACCTCACCTCACCCGGCAACCGCTCGGGAATATGAGGCCCGCTCTAATGTGTAAAGACGAAGAATGAGGCATAAGTACCAAAGTTATATATGCCCCAGCTAATAGCTGTTACATCCAATCTCTAACAATCTAAGTTTGGACACAATCATTATAAACCATGGTCCCAACCACACAGATATTGGCAAAAGGAAAAGGAAAAAGAGAAGAGCACATACTCCTGGCTATAAGATAGGGAATTATTCATTACAATCCCAAATCCATAACCGGCTAGATTTGATTAAAAAACAGGTTGTTCCAGGGTCATAAACTAGACCCTGTTTGTTGTATTGCTTTTTAAAGGTTGTCAAAAGCACCAGAAGGAAGAGACCATACCTGTACGTCGGTACCTCACTCTGTCATCCGAGAGGAAGTGGAGGTACCGACAGGACTGGCCTCTTCCTTTTTATAGTGGAGTCAATTGCCTTGTTTAGCTCAGTTTCGCCCGCCAAACTCGTAACTAATACAAAGGGCTCCTGTCATTGCGCATGTGTATAGCCGAATCGTAAACGTGGCTCATATTCCAAGCTTGCGCGTGAGTATGGTATTGTGATCTCCACAGAAAAAGTAGTCCATGTTGCAATACTACATGTGTGCTGCGTTGTGCAGCACACATAGAAGCAGCAAAATCCAATTGGCTACTTTGTTTTTTTAGGCCATCTCAAACTGTGATTAGGGGTCATTTGGTCTCTCTTCCTGGCAGGAACACTGTTTGCCAATCTGGGAGTAGTTGGTTTTCTTCTATGAATTCCGAGATCTGGCAATATGCCTCTCTCTCCATAAGTTTGCTTTATCTGTAAAGAGTCCTCCTTCGGTATCAGTGGCATCAGCTTTGAAGGGACTGGCGCATATTGTGGCACTGGAGTGTAAGTCGGCACTGAGTTCAGTGTGTAACCTGAGATGTTGAGGAAACATTCACCGGTGGTAAAGCTAACTGTGGATCCTTGGGGACCAAAGGCATGCCACCGCGATGTGTAAGAAGGATGTACCATGTTACAACGCATACCGTTACAACTACCTACCATTACAACGCGACTATTACAACGCATACCATTACAACGCATAGCGCTTTGGGGTGCTGGATAGTGGTAAGTATAATTTACTATTCTAACTCCAGTCCCCGTGGACCCTAGGGAAGGTGTTGGATAGTAAATTATACTTATTCCCTATCCTATAGCGCCCCCAGCGCAATGCGTTGTAATGGTATGCGTTGTAATAGTCGCGTTGTAACAGTAGTGCGTTGTAACAAATGCGTTGTAACAGGTGCATACCGTGTAAGAATACCAAAGGTCCGCAATATGGCCGCCCTAAAGGCCTCAATCTGTGGCACTGTCTCTGATGACTAGGAGAATTTCGACTGCAGCAGGATCAATTGTGGCACTGAATACACAATGTAAAATCAGGAGCGAAACTGGGTAGCACCTTAACGCTCTAGAGTAGAGAGTGAGGGGATGAGGAGAAGTCACACTTTGCCTTCTTATACTTCTGTTTTGACTTACAAATTGACTTAGAAAGAGACTTTGACAGTGATGAGGACCTGTGGAAGAGTGGGAATGAGTCTGCACTTTTAACATTGAGCAGGAGTGGACGCTTCATGTCCTGGATCACCTATGGTTCATGAGGACACATTCTTCACATGTCTAGGAGTCATATCACAAGTCAAAACACCAAAGAAACACTTTGTGTGGGTCTGTTACAAGCATTTATTTTTAACAGTCACAGCAAGGTTTATGTCTTGTAGTTTTAGGAAGGTACATGGTTTCCTTGCACAGTGGATTTCAGTTTTTTGGGAGGAAAAAACAGTCAATCTTATGGGAAAAAAAGGAGCGCGGGTCTCTGAGTCCATATTCGAAGGTGTGGAAAGAAAGAAACTGATGTCAGCTCGCAGGGGCGATACTTACATATACTCTATCACTTCCAGGGTGGAACCGAGTAACTGTAGATCCGCATGGCGCCACCAGCTGAAGTGAAGGAGCACTGCTATGAAAGCTTTCTGGATCTAGTCTTGCACCTCGGGATAATCTAAAAGTGGGTATTCTGCAGTTAGAAGTATCCATCAGACATTTTCTCCATGAAGTAGGAATCAACCACACAATGCCACTTATCCAACACGGTCTCCAAAATACATTTTTGCTGAAGCTCCCCCATCTATATCCAATTTATACACCTGCCTAATGAAATCCATGCCCATTGAGCTGATACTAAGGGCACCGGAGTGGTCCATCTGGCTATCTATGACTGTCACAGAAGATGAAATTTCAAATATATGGAACCAGAATTATAAGATCGGTATTACTGCCAGGCTCCATATCCAAACATATTGACCCATGTATGATTGATATATAACACTGGGAAAAATAACCAAATGACTGTAGGAGAGTAGGGTCTGCAATCCTATGATCAACCAGATTTTTTGCTTTTGTTTCACTGGTTTACAACTTTCTCTGGCTGTGGGCCTGCCAATCAGACCCACAGCCTGGCTGTTCTCTCTCTAAATTACAACATGTACCCTAGGTGCATTTACCAATTGGTACTGGGCCACCTTATCAGACCCTGTAACTCAGGGCATAGGTGTACCCAGGGCCTACCAGGGGCTGAAGCATGTATTATGCCACCCCTGGCTGGCTTCCTAAATTTGACACAACTGGCTGCATGACAGCTGGGGCAAAGTCGTGTAATCACCCTTTGCTGTAGATATAGTATACCTATATCTAACCCTAAAAATGGACACACAGATTCCTATCAGTCACTCCTATGGCAGGCCTTGACAATCCTGAAGGCAGAGTGCTTGGAATCGTGTGAAATGGTGCTCTGGCATGAGCTGAGCCCGTTTGCAGCTTGCGGAACCAAGTCCTAATAGCTGTTCCATGATAACGCATACCATATACTCTTAAGTGCATTATAATCCTCGCGGTTAAATGCTATCTTTGGTATTGCTTTATCAAAACATGTCGAGTAAGGTGTCATACGAATTGGAATACTAACCCCTCGCCAATTCTGGCGACGGGGTTAGCATTCCACCCTTCTAGAGGGACACGACATGTATGTAACTGTGAACCCCGGTTAAAGTTAAACGAAGCCTCAGCTCCACAAAAAGGATGCTGCCACCACAGACACGAGTCTGACCTCCTGCTTCTGGGAGTCCTTCCAGCGAGGAGAGCCTGGACGAAGGGTTTCCTGTCCGGGGCGGTGCTAGCACCATCCAAGACGGGGTTTTGTGTATCCTGGGTAGGCAGGGCTTTACAGGAAGGTGACTGCTGAGTGGCACCCCGGTGCTCACTACGCATAGGCCGGTCAGAACCAGTTCCAGGGGCACACCAGCCCCTGGCCTGGGGAAAGTCCGGCATGGGAGAGGGGTGTAACCACCCCCCTCCTAGTCCCACCCATAGGCAGGACCTAGTCACCGGGTCAGCCCCTTTTCTTAGTATAAAGATAGGAGCGGGCCCCCTGTTCAAATTAGATCATCTTTGGAATCAAGACACGACTTTCTGCGAAAGGACTTCAAGGTTTCTTCTTCAAGATTCTCCCTTGTGACTAAGGAGTAGTCACCCTGCATCCGCAGGCACCATCTTAAGAACACTGCGGTCTGCTGCAAGTCCTTCCTCCGGAATCCGACTGCCTAACTCGACGAGAACCGGCTTCCCTGGCACCTCTGACCTCTACTCACCTCTACAGCTAAGCTGAGAACCGTGAGTGCGACGAGACCTCGAGGGACCGGCCATCTTCAAGACTGCACGACTTCTTTACAGCAAGCCCGCCGAGTAATCCACTGGTGAGTGCTTTGGGGTCCGAGAAGCCCCGACCCTGAGCAGCTCCAGCACCGAAGATCAGCCCTCCAGCATCTCCACGATCTGCGTGGGGCCCTTCTGCTTTTTGCTGCTCACCGCGTTGTTTGGCTACTAGCCCGCTGGCTTGTGGCCTTCTTCACGACGCCCGACGACATCACTGCTGCTGGTCTGGTTGCTCCAGACTGGCCCTTGCTCCCTTCCAAAAGAGGAGCACTCCGGACCCTCCTGGTCCACTCAAGACGCCATTTTAGGTCCACCGCGTGGGCTTGAATTAGCCAAGGCTTTGTTGCCCAATCCTGGGTCCAGCGACGCCGACAGCTTCATCCATCGAGGGACAGCTCGCTCCTCCAAACTGGTCGCCGACAACGCCTCCTGGTCCGTGAGATCTGCAGAGCCCAGCGTCGCCCACTCACCGAGTCGAGGTGACTACCATCCGGTGCCCTCCTGGTGCCCCCTGACTACTGGCTAGTAGTCTCGAACTTGGTCCCCTCTGCTTTCAGGTATCGTCCATCTTCAAGATCCAGGCTTGGATCACTTCGAACTCTCTTCACTGGTCGCCTGCAGGCATCTTCCTTCCAGGCTCCTGGTCCGTCTACGAGGATTCCCAACGTCTTTTGAGACCTATGCAGCTGCAGCCCCTGGGCTAGGTAACTTCGGCATTTCGGTGCCCCAGCATAGCCTCACTATCCAAGGGTCAGAATCCACTTTCGTTTTCCTCCTACCAGGTCGGGTTCGCCCGAGAACACTAACTTTGTGAAAACTAGCTACCATAGACTTTGTCCCGCATCACGCGTGAGAGTGCACACTCTGCACCCGAGTCCCCTAGGCCTCCTAGAAGTAATCTAAAGATTCTATAGTCAAGATCTAGCGATTCCAAAGCCTATTAGTACTGTACTTACCTGCTAGTAATTTCGCATTCCACTTTCAGAGTATATGGTTTTCCGTGCCCCTCGGGCATTTGTATATACTGTGCTAACTTAAGTATTTTCGTAAGAGTTTTGTTTTGTGCTTAGTACCCTGTCCTCATAAAGAGTACAGGGCTGTTGTGATTCTAATAAATACATTGTTTATTTTCATAACACTTGTGTGGTGTCCTTTCACTTGGTGTTCAAGGGGTATATGTGATGGTATAACAGCTGGCATAACACGCCCTCTCGAGTCTTTAGCCTTAGACTGCTCGTATCCACGCTACTAGGATAGCTGGTCTATAAGGTTGACTTACAACCAATCATCAATAAGGGTTGTCACAATGACATAGTGAAATCAAACCTTGTCCACCATGCCTTTCCCAATCTGCTGATTCTGTACATATGTTAGTTACTTGCCCAGTGTTGAATGACTTTCAGTGCCCATTTTTCATAAGATTACACAAGAAGTGGTCAGGTAAACCAAAATTGGATCCAAGTACTATTTTATTGGATGTTAACGTAGATTAATTCACTTTTTGCATTTTTGCAATTACCAGAATACTATGGCAAAAACGTGGAAAAATATAAAAACTCTCACTTTCTTTTAACGGTGGAAGGATGTCAATGAAGCATTCAAAATTGAACACCAAATACCCTTAATGAAAGGCACTCTACTAAAAGTTAATTCGAGATCGGAATCAACCGTGTGCTCATTTGAAAACTATCAAATTATGTCCTTCCTACTTGCGATTGGAACTAATGAGTTTATTACCACAAATATCGACACAAAGAAGATATCAATGTAGTAGGTACATTATTGATATGTATGTATTCTGTTGCTAGAAATAACTTTAAAAACACAAACTTTGACAATTATGTTGGTTTTCTTTGGTAGTGTTGGGACTGAAAATCCTCTGCATGGTAAGAGACATGTACCCCTGCCCTGAGTGCCTAATTGTACTGCTGTCTGGATCCATAACGCTGATTTTATTTGTCATAGATGGGCACGGATCATGTGTGTGTACCATAACATAGGCCTGTCTCACGGATTGTGATTTTGTTGGACCAGGAGAGGTGTCCAAAGCACTACCATCAGAGTGTTGGAAGGATACTGCTTACACCGAGAGTTAAGCAGCACGAACGCCGTGATGGCAGTATACCTTGCAGTGATCAGCAGTAGTGAGCTGGACCTTTTTAGGTCTCGCCTGTCGATGCGCATGCGCATCGAGCAAGCGAGACTATGGGGGCTTATCCACTCTTTGTCCAACTTGCAAGGAATCGTGGCGATTCCTTGCAGTGCCCGTGACTTTTAAGCTCAATGCGCATGCGCATTGAGCTTAAAAGCGCGTGCACATGCCCCCAGCCGCCTGCCTTGCCTACTCTCCCGCCCCCTCACTTCTTGATTGCACGGCCGCTAGGCCGTGCCTCCCCTACTCTCCTCCTCCTACTCTCCTCCCCCCTCCCCTTATCTGGCCTTCCCTCCGTCTGTTCCCTCTCCCCGCTCCGCCCCCTCCCCTGCCCGCCGTCTGTTCGAGACAAGACGAGAATGGCCGAGCCCTGGAACAAGGCGGCTCACAAACTCGGTGCAAGGCAGCGCACCGGGGATGTACTCGTCTCTGGGGAGAATGTGGACTTTAGCTCACTCCTATTGTCTCAAACCGTGCTGCAAGGCCTGGCAGCCTCTGGTTTCGAGCGACCGTCTCCCATTCAACTGAAAGCCATCCCACTGGGAAGATGCGGCTTGGGTAAGTGGGCCGCCATGCTTTTTAATTTTTTTTTATTTAAACAGTGTTGCGTGACTAGCCATCTAACGTCTTTAAGATTGCTGCGAACATGACAAAGCTACGAAATACTCCCAAACCAATATGGATGTCTGCATCCTCTCATTCCCTAAGGTTGGCACGCCCCATCCGCTTTACTTCCGTATGTAACGCAGAGCTAGATGGCGAACAGATTGGCCGCCACCTTGGTGTGGTAGTGCGGGTGTCGCAACTACAGCAGTTGAACTGTTTAGAACTGAAAAAAAAACACATGGCAGTTAGTAGTCGGTTGACAAAATACACGCACGGCGATCTGCGTATTATCTTTAACATACCGGGAATAAGAGCGTTTGAGGCATTTGTTTAGGGGGAAACTTTTTATACACGTTTACACTAAATCGTAAATGTTGCCTCTGCTTGAAGGATGCTCTTAGTTCGAAACCTCAGTGAGCATGGAAAAATGTTGTCTATTCTTCTTCGTAGCCATATTTTAGTTATATAGTTAATTGTAAACGATCTGTTTTAATAAGGTACTAATGCCCAAACCTCATTAGTCTGCTTGTTTCATTTTGATTCCCTTTGTGGTTATAATATGTCAAGGGTCATGAAAATCATGCCAGTATTGCGGCTAAGTTTGCGTGTCTGCGAGGCAGTGCTGTGCAACTGTGAACTTTTATCCTACTGTTTTGGTGTATGGAGTCTCAATTGCTTTAACTTAGAATGTCAAAGACGCCTTCATTTTTTGTTTCTTTTGCAATTGTTACTTCAGACTTTTAAAGAAACTTAAAATAACACGTTTGTGAACGTTTAATTCAAACTTGGGGTTAGGTATACATAGAGCCCTATAAGAATTAACCTATCTACAATGCATAGATTAGCAATCGCCGGAATATTGTGATACAGAGAGCCAAGTGAGGGATGGAATCAGTGGCGAATGGTGATCTTTGAAAGTGGTCCGGTGTAGTACCTGTACTGAATTTCAGCAAGCAAAGTATCTTGGGGAAGTTAACAACATGTGCTTTGTTAAAAAGCGATCGGTTCTGTACTTTTTTTTTTTTTAACAGTTTCTCTTAAAATGATTAAATGGCAATCTGTGTAGTAGACAAATGAGAAACTGCACGTTCAAACTGTCTTCCTTCTACCATGTTATTTCTTTAAATGTCAAAATATCATTTCTTTTTTCCGATAGCAAGTCAAAAAACTCCGTCATAAGTTATGACTGAGCACCTACATTGAATAGGTAGGGTTGAAAAATATAATATGGCAAATGTTGTGTTCGTAGGTAGAATTATGCAGCTCACCAGACTTCATAGGCTAGAATAGCAGCAGTGCTGTTTCACAGGTGATGGAAACCTTACACACCGCCTAACGCTCACACCCCCTAACGCTCACACCCCCTAACGCTCACACCCCCTAACGCTCACCCCCTAACGCTCACCCCCTAACCCTCACCCCCTCACTCTCACCCCACACCCTCACCCCCTCACCCTCACCCCCTCACCCTCACCCCTCACCCCCTCACCCTCACCCTCACCCCCTCACCCTCACCCCCTCACCCCCCCACCCTCAACCCCTCACCCTCACACCCTCAACCCTTCACCCTCAACCTCTCACTCACCCTCACTCACCCTCAACACCTCAGCCTCACCCTCACTCACCCTCACCCTCACTCACCCTCAACTCCTCACCCTCACTCACCCTCACCCTCACTCACCCTCAACTCCTCACCCACCCTCACTCACCCTCACCCTCACTCACCCTCACCCACACTCACCCTCCCTCAACCCCTCACCCACCCTCAACCCCTCACCCTCACCCTCAAACCTTCACCCTCAACCCCTCACTCACCCTCACTCTCACTCACCCTCACTCAGCCTCAACTACTCTCACTCACCCTCAACCCCTCACCCTAACTCACCCTCACCCTCACTCACCCTCAACACCTCACTCACCCTCACCCTCACTCACCCTCAACACCTCACCCTCAACCTCAACCCCTCACCCTCACTCACCCTCACTCACCCTCACCCTCACTCACCCTCACCCTCACTCACCCTCACTCTCACTCACCCTCAACCCCTCACCCTCACTCACCCTCACTCACCCTCAACCCCTCACCCTCACTCACCCTCACCCACCCTCACCCTCACCCTCACTCACCCGCAACCCAACGGCCCCTCGCGGCGGGATGCCTGACTTTCACCTTGTGGATACCCGCTGGGGCTATCACACAGGGGAATATCAGGACGGGTTCCCTAAGCAAGCGCCGGGACACCCACTGCGGGTAGCTGTGCGCTATATAAGCTCAACTACATTTACATTTACATTTACCCTCACACAGTGCAATAGGTCTCAGACCATTTCAGTTAGAGCTTTAAGAAATGTTTATGGCTTTTTTTATTTTTAATTCTTTAGCATTGGCTACAGGAAACAAAAATGCTAAACATTTACAAAAAAAAACCATAAACAATTCTAAAAGCACTAACTCTAATGGTGCGAGACCTATTGCATTTCCAATGCTTGTTACCCTGTGTCACTGGAGTGATGCCTACAGACTCACTCACCCCTTTAGTAGTCCCACCGATGTGTGCTTAATTCACTCCTTGTGAAGGGGAGATGGAGATCCCAAACTTTGTCATCTGCCAAGAAGAGAGATGGGCTGTGTGAGAAGGGGAAGCTCTGGAAGACTTCAGCCTGTGACCTGGAGTTGGGGCAAAGGCCTGCTAGTCTCCCTGTTGGGTGAGGGGACATAACCCAGAGGAAAAACAACACCTGCCCTGGAGCCAGGACAACCAGGGCCTACCTGCTTGTCAAGACCAGTGTACCCTGTAAAGAAGAAGCGAGCATTGGAGGGAGCAAGGTCCATTGGGGAACCCTACAGTGAGGAATCCCTGTACGAGGTCTGAGGATTCGACTGTGCACTGATTGGGCCATTGACTTTGTGCAGTGTTGGCTCTGCAGCCCCCGTATGCTAGGAGGGGGCTGCTGTGGAGTGAGCTGTGACTTAAGTACCGGCGGCTCTTGCTAAGCTTGTACCGCCAGGTTGTGGTGCCCCTGTATGCCAGAGAGGGCCACTGGTAAAGTTGCTACTTTGAGGAGTGCCAAGACTTGTAATCCTCTGGGAAGGAGTGCTTGTGCTGGAGGAGCGTGTGTCTGTATTAACCCCTACCCAGGCATCCCCCTCTGCCAGGAGGGGCTTCCAGTACTAACAATGCCAAAGGATTCGGGCTGAATGAGAGACCAAGGCTAAGTTCGGCGAGTTCTATCCGCACTGCGAAGGAACTGCCCCCGACTTGCCATTGAGGACTGCCAAGGACATCATGGACAATGTTGCACCCTTGCTGGCTTCAGTCAGGTACTGAAGAATGGGTTCCTGCCTCTCTGTGGGTAAAGCCAATGCATCTTAGCAAGCTGGGAGCTGCGTCAACAACTGAAAGAACTCCAGCAGCGCTGCTCACCGGGTGCTGCAGTGTGGGCTGCGGGCAGCCCGATTTCTGCAAGCAGAGCAGGACTCACGGGGGCTCGTACTGAGTGAACCTGCTGCATTGCTGAACTCTTCTGTACTGCGAGAGTGGGTAAGATGTGAACTGGGATGGTTGGGCCCCAGGAGACCTGCTGCTGACAGTGCTGCAGCACCATAGACACTTTTGACTAAAACCTGAAGAGTCAAAGGGGAACTCTTGAGTACGGCCTAATAGTGAGCATTATCTTGATGTGGACACAAGTAAATGTGGAATATTCCCGAACATGTTATACGAATGAGGGTGGGACAGGGATTTGCCTGACAATTACTACAGCTCTAACTTCAAAGTGATTGTGTTGTTCGCTCTGAATATCGTATTCCTTTGTATGTGTAGAGTTAGAAATAAAATACTACTTTTTAGGTCTTGCTAAAGACATCTTGGGTACATTTGGAAAGCTTTCCTAGGAATGCATACTGCTGATTGTGTACATTGGCTTGGTTTCTATTTGCTGACTTTATTTGGTCTAGGTGGTCCAGCTTGAGACATTCCTCCAGTGGCACATACCCTATTTACTGTATCCTTCCACCAATGTTTAGTTTCTGTAAACAGGCATTTAAATCTTGCACTTATCTTGTCCCATTTGCTGCACTTTCAAAGACAGAGGTCAGATGTCAGGCTCTGTCTTCTTAGGGAGCTTAGTATTTACCTTTCTTCCTCTGAGTTCAACGTGAGGGGATTTATATGACAAATATGCTGGCTACTGGGGGGGTGCTGGGGGTAGGCTGTAGGATGTTATTTTTTTCTAGCACACAGTAACATTTAAAAGTCTGTGAATGAACTGTGAAGATGTTTCGGAATATAGCAGAATTATGAAAGCATAAATGACAAGGACAAGCAGAATCGGCGAGTGCACTGCCAAGTGGGACCCTGGTCCATGTGAAACCTTCACATCCATCGGATGCAGCGGGGAGGTGCGGCAGTGCATGGGTTGTTCTAATGACCACCAGTGACAAGGGGACAGCTGCGGTGTCCATCAGCCGCAGGGGACTTCATTGCCCATAACTCCTTGTGTTACTAACAGCTGGTGTTACTTTGCCGATAAGAGGAGCTGCGCTGCTCGGGACGTACCTGGGCGAAGGGTGGACCCGTCCACATCTGTCAGAGTTCGGAGAAGGCTGGGCTGCCCCTCCATCTGCTCTATCACCTGACGGCCTGAGGGAGGTTTCACAAGGTTCACTTATATTGTGTGGCAGTGTGACTTGTAAAGCATCGAATTTGCAAAAAATTGCCCAAAGACAGGCAACCGTACTCTTAAAGAAATCAACACTCTCATAGAGGAGGTTGAGCGGCTTCAGCTCAGATACCGTGTCTAAACTAGAGCAAAAGCCCATTGCTGGAAATATTAAATTAGCTGAATTATCTCATAAACAGCCTAATACATCGGGTGCTACTCCAAAAAGAAAGAAAAACCCATGAAACAATCCACCCAAAGAAGTGGGAGTAGAAAAGTCCAAGCGCTAACTGCAATTCATTTTGTTATTTTACGCAACAGATTAATAATCATTATCACCACTCCTACAAACAACCACCTGTAGAATCTCAAAACGCGGAACTTAGCCATCTGCTGCTTTCTCTCTTTTTCCCCTGCACAAATCCCCTTTAAACTACTTTCAGAAGAAGTTAATAGCCAACCATCTGTACAGCACGTTCATGGGCCTGACCTTTTCCGATTCACTGTCACAGGAGATAAGGCTCACATTTTTCAACATATTAAAGAGCTTAGGGGGGAAGTAGGAGATTTAAAAGAGCTGGTAGTCCATTTAACAACATCACTAAAAAGTATATCAGAATGTTTAAGACAACTGACTGATAGTGATCTAGCGAAAGGTCAGGGGTAAGCACTTCACAGTCAACAAGAACTTCAAATGGGCACATATACACATTCAAATTCCCTGGCTGTTTCGCTGGGGGTCAAGTTTTATGTTCACTTTGGTTTAGTCAACATCTAACTAATCTTCACAGACCAACACTCTTCCTTTGGTCAATGGAACATTAGTTGAGTAGTTGATGGTGATATTAACAAGTAACTAACTAACTTACAGATCTTAGTGAAATAACCACAGACTCTGGGTAATATTCAATAAATGTTATCTATATCTTAGCCATAAATGAACGCTCATTATTACAAATTCACAGTGTAAACTCCATCAACTTTCATGGGAGAAAAATTAATTTAACATTCAATTCACAGAATCATTCAACAATTCAATGCGTTAAGAGTGGATAGATGAAGAGACAAAATACATAATAAATCATTAATTTCCAAATGATATGCAAATTTAAAGACAGAATAAAATTTACCCAAGGGTGATAACGGAAAAATCAGCCCTCTGGCCAAAGGACTGATGAAGGTCCCCTGATTAAGAGTCAGGAGACAAATAATAAAGGACAGGATCAGGACAGGACAATACTTACTAAGACTTTTCTCCAGACCCGCGCACTAAGGCACATCCCTCTCTTACACACTTTCCCTCCTCACTAGTCTTCCAGAATCTTCAATCGGATCTGGTTGTCATTCAGGTATGAATCTTCCCTGTATGTTCTTTCTTTTCCTCATCAGTAGCAGCTATCGCCTCTCTCTCAGCATCGATACAGAAAACGATGATCTCACTTAACTCAATTAGTCACTCTAGTTATACTCTTTATTTCTGCATGTCCCATCCTCAAAAGGTGCAAATATCGGTGGATGATGGACTGTGATTTGGCATGGGCAGGGGAGTTCTCATCACCTCATGCTGTCATGTTTAATTTCTTAATGAATCCTTTTGTCTACCAAACCCTTCCACTTTAGCTCATTTATTATTGTGCTTTATTTCTTTTCACATGTGTTTAATGTTTCAAAATAAAACATATTTCAATAGTGTTCCACTGTTGAGAAAGCATTCACACGGTGACTTGTCCTTGGCTCTTGGCAGCTTGTCAGCGACACAGTCAGCGGGACCCATCATTATCACACTGCGCATGACTTATCTCGCTTCCATCTTCACCGCCATCTTTTTCCTTTGCCTACCGCATTAGGCCCAAACGTACACTATTAATAAAGGAATCATAAACAGATGTTACTTTCTCAAATATGTGATTGTCATGGTTCTACTCTACGCCATGTTAATTTCTCTTTCTTTAAGCAAAATCATTAGCGGCAACAGCTCTTTCTAAATTCAGGTAAGCATATGCCAGGCATGCAGTGCCTAAAGACCTAATGTTAGTAACTTATGCGCATGCATGAGAGTTTTCCCTCTCAAACAGGTTAGTCACGTGGTTATCTACATAGTTCTGGTTTGCACATGCTCAAAAGCGTTTTTCGTTTTAAAGCAGGGTTTGGTCGCACTGCAATTTATTCTTTGTTATTTAAGCGTGCGCAAAGCTCTTTTTCCCATGTATAAATGTTGTGTGTATGTTAATTTTGTTGTTCTATTCTATTTTACCAATTAGTACTATTAATGAGAGATTGCTTCCGAGTAAATTTCATTTTCTTGAATCCTTGCTCCATCAATCTCCCCTCTGATGGCATTTTAGAGCCATCATAAAATGCCCATCATTACCAAGTGCCAACTTTATTATTTAATCTCAGTATCTAAGTTGTTTTCTACACATTCTCTATTTTTCTCTTTCATGTTCATTTCTTTTATTTTGCCATATAGATTTTCTTTCACTTCCTCTAGCTCGATTTCCTCCCTTTTCCTCTTTCTTCCCATCCTTCTATTTCTGGTTTTAATCGTCAGTCCAGTTCTCATTCTTCCCTTGCAACATTTACAGGTCATTATTATCATTAGTATTACTAATGCTATTGAAATTACTGGAATTAATATTTTCTTAATAAGCTACTGCCAAAAGTTGAAAACCAGCTACCTATAGCGGAAAAACTCTTACTAAGTCTTTCCCAAACACCATCAACCTACAGTTGGGTCAAGTCTTTATGAATCTTTGTAATATTCTTAATATATCACTCAATGCCTTTAGTTTTGTCTGGGATATACGTACAGCAGTATTGAACTTTCAACATGCCACAGACTCCACCCTCTTTTGCCAATAAAATATCAAGTCTATTTACAAGACCATAGATCTCATTGCAAATATTTCGGTATTAATCATTAAGAACCCTCCAGTAGTATTGTGGTAATCTGCTTATGTACAAATGTTATGTTATGTGGAACTGTAGATATGTCATATTGGAATGTGATGTCATGGGTTCTAATAACTTCAGAAGTAAACCTGATCAGTTGTTCCAGTTGTACTGCTGGCGTTTGGATGGGATTCTTGCTACAATAAATCTAAGAAAGAAATTACTATGCTTAAACTTATTATTGGACCTGCTTCACTGGCGTAGTCGGCAGGATAGTAGAGAAGAATCTCAACAGAGGAAGACTGGTGAGGAGCACTTCAATTTTTTTTTTATTAAAAAAAAAAAGAAAGGAGACAATTGGCAATGGATACTTGAAATCTAACCTTTGAATCATAAACCTATTTATAAACAACAAAAAGTATCAGCAAAAGTATCTGGGATTGGGAGCTTTTCACCGCATTTCCTAAGCTGTTTAGCATTTGATTGAGCTGTTTAATGGGTATTCAATGCGGGCTCATCCTGAATTTTTATGTAGCCAATTGAAGTTTTTTTTGTGGTTAAAATTAGTCCTTGCTGGTACAGGAAAAGTGTCACAGAATAGCGGAGTAATAACCAAAAAAAAAAAACTCATGCAAGGACCTCACCTCTTTTATAACTCCTTTTGGAACGTTTAGGTTTAAGCACATGCCTTTTGGTTTAGTGTCAGCCTCTTCGGTCTTTCAGAGGGTTATGGAGAGAGTTTTACATGGTCTGGAAGGTACGTACGTTTACCAAGACGACATATTGATATATGGTGATGATGAAAGTGAACATGATGGCAGACTTAGAAAGATTTTGGAAAGGTTGTCTGAACATAACTTAACCATAAAGGCCGAGAAATGTAGGTTTAAGACAGATTCGATAAATTATTTGGGACACAACATTATTAGTGGTGGTGTTAAACCCAAGCCTGAACTGATTAACACCATTCAGGAGATGAGCTTGCCTTCATGTAAAAGTGATCTTATGAAGTTTTTGGGTGTTGTTGAGTACTATTCAAAGTTTGTAAAGAATTTTGCGGATTGTGCCATCAGCATGAGACATTTGTTGAAGAAGGGAGTTGACTTTGTTTGGTCTGAGGAATGTGAAGATGAATTTTTGGGAATCAAGCAAAAACTAAAATCTGCTCCTTCTCTTTGTAGTTTCAACCCAGAACTTAAGCCGATTCTCATCACTGATGCTAGTGAGAAGGGGTTAGGTGCAGTGTTGCAACAGGTGGGTCCTGATATAATACGAACAATATTGTTTTTATCTCGCACCCTTAGGGATCCTGAAACAAGATACTCAGTGGTTTTCTGGGTGGTTAAAAAACTTAAAAAGTTTCTTTGGGGTGTTGAGTTCGAGGTGCGTACCGATCACAAACCGTTGGTTGAAATATTTGGAAAAAAAGGTCTTGATTTAATTTCTAGTAGGATTACGAAATGGGTGATTGGTTTGCAAGATTTTAATTTTGTGATTCGCTATATTCCCGGATTGGAGAATAAAGTTGCTGATGTTCTGTCTCGGTTAACCCCTAAATCGGAGGTTTTGGATGAGGATGTTGAAGATTGTAACGAATGGGTTTGTGCAATTGAACATAGTGTAATTTCTGAGGAAAAGTGGTTGGTAGAGATGCGTGGTGATGAAGTTTTAAATGAAGTAGTGGAATTGATTAACAGGGGCTGGAAGAGTAATAAAGAAGGATCTGATGGCTGTAGGAAATTTCGGACAGTGCGAAATTAACTTGCTATTGATTAGGGGCTGTTATTTCGTGGTACACCAGTCATTCCACCTACTACACTTAGGAAGGAGATCATTGATAAAGTACATTCTACTCATGATGGAGTATCAAAGTGCAAAGAGAGGCTACATATGACATATTGGTGGCCAGGGATGGACAACCAAGTAGAGCGTTTGGTACGTGAGTGTGTTGCGTGTACACTTAGTGATAAGTCTAAGTGTCCTCGTGTACAACACATGGTGTTGAGAAGATGACCCGCTGGGCCTTGGCAAGATGTTGCCTTGGACATTGTAGGCCCGATTAGTAGCAATGGTACACAATTCTATGTGTTAGCTGTCATTGACATGTTCTCACGGTGGCCGGAAGTGTTTTTTTTATCAAGCATTGATTCGAGACATATTATTAAGTGCTTGAAAGACTTGTTCTCAAGACAAGGGATTCCATGGTCACTGCTGACGGACAATGGTGTTCAGCTTGTGTTGGAGGAAATAAAAAAGTTTCTTTCTTCTAAAGGGGTCATTCACAAAACTTGCTCTATTTATCATCCCGAGGGGAATGGCATGATTGAAAGGTTCAATCGAGTGATTAAAGACACAATATCTATTGCAAAATCAGCCTCTATTGATTGGAAAACTGAGGTTTTAAGGAAGGTTGAGGAATATAGATTGTTTCCTCATTCCACAACAGGCAAAACACAGTTTCTATTGTTTAGAGGTCGAGTTCCTAACACTAGTGTGGAACCGGGATAGATCAACAAGTACAAAATTAGCAGAGGTAAAGAAAATAAATGTGATGGAGTAAAAATTAAGGAAAAAGAAGAAGAGAAAGCTAGGGGAAGAAAATGTTATTTTGATGCAAAGAAGAGTGTGAAAACTACTAAGGTAATTGTGGGAGATCTGATTATGATAAAACGTCCTGGTTTAATGAGTGGTGCAAGTTCAAATTTTTTAAAACCTATTAAGGTTATAAAAGTGTTTAGGAATGCTGTTAAAACTCAAGATTACCGCATACGGAACTTGAATAGAGTGGTCGTTGTTAGAGGCAAATTAGATCACAGTTTGAGGGGTCATGTGGATGAAAATCATTCACGTCTTGACAAAAATGGATGGGATTCGATCACATGCTGGTGGCAAAGATGGAACACGGAGTTCATTAAGAGTTGGTAAACGACCACTGTATCTCTCTGACTATGTATGAGTTATTTTTTTAGAGTACAGTGTTTTTTTTTAAATTTGAATAAAGGGGGGAGGTGTGTGGTAATCTACTTATGTACAAATGTTATGTTATGTGGAATTGTAGTTATGTCATACTGGAATGTGATGTCATGGGTTCTAATAACTTCAGAAGTAAACCTGGTCAGTTGTTCCAGTTGTACTGCTGGTGGTTGGATGGGATTCTTGCTACAATAAATCTAAGAAAGAAATTACTCTGCTTAAACCCATTATTGTAGTTATGAGAAACAAGGGTACCCCTTTAGTCAAAACCTGGGGTCAAAGTATTGTTAAGAGGAACAATGGTCATGGGTGGCCTAATAAGGTCCTAGTTAGAAAAATTATTTCTGAATGGCCTAAGAAGGTCCTGGTAAGAAAAATTATTTCTGGTAGATAAGTTAAACTTGGGAGACAGTTTTGTAAGGTAACAAACAACGGACTTTATTAATGTTTTCACAATTCTGTTTTCTCGGTTTTTCAGGTGCTCACACATGTGACAAGGTGCTTATAGTGACTGAGTGAAATATTAAAAAACTATATACAAAGTGTCACAAGCAAGGGTATTCCCCAAAAAAATATATACAGTAGGGAAGGGGAGTTTTCCTTGCAAGGGTCGACGGCGTTTCGATCTAACATGACTTTAGATCATCATCAGGACGTGAGCTTTCTTTGCACGATATGATGGATGTATAATCTGACTCGGCGGTCAAGTTGTTGGTACTGTGGAGTCTATGGTCCAATTAATTTTTATTTTGCCAAGAAATATTAATTATTCATACTTCTAGGATAGTTCTAGCTCAAAAAGTTCTTCACAATCAATATTGGTCCAATTACTCGTTATTGCAGAGGTAGAATTATTCAATGGGAGCGGGTTTATTTATCCGGTATCATTTGGTGTCCCACGTTCCGGCGGGAATCGATCGCCGCGGTCCGTGGCTCGACTACCTCTGCTTTCACTGCTACGGCGTATGGGAGCGCTGCAGCAGTTACTTCCTGGTTGGGAAGTAACTGCTGCAGCAGTAGCAGTGAAAGCAGAGGTAGTCGAGCCACGGACCGCGGCGATCGATTCCCGCTGGAACGTGGGACACCAAATGATACCGGATAAATAAACCCGCTCCCATTGAATAATTCTACCTCTGCAATAACGAGTAATTGGACCAATATTGATTGTGAAGAACTTTTTGAGCTAGAACTATCCTAGAAGTATGAATAATTAATATTTCTTGGCAAAATAAAAATTAATTGGACCATAGACTCCACAGTACCAACAACTTGACCGCCGAGTCAGATTATACATCCATCATATCGTGCAAAGAAAGCTCACGTCCTGATGATGATCTAAAGTCATGTTAGATCGAAACGCCGTCGACCCTTGCAAGGAAAACTCCCCTTCCCTACTGTATATATTTTTTTGGGGAATACCCTTGCTTGTGACACTTTGTATATAGTTTTTTAATATTTCACTCAGTCACTATAAGCACCTTGTCACATGTGTGAGCACCTGAAAAACCGAGAAAACAGAATTGTGAAAACATTAATAAAGTCCGTTGTTTGTTACCTTACAAAACTGTCTCCCAAGTTTAACTTATCTACCAGAAATAATTTTTCTTACCAGGACCTTCTTAGGCCATTCAGAAATAATTTTTCTAACTAGGACCTTATTAGGCCACCCATGACCATTGTTCCTCTTAACAATAACTAAACCCATTATTGGACCTGCTTCAAGTATCTGTTGATAAACGATCAAGTACAAGTGACGTATCTTATACGAATTCAATACGACTCCAACTGACGGTTTCAGAGCAAAAAATATGTCACCTACTATATCCGAAAAACTTGCTCTTTTACTTCTTGTTAGTCCCTTCTTATTTCATCCATTTCATTGTTCTCAGTGATGTGGTATACCTTTGGGAATACAATGGCAATATAACAACTGCCATACCATCGTACAGGCAACCTATAATAGGCATTTTTACCACACACGTAATAAATCCCTGGGAATATAGGATCAGTTCCCCCTTTTAGTCCCCACCCCCCCATAATTAGGAAAGTATGTTCACATTCATGTCACTAGTACCAATGAAGATACTGTTATACTCTGTTTTTAGTCTATGTAGACAGGATGTCCGCACTTTGGACAAATCTAGGGACATTGCAGCATGAGTCTCGCCTTTCTTATAGTCCCCCTCTAAAGTAGCCCATGGAGGTACATGTGACTTCTGCTCTACAGCCTGCTTTGGAAATCCTGTCTTCTTTCCTCCACTAAATTTAGAAAATCCTTTTCTTCATCACGCAAAAGACATGTTAGATTATTTCTATGAGCATTTATTATATCTATGGGATTCGTTGTTAGGAAAAATTCACCCATGTAATCGCCATCTTTACTACTAAGCACTGGGTTCAAGTTTCCTATAATAGTGATCTCTGAAAACACTAGATCCATATAATAATAATAATATTGTAACTTGCCAGTGTCATAAAACAAACTAGACACAACACTACAAGACACACCATAAGTTAATGGAAGATGGTGGCATGTTACACCTTCTGAGACAGAAGTAGGTAGTTTCACGCAAAAATAACAATCACTCACATCCATTGTATCTGCATATTGATAAAGGAGTTTAGTAAATACATTTAATGACAAATCACTATTTAATTTGTCATGATAACACATGCTCTTATCCATTTGTTCTAAATATGTAGTAGTAGTTCTCTTAGTAACCACATTCATCTATCACTAATATTTGTGTTATTCAGATTATTAGTCACCATTAGGACAATTATTACAACGTTAACAATAACCACATCAACATTAGTATTGTAATACTACACACACAACATTTAACACATTTCCGTCTTAAGCTAGATTTCAGATGTTCAGTCACTTTTACTTCTGCCATTTTAGTATCTAAAATGTTTTTCTAAATTTATTATCTTTCTAAAAATAATTTTGTAAAAAATAAAATCTGTGTGTGATCCCTCACTTCAGAAGCTTTCAGCTTTAGTTAGCCCCTTTCCTTTGGATCTTTTCCTTCTTCCTGTTTGATAATTTTTCTCAATAAATCCACCTTTTCTGCGAAAGTCTTTTCTTTAAGGTGGTCTCAATTCCCTTTCATCAGATCCTTCAACAGTGTTACTTTCTTGTTCTCCATTTAAATCAAGATTTTCAAAATCTTTAAGGATGATGTACGTCCACTCTGGAGCTTTATATTTTCTACTTGGTACCCTTCCTCTTTTCGACAGCCTAAATTATCTTCTTCTTGATTGTTCTTGCTCATCCTGATTTGGCAACTCCTTTACTTGTTCTAATTCTTGCCCTGTTTTTCTTTACAGAATGTATCTCAGTCTTTTCACTCCACTCGGCCAGTGATCTCCCTTTCTAACCCTTTTTGTCTGTACTGCCTTTACACCTTCTTCACCTATTTCATGTGTCCTTTTATTTTCTCTTTCTTTTTGTTGGGCCAATTCTGTTTTCTCTGCTTTTTCTTCTTCTGTTGTTTGTTTCTGCTCTGGACTGTCTAGTGTTTCTTTTTCTTCTTTTGACTGGAATTGATCTGAATTTTCTGCAATAGATTATTTTTCTTCTTCGGCCTGTTGACGGAAGCAAGATGGCGGACTGAAGCCGCCACAGTGAGGACGCTTCTGCAGGATCTCCCGACCTCCGTGGAGTGATGTACTGAATCGGGCCGTTTCAGGCTGAACTGGTTTGAGCGCATGAAGCAGAGACACGCTATGTTAAGCGTTTGGTCACAAAAGCCCCTTCTCTGCGGAGACCTGGGAAAAACAAGCACTTGTGTGATTACAAGACTTGCATTGAGCGCGGGTACTATCACGCGGGATCTCAACGGGGGACTCTAACCGACTCATAGCGAGCACGGCAGTCATTGACTTGATTGAAACGAGTAACTGAAAATGAGTAATCGGATGCTTTAAGGCCTTACTCACATGTATTCTCTGGTTTTCATCGGAGTGGGCGAGTAAAGCAGGCTCCGTGGAACTGGCAGCGTTGCACTGTGACTCTCTGAGGCAGCGGCGGTGGCGGCGGCAGCAAGAGGTGGTTGCGGAGGCGGAGTATGACAGTGCGAGGTGTGTAAGCAGCCAACCGGCAACAGCAGCTACGCGAAACGGGACCTCTAGGGAGCGGAGTGGAGCAGTGTTCTGCTTGCCGGCAACTGAGTGATTCCCTGCTCTCCTAGGTGAGAGACAAAAGCAGACGAAGCAGACTGAATAGCGGCAGCAAAAGGTCAGACGAAAGCCCCGCTGTGGCGAGGACCAGGAGCAAGAAGAGGCTGGAAATCAGCGCAATAATGGCCCCCAAAAACGCTTCCAAAAACCCCCCTCGGCAGAATAAATCCCAGAAGGAGACCACCAAAGGATAAGAGACTTTGGAGCCAGCAGCAGCTAAAGAGGTAACAACATTACCAGCAACAGCAACAGCAATAGTAGCAGCGACTGCTAAATCTGGTACTTCACTCTCTCTCGCCACACCAGGCAAACAAGGCGGTAAGCAAATGATAATCCGACCACCAGTATTATTGATTCCTGGGGGGAATGAAATAGCAACAAGTGCTTGTAAAAATGCATCAGGAAAGAACGCTACTGCGAATAACAAGGGACTAGCTAGCCCTCAGGTCTCTCGTAATACTATGGGCCACTCTAGCGGTGGGGGTCATAACTCATGCGATAATTCACTTGTACCGATGGTTAATAATCACACAGATGCTGGCGCCCCTACTACTAATGGAGTCACTTTTGCAGCTCCCGCAGCTGTTACTACTAAGACAAGCCGGTCTGAGGAAAACTCTGGAGATACTACACAAAACGATGCAGAGACTTGCCAAGTTTCTGAGGAGGCGAGTAAGGCAGCATAGACCCTAGTCTTGGATATGGATATGGAGAAAGCTAAGCTGATCACTGAGGATGATGTTTCTAATCAACCAGGTTCACCAGCTGTGCTAAGTCAATGCTCCACTAACATTGATATAGATATCGAGACAGAGAACCAGACAAATGTAATTGCAATAAGTGCATCGGATGGAACTTTAATTGGGAAAGGAGAGGACTCAGCTAAAAATGACCTCTCACCGGTGGATTCTAACGAGGATGACTATGAGGACCTGGTTATCGAGGATGGCCCCGAGGATGATGAGACTGAAGACGACTCTACAATAATGATGAATGGCAAAAACATGGGCTTACTTAAAAGGAGAGGGAAAGCGAAGACCAAGGCCAAGAAGGGCAGAAGTCTGAACTTTAACACTTTGTCATCAACATTAACATCTGCCAATGCTAGTGCCCGGGAGAAACTTTTAAAAGATCAGAGTCCACTACGTAAGTGGATACAGGCTAAAGGAGGTGTAAAAACTATAGCTATGCGTCTCTCTGGCAATAGCCCTACAGAGGGTATGAATAACCCTAAGATTTCTGCTAATAGCAAGACACCTACAGATCCTTTGCAGGCAGCTGCACCAAAAGCAGTAGGTAACGCTCCCGGCCTTCCCAATATAGAAGGTGAGATTCCCGGCTCTTCATCCCTTCTTCAATCCGGTTGCATAGAGCCCAGCCAAGCATCTCATTTGGCATCATGCTCAATATCGATACCAATCTTACCTCAACAATCATGCCCAGTACCTGCTGTACCCGCAGCTTCCCCCGCGGGAACCTCCTTGGATTTAATTCTGAAGACACTTCTAGAACATCGCCAAGAGGTTCTACACAACTTCTCTCAACTAAGGGAAGACAACTGCAAAATGCAGAGCTGTCTGCAGGAGGTCACAGGCAAACTGCATAATGTTACGGAAGAGATAGTTGAAATTCAACAGAGGATTGTCACTGTAGAGGAAACTCTGGCTACCACTGTTATATCCTCAGATTACCAGGATAGAGATATTATGACACTTAAGAACACACTTAAGAACAAGGTTGAGGACCTGGAAAATCGCCAAAGGCGCCAGAACCTGCGCTTTTTTGGAATTCCCGAGGGGTCAGAAGGGGCCGACGCCCGAGCATACATGGTTATGCTCTTGCATAAAGCTTTCCCAGATTTATCCGATTGGGATTGGGATTCCCAAATACAAAGAGCTCACAGATTGCCAATGTTTGCTAAAAACAAGGATAGTAGATTCCCTAGACCCATTCTGATTTATTTGGGAAATTTCTTATTAAGACAGGCAATCTCTATTAAGGCTAGACCCAACTCCCCAGTGACTGTGGATAATGTTCCATTTTTTACGAAATCAGATCTTAGCAAGGCCACAATGGACAAGCGGTGGGAACTGTGCAAACTGATAGACCCTTTAAAATCTATGGGGGCAGTGGTCTATCTCCAGGAGCCCGCCAGGCTTAAAGTTATAAAAGCAGGCCACACCCGTATATTCAATGACTTCAAGGAGGCCGAACAATTCCTGGCCTCATTGGCAGCTGATCACTAACCACCAGAAATATTGTTTTTGATTGTTCACAGATAGCTGATTGGTTATTCCTTTTTTCTGTTTCTTATTTTCATTCATATTGTTCATGCGCTCTATTCCTTCCTAAGTATGATTTAACACGGAGGGAGAGGGTCCTTGGGGAGCTCCCACTGACTGGCTGCCCATCCAGCGGCAGCAGAAGATAGGGTTAGGCTTCCGGGTAGGTACAGGTTGGGGGGAGGGATTTAGGCCTAGGCCAGGGGGAGGTTGTGGGAGGGGTGAGGGGGGGCAACTGAAAAGGGTGGCACAAGCAGGCACGATGTGTGGTACAAATTTATAATCTTAGAATTGGTATATTTTTTTGCTGAAGCAGTTATTCAAAACATCTCTGAATTAAGACATGTGTCAAGTTAACTGCCTTGCATGGAATGTTTCAGGGCTCAATAATAGAAGCAAAAGACAGCTTGTGTTTGAAGAGTTAAGAATGTACAATCCTCATTTTGCATTATTAAATGAAACACATATACAATACCAAGATAGGAAAATGCTGGGGGCGTGGCTTGGCGGGCGAAGATGGCGGTCGCAGCCTTGTAAAGCTCCCGCCGGCCCGGACCTAATCCGATCATTTATCCTGGCCCCCGAGCCCACTGTTGATACCCAGTGGTTGGCATCGATCTGGCGAAGTCTCCTGTCTACTTTGGTGAGTCGATCCTGCATTTCTTCCCTTCCTGTGATCGGAGGGAGGCGACGGCGACGTGCGGCCTGGTGACCGGCCGGAGACCGGGGTCCTCGAGTTTCGCGACGCCTGGTGGCGGTTGCGATCTGGCGGGTGTAGGTGGCATCCGCTGCGCCGCCCTTGGCTCAACTTTACAGCTACGATCGCCTGGAGATCAGGACGGCGTCACTGGCTCCTACTCTACGAGTGGACGACTCTTCCCCTGTGTGACCAGAGAGGGGCGACGACACGGCGAGGCCCCGTGGCTGGCTGGAGACTGGGGTCATTGTGCTCCGAGGCGGCCGGCGACGGACTGGCGGACGGTGGTGGCATCCGCTACACCGCTCTTGGCTCGGCCTGCTGGCTGCGGCAACCCACGGATCACGGAGCCGCAGCTTATTTCTGGGCTTTGGACGGCCGCTCGTGGCGGCGAGTGTGGGCGAGGCCTGTCCCACCTGGGTGAAGCCGGGACCTCGATTTTCGCGACACCTGATCTGTGCCGCCCGGCCCGCCATCTTCTTTGCGACTTCATTGCTGCCGTTCCGTCCAAGTCTTGCGACAGTGCCCAACGGTCCCTGGGTGTTGTTTACCCTGCCCGGCGTGTGCCATGACCAGGGATAGAGGAGGTGGCCCGCCTAAACATGGCCCCATCGACAAATTCACCGGGCCGAGTGGCGGTTCTGGGGCAGCCGGTGGCAGCGGTAGCCCTGGACCGGACAATACAGCTATACTGGCGGCCATCACCCAGTCCCGGGACATGCTTGATGCCAAAATTGGGGCGGTCGGGGCGGATGTCACGCTCCTGCGCCAGGACCTCCGCAACGCGGTGGAGCGGATCACCGGGGCTGAGACCCGCATCACAGCGACCGAGGGTGACATTGGGGCCCTGAAGAAACGGTTGGCGGAGGTGGAGGGAGTTCAAAAGACACTGGCGGCCCGTGTGGAAGATGCCGAAGGGCGCGCACGGAGGAACAACCTCCGCTTCATTGGCTTTCCGGAGCGGTGCGAGAAGGACAACACGGAGAGGTTCCTGACCCAGTGGCTGGAGAGCTGGCTCCCCGAAGGGGCACTGTCTACGTGCTTCGTGATCGAGAGGGCCCACAGAGCCCTGACCCAGCGGCCGCCGGAGGGTGAGCGCCCGCGGCCTGTCATCGCCCGGCTGCTCAATTACCATGACCGGGATGTTATCCTGCGGGAGGCGAGGAACAAGGGCTCGCTCGCCTTCGAGAATCATACCATCATGATTTTCCCGGACTACACGAAGATGGTGCAGCAGCAGAGACAATCCTTCATAGACGCTAAGGCTAAGCTGAGAGGACTCAAGCTCCAATACTCTCTCCTGTATCCGGCCCGCCTACGGGTGGTGTATCAGTCCCGGACCCATTTCTTTGATTCACCGGAGGAGGTGTTCCGCTGGACCAACGAAGCGGTGCGACTCCGGCCGCACCCCCAGCCAGGACTGGACCCGGGCAGGTCCCAGGGATCGTCGCCGGAGCGGACGGATCGCCCGAACAAGAAGGGCCGCCATCGGAGGTCTCGCTCTAAGAAGAGGTCGGCCTCCGCCAGTGCATCGCAGTCGGGTGGTGCCAGGGACTCGGAGCACTCCGATGCGGGCAGCTGAACATTGCTGGGACTAGATTCTTTTTGCTGAACGTTGAGTTGCCCTACTTTGGCTGGTGAGACTGTTCCATTCTGTCTTTTGTATGCCGGTCGGTTCCCATGTGAGGACTCCAGTTGCTTTTCATGGGGACACTGTGGGGCTCGGGGGGTACTGTTTGTGGGCCTCAGACCCTCACGGATGTGAGCGTTGTTGGGGGGGGGTGGTGTGTGTGTGCTATGGTTGGGTTGTTGGGATCCATTGGTATGGCGGGCCCTGGGTCCTCTGTTTTGGACCCGGGTCTCTCCATGCCGCGACAGATACTTCAAAGTTTTCTGAGGTATTGGGGTGGTGGGTGTGGGGTGTGGGGGGTGGCTCTTGTGTTGCCAATGTTGGGGGAGTTCGGGGTCGGGGGGGTTGCTGAGTGCTTGGGCTGGGGGGGTGGGACCACACGTGTCTGGGGCTTTGATTTTTGTTGATTTGCGGGTTGCGCCAGGGTGAGACGGAGGGCCGGATTCTAGACTTTGGGATGATAATGGCTGATACTGTGACTATGTCTCCTCAAAAGACTCTGCGGGTTGTGACATGGAATGTGAGGGGCATCCTGGATAAAATCAAGCGTGGGGCTGTGCTGCGATGGGGGAAGAGGGAGATGGTGGATGTGCTTCTGCTCCAGGAGACTCACATGCTGGGGTCTAAGGCCCTTAGCCTCCAGAGGTTTGGATATCAACAGGTTTATCATGCGGGCTTCACGAGGGGGTCGCGGGGGGTGGCCATACTGGTACACCGTAGGGTGGCTTATGTTCATGAGAAACAATGGATTGATCCTCAGGGCCGGTATGTCTTTATCAAGGGCCTGCTGGGTTCCGAGCCGGTGGTTTTTGGTAGTGTGTATGCCCCTCCCCCCCTTCAGTGGGCCTTGTCTGAGAGGCTGTTCGCGCTGTGGGACGAGATACCGGAGGTTCTGACCATGGTGGGAGGCGATTGGAACGAGGTTATGGATGTGGGCCTAGATCGCCTGAGACGAGCTCCTGTTATGTCTGACCCCCCCCCGCGGCCGCTCCCACCAGATTGTGTGCGACTGTGAGTGGACTGGGCTGGATTGATGTTTGGCGGCATTTTCACCCTGCAGTGCGTGCATTCACGTATGTGTCGGCGGTGCATGGGTCCTTTTCGAGACTGGATTATTTGTTTGTGCTGGGTGCCTGCCTGAGTCGCGTCAGGGATGCCGTGATACTCCCCAGAGGCCTCTCGGACCACTCCCCTGTCCTAGCCACCGTGACCCTTCCCTCTAAACGACAACCTTTTCGCTGGCGTATGTCCTCCTGGCAGCTGCAGCGGCCGGAGTATGTGACCCATTTACGTGAGGCGATTGACCACTTCTGGCGCGAGAATTTGGTGGGGGACGTCGACGCACTGGTTGTGTGGGAGGCGCTGAAGCCTACGCTCCGGGGCGTTGATATAGCTTGGTGTGTGGCAGCTCGGCGTAAACATCGGGAGGCTATTGTGACCGCGGCGGCCCGCGTTGAGGACCTGGAGCAGCGTAGTCGACTCGGGGGTGAGGAGGGCGTCGTGAGGCAGCTCCTGCAGGCCCAACAGATGTATGCCTCAGTCCTGTACGAGGAGGCCCGACTGGCGTGGCTTGCCACGCGCAGCAGGGTGTACCAGTGGGGCGACAAATCCTGCACCATGTTGCATAGGCTGTGCCAGGCGACTTTCCAGCCCCTAGTGCTGCCTGGTCTCACGGCGGACGATGGCTCGGTCATGACCGACCCAGATTTGCTGGCGGCAAGCTTTGCCCGCTACTACGAGGCGCAATACGCTCCCCGTGATCCTTTGGTGGTAGATGAGATTGCCTCGTACCTGGATGACCTGCTACCGCAGGCAGTCCCCGATGAGACCAGAACCGCATTGGAGGCCCCACTTACATCTGAGGAACTCGGGGAGGCCCTAGGCCAATTGAACACTGGCAAGGCGCCCGGCCCGAGCGGTTATCCTAGTGAATTTTACAAAAAGTTCCATGTCCAGCTGGGACCCCACTTTCGCAGTGCCCTGGAGGCGGCACGGGCTCAGGGCGAGTTGCCACCGGACTGGCGTCATGCCGAGATAGTGGTATTCTTGAAGCCGGGCAGGGCGCCGGACCGACACGACTCTTACAGGCCGATCTCCCTCCTCAACATCGAGGCCAAGATCTTGGCGAAGGCCCTGGCGAACCGCCTTTTGCCTCACATTGCTGACCTGGTCCACCCTGACCAGGCCGGGTTTATGCCACACAGGGCCACTCGGCATAATATCCGACAGGCGCAGGCGGCGGTTGACGCCATGGGCACTAGAGACTAACAGGCGGCACTCCTTCTTGCGGACATGGACAGAGCCTTCGATTCAGTGAGTTGGGCGTATCTGTTCACCTTGTTAGCCCGCCTTAATCTGGGGCCTGTCTTCCTGTCATATATTCGTCTCCTCTACACTAATGTTACGGCCTCGGTCCGCGTGGCCGGCGCTGTCTCTGGGCGCTTCCGCATCGGGCGTGGTACTCGACAGGGTTGCCCGCTATCCCCATACCTTTTTGCCCTCGCCATGGAGCCCCTGGCGTCGCGGATACGTACGGATGCCCGACTACGTGGCTTTGTCTGGAACAACGATCTGGCGGATAGGATTGCATTGTATGCAGATGATGTTCTGCTATTCCTCACTGATCTACGGCGCTCGGGTCCCCGGGTTTTGGAGATCATGCGGGGGTTTGGCGCGGTTTCGGGGCTCCACCTTAATCTGAACAAATCGACCCTGTGGGTCTTGGGTGGCGGCGTGGTTGCTGACCCATGGGCCGCCGACTTGCGTGTGGCGACGGATGGCCTAAAATATCTGGGCGTCTTCCTCTCGGACTCGCGGGCTGTGGCCTGGGCACGTGGTGTCTTGCCGGTGTGGGAACGGGTCCAGACAGACGTTAAAACTTGGTCCAGAATGCCACTCACGATTTTTGGGAGGTCGGCCATCTTTAAGATGGTGGCGCTGCCGCGGCTGTTATACCAACTCCAAAACTTCCCACACCCCATTGGCATGGAGTGGTTCCGCCAGGTTAACTCGGTGCTGGGCCGCTTCCTGTGGGATGGTGGTGCGGCCAGGGTGGCCTTGAGGACGTGCTTTCTGTCCACATACTGTGGTGGCTTGGCCACCTCGGACCTCCTCTCCTATTACCAAGCGTCTCACTTACTTGTCCTCAATGAATGGTGGTATGGAGACAGGGGGGATCCGGCCTATGCCCTGGAACGACTGCTCATGGGAGATCGCACGCTTCACACTATTCTTTATTCGGCTCGCATACGCCGTGGATTGCCGTCGGTCACTAAAGTGGTCTTTACGGTGTGGCGGCGATCCCTGCGCCGCATGGGTTGGTGGGGCAAATTAACAGCTGAAACGCCGCTGTGGCACAATGGCCTGCTTCCGGAACTGGCGGCCTTGGCTGGGTTTGAGGGCTGGGAGGCTATTGGAGTTACACAACTGGGCCAGGTCATGTCCGGCGCCACCCTCAAGTCCTTCGAGGAGCTCCGAGCGGAATTCCAGATGCCCCAGTCCCAGTTCTTCCGCTACCTCCAACTGCGGCATGCCCTCGCCCCGAGCATTGCCGGCCTCGACTCCCTGCCAGAGTTCAGCCCGATTGAGGCAAAGGTATTTATGGGAGACTTGGGAGACAAGAAAGTCTCTAGGATTTATCAAACACTTGTTATCCACTGCTCCTCCACTCTCCACTCCCTTCGGGAGGCGTGGGAGATGGACGTGGGTGCCCTTGATGAGGACGATTGGAGGGAGGCGCTGGAATCCCCGCGCGGCACCGCCGTTGCGGTTCGGCTCCGCCTGATCCAATTCAAATATTTGCACCGTGCTTATTATACGCGTGAGCGTCTGTGGAAGGCTGGATTGATTGCGTCACCGGAATGCCTGCGCTGTGGGGAAGTGCCTGGCTCACTGATGCATATGGTGTGGTCGTGTGGTCGCCTGACTGGGTTTTGGAGGGGCGTGTGGAGTTGCCTGGCTGAGGTCCTGGGCTGGGATCTTCCTCGTACACACCGGCTGGGCCTGCTGCATATTATGGAAGGGGTAGGGGGCAACGCATATAAGCGTCACCTGTTGCTCCTGGGGCTGGTTGTGGCCAAACGCGACCTGGCTCGGGCATGGAAATCAGTAAGGGCCCCCCCCCTGTCTGCATGGAAGGCTGGGCTTGATTATTTTATGGGCCTGGAAAAGCCGGTCTTCGAGGCGCGGGGCTGCCCGCGCAAACATTTCAAGATTTGGAAGCGGTGGGCCGACTACCGGGGCCTGTCCTTGGACCCCCCGGCAGGAGGAGGACATTTGAGCACAGTGACATTTTTGGCCTGATGCGGCAAAGCCCTGGTCGCGTTCTACCTGCTTATTCTTTGTGCATTTTCTTTTTATTGCTGCTCTTTTGTACACGTGTGGTGGGGGGGTTGTTGGGTACGGGGGGGGTGTAGTTGGGGGTTAGAGTAGGCTGCTGGGGCATTTCTAAAACTGAGCTACTTTGGTACTTGCTTCGTCCTTTACTGTCTATGTCATCGTTCATTGATACTGTTGTGGTGATCTTGGTGTGTGGAGATACCACATTCTTGATACTTTTATGCTCAATAAACTTGGTTTTGAAAAAAAAGATAGGAAAATGCTGGAGCAAGGGGCGTATGAGCTTGTAAACTGTACACCTCTGAATGCGTCTATCCGTGACGTGGCTATACTTAAGAAAAAATTCTTCAAGGCTGAGATCAATAGGGTAGCATCTGATAAAGCCGGAAGATGGATAATCGCTCAAATCACGCTATCTAGTCTCAAATATACCTTATGTGCAGTATACGGATCTAATTACGACGATGCAGCAGTTTTTGACCGTCTAAATATTGAACTATTAAGGTGGGAGGGAGAGATGCTACTTATGGGGGATTTTAACTGTGTCATAAATTACGCAAAAGATACAACTAAGAGCACTCCCTCACATCGAATGTGCAAGACCAGGGCATCTATTTTAGAGCTAGCCCGTATACATAAATTGAAAGATGTTTGGAGACATTTATATCCTACCTTGGCCGGATACACTTACCACTCTATACCCCATAAAATGTACTCACGCATAGATATGGCTTGGGCAACGAGTCATATTTTGGAGAGCTGCAAAATGGAGATTTGCCCAAAGGTAACATCGGACCATAATCCCCTAGTGGTAACCTTTAAGATTATATCTAAAAAGAAGGAACCTAGATTATTTTCTTTCCCCAGACATCTGATATCCGATATTTCGTTTATTCCTCTCCTGAAAGCACATATAAAAGATTTTTTAGAGTTCAATATCGACACGGCTAAAATCACTTCAGTATGGGACTGTTGCAAGGCCAGTATCAGAGGTTTTGCCCAGCAGTTTATTATACAGCAGAATGCCAACCGGAAAGAAGAGATTGGTCGTATAACATCAGGGATAAGGGGGCTAGAAGAACACTTGGCTGAGATTGCTAGAAAAGAAGGTGCAGGTGCTTCTCACAACTTAAATAAAGATAGATTGGAATTTAAACTAACCACCCTACGCTGTGAAACTAAGAAATTCTTAAGAGACAAAGTCACTGCTAAACTACACAAATATAAGACTTTACAATATGAGAGTGGCGACAGAATAGGAAAAATTCTTGCTTATAAAATAGCTGACGACAGAGCCACCTCACTAATAAAGAGCATAAAAGGGGCAGACGGTACTATTCAATTCAATTCAAATTGCTTTATTCGATTTTTTTTTGTTTAAAACCATAAAAGCATACAGTTTAAAAATACAATCATAATTTAAAAACAACATACATTTTTAAAAAGGAACATATTATCTATAGGTTAAACGGAAATTGCTACCCCTGTGAATGTAATTATCTAAATAGAATACATGGTATACACCAGCCTAATATTGACGGTTCTTGTGTGACTTGAAAGGGTTGAATAGATCAAAATTGCTATGCTTAAAACTGCTTTGCGAGAAAACAAATCGAATGGAGGGAGGGATACTACTCTCATCGTTAGGTGAGCAAAATCTATGACCCATCTCAGTGTTAATACCAACGGTTTGTTTCCGGAAGGGGGTATATGATTCACTCGGATAAAAATCGTGTAAGTCCCAAGTTGTTATGGGGCCATCACCTTCTTGGGGCTGCCAAGACTGGAGATAGGGAACTACATGTCTGCTTCTAAATCTAATTAGGACCAAGTCGCCGCAAATGTCTTTTCGAAGGGGACCCAACCAACCCACTCTCCTCGCACTGACTATCCTGCCATCCAGGTTATGGGGTAAGGGTCTATTTTTTGATAGCCAAAAAGTGACTTTGTTTAGCAGGTCGGAGGTTCTCTCAGGTGTTCCATGTTTCAGTGGAGGGACCCCCGAGAGGATGGACACAAATGGAGCGGCCTCTGGGGGGAGATTAATTTGAGGAGTCTTAATACATTTTGATCTGGGCTTGGTATTACAATCTACGACAGGTATGGGTGCTGCCTTGGGGACAGATGGGCGCGCAGTAGACGGAAATGTTGATTGTGTTGGGGGAGCTATGTTTTGCATAGTTTGTTTGGACAAATTGGGAAGACCAGCATGAGGCGAACAATTAGATGTTACATTGTGGGGGCATTGGGCCAGGTTGAGTTTAATAGTTTCCTCGATCCCCGTCAATCTATCCCCCAGGATATTAATTTTTTCAATCAGGGGGTGGATAATAGTTTTGATCAGTTGTTCGATCATGGTCAGTAAAGCCAATTGGGAAGAGGATGCTGAATCATCTAGTTTTTTACCCGTCTCTGGAGTTAACAGAGCAGTGATTACAGGCAGGTTTATAGCTGGGGACGCATTCTGTAATTTTGATGTTTAGGTTTTGGCCCCACTATCTCCGCCCCCTTCGTGTTTCCTTTTAGCAGATGTGACCATAACGGGAGTTGTACAGAGGGCATTAGCTTTTGTGGGTATAGGTAGAGGCCCCTGTAAACTAACGCTGCAGGCTAGCGGACTAGTGTTTGTTACCAGATGGGGTGATGTAACAAAGGTGTACCTAATATTGCACATAGTGTTTAATTTGTCTAGCCATGAGGGATTAGACGCTGTATTAGATGTTTTGGAAGGGGGTTCCATACTAGTAAGGGTATATTTAGGCTAAGCTATAACAACTGTACTGTATGTTCGTTGGTGCCGAATTGTCAATGGCGTGCCCCTCTTATGTCTTAAGGGATAGGTTCAAGCAGAAGGATATATTTTGAAACCACTCCCTTAGAGGTCTAGATAATGGTTTCTAGGCAGATGGAATTGTCAATCAGTGGTTTTTACCTCCTCCTGGAAGACCAAGGGGGGTGGCCCGTCCCGGCCTCCTCTGGCCTCTGAGGGCCACAGAGGGCCCGCCCTTTGCCCGGGCTTAGCCCGGCGACGCTCCCGCGCGCGTCCCGCGAGGCGGGAGATAGGACGCCCTTTTTTAGCGCCTCCGGGCGCGTTTAGGGGGCGTGTCCCTGATGAGGGCGTCTGGAAGTTGATGTTCTCTGGGCTAGGTTCCCCCCGCTCTGCGGCTGCGCCAGGTGGTTTGCGGCGCTTGCGGCGGGGGGGAATGGCAGCTGGGCTGTGTGGCAGCAAACTGGGTTCCCCACAAGGGAAAACGAGAGAAAGATGAGTCCCAGGGCGTCTGGCGTCTAAGAGGTAAGCTCCGACCTCTTTGGTTGTTCCCCACTCGTCTGCTGGTAGGACGCCCTTTTCTAGCGCCTCCGGGCGCGTTTAGGGGGCGTTTCCCTGATGAGGGCGTCTGGAAGTTGATGTTCTCTGGGCTAGGTTCCCCCCGCTCTGCGGCTGCGCCAGGTGGTTTGCGGCGCTTGTGGCGGGGGGGGAATGGCAGCTAGGCTGTGTGGCAGCAAACTGGGTTCCCCGCAAGGGAAAACGAGAGAAAGATGAGTCCCAGTGCGTCTGGCGTCTAAGAGGTAAGCTCCGACCTCTTTGGTTGTTCCCCCGGTACTAATTATACTCACCCTGATCAGATACTGCAACAATTTGCTGATTATTACACTAAGCTGTACACCCCTGAGAGCGTACCCCCAATGGAGCTTGTGGAAAACTATATTAGAAATAACTGGCGGGCCGAGAATGATACCGGAGGTATGGAAGAACTAGAAAAAGACTTCACTAAGGAAGAACTAAAATTAGCAATTTTTTCTCTTCCATCTGGGAAGGCTGCAGGAGAGGACACTTTGCCTATTGAAATTTATAAAATTTGTTGCGATGAACTTATCTCTGTACTTTGCTCGGTCATTAATCAGATTATCACAATGGATGGGGCCCGACCTCCTGGAATACTGCTAAAATTATCTTCTTCTTAATGAAGAATAAAACAGTGCGGGTCCTACCGCCCAATTTCTCTGATCAATGCTGACGCTAAGGTATTTGCTAAATTAATAGTCATAAGACTCTCCCCCTTTATGACTAGATTGGTCAGTGAACATCAGCATGGTTTTGTAGTAGGCAGGGATACCACTCAGCATGTAAACACGGCTATCACAGTGTTCGATATGGCTGCTACTAATCCCTCCCCACTCGGTATGATATTACTTGACGCTGAAAAAGCCTTTGACCGAGTGGGGTGGGATTATCTATGGGCAATTCTGAAAGCAATGGGGTTCATAATCAAATTTTTAACGTAGATCCAAGCACTTTATTACCTCCCTAACGCTTTAATAGGTTATGACTGCTTACTCTCTACTAAATTCCCAATAAGAAGAGGGGCCCGGCAGGGATGCCCATTATCACCTCTATTATTTGCTCTCGCCATGGAACCCTTCATTAATGCCATACAATCCCAGGCGATGATAAAACCATTTACATCTGGGGCAAACTCGCTTAAAATTACAGCTTACGCAGACGATTTGGCAGTTTATACAAGTGATGTGATTGAATCTATGGCAGGAATCGTCAAAGAGGCAGAATCTTTTGGAGAAGTTTCGGGATATAAGTTAAACTTGGGAAAGACTCAAATTATAGTTAATTACAAACCACTGATGCAAGTAACGGGAATATGCCATGCTGCTACCTATTTAGGCATCAAGATAACATCTAATATTAGGGATATAATGTCTTTGAATTATGATGCTTTATTAAAAGATACACAGGCTCTCCTTAAAAAATGGCCTAAAGTGCCTTTAAACCTTATTGGGAGAATCAATCTTATTAAAATGAACATCTCGCCAAGATTCTTGTACTTATTTAGATGCATTCCTCTGAAGATAAATAAAATATTTTTTAGGAAACTTGATGGCATACTGGGCAGCTTTATATGGGGTTTTAAAAAGAACCGCAGAGCACTCTCTTCTTTGAAACTGCCATTTATAAAAGGAGGGCTAAACTTCCCAGACTTCAGAATGTACTACTTTGCCTCATTTTGGGGCGGCTACAGAGCTTCTTTAACTCCAGTAGCCCATATTTTTTCCATCGATTCATGCTAGGATCAGATTGCTTTCAGCTTTTGCTAGAAATAATGACCCGAATTACTTTAAAAGAGTGAGGTTTAAGACTGCGAAAGATATAATCAGTATATGGAGGATATTAATGATCCAGAATAAAGTATCATTTTACCATTCTCTTTTAAGTCTTTGGAACAATCCGGGCTTACCGAGTATCTTTAATGATTTAGGATGTAAGATATGGGCAAAACAAGGCATAATGAAATTGGGGGACTTATACGGCTCATCAGGCTTTTTGGAGTTTGATACACTAAGGTTATTATACAAGTTACCAGAACACAGTTATTTTAAGTATATACAAATACGCGATTTCCTTATAGGGAAACAAAAACTTAAAGAGATTGTGGACTCAGATTTTTGGCAATGTATGTATAAAGGAGTGGGGGATAAGAAAGCCACCATCAGCGAAGGATACAGATGCATTACTGAAAACAAATCAGATGAATGCCCCAAAATAGCACAGAAATGGGCTTTACGGTTTCCTACCGGTATTACTTCGAATGAAATCTCCTCCTTCTTATACAAAATTGACACGTTAGTCCACTCCTCAAGCTTAAAACTACAAGCATACAAAACAATATGCCAACTTTATCATACCCCCTTACAAATAAGTAAATGGGCCTCTAATAATGCTCTTAGTGATCGCACTACGTGCCCAAAGTGCTACCTCCAAGCTGCTGACTTAGAACATATGTTGGTCCTCTGTCCAGTTCTTGCTCCGTTTTGGGACAGCTTAGAAAGAATTCTGAGATTGAAACAAATAATTGATGCACCATTAACATCTGAAATGATCCTCTTAGGTCTTCAGCCTACTCCATCTCCATTTCAAAATTTTATTTTTATTCTCTTAGCATGCGCAAGGCTGATTTTAGCTAGAGCTTGGATTGCGGATCACTCGCCTCATGTAAATGAATGGTGGTGCTTGGTCAAAGAGATACATCATATGGAGTTATCTTTAGCTAGGAAAAGAGGTGTTAAAGCAATGACTAAAATAGAGAGAATCTGGGGATGCATGTTTCCTACTTGTGAACTGAACTAATGTGATTTGAAGCCCTGTTTAATCTTAATTTTGATTTTACTTTTTATTTGTGCCAATTTCTCTCATTTATCTTATTTTCTGCTTCTTGTAATATCAGCGCAGATGCTGGATATATTGTAAAATGAAATACTGTTTTTTGTTTGTGTTAAAATTTGCTTATGACACCCATAAAATAAAAAATGTTTAAAAAAAAAAAGATTATTTTTCTTCTTCTGACTGAGCTTGATCTGGATTTTCGGTAGTTGATTTTTCTATTGTTTGCTCACTTTGTTCTGGTGTTTCAAGTTCTGACACATTCTCAGTCTCTACAGCAGTTTCTTCAGTCCCAGTAACTGGTGCCCACTCTACTTGACTTGTACTTGATTGTTCATCATCAATGCGCTTCAGAATCTGGTTTTCTGATTTCTTCGACTTCACAACTTTCAGCTTTTGGTTCTTTTCTTTGTTCTACCAGTTGTTGCTTTGTCATTCAGGTGGACTTGGGACTTGCTGGGAATGACTGGCATGGATCCAATTTGGCAAGCCAGCACACTTTACTGTTGTTGCCGTGACCAATATGATTTGATGTGGTCCTTTCCACCTGGGTTCCAAATACAATTTTCTTGTGTGCTTCTTCACCACAACCCAATCTCCAGGACACAATTCATGAGCTTGGTGCAGCTAGTCCTTTACAATAGTCCAACACTAGATCATCAGTTATATTCATCAATTTGTTTCCAGGTACAAATGCTTGTCTCATTGCTCTTCCCATTAGGATTTAATGTGGACTTAATCCTGTTCTTCGGTCAGGAATGCTTCTAAGGCTCATCAATACAAGGGGCAAAGCATCAGGCCATCTCAATGAAGTGGATGCACCCACTTTCCATAATCTGGATTTTATTGTGCCTTTGAGCTGCTCGACCACTCCAGAAGCTTCTGGTCAATAGGCACAATGTAATTTCTGCTCAATTTTGAAAGCTGTACAAATCAATTTGATTATCTCATTATTAAAATGAGCTCCTCTATCTGATTCCAAAGTGACTGGAAACCCAAATAGTGGAATGATCTCTCTCGACAGTAGTTTTGCAACTGTGAGGCTGTCATTCCTTCTCGTGGGAAAGTGTTCTCCTCATCGAGAAAACAGACACACAATAGCAAGGACATACTTCAATCCATTGCATGAGGGCAACTCAATGAAGTCTAGTCGCAATCTTGTGAATGGTCCTTCTGCTTTTCCAATTTTTCCCCAACTGACCACTGTCTTCCTCCCTGGGTTTTGCAGTTGGTAGGTTAAACATCTTTAGCAGAGACTCTCTGAAACTATCCTAAACTTCGGACTATACCATGTTTGCCTGAAATGTCTAATCATGGCAACCCTCCCAATGTGTGTGGTACCATGATATACCCTAACTATTTGCGACAACAAACTATCTGGCATTATTGGTTTACCATCTGGACAAACCCACACTTCATCGTCCGCTCTTTGTATACAACCTGATTTGATCCAGTGTTCATTCTCTTTTGTATTTGCCTCATCCTGTAACTGTCTAACTTCGTCCCATGTTTCAAAAGCAGAAAAAAATGAGTTGGCAATTGGTAACTTCTTTTTCATCACTCTGTTCAAAGACATTGTATTTCGAGCACAGAATTGTGCAACTTGGTCAGCGTACTGATTACCCAATGTCACATAATAATTTCTTGATTTATGTGTGGCACATTTAACCACTTCAATTTCTTTTGGCAATTACCAGACTTCCTATAACTCTTTCACATCTTTGCCATTTCTAATGGAAGATCCTGAAGAAGTCAGAAATCCCATTTGTATCCACAATTGGCCAAAGTCACGCACAACCCCAAAACCATATTGACCATCCGTAAATATGGATACTCTCAATTTCCTCCTAATTTTACATGCTTTGGTTAATGCGAACAATTTGGATTGTGTGCAGACTTGACTCCTCTTAGCCAGGAAGCTTCTATGATACCTAACCTGACACAGCCCATACTGCATAACCAGACATCAATTCTCCACTCTCTCTTCTCAAACATGACCCATCAACAAACAGTACAAAGTCTGACTCTTCCAGAGGAACATCAAGGAGGTCAGGTCTGGGATTTTTACGCATTTCTGTCACATCCAAACAATCATGGTCAACTTCCTCCTTCACTTCTTCACAATAGGAATTGGGCAACAAGGTTGCTGGATTCATCATGGTGCATCTTGTCACACTTACATTTTCAGCACCCAATATTACTCTTTCATACTTAGTCAGCCGACTAGGGATCAAATGCTGAGTGTGAGTCCTTGTTCAAAGGATCTCGACCGAATGTGGCACATACACTTTGACAGGATGTTCCATCACAATTGATTCACTCTGTTCCAGACTCACACAAGTATCAGCTATTGCTTTTAAGCAGCCAGGTATTGCCGCAGGCACTGGATCCAGAGTAGCAGAGAAGTATGCTACTGGACTTCAGGACAATTCGTGTCTTTGTGTTAACACTGAAAGTGCACAACTGTCTCTTTCACAGCAGAACAAAGCAAACTCTTTATTATCATGTGGCATTCCCAATGCCGGCACTTGACACAAACAACTTTTCAGTTTTACAAATGCTTCCTTACTTTCATCATCCCATTCAATCGGACCCATCACATCTTTTCGTGTCAACCTTATCAAAGGCTTTGCAAGCAGCGAAAATCCACTGATACATTGATGACAGTATCCAACCAGCCCCAAAAACATTGCCACGTCTTTATTTGTTTTAGGCAAACTCATTTGTCGAATCACTTTTATTCTTTCCGTTGTCACCTTTCTGACTCATCTCTCTATCTTGTGTCCTCAATATTGAACTTCTTGTTTGCAAAACTGTAATTTTTCTGGGAACACCTTGTATCTTCCTTCTGCCAAATGTTTCAGTAAAGCTATTGTATTTGTGACACAGGCTTCTCTTGTCTTTGATGGAATAACCAAAGTCTCCAAACATTTTTTCAGAATCTGATTAAAAATCGAAGGACTCTCTGTGTACCCTTGAGGAACTCGGCCCCATGCCAAAACACAGTCTCCGAACCGGAAAGCAAAAAGATATTGGCTATCCGGGTGCAATGGAATAAAAAAGAATGCTTGGCACAAATCAATCACATTGTTCCAATGTGCATCCCACGGTATCCGATAGAGAATTACTGCGGGGTTTGGTACTACCGGACAACAGAGTACTACTTTTTAATAAATTTCCTCAAATCTTGCACTATTCTATATTTTCCACTCGGGTTTTTAAGTCCCATGATTTGCGAATTACAAGGACTGCTGTGAGAAATTGGCCTGATATATGATGTTTCCAATTCTGGAACCACCTTGTATCAGTCCAAACAATCCCTTATGGTGTCTGGTTGTAAGTCAACCTTTTAGACAAGCTATCCTAATGGTAGCATGGACTAAGCATCCTTAAAGGCTTAACTCAAGAGGTCGTGTTAAGCGAGCTGTTTTACCAATCACAATCCTGTAATATCAAATGAAAGGACACCACACAAATATATATTATAATAATATATGTCTTCATTACTAGAATAATCCTCTGTACTGTTTATGAGTGCAGAGGCACAAGCGTTTAAACAAAAGCACAGTTAAACATATGAAAGTTGCACAATTATGGATGAGGCCCAGGGGCCACGCAACCATATATTAAAAAAGTGGTATAAGAGATACCAATCGAACAGTGGTTAGGCCTAGGGCCTAGGGAATCGCTGGGAGCAGTCGGGACTAGCAATGCTGAAGTCGGGAAAAGCCAGCGGGATTCGGGTGCAGCGCTTAAAGCACACACATGCACCAATGTAAAGAAATAGGTGCGTAAAAGTTATAAAGTTATAGTTAAAGGAGACTTCCGCTTAACCTAGCAAGATGAAACTTTAGACACATACACTAAAGGTGTGTACCAGTCTAGGAACACCGGCGTTGCTGAGTTACCTCACCCACAGGAAGCGGGTGCACAGGTGCGAAGTAGTGTTGGGTTTTGTCACGCTGGTTGATGGTGCTTGGAGCTGAAGATGCTGCAGGTGTTGAGACGAGAAGTGTCCGGTGTGATCCAAGGGTGGATCGAACTTAAAGATGATCTGAAAGCAGAGGGGACAGAGTCTGGGTCACTCAGCAGTGACCAGGGTGGGACCAGGACGGAACCAGGCAATGTCGGGCGCTTTCAGGTCGCTGTCAGGAAGCTTCTCTCCACTGCGACATGGACTCTGGGGCACGGAGGATGTCCAGGAGTAGATCACAAGCTGTCCCACAAAGACTCTCGCTATCCGCGGTGTCGGCTTCCAGATTGGAGCAAACAACCCTTGGCAAGCGCAATCCACGCAGGACTCGAAGATGGCTTAATACTCGGACCAAGAGGGTCAGAGCGGGTGCTCCTTTTCAGAGGAGCGAGTGCAAGTCTGGAGCAACCAGATTCACAAGTTAGATTTCAAGGTTCGTCGTCACAGGGGCCACAAGCCAACGGGCAAGTGACCAGGCCAACGCGTTGAACCAAAATATGCAGAAGGGCCCCACGCAGCACTCGGTGAGTGTGGAGGGGAGAGTTTCGGTGCAAGAGATGCTCAGGGCTGGGGCTTCTCAAACCCCAATGCACAGCTTCGAAGGTTACTCGTGGGCTGCACGGTCAGCATCTCATGGTCTTTCCAAGATGGCGGGCCCCACGCTTCCGGTCGCCTCCATGGGTCTCAGCTCTGCAGGGACTGTGGATCCGGCTGTTAGAAGGCAGGCACGCTTGGTTTTGTTGAACTCTGTCGCTCGAGTTCTGGCGGGAACTGCAACAAAGCAAACGTCGAGGTGCTGGATGGTGCCTGTTTGCACAGGGTGGTCACTCCTTGACCACAAGGGAGATTATTCAGTCTCTACGTCGAGTAGGATGTCGAATGGTCCAGACTTTTGTTTCATAAGTTTCAGTCAGGATAATCTGAGTGCGTTGGCACTGCTCCCATTCTTATACCAATCTAGGGGGCTGGATTACCTGCTAGGTTCCTCCTATGGGTGGGACCTAGGAAAGGGGTTGTTACACCCCTTTCCCTTTGTCCAGGGTCGCTGTGGGACTGGGACTGGTGTGCCCCAGAACCGGTTTGACCGGATTATGCAAGGGGAAGCCTTGTGCTCCCCAGGCACTGTTTGGTTTCTTTCAAACCTCCCTGCTACAATCCACTATCTCCTGTCTGGGATGGTGTGACACCTCCCCGCGACAAGGAAGCCTTTGTCCAGGCCTCCTCGGCTGAGTTTCGGTCAGCAGCAGAAGGTCAGACTTGTGTCTGTGGGAGAAGCGTCCATTTTGTGATGCTGAGGCTCTTTTAAAATCAACCGCGTTTCAGTAAAGTAACATGTCTTCTCCCTCTAGAGGGGTGGAATGCTATCCCCGTCGACAGGACTGTCGAGGGGATAGTATTCCAAATCGTATGACACCTTACACAACATGTTTTGATAAAGCCAAACCAAAATTAACATATAACCGAGATGGATTATAATGCACTTAATAGTATATGGTATGGCATTATCCCGGAACAGCTTAGGGAGTTGTTCCCGACAGCTGCAGACAGGCTCAGCTTATGCTCGAGCACCATCTCACGTTAAACCACGCACTCTGCCTCCAGGATTGATAAGGCCTTCCATAGGAGTGACTCACGGGTTTATATGTGTCCAGATATAGGTTTAGATATAGGTATACTATATCTAAGCAAGAGGTGATTACACCAACTTGCCCCAGCTGAGTGATCAGCCAGTTGTGTCAATTTAAGAACCAGCCAGGGGTGGCAAAAGCTATGCTACAGCCCCTGGTAGGCCTTGGTGGCACCTATGCCCTGAGCTCCTATAGTGCATGGTACAAGGGCTGACAAGGAGTCCAGTTCCAATTGGGTTATGTACCTATAGTACATGTATGTGAATTTAGAGAGAGAACAGCAGGCGGTGGGTCTGATTAGCAGGCCCACAGCCACATTAAGTCAACAACCAGTGTGACAAAAAGCAAAAATGGGGGTGACCATAGGATAGCAGACCCTACTCTCCTACAACTGCTCAATATTTATTTCAAAATACCTTGTTCAATCATTTCATCAATTAATGGGGCAACTCCTGCCTTCACTTCAGGACTCATTCTGTATTGTGGTGTGTTTGGACATTTCGCACCCTCTTTTACCACGATTTTAACTGGGACTACCTTTGCCATTAGACCAATTTCCTTTCCTGTAAAATCCCACACATCTGACCATACTGTGTTTTTCAATTCATCAGGTAATTCGCTCTCAGTAAGAAGTGAAAACATCTCATCCACTTCTGTTCTCTGTTTCGCTAACATCATCTTGAAAGCAACATCTTTATCAAGTGTTTGGAAGGCAACACCATCAGGCATACAGAAGATGGTGCAGTTTATTTTGCACAATAAGTCCCTATCTAACAGGTTCATCTGACGAATCACATACTACAAACCGATGCATGTCTCTGAAATTTCCAATATTCGCTTCTATTGGTTTAGTGACAAGGGGTCCTTATTTGCTTATTTGAAACTCCTACAACTTGGATAGTTTCTCATAAGAGGGGTAAGTTTGGAATTTCTGCTGTTCTCACAGTAGAATGGGTAGCGCCAGTATCCACTAGAAAAGTGATGTCATTTCCTTCAACCTTTCATCAAGAAAAGGTTCTGACTGATCTACAGCCAAGGATGCGCCAAGCACGCACTCTTCCTCCCCCCTCAGGCACCGTCATTGGGACATCTCTGAATCACTCTCATTACTTTGCATCCAATATTGTTCAACGGTCTGTGTATTCTCACCACCTTCTCCACGAAATCCTGTATTCACACTGTATCTCTGCACCTGAGCGTTCACATTGTTGGGCAAAGGGGCTTGTGGCTCCTGCAACTGAGGAGTAACTACCTGTTGCTGTTGTTGCTGCTTCACAAACACCTCATTTTGCATCTGTGGATTTAAAATTTGATTTACCCCATTATTCTGTTGAATATTTCTACACTCATTCTTCTAATGTACAAGCTTTCCGCATCCATGACAAGGATATTTCTTTTTCGCTTCATCTCTACTCATTCATCCTCTATTCAATGCTTGACTATTCTGATTCTGCCCATTCATCTGATTATCATTTTGAGTACCAGAAGCTGCCTCTTGGTGTTCTGCCAACTTCACTTGTGCCCACATCATTTTCTCTATCAACTTTTTATGCTTTGCATCAATGTCATCACTACAGACTTTGCGCACTTTAGATGTCATCGATTGGCTTGCTTTGCCAGCAAAGCATATGCTTCTGAATTATCTGACTAATTTCTGATCTTAGCCATACACAAACCTATATACATAATGTCCCATACCTTTATCACCAATGTTCTCGAATCCACTATATTGCTTAAACACCTGTAGTAACCTATCATAGTATACATGCACTGACTCCTTCGGTTCTTGAGTTGTTCTGTCTATTTTATCCCAATCTGTATCTTTAGGGGGAGTTTTCCCTTTCAGAAAGGTAATCACTTGGTTATATTTCTTTATTACGTCCTCTGAAGGCGCACCAGTCTTTGAGTCTCGAGGATACTCTTCAGCTGGCCAATCAACTGTAATTTTACATTCTGTCCACAAATCTGTGGGCACTACTATGTCAAACAGGCCTTCCAAATCTTTCAACAAAACCTTTGAAACTTTAACACATCTCTCTACCTGCTTGTACCATTTAATTGGTTTCTCTCTCAATCTAGGGAAGTCATTCGTAAAGGACAAAATATCCTGTCTACTCCATGGAACATGAACATATCCACCAGAGGAGCTTCTCTGATTGTACATATACTTTTAACCTTTTGTACCTCCCTCAACAGAAATGTAGATACTTCTCTTGGACCTGCTTCATCTCTCTTCTTTGTCTACCTACTTTTCCATCGATCTACGTCTCCCCATTTCTTCAAAATGTGCATTAACTCCTTTATTTGCAATCTCCTTCCTGACGCATTCAAACTTTCTAATCCTTTTCAGTAAACTCTGATCTATAAGGTTTTTGTAGTATTTTTGACTTTTCTATATCTTTTCCAAATTCTAATGCTGCTTCCGTGGTCTTCTCATGAAGATTCTTTGTCCTCCAAGTTATACTTTTGCACAGAAACAACAACTCTTCATCTCCATATGAACCTAATCTGTCAGGATTTATCATACCAATTTTAATTTGTTCTAAGTCCACCCTCAGGTTGCTTACATCTATAGTTTATTGTTGTGGTTTCTGCTTTTCTAATCCTTTTGCCCATTCCTCTAGATCTTCAGGTGAAAATCCAGTAGAACTTCCTGTGACAGTTGGTACTTTCCTCCTTGCATTTATGGGTGAAATCCTTTTTGGGTTTCAGTCATAGTCTCAAGATTCGGGATATCTAGTAATGAGACAATCAAATCACTCTCACTAATTTGATCTTCTAGCATTACTATCTCTTTTCTAACAAAATTCTGTGAGACTATCACACCTTGCGGTTTTGGTGTATCGCATTTATCACCATACAATGGAATAACGGGACCAATAGTTACTGGTACTGTCAATGCTTCAGCATTTAAAACTAACTGATTTATTTTAGGTATTCTCTCTTCTTTTTTTGTTCAATACATCCCTTTCCTTTTCTGGTGATGCTCTAATGACTTTTGGATCATATAAAGCTTGTGGAACCAATGGAGTTCCCATCATAGGGGCCCTTGGAGTTTGTATCTCTAGCACTTTCTTGATAAGGTGGAGGTCTTTTGACTAGAATATCTCATCATAAGATTCATCACACCCTCTTCCTGACAAACCCATGTGTTTCATTTTTGCCTTATAGTTTTACCCTTGTGGATCTTCAGCCATTAATAGTGGATAGAGAACCTCTGTTACTACCACTGTTCTCCATCTTTTCATCTGATCTAATTGAGTATCAAATGGATATCTGTGTAAAACTCCTCTATTAATTCTTCCTCCTCCTCTGTATTATTGTCACTCATATGCCTCTACTTCCTATTCCTCCAAAACCTCATACTGTGTTAGTCTATGTTCCGGTCAAACAAATTCATCCTATCTCTTAAGTTCTGAAGAATCCTCATATTAAATGTACAAAATATTGGAAAAGCTAGAACACTGCCACCTTTTGTATATTCCATCAAATTTTCTAACCACACACACGTATGATATCCACTTTCCATCATCATAAAGGAGGCAGGCATATCAGGAGGTGGCATAAGAATTCCCTACCTAGTCACTACACTTTTGTCCTTTTTAAAGAAATTCTTGATCTTATTAATCAGCTTCATTCTCCCAGCTCTTGCAATTAAACTAATTTAGTCGCTAAAACCCCAAAACTCTTCCGTATTTTGATGTATCCTGTTTGTTAATACTCGTCCTATACCAATGCGTCTCACACCAACATTCCAATCAGGGCTTACTACGTTCCCTTTCTGCAGCCAATACCAACACCGTTTTTGTCTATTGACCAATCAGAGTATACAGCAGACCCATTTTTCTATCCATTACTATCGCGGCTCTTTGTGACGTCACTACTGACCCTCCCTTTACAATGTGCTCTTTTCACCCGCCCACTGTTTCTACCAATACCAGCACGGCTCACTGTGACGTTAGTACAGCTCCTACTACTCACCCTCCCTTCACAAAGTAATATGGCAATATCTTTTCTAACTTTTCTTTATAAAATTTCGGTTAGTAACAACGTAAAAAACAGTGCTACTCTGTCTGCTATGCTAAACCAAAGATAGTTTTTTCACTCGCTTCAAAGAGAAAGTACTTCCTGTCACTATGAGTAAAAACCACTGTTTACCCTTCAGTTAGTCAAGTCAAGTCAAGTCAAAAAATTTATATAGTGCGCTACATACCCAGAGGGTCTCAAGGCGCTTGAAGAGGGGTGGGGAATTACTTGTCAAATATCCACGTTTTAAGTTGCTTTCTGAATGCTAGGTGGTTCTGAGTAAGGCGAAGGTAAGTGGGAAGTGAGTTCCAGGTTTTAGCTGCCAGGTAGGAGAAGGATCTACCTCCCATGGTGGTTTTGTTGATGCGAGGTACAGTGGCAAGGGCTTGGTTGGATGATCGTAGCTGGCGGGAGGGGGTGTAGAAGGACAGTCGTGTGTTGAGGCATTCGGGTCCGATTTCGTAGAGTGCTTTGTGTGCGTGGGTTAGGAGCCGGAAAGTGATCCTCTTATTGACGGGAGCTAGTGAAGGTTTTTCAGGTGACCAGAGATATGTTCTTTACGCGGGATGTCTAATATGAGCCTGGCTGAGGCGTTCTGGATTCGTTGGAGTTTTTTCTGAAGTTTAGCGGTAGTACCGGCATAGAGGGTGTTTCCGTAGTCCAGACGGCTCGTGACCAGAGCGTGGGTGACCGTTTTCCTGGTTTCGGTGGGGATCCAACGAAATGTTTTTTTGAGCATGCGAAGAATGTTGAAGCAGGATGAAGAGACGGCGTTGACTTGTCTGTACATCGAAAGTGAGGAATCCAGGATGACGCCCAGGTTCCGTGCGTGGTCCGTCGGGATGGGTGCTTTTCCAAGGGCTTCTGGCCACCAAGAGTCGTCCCAGGCAGAGGGGGAGGTGCCTAAGATAAGGACTTCTGTTTTATCTGAGTTCAGTTTCAGACGGCTGTGTTTCATCCATTCAGCTACTTCTTTCATTCCTTCGTGTAGGTTAGTTTTGGCGGTGCTAGGGTCATTGGGGAGGACCTGTTACTCCTCTAGGGATACCCCTCCTTTGGGTAAGGCCAAAGTTTCACAGCGGGCCATCTGCTGTCACACACACTCTACTCGTATACGATATAGTCCCTAATATAACACCTACAGCCCTACATAGCTTTTAGGTATTATGACAACAGACGAGTAACCTTCTACAGTGTGATTTCTTTACCACACTCTTCTAAATTCTGTTCCCGGGATTCCCAGGTATCTTTGTACCTGTGCTTACAGACAACATAAAACATGACGCTAACTCTTAATGTTAAACATATAGTCAATAATTAATAACTAATAATCAATAACCAATAATTTTCAAACTAATCAATAATAACTATTGCTCTGCTACCAGACACACTGATCCAGCATAAGGTCAGGGATAAACTCTTCACAGTCAACATGAATTTCAAATGGGCCCATATACACATTCAAATTCCCTGGCTGTTTCGCTGGGGGTCAGGTTTTATGTTCACTTTGATTTGGATTAGTCAATGTCTAACTAATCTTCACAGATCAACACTCTTCCTTTGGTCAATGGACCATTAGTTGAGTAGTTGATGGTGATATTAACAAGTAACAAACTAATATACAGATCTTAGTGAAATAGCCACAGACTCTGGGTAAGATTCAATAAATTGTATCTATAGCTTAGTGTTAGACCCGTCTGCTTCTGAGAGTCCCCTCACCACTATGATTTCTTTTGTTCCCCTGTACCTCCCAAAATTTGTCGCTTTTCTTTGTCTACCAGGACCTTTTTGTGTGCTGTTTCAATGGGGCTAGATGTTCCTTGACGCCCAGTTGTTCACAAGGTTTTTGGCACCTATTCACAAGACACCTGGCGAAACCTGTGACATTATAGACTGGGATTGGCAACCTGTATGAATGACCTCAAAATGGTGGCCATCCATTTTCCTAATGAGAGTGACTCCCTGTGGAGCCTCCATGAACCCTGACCTTTCAAGGTTTTGGCGCCCTTTTACTTGGTGCGCATTCCTGACAGGAATTACTTTATTTCCCTCAGGTACACAAAATGGCTGCTCTAGAACCCCAGTATGGTGGCTGTTAGAGACCCAAATACCCCAGTAGTGCCATGTCATTGGCCTAACCCAAAGAAGGTTCTAGAACCTACTGGCACGAGCCAGCACCTCAGGGCACTGGCTATATAAGTTCCAGTCCCTGGCGGCCATTTTAGATGACCAAAAGACTAGATAGGATAATGATGTTCCAGATCTAGGTGAAGAAGGTGATTCCAGACTTGACACCAGATTGGCACCTGCCCTGTTGACCCCCTGAGGCAGCTGGTAGCGCGGGCAGTAGAGCAAGCAAGAGTCACTGGCGTGGATCCTGACTGGCGTTCCAGTCAGCTGTGTGTGCGGTGACCTTGCGCCTACGGCGCCTGCCCAGCGAGTGCCTCGTCACCCCCAAGAGACTGTGGCCAATTTTTTGTGTGCCTCCCCGCCCCCCCCCGGTGGCGAATTACGACTGACTCGGGTCGCGAGGCGAGAACAAGTTCGCCTCGACCACAAGCGTCTTCTGTGCCTCTTGTGTGACAGGCGCCTCCAGCGAGGAGCTCGGACGTCTCCGAGCTCCACCGGCGTAGAGTGCTTCCTGCGCAGACTGAGGTGAGGTGGTGCGCCGGGGCGGGGGAAGGCCGGCCTTCGTTGGGCGGGACTACTGTCTCTGCCCCTCCCCAGTGGATCAGCGGCTGTAGCTGTGGGCGGGAACCATCCCTGTTTGAGGAAGTCGGAGGGAGGTCCATGGAGCCCTTGAGAACCCGTCGCTGGCGAGAGAAGTGCTGAACCCGACTGAATCGCTTTTCGATTGCAGCCGATGTGAGGTGGGCCCGTTTCTTCAGGTGGGAAGCGCTGTTATAAAGGAACTGTGAACCGGCATTTATTTGACTGAGCGCGAAGATTGTGTGACCTCTCTGGCCGCCCCGTTCGGCAGTCTAAAGACTTGGAACTGGTGCCGCCTGAGTGCTACGGGGACAGAAACCCCTAGGCGCGCTTAGACCCCCACCGGCAAAGAGAGATCTCAACCCGGTGGCAGCCGAGTGTAAATGAAGTGTTCACTGTCTTTCCTTGCCTTTTAGATATACGCGCATAACCCCGTGTGATTCTTAAAGAGTCCCAGCACTCCCTGTTAAGCCCAGAGAAGCCTGTGTACACTAATGGTGAAATCGTCATAAACTGTAAGAGTAATCTTTCCAACCTGAAATGTATTTGCAAATGTAGTGTTCCTGAAGTATTTAATTGGTGGCAGCGATACCAGAATGAATCTGTAGATGTTCTTGAACTGAACCAGTATTTACTCTGCTACACAGACAGTGATATTTATGCTATTTATTGAAGATATTTATTCCCGATATTTATTCTATTTATTGATGAACTGTACTCCTAAGCTTATTTATTGAATCTATTCCAAAATCGAAACCCAGCAAATTGTGACCCAAAAGAAATGTAATTGTGCTTTCCTAATTGATCCCCATTCACAACAGAGAATTTTTACATAAAGGAATCGTATTTTTCTACAACAGTGGTGTGGTGTCCTTCTTTTTGGTGGTTGTTCAAGGAGATATTATTGGGTTGAAGCCGGCTTAACACGATAGCCTTCACTTGCCTTGACACTTGAGCCAAGCTACCCCCTTTGTGCTGGGCTTGCCCATCGCAGGTCCAACACTTAGTCATAAATGAACGCTCATTAGTACAAATTCACACTGCAAACTCCATCAACTTTCATGGGAGAAAAAATCCATTAATGATACATTCAATTCACAGAATAATTCAACAATTAAATGCATTAAGATTAGATAGATGAAGAGTCAAAAGATATAATAAGTCATTCATTTTCAAATGATATGCAAATTTAAAGACAGAATGAAATTTACCCAAGGGTGATAACAGAAAAATCAGCCCTCTGGCCAAAAGACTGATGGAGGTCCCCTGATTAAGAGTCAGGAGACAAAAACTATAGGACAGGATCAAGACAGGACAATACTTACTAAGACTTTTCTCAAGACCCAACGCACCAAGGCACATCCCTCTCTTACACTCTCCCTCCTCGATATTTTTCCATTATCTTCAATCTAATCATGTTGTCATTCAGGTATATTCATATCTGAATGACAACATGATAAGATTGAAGATACTGGAAAAATGTATATTTTGTACATTTTCTCTTTTCCTCATCCCTGTATATTCTCTCTTTTCCTCGTCAGTAGCAGCTCTCGCCTCTATCTCTCTCTCAGCATCGATATAGGAAATGACAATCTCACTTAACTCAATTAGTCACTCTAGTTATACTCTTTATTTCTGCATGTCCCACCCTCAAAAGTTGAAAATATCGGTGGATCATGGACTGTGATTGAGCAGGGGCAGGGGCAGGGGAGATGTCATCACCTCATGCTGTCATGTTTAGTTTCTTAATGAATTCATTTCTCTACCAAACCTTTCCACTAGAGCTCATTTATTATTCTGCTTTATTTCTTTTCACCTGTGTTTAATGTTTCAAAATAAAACATATTTCAATAGTCTTCCACAGTCGAGAAAGCGTTCACATGGTGACTTGTCCTTGGCTCTTGGCAGTGACATGGTCAGCGGGTCATTCATTTTCAAATGATATCCACATAAGGCCCAAATGTACACTATTAATGAAGGAATTATAAACAGATGTTACTGTCTCAAATATGTGATTGTCACTGTTCACCACCCACTTCTACTCTACCACATATTAATTTCTCTTTCTTTAAGCAAAAGCATTAGCAGCAACAGCTCTTTTTAAATTCAGGAAAGCATAGGCCAGGCATGCAGTGCCTCAAGACCTAATGTTAGTAACTTATGCGCATGCGTGAGAGTTTTCCCTCTCAAACGGGTTTGTCACGTGGTTATCTACAAAATTCTGGTTTGCACATGCGCAAAGGCGTTTTTGAGTTTAAAGCAGGGATTGGTCGCGCTGCAATTTATTCTTTTGTTTTGTAAGCATGCATAAAGATCTTTTCCCTATATATAAAAGTTGTGTGTATGTTAATTTTGTTTTCTATACTATTTTACCAATTAGTACTATTAGTGAGTGGTTGCTTCCAAGCATATTTTGTTTTCTTGAATCCTTGCTCCATCAATCCCCCCTCTGGAGGCATTTTAGAGCCATCATAAAATACCCATCATTACCAAGTGCCAACTTTATTATTTAATCTTAGTATCTAAGTTGTTTTCTACACATTCTCTATTTTTCTTTTTCATGTTCAATTCTTGTATTTTGCCATATAGATTTTCATTCACTTCCTCTAGCTCGATTTCTTCCTATTTTCTCTTTCTTCCCATCCTTTTATTTCTGGTTTCAATCATCGGTCCAATTCTCATTCTTCCCTTGCAACATTTATAGGTCATTTTTATCATTAGTATTACTAATGCTATTGAAATTAATGGAATTAATATTTTTCCTAATAAGCTACTCCCAAAAGTTGAAAACCAGCTACCTATAGGGGAAAAACTCTGACCAAGTCTTTCCCAAACACCGTCAACTTCCAGTTGGGTCAAGTCTTTATGAATCTTTGTAATATTCTTAAGATATCCCTCAATGACTTTAGTTTTGTCTGGGATATACATACAGCAGTGTTGAATGTTCAACATGACATAGACTCCACCCTCTTTTGCCAATAAAATATCAAGGGCATGTCTATTTTGCAAGACCATAGATCTTCCACGCCATCTTTTTCCTTTGCCTACCACATAGGCCCAAATGTACACTATTAATGAAGGAATAATAAACAGATATTACTGTCTCAAATATGTGATTGTCACTGTTCACCACCCACTTCTACTCTACCCCATATTAATTTCTCTTTCTTTAAGCAAAAGCATTAGCAGCAACAGCTCTTTTTAAATTCCGGCAAGCATATGCCAGGCATGCAGTGCCTCAAGACCTAATGTTAGTAACTTATGCACATTCGTCAGAGTTTTCCCTCTCAACCGGGTTAGTCACGTGGTTATCTACATAGTTTTGGTTTGCACATGCGCAAAAGCGTTTTTCTGTTTAAACCGGGATTTGGTCCCGCTCCAATTTATTCTTTGTTATTTAAGCGTGCGTAAAGCTCTATTCCCCATATATAAATGCTGTGTGCATGTTCATTTTGTTTCTATACTATTTTACCAATTATTACTATTAACCCCTCCCATGCTTGTGACGGAACCGCACCGTCACAAGCCACGGGTGAGCTGTGCTTGTGACGGAACGGTTCCGTCACGGCCCGCTCGCCGCGCCTGCGCGGCGCTGATTTCGCGCCTGCGCTGACCCTTTGATGGGCGGGCGGGTTCGTGACGGAACCGTTCCGTCACAAGCACAGCTCGCCCGCGAGCCGTGATGGTGCGGTTCCGTCACTAGTATGGAGCCGGCACGCGGGTGCCCCACCCCCTTAGCGCTGCGGCGGAATAGCCGCCGCAGCGAAGGGGTTAATGAGAGATTGTTTCCGAGCAAGTTACATTTTTTTGAATCCTTGCTCCATCAATAGGCCTAATAACAACTCCACTTCCGTGGAATAACAACTCAATGCCACTGCACTCTAAACCACTGCATTCTACTCTGTATCACTGTACTCTGTACCATTCCACTGCACTCTGCGCCAATACATTGTATGTCACTGCACCGCACGCCATTCCACTGTAAGCCACTGTAAGTCACTCTATTCTACTCCGTACCACTGCACTCTATGATGCTGCACTCTATGCCACTCTACCCTGCACCATTGCACTCTATGCCATTCCGCTCTACACCACTGAACTCTACTCTGCAACACTCAACTGTCAACACTCTACTGTACCCTACATCAATGCACACTATGGCACTACAGTCTATGCTACTCTACTCTGCCCCACTCTACACTATGCCACTGCACTCTATGCCACTCTACTCTGACCACTGCACTCTACACCACTTTACCTAAAGCCAATGCACTCTACACCAATCTATTTTGCACAACTGCACTCTACACCACTCTATTCTACTCTGCATCAGTGTATTCTACGTCACTCTACATCAGTTTACCCGACGCCACTGCATGCTACACCACTCTACATACATCACTTCAATCTATGACCCTCTCCGCTGTTCCACTCTGTGCCACTCCACTCTACCTGACTACGGTCTAAGACACTGCCATCCATGCAGTGCCACTACACTCAGCTTTACTCTACACCACACTACTCTACGCCACTGAACTCTATGCCACTCTACTATAACTGCGGCACTATACTTCAATGAACTGTAGACCAGTCTACTCTGTTTCACTGCATTCTATGCCACAATACTCTACACCACTCTACTCTATGTCACTGCACTCTATTCTACTCTGCAGCAATGTACTTCATGCTACTTCTTTCTGTGCCACTCTACTCTTCTTTGCACCACTCTACGCCACTACACTCTATCGCAATGCACTCTACACCACTCTGCTACACATCACTGCACTCTATCACACTCTACTCAGCAACACTGCACTCTTCGCCACTGAACTCATACCACTCTAATCTGCACCACTCAACACTACGTCAATCTACTGCACTCTATGCCACTACACTCTACGCCACCTACTCCACATCACTCGACTCTACGTCACTGTACTCCACTCTCATCCACTCTATGCCACTCTAATCTACTCTGCACCACTCTACTCTATGTCACTGTACTTTATGTCACTGCACTCTACGCCACTCTACTCTTCACCACTGTACTCCATCCTGAACCACTTTGTGGTATTGGGTTCCCAAGGCCTACATGCTCCGCAGAAATACCCACTTACACCAAAGAACTGTTGGCACGGAAACTGAAAAGTACAAAAGACAAGTTTATTAAGACCCCATGGGGTGGTGGTACATTCCTACAGCACCCTTCGGCAATGCAAAAAGTATCACCCCGAACACTGGTGCGAATCCTTCTTTTATACATTTTTACAGGTAATAAAAAGATAGGAGGTACAAGGTTACAGAGTTTATGTACATATATGGTCATTTTTGGAGCACAGCCAACTCATGGGAGGAGTTACAATTCCACTGGTCAGTGTGGCAGAACATTCCTGAGGGGTGACTGGTCAGTTGGGACTGCGCATGTACAGGCTTGACCGTTACTAAAAATAGCCTGTTGCTGGGCAAACTCGAGTGTTCAGCGGCACGGACAAAGGACTAAAGGGCATGCTGACCACGAGGCCACTCATTCCCTAAAATGGCTGCAGTAACATACAAAATGGCGTTTTCGAGTAAGGCCATTTAAGGGAAATAACGTGTAGCAAAGTTAAGCGCTAACCCGGCCATTGTCAAATTACGACAGACAACCCTTTTAGCGTTTAGCTGAAGCTACCTCATAGTGGACGTAGTCAGGATACTCATCTTCGATATCTATTGACATTATCTGAGCTACTTCTTTATGAGGCATCAATTCTTTTTGGGCAAGAGCTCGCCTAGATGGAATGCAAGCTGATAAACACACAGAACATAATACAGGGCCACATTGTATACATAAACACACAAAGAATAGTATCCCAACTATGATACATAAAATCGTCAGCCGCTTCCAGCCCCAGGTGCTAAGCATTGACCAGAACCACCCCGAAAGAGTCCATGTACCATTGTCCGGGTGTATTTCAGCAGCGATTTTGTGAAGTTTAGAAATCGCATCATAAAGGGATGGCAAATTATCTGGCACGTAAACACAGCAGCTACTTCCGATGATTCTACATGCCCCCCCTCAATCAGCTAGAACCACATCAAGAACCATGCGATTCTGGAGCATAACAATTCTAGAAATCTGAAGTTCTTCCGTTATGTTCCCTAGTGCAATAGCAGTGTCATTAGCTACAGCCTCAACAACACGAGTCAGTCGTCGTATTTTCCGACTGTTTAAAGCAGCCCCCACAAAGGAAAACAATCCCAAATTAAAGTCTACATATTGTTGTAAGGCAGTATCGGTCTGGTCAATATCGTCCAAGACCACAGTACGTTTAACTCGATTTAACACAAAATCGTGGTAGAGGACATAGTCATTGTGATACATTGGTGTGGCAATGAATACAGGGGGCAATACAAAAGATACATAACATGTGCCTAACCATCCTAATGGGAGCTGATGATAGCCTTTGTTACCGCAGATAAAGTATGTATTTCGGGATGCAACAAATGATATGCCATTCGGACTGTCAAATGTAAGTGTAGTGTTACATTCACTTTTTCCAACCGGGATCGTACCTTTATTATGTATACAGAGATCAGCCTTGGTGTTTATAACATTAATGACATGTGAACTAGACATATTAATGTTCCTTTGATTGATGTATATTCGGGGTGCAGACGCATTATCGGGGCGGTACTCCTCCCATTCAAATCGAGTACCCTCAGCTCGTGGATAACCATCCCGGTCATGATAACATATCTTGTTCAAACGGAAAAGCACCCCCCCTTTCGTTGGCCATCGTAAAGTGAATAGGAGAGTATACCAGGCGTTACAGGAACCATTATGGGAAAACGGGAGTGGGATAAGCGGGGTGCCCCCTTTCTTCTGATGACCAGGCAACATCCCACACACCCAACAGTTAGAAGTGTTCGTCATATTATGAGTATGATGCAAAATCTGAATGAAGCTATTGTTCAGGTAAGTCTGTCGGTGCCGTTCTTCCTGGTAGGGCAAGGTGAAGTGAAAATGTTCAGATGGAGCCGGGGTAGTCGGCAGCAAATGTTCTCGTACAGGCTCCACAAGTTCTACTACCCAGGCTATTACTGCTATCACCACGATTGTCAGTACGAACAAAATGGCACCAAGAACGTTCTTGTCTCGTGATGCAGAAGACGCCATAGTTCAAAAGTTCACAATGTCTCAAATACACAACTACAAAAATAAAAAAAACAGTGGTGCTGAGCTCCGAGGTAGCCGTTGTTTTCTTCTCCGGGGTCAAGATGGGTGTCGCTACTCTTGGCAGAACTGATCCCCCCCCTTGAGATTCCCCGCTTCCGTTTCACAAACCCCAGAGCGGTAACCAACCAGTCTCGCACAAAAAAAAAATCTTCCTATCTTGGCCACAGATCGTAGCGCTGTCGTCCAGAAACAGTATGGTCCGGGAAGGCTCCCTCAGATTCGGCCGACGTCACAGCTGGGCTCTTGTCTTTGTCCAAGATCTCTTTGTAGTCGGGCAGCACAGTAGGATTCACCAGGTCCGGAGAGACGCGACAGCAGTGAGTTGAATGCACCCACCACTTTCTGTTGGTCACTCGCACAGCCGTTCGAGTCGCCAGGAGGACCTGCTCGGGGCCACGCCACCTCGGTTCCAAGCTGTTCGCCCTCTCAAACGATTTCACCATCACATAGTCCCCAGGACGGAGACTATGGGCTTCTCCAATGGAATTATCAGGGAGCGCTTCTCGAACCTGTTGATTAATAGAAAGCAAATCATTTGTTAATCGTGCCAAATAATCGTTCATCATTATACAAGGCACATCATGTAACAATTGCGGCTTAGGAACTCCCCATATATTCATAGGCCTTCCAAACACCACTTCATACGGTGTGAGGCCAGTTCTAGAGTGGGGCACTGATCTAAGAGAGAGCAATGCTAGCGGTAAGGCATCCGGCCACTTCAATGACGTGGACGCCACAATCTTAGCCAGTTTCAATTTCAACTTGGCATTGTACCGCTCGACAAGACCTGCTGACTGAGGGTGGAATACAGCATGAAACTTCTGCTGGATCCCCAGCCCCTTTAGCACATACTCCACAATTTTCCCAACGAAATGAGGACCATTATCGCTCCACAAAAATTTGCAAACTCCAAATCGAGGGAAGTACTCCTTGAGCAAAACCTTTGCTGTTGTCAAAGCTGTATTATCTTTCGTGGGGAAGGCCTCGACCCATTTGCTAAAAGCACACACCACCACTAAGACATACTTAAGGTTATTGCAACGCTCAAGCTGGATGTCATCCATTTGAAGTACCTCGAATGGTGCAGAAGGTGGAGCGAACCCTCCTTTCGGAGTATGCGTCCCTTTTGCAGGATTGTGCTGTAAACATATCAAACAGGTCTGCACTACTCTCTTAGCAGTATTGGCAATCTCAGGATGCTCCCAAACTCGTGTTAACAATCGAGTGACTGCAAGAGCCCCCACATGTGCCAAACCATGTGTCATCTGGACCATCGCTTGCAAGTAAGCTGCAGGCAATTTCCATCTCTCCATGTCCTTGCTCCTCCAACAACCCTCGTCATCCAGTACCCCTTCTGCTGCCCATACTACAAGTTCTGCTTCAGTCGCTGATTTTTGGATGTCTAGTATCTCCGCTCTAGCATCATGCCATCGCTCGGCCTGTGACTTTGCTACATACATGGGGGAGTCATTTCGAGACATAGCTGTTTGTCTTGCTATACTGTCTGCAAAAGCATTGCCTTGTCCCACTTTATCAGTGATCTTTTTATGTGCACTGCATTTAATTATCGCTACTTTCATTGGGCAAAGCAACGCGTTTAGGAGATCACGCACTAGTTCTCCGTGCATAATGTGTACTCCATGAGAAGTCAAAAACCCACGCTCTTTCCAGAGTAGGCCAAAGTCATGCGCTACTCCGAAGGCGTACCCGCTGTCTGTGTAGATATTCACACATAGACCAGCACTCAGTTCGCAGGCTCTTGTCAAGGCTATCAGCTCTGCTGCTTGAGCCGATTTCTGTGGTATTCGTGCTGTTTCTACAACCGTCTTAAGCGTCGTGATCGCATATGCTGCAGAGGTCGTGCCATCTGGCAGCCTCAAACACGATCTATCAACCCACAGTTCCCGGTCCACATCTGGAAGTGGCATATCCTGTAAGTTGACACGACCCTTTGTTTGTTCCTCGGTCAGGAAAACACAATCATGATGTTTTTCCTCCTGACCCTCTTCGACCGGAAAAGGCAATAAAGTGGCAGGATTCAGGGTAGCGCATCTTTTCAATGTGATATGTGGCGCCAGAAGTGTGAGCTCATATCCTGTCAAACGTGCGCTCGTGAGATACTGTGTTTTCGTTTGATTCAACAGGGCATCTACTGCGTGGGGAACTAACACCAACAATTTGTGCGATAAAACTATTCCCTCACTCTGCCGTATAGCTACTGCTGTTGCTGCAACTGCTCGAAAACACCCAGGTAACCCTCGTGCTACAGGATCAAGAATGGCTGAAAAGTACGCGCTTGGCCTCTGCTTATCCCCGTGTGCTTGCACTAGCACTGATAACGCGCACCCATCTTTCTCGTGCACGTACAATGTGAAAATCTTTGTGTAATCTGGTGTACCTAAAACGGGTGCAGAGCAAAGGGCTTGTCTCAATTGTTGAAACGCATTCTGACATTCATCTGTCCATTCAAGGGGCATTGGTGTAGTTTTGCACAGTAACGCTAACAAAGGTTTTATAATGTGCGAAAACGCCATGATCCACTGTCTACAAAAGGACGTTAATCCTATAAAGGCGCGTACATCTCTCTGAGTGCGGGGGACTGGTGTATCTAAAATCGCCTGAATTCGATCTGATGTTAATGCACGCCCCTCCTTAGACAAAAGATGACCGAGGTAGGTCACCTTGGGTCTACAGTATTGAAGCTTTTTCTTAGAAACTTTATGATTGTTCTGAGCCAAAAAGGAAAGCAAAGCAAGTGTACTCTCCTCACATTGTGCATAAGTGTCTGCAGCCAACAGGAGGTCCTCAACATACTGTATAAGGGCTACTCCAGATTGCAATTTGAAAGAGTCAAGCTGTCTTTTTAAAGCCTGGCTGTAGATGCTAGGACCCTCTGTGTAACCTTGAGGAACACGACAAAATCTATACGATTTATTATTTAACGTAAAGCCAAATAAATATCTGCTATCGGGATGGATGGGGATGGAAAAGAATGCATTTTTGAGGTCAATGACAGTAAATGTTGTCGCTGTTGGAGGGACCAAGGTAAACAATGTCGTGATGTCAGACACCACAGGATATTGAGGGATGACAATTTTGTTAATTTCTCTCAAATCAATAATAAAGCGATAGACTTTGTCGTCAGTGTCTTTCTTAAGAATCGGAAGAATAGGGCTATTACAGACATTGTAAGGAACTTCCTCCACTACTCCTGCAACAATCAAATCCTGAACTATGTGCCTCAGGGCAATTTCACCTTCCCTAGAGATCTTGTACTGAGGTACACGTGGCAAAAGTACTCCCTCCTTAACAGTAATTTGAATAGGTGGAATAAGCATCCGTCCTACATCCGTATCTGAAGTCGCCCACAACGTATGAGGGAGAGAGGCTAATGCTTCAATTTCCTGTATGGTACAAAATCTGTCTGAATCTGGGTAATTGTCATTCAAAATAACTCGCACTCCCTCGGGGGCGCAGCGTATCGTTGCTCGAAAGTATTTGAGCAAATCAATGCCCATAATGTTATCTGGGATGTGAGGTGACAACAAAAATGGACCAAAGCTGAAAAATGTAGCAATACAAAGTGCAAGAGGTTGTGATAATGGGCTAGGAGAGGGTGTGCCATCAAACCCTATACATGTTATCGTTTCGCCAGACAGGGGAGCCCTTGGAACCAAGTTTTTAGACAAAGCACTACGAGTAGCTCCTGTGTCAACTAAAAACTGATCAGTAGAACCCAAAATGCCCACTGATACATATGGACCTCTTTGATCTACTGGCACTTCAACTGATTCTGTACCCCATCCTACGCAGTCCTATGCATGCACATAATCCTGATGCTCCACATTCTCACCCTCCGATATCTGATATTGATTTCGTCTATCAAAGGTATTACGTTCATCCTGACCACGGCCCCTCTCTTCAAACCTACCACGATCACTTCCGCCACCTCTCGCTCCTGAATAATTATTTCTCGACCTTCCACTCCCTCGACCACGCTGACTACGCTGTTCACGAAGTACCGGACAATCTTCAGCCCAATGCCCAAACTCCTTACAATAGGCACATTGGTCCTCTGCTATGTCAGTACGACCGTACGACGCATTACTCCCTCCTCGCCTACCTCTATCATTCCCTCTAGATTGCGTTCCGCAAACCTGTGCCAACATCACCTTCGTTTTCAATTCCTTCGTTTTCTTATCTGCACTTTCTTTAGCCTCTAATTCCTGCCGCTCATAATACTGAGCCATAGTTAACAAAGACGCAGGGGTCGCCGTGGCCCAGGAACTTTCACTCGTCTTTAATCGTTTTGCAATCTCCGGTAGGAGATTAGCCACATACTTATCTACAAACAGATGCCTACCCATATCATCTGTTAACGATTGACCACTGTAATCGTGAAACGCCTCTTCGAAACGTGTAAAGAAATCTGATGCCGATTCATCTAACTTTTGTTTGCATGAAGCTAACATAGTCCAATCGATCTTTTTAGGAGGGACAAGTGTTTTTAATTTAGTTAAAATAGCCGCTGGGAGCTCTAAAATCATATCACATGGTTTACATGCAGGTTCCCTGTCTAAGTCAGCCTGATTTAGGTCTTTCCAAGTTGCCCCAAACGCCGCTTGATTATTAGTTTTACGAATCGACCTCCACATATCGGGCGGAAGAATTAACCCAAAAAATAGATCTATATCAATAAGAGTCATAACACAAGAAGAAATGGCCCCCTCCACCCCTTCATAGAATGCGGCTGGATTTTTTACGAGATCGGGCAAAGCATTTTTCAATGCCATAACATCTGCTCTATTCCAAGGCGTATACACCCAATTATATACAAAGTACCCCTTTGCATCCTTCGATGCTTTATCTTCATCTGTACCGTCCCCCTTAGGGGGAACATACAAAGGTGCAGCTTCACGCATAGGCATAACATGCACTTTAGAATTCTTATCTGAACCCAGGATAGAAAACTCTTTGGACTGCTCCGTCTACCCCGGCACAGACTCCTTATCCTTTTTCTTTTCTTCCAGCAACCTGGACGTCTCATCCCGTAGTTTAATCAGTTGTTTGAAAATGGTATCAACATCTGCAAGAACAAATACACCTTTATCCAAATTCTCACGATGAACCGACACAGCCTTAGGTTCTAAAGTCTCTGAATGTTTACGAAATCGAGTAACAACTTCATCGGCAAAAGTATTCAAAAAACACATCAATTCTCGTTCTGTCCATTTACCCCTTTCGGCAACAACGTCGGACACAGTTATATGATTTAAATTCAATTTCCGGGCACAACTACGCAGTTCCGCGGATCTCTCCGCAGATAACCTGACACTTGACTTATCCCCTTTTCCCGACTGATCCTGTCCTTCATCACCAGAATCTTCAATCGGAGCCGTAGGAGGAACGTACGGAGGCGGAGATCGATCTAATAACGAAAAATCATCAATTTCATTATTAAGGACAGGATAAAGCGGTCGTCGAATAGGAAATTGACCAGTCGTTTGCAAATTACGTTCCCGTGCCTCCCTCTCTTTCTTTTCCTGCGCCTCCTTTTCCTCAAGCTGTAAAGCTTTATCTCGAGCAGCCTTGCGCTGCTCTTTGTCCGCCAAGGCAACTTCACGCTTCATACGTTCACGCACCGCTTTCTCCCACATTCGCACACAATCAAACATATCCTGTCTAGACCTGCGCTGAAACAAACATTGCTCCACAAACTGAACCTTTCGCAAATAAAACGACCCATGTAGTGGCCATTGCAACTCGGGATCAGTTCTAGTGTATTTATGCCATAATTTACTGTACAGTATAGGGGGAAGGCCAAATTTGACATACATCTCACGGTTTGGAGTTCCCTCTGGGGGAGCCGGCTGAGATTCCGTTAACCTAATTGTGGTACCATTTCCGAAACAGCACATCCCTCGGAGTGTGCTTAAAACAGGCATGTTCAAAAAGTACCACGAAAGCGTGATACCGTAAAAATGGCACTTACAGTACTTCACACAAATGTGCCGCTCAGAATACAAACTAAATTAGAGAAACATCTCTACATGCCTGCCTATGTGAAGTGCACTACACATATATATTCAAAGTTCACAAAGTCAAAATGTTAGCTAACTCAAATCCTAGTCACAATCATAGAACTTCAGTAAGCGTCCGTAGACTACCTTACCGATCACAAATCTTACCCAAATCTCAAATATCCAGATTCCAACTGCCAAGGTCTTTAATCGAATCAGCCAAACGGGCACTTGTACAGCAATGCAGACGATCAGGATCTCAGTCGGAGACCGGCGCCACCTGGAAGGTCAGATCAGAAGGAAAGGAAGAAAACACCGTGGGTGCCAAGACTCGGGTCACTCAGTGGCAGCGTACGCGTCCATGGCGAGTTTCCAATCCTTCGTCACGACCTCTCCTTCGGGCATCCGAGTCGCCGATGAGTCCCTTCATGGTCGCCAATTTGTGGTATTGGGTTCCCAAGGCCTACATGCTCCGCAGAAATACCCACTTACACCAAAGAACTGTTGGCACGGAAACTGAAAAGTACAAAAGACAAGTTTATTAAGACCCCATGGGGTAGTGGTACATTCCTACAGCACCCTTCGGCAATGCAAGAAGTATCACCCCGAACACTGGTGCGAATCCTTCTTTTATACATTTTTACAGGTAATAAAAAGATAGGAGGTACAAGGTTACAGAGTTTATGTACATATATGGTCATTTGTGGAGCACAGCCAACTCATGGGAGGAGTTACAATTCCACTGGTCAGAACATTCCTGAGGGGTGACTGGTCAGTTGGGACTGCGCATGTACAGGCTTGACCGTTACTAAAAATAGCCTGTTGCTGGGCAAACTCGAGTGGTCAGCGGCACGGACAAAGGACTAAAGGGCATGCTGACCACGAGGCCGCTCATTCCCTAAAATGGCCGCCGTAACATACAAAATGGCGTTTTCCAGTAAGGCCATTTAAGGGAAATAACGTGTAGCAAAGCTAAGCGCTAACCCGGCCATTGTCAAATTACGACAACTTCACTATACACTGCGCCACTCCACTCTACGCTACTTAACTCTACGCTGAAACAATCTACTCTACACCACTGCACTCTATGCCATTCTACTCCACTCTGTGCCACTCTACTCTGCACTACTCCACGCCATTCCACTCTGCGCCACTCCACTTTACACCACTCTAATCTATGTCACCCTACTCTATGCCACTGAAATCTATGCCACTCCACTCTGTGCCACTCTATAACCTTCCCCACGCTACTCTACGCAACTGCAATCTACTCTACATCACTGCACTCTACACAAATGTATTCTACACCACTTTACTCAAAACCAATGCACTCTACACTACTGCACTCTATGCCACTCTACTCTGCACCACTAAACTCTATGCCACTTCACTCTAGGCCACTGTACTCCACTTTACGACACTCCACTCTACAACATTACACTCCACGATACTCCAATCTATGACACTCTACTCCATTAACATCTACTCCACTCCACAACCACTCCACTCTATGCCAGTCCACTCTATGCCACTACAGTCTACAACACTCTATGGCACTCCAGTCTACAACACTCTATGCATCTCCACTCGATGACAATGTACTCCACTCTATAACACTCTGCGACACTCTATTCCACTCTATGCAACTCCCTCCATGCCACTCCATTACTTTACTCCACTGTACATCACTCCACTCTCAATGGTGGAGTTCTGACCTTGCTCAGTATAAAACAGTATTACTTAGCCTTAAAACTGACATACCGCATGGAACTTCACACAAAATAATTTTTGGGAGACATTAGTAGAACATTAATCTACAGATTTACACTTTGTGAAATGCCTTAAATTCCACATTGTAGGTTAATGAGATAGAAATATAAAGAAACTGACAAAAATAATTAGAAGGAATCCAAAGAAAAGTGTGGCATAAATAAATAAATAATATATCATAAATGTCATATATTACACAAAATGGTGCATACATATTGATACATAAATGAGATTTTATGATTAAATGGAAGTAAAGTAAAGTATAGGCCAATTTACTATAATTTTGATTGGTATTGTTTAGACATTTGATATGTAAAAGTTCACATAATTATCAGAAAATGAAAAAGTAAAAGAAGAAAGCCAAGTGTACACTTTCTCCGTCTTGCGTAGTACCTTCTGCTCTGCATTTTTTTCATTTCTACTAAATTACACCTTTTTAGCGGAGAAGGTAACCCTTCTGTTGTTCTGATGGTTTGGCTGCTTATGGTGTCAGAGGAATGAGATTGTTAGTGACTGCTAATATTTAGAGACTGTTGGAAAATTAGACGTGTGCTTTATGGGTGAAGGCTTGTGAAGAGGTGAAATAGTATTGGATTTCAGATTTCATACAGGGACTGTGTATATCATGTAGAGGGAGGAGTTTAGAGAGTTGGAAAAGGGAGTTGCGAATTGAGGTGTGTTAAGGAAGATAGCAAAAATTTCAGGGAGTGTGATAATCTAGGAATAGATTTACCATGCTGGTTGTGATAGAAAGGCATGGGATGGGATAGTGGGGGTGGAAGAGGAGAGGGGTAGATTTTGGTGGGAAGGTGGGAGATAGTAAATGGCAGAATTGTGTTAGTGGTGGTAGTGAAGTGCCTGTGGGTAAAAAGTGAGTGGGGTATTCCACATGAATTACAGTAGTTAGGAGGGATAGGAGTGTGATGGGAGAGCATGTGTGTGTGGTGGTCCATCAACTAATAGGCAGACAGGTAGGTGAGATGTAGGAAAGGTAGGATATGAGTACCGGGTCTGGTGGCGCAGTTGACAATTGCATCCACTGTAGGGGCCTGTGCTTGACCTCATGGTCATAGGTTCTAATCCCGGCAGGTCCACTCAGCCTTTCATCCATCTGAGGTCAATAAAATGAGTACCATTGAGTGTTGGGTAACAATATACATCTGTTATTGAGCGCCTTGAGACTTTCGGGTGATACGTGCACTATACAAAAAGTGCATGTTATGTTATGTTATGAGTATGGATACATGTCTGTTTAAATTCAAATGATGCGAAATCAGAGTGAGGTTTTTATTGTCTGTTGATGAGGTTATGATGTGGGAAAATGAGAGGTGTGTTGTGCCTAGGAGTAATTACATTACCCTGGTATTAGAAGCTCTGTGCACAGGTGCAACTTTCTCTGTTGTGGGTTGGATTTTGGGCGCTATTTCTGGCCCTTGGCCCTTTCTAGGTCTTACTAGGCCTAAACAGGTAGCTCCCTTAATGTGTCACTCCGGGCTGGAAGACCTACAGGCTTTGTTCAAATACAAGTGGGAACCCTACTGATCTGATGAACTAGATCAATGGGTGCCTTAGCCAAACCCTAAACCCTAGAACCAATAGAATCCTAATCCCTGAAACCAATAGAACCCCTGAGCACAGAAACCAATAGAAACACAAGCTCTAATCGCTAAACTTAATACAACCCCTAGGCCCAGAAAGCCCAAGAACCAATTACATTCCTCAACTCAGGAACCAATAAAAAGCCTTAGCACAAACCCTAGGTCCATTCACGGCCCTAAGGACTGGGGCTAGACAAAGCCCTAAAACCTGGAACAATTAGAGTATTAGCCTTATTACTGAAGTGACATGCATACAATGAAAACCCCAAATTTAGTGGTGAGGTTACTTTACCTTAAGGGCTGTTGAAGTGGGAGGAAGAAAAAAGACCTGGTCATAAATCGGTGAATCCGGCTAAGTCCTTTACCCGGCGGCTGGTGTGAGGGAGAGGTGGGAGCTACTCTGTTTCGTTAACTGAAGATAACTTCAATACATTTTCAGCTCCTAGGCTGGAGAGCAGGTAGGTCAAACTACAAACTTTAATCCTATCACACATTTTAAAATACTTTGCTTAAACGCTCATGCAAAGTCAAGCAGATTCAGCACAGGCAAACAGACAATATAGTCTGTAGGCAGTTAAAAAAAGTAATTTAAATGTTGGTACTATCTTTTTAGACTTTTTAAATACAGACCCCAGCACAAACAAACAACAGATTCAAATGAACTGCACAATAAAATGTGATGGAGAGCATGCCCACACTGTTATGTGTGATGAGTTCTGCCATGTCAGATGTACACTCGTGATCAGAATGTGTGATGATGAGCATGAATGAGAAGGGTGGTACAGGAATTGGTGTGGCCAACCGTTGTATATGATGTCACTGGGAGTTGCCATGTTTTATGCTACTTGTGGTATGGATGTTTGGGTGCAAGGTTGTAGGGATAGTGGTAAATGGGATAGGTAGTGAGGTGTAAGCCACATTATGTTCTACCTTGAGGATGGTCTGTGCAGGGGTGTGTCCTAGCCCCCACTTTATTCAATCTCTTTCTGGTGGATCTTACACAAAGGCTGAACTGCTGCAATTCCCACGGCCCAAAACTGGGAGGGTTGGTACTTTAAAATCTCCGGTTGGGCTCTAGCACTTGCTTGATGCCACTCAAACTTGCTCGGCTTAGAATGGCTTGAAGATCAACTTAGAGAAAACTAAAACTCTGGTACTAAATCAAATAAAAAAGGGCTCCATGCAAATCAAATTTCAAAGCTTTATTCGACATTTGTCATAAAAGCATCCTTCCTAACCTTATTACAATAAATACTACAACTAAAAATAATTCTAAAATACATATTAAACATGACAGTCGAATATTATACATGAGAAATACAAGAACATTTTCAATTATTTCTAAAAATAGTTTCTTTTAAAAACAATTCATACAATGGAATGATTAGATTAAAGCAGCCCTATTTCATGTTATTATTACATTTGACTTTAAAGTGCGTGTGCGAATTGTCCATGCCCAGGCAAGAAATTTGGCTACGGCAACTACAAATGGTGTAGAACAATCAGATTCAAGTATTCTAAGGGCTGTCGATTGGCTACGGGTGCCAATATTTAAGCACACTGACTTTAGCCATTTGCGTCTAGGGCTAGCATATAATGGGCAGCAAAACAACAAATGGGAAATGTGCTCTATTTGGTCTTTACAATAATAGCAATGTTCATCCCACATTGGAGACCAGTGTTTTTTAAAGGCGTTCACTGGTAAAGTTCCTATACGAAATTGAAAGTATAGCTTTCTATCATGTGGTCGTTCTATTATGTCCCAATATGTTTCACATGATGGATACATTTTAATATCACAAAAGCGAGTTGTCAGTTTTGATTGGGAACCTTTACAGAACATTGTTACATACACCATCACCCAATATAGTTCTTTCAATTTTGCTTTCGAAGGAAAGCTAGCCACATCATAATTGCCCCAGAGGTGTTCCAGCTTTAACAATACAAGAAGCCCCCGTAGTTCTTTTAGCCATTCAATACAATGAAAACGATCGAACTCGACAACATCCTCCAGAGCTGCAGCATAATGGCTCAGCTCTGGGGTCACCATCAAGCGTCTCCAGTACAGGAGTGGCCGTAGTCTTGCTATGTCCTCGATGTTTTTTCTACCAAGGTCCAGTTTCAAGGGAGTTGTGGGTGTGCTTTGGGGGACCATAACAAGCCCTCGTAGAAATCTGTTTTCTGCACGTCCCAACTCTCCCAGATTTGAAAACCCCCATAATTCGGATCCATATAAGCAGGCGCCTAATACTTTCATATTATATATTTCAAGTGCACAGTTAACCGGCTTTGTTAGCGATTTACGATGTTTTAAAGCAACTGCGCCTGCAAGCTGGTTAAACTTCAGTATTGTCTTATTAATATGCGATTTCCACTTCATGTTTCCCTGAAGGGTGATGCCTAGGTAAGTAAAAGCATCCACTTTCTCTAAAGGGGTACCTTTGTATTTAATTACACCTTCGAAAGAGGACTGATAGTTTAGGCACATGAATTTGGTTTTGGTAGTATTCAATTCAAGGCCCCTACTATCACAGAATTCACCAAAGGCATCAACCACTTTTTGGAGACCGCTCGGGGTGCGTGAAAGTAAAAGCGTGTCGTCCGCAAACATTAAGACAGGGACGTGGGAGCCTGCTATAATTGGAGCATCGCTTGGGGATTTCATTAAATGGGCAACAATTCCGTTTATGTAAATTGAAAATAGTGTTGGCGCTAAGACGCACCCTTGCCTTACTCCTCGTTCTACTGGGAAAGGGTCTGTAACTTCTCCTTGCTTGCCCCATCTAATTTTAGCAAAGTTGTTTTCGTGGAGGTGAACTAGGAGGGTGAGGAGTTCCTGGCTTAGTCCTATATCAGCCAGGGTCTGCCACAGTTTTTCTCTGGGGACTAAATCGAAGGCTGCTTTTAAGTCCACAAAGACAGCATACAACGAGCCCTTTTTAAGTGTGACATTTCTCCAATAGATGGTTATGAAATAGAGAACTTGGTCAACACTACTAGTCAGTGGACGGAACCCTGCCTGGTAAGGAGACAGTATGTTCTTATCGTCTATCCATTGTTGCAACTTATTCTGGACTAAGCGCCCCATCAGTTTTTGTGCTGTATCTATAAGACTGATGGGTCTATAGTTTTGGGCTAGTGTTTTGTCTCCTTTTTTAAATATGGGGATTATTTCTGCTCCCTTCCATGAATCGGGCACTTCCCCTCCCATCGCCACAGCATTTGCCAACATTTTAAAGTAAGAGCACCAGGAATTCCGGTCCGATAAAAATACGTCGGCCGGGATACCATCCATGCCTGGAGCTTTTCCCCCCGCTATACAATCCAATGCTTTGCTCACATCCTTCTCATTAAATATTTCGTTTTTAAAGAAGATGGATGGGGGAGGTTGATCAGAAATGTGGGCAGGATTACGGGCATACTGTGGTTTGAAAAACTCAGTCCATTTATTTATGGCAACATTATTTTGTGGCTGGGCAGCTATCCCTCCCCTCTCCCATTTTACTATAGCCCAAAAGCGCTTAGAATCCTTTGCTGCACAGGCCTCTTTCAATTCCAACCAGCCTTCTTCATCCCAGCGTTTCCTGGCCTGTTTTTGGGTTTGTCTATATACGTCGCTCGCCCTCCTGATTGCTATTACATTGCCTGTTTTCAATTCCAAGCTCAAATTGAGTTGTGCCACCCTGCAACTCTTATCATACCAGCCTTGCCTTGGTTGAATTTTTTTCGCTTTACAGGGATCTGTTCTTTTAGTGAAGAAACTTTGTATTTTAGAAAAGAGGTTTTCATGGGCCTCCATCATGTAGTCTTGGAAGCTAGATATCCCTTGATGAGACTTGATGTTATTTACTTCATCGACTACAAGTTTTTTGAGTACCTCTAGTTTAGTTGCGTCCTCTATTAGCATTCTCCATTTGAGTTGGCGTAGGTTATTCGAGCATGCAACATCCTGCGTCACCATTCCATTGTTATTAGTGTGCACTATAGACTCATAATGGGAGTAAAAGGTCAATCGCAGAGGGTTGTGATCACTTTCTAATCTTGCTTCTACAACCATGTCTAACATTTTACTCCAGATCCTTACGTCTAATAATATATAATCAATTCTACTAGTTGATCGGCCATTATCAAACGTATTATTCCCTCTTAAGTCAGAAGGCGAGCGCCCATTTACCGCTCTCAAGCCTCTAGCTAGACAGAGACTTTTTAGCTGGATTGCCACACTACTCCATTTTTTAATGGCCGGCAACTCCAACTGGGGTATTCCCCACTTGGCGTCCTCTTCCTCAGACAAGATCCCATCCTCTTCACCCAGGGGCTCAAAAGTGGCATTGAAGTCCCCGCCCACTATTATTTGGCTTTGTGGTGTTAACATATCAATATATTGCTCTAAGATTGTTACAACATTCGAGGATTTACCACTGGCCACTCCCCTGGCGTAAACATTGAACAGGATAAGCTCTTGACCATTTTCCCATCTAATGTTGAGTGCCATAATATCATTAGATGGTATGGATAGTTGTTTAATAGTACAGTTCAAAGACTGGCGTATCCAGATTAACAAGCCTCCAGAGGGACGTCCTAAGCGATTTCTGGTTGCTGGGATGTAAAAATTTAGATACCCCTCTCGAAAGGTTGGAGTAAGAGACCAGGTTTCTTGCAGCATAATGATATCCTGATGGTCAATGAAGTCAACCCATTCCAGTGTAGTTACCTTACTTGCTATGCCTGCAATATTCCAAGATACAAGGGACAGTAGTGTAGTTTCTTGTTGTTGCAATAGCTGGTCATTTTCATCATTGTTTGCAAATGTTTTACTTTCTGGTATTGCTATTTTCCCCTCCCTTAATGTAACCTTGGTCCCTTTCGCCTCTCTAATACAGATAGTACCCTCTGTAACTAACTTTGGCTCTTCAGGTGCAGGGTTTTTACATACCATGAGGTCTAATTTCTGTTTATCTATTTTCTGATTGTCCAAGTGAGTATATATCATATTTTCTACACTTACATACTTTTGCATCATCTGCCTATTGGGAGAGACTGGTTCACGGCTTGTGAGTCAATCACATTCATTTAAATCGGATAAAGCCGAGAAGCAATTTTCCAGATTTAGCCCCCAATCACAGGTTGGTCCACCCCTAGCCCTTCTATTTCCAACTACTGACCACTTAGTCCTTAAGATACTTGGCTTTGCCACAAGGCCTCTTCTGCTATAAAAGAAGTCCAACGTTAGTGGGATTATTTCTGCCGTTCTGCGTTGTGGCGGAAAAATATTAAGCAGAATGTCTGGTAATACATCTGGGCCCTTGAGGTTTAGTACCACACAATCTCCAGTGAATTTCTTGGCTTTAGTCCCTATCCACTTTACTCTTCTTGCTGTTAGCAGATCTTCGGACAGCTTTTCTTTGCCCCATAGAGATATTTGCATATTATTACCTAACCACTGTAAAGATTTATTTAAAAGGGAATCAGAAGTCTCAATCTGGTCTTTTTTCAGCGGTGGAACATTAGCAAGTACTAAAACCAGGGGTGAGGCTTCCACTATCAGCTCTACAGGGTTTGATCCTATATGAAGATCAGGTGTTAAAACATTCACTTGGGTTGTCGGAGGGACTACAACTGTGGAGTTGTTAAGATCATTTCTAGCTCTGGTTGCACCTATCTTGGTTGGGTCAGGTATAACTTTTGGATTCCCTATCATATTCGCCTGTTTTTCATCCATTTTATTTATGATTAAATTTGGTATTTCCCCCACGTTATCATTTGTTATTTTTAAAAGGGTCTCCAGTTTGTGTACTTTATCGGACAAATGGTCTATTTTGGATATGAGAGGTTTGATTAATCGTGATATCTTAGATTCTAGCATACCCATAAACTTACTTGATAGCAGGTCATCCCAATCTATGGTCCCATTCCCTTCCTCCCTTATTTCTTCCGTGACACTTTTGTGTTTAATTTTAGGGGGGGTTGCTGGTTTTTTACTACTGGACCGTAATCCTGGTCTTTTGGGGGGGACCTTAGTGGCCCCTTTGGCTGCTCTTGGAGCGGGGACTGGCGTTGGCGGAGTGATGCACTCTTCAACTATCTCTAAGTCATTGCAGGACATATGTAACTCATCCCCCATTAGTAGATCAACATTTGTATCTGGTTGTGAGGCATTAGGTATTATGGAAACATTTAATACTGAGCAATCATTATTTGCTTCAGTGTGTGCATCTATTACATTCATTGCATCAGAATCCAGTTCAGTCAAACCTAAAGCTTCTCTTTGAGCACATGGAGGAGAGTCATTAAGCCCCAAAGAGGACCTCCGTTCATTATTTATTTTTGCCACCATGTGTACTAGATAATTGTCCATAGTATTGGCAGGGGTGATAGGAGTTTTCTGTTTCGACATATAGGAAGAAAACAATCCTACTTCAATTTGAACAAGTTTGTAAAAAGCTACAAGCAAGATGTAATCCCTGCGTCTATAGACAGTCAATAGCAGCGGGGCGCAATGACAGATGACTCACGGTACTGATGATGTTAGAGACCTGGTCCAGTCCAGTCGTGGCCGGTCTTGGACGGCCTTAGACGGCCCGCCCTCTGCCCGGGCTCCGCCCGGCGCCGCCCGCGCGCGTCCGCGAGGCGGAGGTAGCCGTCTCCTTTTGGGCGCCTCCTGGCGCTGTGACCCGGAAGTGGGCGTTACAGTGTCCCGGGCAAGCTGGGAGTTGTGGTCCGCTCCTCTCCGCGGCCGTTTCGATGGAGTTTCACGGCGGCGGGGGCGACCACAACGTCAGGGACCCAGCGGCGGCAAGGCAAGATGCAGGTAAGACCAGCACTTTGGTAGCTCAGCGTGTGGTCAGCAATGGCAGCGTGGCCCCTCCTACGGCAAAACAAGATGCAGGTAAGACCCCCGCTCGGCTCCGGGAGCCGTCTCCTTTTGGCCGCCTCCTGGCGCTGTGACCCGCAAGTGGGCGTTACAGTGTCCCGGGCAAGCTGGGAGTTGTGGTCCGCTCCTCTCCGCGGCCGTTTCGATGGAGTTTCACGGCGGCGGGGGCGACCACAACGTCAGGGACCCAGCAGCGGCAAGGCAAGATGCAGGTAAGAACAGCACTTTGGTAGCTCAGCGTGTGGTCAGCAATGGCAGCGTGGCCCCTCCTAGGAGGACCTCCTTATGTAGGCGGCTTGGAGCGGTGGTGGTCGGTCTCAAACTAAGTGAGACTGGTGTTCTTAATGTAGCTGGACTGTCTGCAGAAAATACCCGGCACTCCAAGAGTGCGTAGTGGTGGCGCGCGAGCTGTTATCTAGCTAATCAACCTTTGGAGACAGTGTTAGAATAGAAGTACCTGAGAGTGATAATAGGCAGCAATGGATCATTCATCCCCCAGAAAGAAGCTCTGAGGAGGAGAGACAGCGCTCTATCCCTCAAACTAAAAAATTTGAAGAGAGTGGTTAGTTCCAGCTTTACTCCACTACTACAGGTGATCCAGGCACAGCTCATACTAACAATAACCTACAAGAGCGAGCTGATGCAGGCAGAGACGCGTATACTCTGGATGGAATATTGGTTGGTGCATATAGAATGATCTTCAGCCTCCCTAAATTCCCCTCACCAGCATAGATAAAGCTTGAGTTCAGCCTATAGAAGCAGACACTTGCCAGAAGGGGAGCATACATTAACTGCTGGTATTATATTAAAAGGGCACAACTGAACACCTTGAATGCCCACCTCTGGCTAGAAATGAGATCCATGGATAACTCCCCCCGCAAGGGCCTACCTCAATGGGTCAATGAAAGAACTGGTCCTAAAGGGCTTGTGGGAAACGCCTGCAACTCATTCCATCTTTAAAAACCTGGTAAATTACACCATTAAATAGATCTCATTAATGGAGGATAAGGCAATGGCTTGTTTGTATTACATAGCTATGTAACAACAACATCGCTACCCTACCTCCACACAGGGTTCACTAAAGCAGTCAAAGAAATGTACCTGCACTGTGTCTCAGCACATTGCCCTTGTTATTTCATCTACCACCCTGGAAACAACACCTAGCCCGGACCAACTGTTGTTGGTGCGGAGCAGGGAGAAAAGATATGCCGCATTTACTATGCATCTGCAAAGAATTAATGGGGCGAGCATAGAGCGATGCTTTGTCCCCCTTTTCAACCAAAGTGACATTCGATCATGCAGAGAGGTGGTCATGTCCTGCTTCTTCCTGGAGGACTTACTGCTAAGTTGCTGCCTTTTGAGATATCTAAACAAGGTAGAAAGGAAATTGGCAGGTAAAACCAACCTTGAGGGTGAGTAGGCGGATCAAGTCATGCCTGCACAAAGGGAACAGCAGTTTACTGTGATCCATAAAGTGGTGTAACATCATTTTCGATTCTAGGAGTCACAGAAAGAGCCAGCTGCATCAAATATCTTGAATGCCTCTAAACATTCCCAATTCATCAACTCTCCAGGCAATTGATACAGACTGGGAATCAGCTACATATTTATATAGCTCACCTTTGCACTTTATCTTTTTATACTTGAAGCAGCTTCCTATCTGAAGACTTTGCAATTTCACTTTTGAGACTTGGACTACCCCGGTTAATGAACTCATCCTGCCTGGGTGCAGGCTAGTATTTTAAACGTAATCACGTATCAGGATGCATTTTGTTTCGTTTGTACAATTTGTGACACCTTGTTTTTTAACTGAAGTTGTATTGCATTGGTACGTTGTTTTATATATTCTTTTTTTTTACTGTTTGAAATGGTTTTGATTAACAAAGCAATAATTAATTTACTTACTTACTTACTTACTACCTTGAAGTTGGCTTTGGAAACCAGTTAAAAAAATTCAATGCCAGCATTGCCATTCCCGCATTGGACCATTTTGAGATGTTGTTACTCTTGGCCTCACAGACAGGAGAGCACTGATTTTGGTTCATCATGCATTGGGTCAGAAGTCACAATGAACGTTGTGGCTCAGTTAGGCTTAGAGAGGTGCAGGTATACAACTTTGTGTCCACAGCTAGTCGTGTTCTTAGTTTCCTCCCTTCCGCAGCCCTCAGTGATTGAAGCAAGTGAGTGTTGTTCCCAAGAACTTTGTTTCCCACCCACTGAGATTTTTAGTCGGGCAATGAGGTGTATTTTTTGTCAGTTATGAATAACATAGTATGTTGTGCCTTTTTTAGGCCGCCTTTTGGTTGTATAAAAGGATGGACACAGGGGCATAGCCAAGATGGTGACCCGATTGGACGGCTTCTAGGGTCTCTCCACTCCCGCCCGCTGAAACCCCGTTTAAATAGCGATGGAGAGGGGCCTCTTGGGGTCTTAGCTGTGAGAGGTTACGGTGCTTACTTCAGTCTGACGGCACCAGCACCCTGCAATGGCTACCAGCAAGGGACGGAAGGAGAGATCATTAAAGGTCATGTTGCTTAAACCGTCTAATCCGCAGCCAGACGGCAAGACCCACTTGAAGGTATAGGAAGAGACGGAGGGAGCAGATGGAGGGGAGGCCCCAATTTGCAGATCCTTCCTCGAATCACCTAAAATCACTTTTCTCTTCCCTGCACAAGGACCTGCCAGCTATTAAGCGAGACCTCTCGGCTGACCTGTGGGAGGTACGACGAGATGTGTACTCCCTGGGGGAGAGGGTCAACACCTTGGAGGAGCGCGAAGCAGGCCATGATGAGGAACTAGAGAGTCTCCAGCAAGAAGTTCTCTGGCTACAAGAGCAGAATCTCGACCTTCAGGTCCACACAAAGGACTTGGAAAACAGGTCCTGGTGAAATAACATCTGAATTTGAGGCATTGTGTATGGATCGGAGGACACAAACATCGAGGCACTGGTGGTCAACCTCTTTCTTTCACTCCTGGGTGAGGTTCAGGACTTCCCAGTCAAGCATGACCGCAGACATACAGTAGGGCCTCGGAGGGCTGCCCCAGCCCCTCCGGCAGACATTCTGACATGTGTGCATGATTTCTAGCACAAGGAACGCATACTCCGAGTGGCCAGGGATGACCCCGCTTTCCAGTACAAAGGCCAGAGGCCCACACTGTACCAAGACTTAGCAGCATCCACACTAGTGAAGCGTAAGGCATTCAGACCCACAACTGCACACCGGCCAGCAGCTGGCATCTCATACTCGTGGGCACACCCCTTCTGGCTGATCTTCAGTTTCAAAGGGAAGCTCCAGCAAATATGCTCTCTTTCTGTGGCCTATAAGATACTGGACATCGACACACCTGCAGTAGAGAAGCCGCAACAGAGCAACCCGAGTGGAAGGCGCCGGAGCGGTCCCGGATGGACCACTATCAAACTCCCAGGCCTGGCGTTGCATCCTGAGTTGGACACCATGGCCAGGGAACTACAGGCGGTCCAGGCGTCTCTGGCCAGGGCTTCCTCTGAGTAGTCTTTGGCCAGCACTGAAGAACAGATGGCGAGCATCTGGCTGTCCCTCAGGTCCGCCTCCAGAGACACTTTAACACAAGTACGGGCTGCGTTTGGGGGTCGGGCGGGAGAGACACAGGCCTCTGGTATCCCTCAGCCTATTTCCCAGGAGACGGAAGCTCCGGACACTTGTTTGCCACATGATGTCTTTCTATATTTGTATAGTTGTTTTAGTTGGGGGGTTTCTCTTTCTTTTCTGATCTCCCTCCCAGGCCCTCCACATGACTTGCCTCATGCGCTAAATACTGTCCTCTCACCAGATCTACTTCTCAACACGCTGAGGATGCCCACAAGCAAGGAACCCTGGCACAAACTGGCACTTCTCTTAGCCTCTCACCCCAGCCTTGGACCATATGCTAACAAACATTCAAATTCTCACTTTGAATGTGAAGGGGCTAAATAACCCTGTCAAAAGATGAGCTATCCTATCTTACCTTGAGCACTCGGGCGCACATATATGTTTACTGGAGGAGACGTATCTCCTATCTAAAGATACCCATAAGCTCCGATCAAAGGATTTCCCACATCAATATTTCTCCTTCCTCCCTACCAAAATGGCTGGAGTTGCCATTCTTATCTCCCGTACCTTCAGAGGGAAGGTGGTAGTGAAAATATCTGAAATTAAGGGTGCGGCTTCTGGCTTTCTCAGTATCCATTAACACACACACACTTTCATGCTAGCCTCCATATACACACCCAACGAGGGTCAAAAGGCATTTCTTCGTAGAGTAGTGACAGGTTTAAAGACCTCCCCAGACTGGCAGATACTGGTGGGGAGTGATATAAATACAGTGTTTGACAATCAGCTAGACCTCTCAGCTTAATGGCAGGGACATACGGGGCCCTATCCAAGAGTGGGAGTGAATGGATGCAGGATCTGGAGATGGCTGACATATGGTGCTCTATACACCCCCATGCTATGGACTATACATTCTATTCTCATGCACATAAAACCTATGCTAGGATTGACTATTTCATTGGTTCCCAATCCCTGCTCCCCTTGATGCTCACTTTGGACATCGAACCCCGAACACTCTCAGACTCCAGCAGACAGACCACCATACTCCTGGCAGCTGCGCGATACACTCCTTCACCGCCAGCAGTAGTGCAACGTCTAACCAAGACATTTGAGGAATTACTGGCCTTCAACAATACCCCGGATATCCCAATTGCTTCCCTATAGGAAACGATCAAGACGGTGGCAAGGGTGGACTTCATAGTCACGTCCTCGGCGGATGACAAGCTCTGTAGAGAGGTGTGGCTCACTGGTTAGAGGCGGCAGACCTGTAAGCAGAGAACATCCCGGGACCAGGGTTCAATTCCCGACGCGGCAGGGTCGTGGACCAGGGGTCAACGGACTCGATAATTCTCGCCTCAGTGCCTACTCTAACCAGGGAACACACTTGGTAACTCTGGGCATTAAGCTTGCCTCATCTCTACAACGGCCCCCCACAGACGCCCGGGATGCCTGGTTTCACCCTGGAGATACCCAGAAAGGGACCATCTCACAGGGAAAACCAGGACGGGTTCCCCAGCGGTCTACAGCGCCAGGACACTCAGGTAGAGTAACAGTGCGCTATACAAGAATCCCACATTTACATTTGTAGAGACAAAAGGGAAGACCTTTCCAAACAAATGCAGGAGCTGGAACGTATACACAAGCGGACCGGTGCGACCAGGGTGTGGAGGCAATTGGAGGCACTGCCTTACAACTGAATCACTCTTTTTATATAGGGGGATAGGTGTGGGTGCCTGCTGGACATAAATTGTGCGCTTAACACCAGGCGGCCGCTGTCCAGATGGTTGGTTACATGACTGGCTCCGAGTGCAATCGGGACGCAGATATCTCTCAAGCGTTTTGGGATTTTTACACTGAATTGTATACAGCACAACACCTTTCTGAACAGGACACTCTAAGATATTTGCAGGGAATAATGCAGTCCCGGCTGACCCCTGATCAGGCCTCCAATCTAGATAGCGCAATCCACACTGAGGAGTAACCTCAGCCATTGTCCGACTCAAAGACTTTAAATCTCAGGGGCTTGACGGGTTTACCGCTATTTTCCACAAAACCTTCTGCACTATCCTAACACCTATTTTAACCAGGATCTTTAATGCTATAGGGGACACCTCCGATATCCCACCTACAATGCTCCTCGCCTCAGTTGTCGTTCTCCCCACACCAGTCAAGGACAGTCTGTACTGCGCCTCTTACCGGTTAATATCCCTTTCTTTTGAATATTGACTTAAAGCTTTTCACAGGGATTCTGGCAGCTAGGTTGGGACCACTGATGCCGGGTCTGGTAGACCCAGACCAGGCGGGGTTTGTGGCGACTAGGCAGTGCGGCGATAACACACGGAGACCACTTGACCTCATTGACAAGGCCCATCACCAACCGGTGGAGCGATTAGTGTTGTCAGTGGACGCTGAAAAATCTTTCGACAGGGTGCACTGGGCATTCCTGGAGGCCACCCTGGAGCAGTTCGGAGTGGGAAATTGCTTTCACAAATGGGTACTCAGTAGTTATAGTCGCCCTTCAGCAATGGTCTGAGTGAATGGATATACTTCAGATCCCTTCCCGATACCACGTGGAACAAGCAGGAGTGCCAGCTCTCTCCACTGCTATTTGCTAAGTATATGGGGCCCTTTGTTGAGTGTCCATTTAGATACCCGTATGTAGGTTTCCCGATGTATGCCCTTATATATGCACAATTCGCATTGCCCTTATTTAGGCATAGAAATCCAACCGTTATTTAAGCAATACCCATGCTAACCAAATACAGGCATGATCACCTACATCCTTCCAACCCACGTCACAACGAGTTCTTGGAAAACCAGACTCTTAAGCCTTTAGGACTTCCCCTGCTTGGATTATTGATTTCTCCAAGAACTAATTTATTATGCATGAACATCCATTCCTTAGGGGTTTATTCATGACGTTCCTCTGCCCGACTTTTACATCAATACTGGCATTCCTAAACACCTTCAAGGTATAAATATACCTTCACTTACCATTGCTAACCACGGCTCGGCCACACAGCTCGATACGGCTCGCCACTGCCAGTTCAGAAACAATTTGAGTCCCCGCCTGAGGCACTGACTAGACGCAGAGAATCCAGCTCCAGTGTTTCTGACTCCCTTCGCGGGGTGTTAGAGATCGAGACCCTGAAAGAGATTCCAACCTCTCTCATTCTAAGGTATGGAGCAGACTAGAACCTAGAGGGACTCTTGGCAAATACTAACTATCGCTAAACTAGACTATAGAAAACAGCACCTACTTCTTACCTCATACTACACTTAGGTTAGGTATACTGGGGTAGAATTAGCTAGAAGCACCAGACGAGTATTCACATTTTAGCCTGTGTTATTTATGTATGTATGTTTATGAATATATGTCATAGCTACAAACCATGCTATTGCAGTATTATTTTATCTTACTGCTATCACTGTACGTATTATACTTCGCATTATGTCTTACGATTGTAGCAGCTCATATCTCTTGCACAAGAAATAATACTGTTCAATAAACCCTTTTTATTGAAACGCCTGTCTACGTATTCCTGTATAACTCTGTAGAAACTAAGCATGCACGATTGACTGAGTGAAACTGTTATCTATTGTTTCCACGATTCTGAGAGAACTGTTCCAATTCTAAGGGAAACAAAGTTGTCATGTTTATGCGGTTGTCAGAGACTAATCCCTTCTTGTTCATTCGAGAAGTTTCTAGTGACCTCTGAGCTAGCTGGCACATACACAAGTAATTAAGTTTAATGTACTTGATAGAGACATACTGAACTCAGTCCTATGTCAAAACTATAGTGTATATTATTCCAATACACAGAGCCTATAAGGGGTATAGGAACTATAGGACCCGTACCCTCCAGTTCTGCTCCCGCCTCTCCCCCAACATGAACACAACATGCAGTACCCCACATTACATTCGCAATAACCAGGAGATTTCCATGGGGTAAAAAGGCCATGTTTAATTCTCAACATTGAATAAACATGACAAGCATACACTATGAATATTGATATTCATAATTACATTTTTCAAAACAACTTTTGTACTTTTCCTGTTCCCCAGCCCTAAGGGAGGAGCCCCATCTGGCTCTCATCTCGCGCTGGGGTATCCTACGCCAGGTGCCGTGCACCTGCCCCCTAGAGTGGTAGGCCCGCACCCCTGTTCCTTGTCCGTCATTACCAGGGCCCACCCCTCTACCACAAGGCTGCCCTGGGACGCCCAGGAGGCTCAAAATCTGTCGCCCTAACCTCCCCAGCCAGTGGTGACTTCCTCCCCGCGGAGAGCTTACCATATCCCCCCTCAGAGCTGGCCTATGGAGTCCGCCAGGCGGCCTCCCATCAATCACTGTTTATTGCTCGCAGGACTCTTTTCCGCAACAACGCCCCCCTCAAACCACTATTCTAAGGGACGGGTGGGTGGGAGTTTAAAGAAGGTTAGTCCTGTAGGTCAGCTGCGGGGCACACACAGTCCAGTAGTGGTGAAGGGAACTAAGACCTCGGTCACGGGAAGTTGACCTTAAATAGGCCTGAGGTCTCCGCCCTCCCACCACTCCGGATGTGTGTCACCTGCGACCCGGAAGTGAAAGGGGCGGCCGTCTGCCTATTGGCCGCCCGGCCGCCCAACCAGCAGAAAGTATGGCGGGCCCGGAGGGGACGTGCCCTAACGGCGCGCCTCGTGATCTTCGTCGCTTGGCACAGTACACCTTGGCCCAGAGGGTGCGGGAGAATCCTCTGATCTCTGGGGTCCAGTTCAGGGGGGCAACACCACATTAAAAGTCTATACGCAGACGATGTACTTGTTACACTTGAGGCCCCCCTAACCTCGATCTTGGCGTTCCTTGCAGAATTGGAGAAGTTTGTGGAGGCTTTAGGCTTCCGGGTGAATGTTTCCAAGTCATAAGCTTTGGGGTTCTCTCTAAAACCCTCTACCAGAGATGCCCATAGACAGATATGCCTGATCCAATGGAGTTGGAATTGATTTTGTACCTTGGCATTAAGCTGGCGACCTCAATCCAAGTTACAGTCACCTTAAATTACAACCACCTTCTGTTGCAGATCAGGCGGGACCTTCGCCGCTGGCGGCCATTCGGCCTCTCGTGGCTGGGCCACGTGGCGGCATTTAAAATTAATATGCTTCTGAAAATAATAAACCTTTTCCAGACGCTTACTTTAGAGCCCCCCCCTGGTGTCTTGAAATCGCTCCTACAAGAATTCCTCTCTTTTGTCTTAGCAGATAAAAAACCTAGGATGAACAGGGACCTGAGTTACACACCCCAAGGGGAGGGTGGCCTCGGGATCCCAATATTGATTGCTACTACCGGGCTACCCAGCTGTGGGTCCTGTTGGAGTGGTCCCATAGTGAGTCTGAAAAGCACTGGCTATTTATGGAAAGAGCCCTGGCTGGCCAGTCCTTGTGGAAAATCCTCGGTCTCCATAAATATTGGTGCCCTACAGGGCTCTACAGATCGCCATTCACACGGGCAACTTTAAGGGCTTGGGACACGTTCACTGTACGATACGGCCTTACCTCCTACCGATCGCCCCTCAAGCTTATAACCAGTAATTCCGACTTCACTCCTGGCCTTGACATGGTGCCTGACTTTCGAGGACCTCCGCGCATCTCTCACACTCCCGGAGACTGAGCGCTATCATTTTCAGCAGAAATGCCACTGGATCCTACATCCCTCTATACCCAGAGGGCAAAAAGGCTACTTACCCCGTACGAGAAGTGATTACATAAACAGTCAAGCAGGTGCCTCATCACGGAGCTTTGGCCCACATGCATCATCCCGGGATTTTGCGAGTTCTAAAGTGCGAAAAATAGCGATTCGCATTTTAGAATTCGCAAAACGGGATGCATGAATATTTGAAATTATTTGCGATTCGGTAGAAATCGCAATTTCTACCAAATCGCAAATATTATGCGATTTTCAAAGTGCGAATTCGCAATTCACATTGATCCTATGGGCCAAAAGGCCCATAGGGATCAATGGGAATTACCAATTCGCACTTTGAAAATCGCAAATCCTGATTGCATTTCAAGGGTAGTGAGGGGGATTCAAATGAACCCCCCCCTGCACCCATGAAATGTTGTTTTCGCATCATGTTGCACACACACATGTCCTAAGGACATGTGTGTCCGTAACATGAATGTTTAAAAAATGCATTTGCTGCGTTTTTAACACTTTTTGCAAATTTACTGAGTGGTTCAACGACTCGGTAAATTTGACACCCTAATTGCGAATTTGCAATTTTAAAACTAATCATGTATTACTTTTAAGAAATCGCAAATTTGCGATTTCTTGAAAGCAATCGCTTTTTTAGAAATCGAAAAAATGTTGCGATTTCTGAAAATGTATGATGCATTCCAAAAATGGATTTTGGAATCGCAAACGTCCGATTTTAAGGAATCGCACCGTTTGCGACTCCAAAAACCCTTGATGCATGTGGGCCATAATCATTTTCTGCAGCTTCCAGAACAGTTGGCCAAATCCGCAGGGCAGAGGCGCTGGGAGGCGAAACTGGGGCGCACGCTGTCACAGAAGGAATGGGGGGACATTTTCTATTGGGCACGGCATTCAGCACGAAAGTCTCCAGCATTGAAAAAGCTACCAAGAACGCGTCATATTGAGACCTCACCCCTCCCAGATTACATAGGAGCAACCCCAGCCGCACCTTAGGCTGCTGGGGAAATTGCGGGACCGAGGGCTCCCTGGCGCACATGTTATGGGACTGCCCAGCACTCACATCATACTGGGAGCACTTCCTTAATGAAATAGATTAGCACTTCGATACACAAATACAGCGTTTCCCGCATATGTCCTCTTGGGCTTGTCCAATGCGCTTATATTGCCCCTCAGATCGAGCAGAGGAAGACAAATGGGAATTGCTTTAGGCACCGCCCTGCAAAACGTACTGTTTCACTGGGGCACGGATAGAATCACCACGTTCCAAGGGTGGTTGCATAGCCTGTGGCATATACTGGGCATGGAACGTATATCCCTTTCGTTCCAAGGGGGCAGCGCCTCCTTTGTGGAACGGTGGCGCCCATTCCTAGTTCTGCTGAGCTCAGAAATGCGGGAGCTTACCTGCCCCAAATATTTGCGCCTACTGTGCCTCCAGGCGCTACTGCAGGATCCAGCCCAACCCTCACCAGCGGGACACATACAGCGGTAGCTCTGATCTTTCCTTTCTGTTTCCCCTTGGGTGGGTGTAGGGGAGGATTACAAGCTGGGAGTGGGGGGCATGGATTTGGGGGGTTCTGGGGAGTGGGAAGACATTGGGGAGGGGGGAATTGGGGTTTTGCTTTTGTCTTTTGCCTTCTTTTCTCACACGACTTGCTTAGCTCTTCGCTGATGGCATTGTATTGTTTTATTGCATTTCTGTTTTATACCAATAAAAATATTTCAAGCTAAATTGGGGGACTAATGTTGTGGGGTAGTTCTAGTCCATTGTCTTTTCTTGGTTTTTAACAGTGCTGGTTAGGGCTATTGAAGATTAATAGCTTGCATAATTTTCCCACGTGTGAGCCAATGATGTTTGACAATTCTTTTAGGGGAAAGGTCTCTTGTTCATGAGTCTTTGACTGCAACTCTTGTAGCCCACGGGATGGGGGCGCAGGTATGCGGTGGTGCTTCTTATGACAGTTGTCCAGGGCCACTTCCCAAAACATGTGCTTAGAAACCGTCCTGCGACTTGAACAAAAATGTTGTGACGAAGTTATGTTCAGCATTTACAGGCAGTTGCACCCCACACCCTATGCAATGTTTTGTAAAATGCTATTGCTAAACTTGAATTCTATTATTAGGATTTCTGCACATACTTTTCATTTTGGCTCTTTAAATATAATCCAATGTATCCTCATTCATTAGAGTTGTCTGAATATTTAGCTATTTACCTATTTAGCTATTAATGTATGATTTATGAACTTACCTAAAATTCATAATTTCTCTGTGTTTATATTTGAAATATTATTGTTGAACTTGTCTGACTGGGGGGGGGGGGAAGAGAGGGGTTTGTAAATTTGGGAAAAAACCTAATAAAGATATTTAAAAAAAAAAAGAGTTGTCTGAATATTCTTCAGGTGTGAAGGGGCTTCGAGGTTTCACCTGACCTGGTACCTACAAAAACGCTCAAGTCCCTGATACACTAAAAGAACGTGTATATATTTGGGTACAAACTGGGCAGCACATCATTGTTAAGCTCATTTCTATATTTACCAGCTGCCCTCCTGCCAGTCGTGATCTGCAGGATAGGGACTGTGATTTTCGATTTGCAAATCAACTTATCTGTGGCCTTAAGTTGTAACTTAGTGAGTAATTGTAGCGCAGGGGCACCAGTGGATGTGCAAACTGAACAGAGAGAGGGGTTGTGCCATGATGGTGGGCCTGTGATCCAGGTGACAATGCACCCCATCCGGAGGGAGGGACGCGTGACAGCAACTGCCATAGATATGTTTTCATTTTTTTTATTTTGTGCACTTTCACTAGATGCCTAGGGGAAGGGCAGTTGGTAGGTACCCACTGGCTACGGTGGGCTGACAGTCTTGCCTCGGTTGGGTGGCATAGGCATGAACACGGGCAGTTAAACGAGGAGCCTGTTTTGACTCCAGTCGTTTCCTACTTTGCCTCTGCCGCTGGCCGACACCACCTCTGCTGGGTCTGGCTCGGAGTTCCCTTTTTCCCACCCAATGCCAGAAGGGAGTAGATAATTTGAGACTGTTTTCTCTTTTCTCTCTTTTTTTTTGTAAGTTTAGATCGTTCTATTTTTAGGCTCACTCTGTATTTATTTTCAAATTTTGCTGGCAGGATCGGAGTCGTGCTTGAACACAAAGCAGGTGGTGGTCACTTTGGCATCGGGAACAAAAAGCAGTTGGATTCGTGATGAATTTTGCCTCAGATCTCAACTCAACTCGGGGCAGTGGTACTGCGATGTGTAGGGCAGGGCTAGGGGCGTGCATAATAACAACTGTCCTAGGGCCAGATGTATCAAGATTCCGTTTTGCGAATCCTAAATTGCGATTTTTTGCGAATCGCTATTTAGAATTCGCAGAACGGAATGTATGTACAAAATCGCCATTTTTTAGTGATTCCTTATTATTCTTTATTTGCGAATTCGCATTTTGCGAATTCGCAAATAAAGAATAATTTCCAATGCATTCCTATGGGCCAGGAGGCCCATCGGAATGATAGTGCAAAAGTTCTCAAATTGCAGATTCGCAATTTGCTAATCGCAATTTGAGAATTTTTTCAAGGGTGCAGGGGTGTCTCAAAGACACCCTGCTGTACCCCTGAAATTAACATGTGTGTGCATGTGGCACACATACATGCCCTATGGGCATGTATATGTGTCACATGCCACCCTCACAAATGCCAAATAGGGCATTTTTAAAAGAAATCGCAAATTACTACCAAGTACAAGTTGGTGGTAATTTGCGATTTCTTAACACAAAATCGCAATTTCAAAATGTGTCATACATATCATTTAAGGAATCGCAAATAATTGCGATTCCTTAAATTGCGATTTTTTCATACATATGAACAAATGCAAATTGTCCGTTTGGGAGTCGCAAAGGCAGAAATTCTGCGAATTTCGGCTTTGCGAGGCGCAAAAGCCTTGATACATCTGGCCCCTAACTCCTCTGAGGTACTCTATTGTGAAGCCCTGGGGATGAAGGGAGTTCGGGCTTGCCATGGTGTGGGGGCAAGGTATGGTCTGGTGGCCCAGGCCCATCTCCAGAAGGATGCCAGGGAAATCCCTCTTTGGGGTATGGCTGTTTATGGGCTCAGCTTACATGCTGGCCCAGGCTCCGTTTCTGTGAGGGAACAGGCGAGTTTGCCTTGTGAAAGTTATATCTGACGGTCGCTGCCTGGGGGTGGAAGTTATATCTGACGGTCGCTGCCTGGGGGTGAAAGGGAGGGGGTTTGCTCTGGCCCAAGTCACTTAGCCAGTGCTGTAAGTGCCAGTGGGATGGCCAACCATGACAGTATAGAAATCACAGGAGATCCAATGTCTAACAATTCCACAACTTGTCATGTTATCTGTAATTCAAAAATATTGTGAAATATGTAAATAGAAAAGTGTAAAATATTTTGTTGATGCAATTTGATGGAGTGTGTAATAAATACGCCTGAGAAGTGTTCATTCTCTAACACAAATACAGTGTGTATCAGGTCACTTTTTTGCTTGCTTTCCTTTCGATATTTGTGGACCAATCTACTGGGCCTACCTCGCCCGGGTCTTGATGCAGTCCCCCCACCTGTCAATTGGTGGTAGATTAGGCTTGCCCCCACTTTGCCCATTTGGGCTTTGCAGGTTTGTAGAAAAGCATCTCATCTGTACGCTGCTGTATTTAATTGCGAATTGAATTATACGCCTTGTCGCCCGCTCCAGCTTTATCCTGGGAGAGAATTAACCTCTCTTTTACTCGCTATGGTCTTTGTCCGTTCAAAAATTGAACACAAAAGTCGCTGAAACTTGTGTTACCTCCCACACAAAATTTAGGCTGCGGGTTTTTGACATCTAAACGATGTCGGAGCGCCGACTCCGACTGTTCAACAGCTCCGGCCTGTGGGGTGAGTCTAACATGTTACTGACCCCACCACAGAACCTGTTCGGAGCTTCCGGTTTCATTCATAATACACACTCTCTCAGGCCTTGTTGCCCAGAGCTGCGTTGCATGTCAATGCCGCTCTGCTTGGGGGTCCATTCCACCCCACATCATTAGCAGGACAATGAAGCCGCGTCTGCCCTCTCTATCACAATCATGTCTTGGGCCTAGCCTCGAGTACGCAGCCCATAGTTTGTGAAGCCTACACAAAGCGCTCACCGCGTGCACGAGCGTTCTTTCTCCTTCAGACAATAACAAATGATACTTAAGCAGGCATCCTCTGTGTATGCCCTTTGTAGGAAGGGAGCCAGGTAAATGCCTTGTTTAACCCCTGCCTGCCATTTGGTAGCACCGGGAAGCAATGAGTTAATGGGGCAGTCATTAGTCACGTGCTGTACAAAGGCTACTAGCTAGAGACCATATCAACATGTTGATTCCGTTGGTTCTTGTAACTACGTCTGTCGCATTTACCCCCCCCCCCCCTCCCCGCCTCCACCTGTCATCCTCTCCCAGCTATGCTTTGTCCACAGTGACTCGCTCTGACCTGATGCCAATGAGTTATTCATTTTCTTAGAAAGAAAACGTTGTATTTTAAATAATACAAAGCGTCTGCATTATATTAAAAAATATGTTTTATTGTTTTCAGCCAAACTGGGCATAACAATTAATATAACAATGTGCAATTTAAGACATACAATCACAATTAATTTTTAGTATTTCCTCAGTTAAAAACAGAATACAACCAACAATCTATTAAAACAATTGCTTTTTAATCAACTGACCAAAAAGCAACATAACATTTAAGGATGGTTATGTGGCGTTACCCCGCATGCATTTAACCCGCATTCTTTTACACCGCAATTTTTACTCTCCAAAATCTTTTACAACGCAGGGCTTTACAACGCAATTTGTTACAACGCATTCCGGATTCCAACGCAATTACTGTTCTAACTCCAGGGGGCATTAGTTTGGGGAATGTGCTGTAACAATTTTGCGGTGTAAAGCCCTGCGTTATAAAAGTTATTGCGGAGTAAAAAAAGCGGGGTAAAGCCATGCAGAGTAAAAAATGTGGGGTAATTTTAGCTAAATCTATTAACGAAAGAGTATAGTTGGATGGCTTTTTAAAAATACAATAAACGAAAAGCAACCCTGTAATGATTCTATCTATATTTGAGGGTATATGTGTTGGGTTCTGCTCATGACGTATTTTCTGTTCTGTATAGGGGAAAGATGTGTTGGGTTCTGCTCATGACGTATAACCAGAACTCCTGTGTAGAGGAGTTCTGGAATGTGGATGTGGACAGTTGGAGTTTACAGAGAGAGGTTGCATCCCTGACCTCTCCGTCCTGTTGGCTAAGAATAAAGAAGTTTAATTCCTACCTGACTGTGGTAACTTCTTTTCAATATGCTAACAAAGCTAACAAAATACTGACGGGCCCATTTGGGCGACCAAGGGAAAGGGCATACAGCAGTTTTGACAGTGTATGTTGGTCTGCTCATAAAAAGCATAAATCTGTCTTGAAAAATTAAGCACACTTCCTATCAAAGATTCAAAAACATTGACACACATATAAAAAGGCCTTGGAATACAGAAAAGCTATAATAGATGAAGCATGGACATCACTAATGCTTGATAGTGAGCATAGAGACAAGTAGTGCATTTTGAATGGTTGTAAGCTACCTTATTTCAACACCGCTTCAGCCCCTACCTTGACAAAAGGTATTCCACCTATAGAGGAGTTAGAACATTTTAGTAAAATGTATTGAACTACAAAAATAATGCTTCTGACAATAACGTACAGAAAGTAGTTATTGAGAGACCAACACATGAGGTGAAGTTTGAAGTAGTAGAGGTTAAGTTGGCCATCATTCAGAGCTTGTTGAGTAAGGCACCCAGCCCTGATGGAGTTCCCGTTGATCTTTATAAAGATAAAATAGATCTCTGGGCTTCGTTAAGTATGACCATTTTCATTGCAGCTGCAAAGGTACAGCTGCCCAGGTCTTGGTCCCAGTCAGTAAGGGTTCCTATATATAAGACAGAGCTAACCCCACCTGTTATAGAGAAATTTTGTTACTGGACTAAGTAGTTGAAGTTGTAGGTAGAGTTTTATTGGAAAACTGAAATCAATGACCCACGAAAACTCGGTTCTATAAGATGTGCAATATGGTTTTCGTCATAGCTTAGGCAGCATTGAACAGTGCCCTTAATTTGTTTCTGATGACTTCTAAATATACAATTGCCCAAAATGGTGCCATACACTTGGAATTTATGGAAGTGCATTTGATCATGTACATTGTAAAACCTTATGGGACAAAATGGTGAGCATGGGGGTTTATACCCATATCGTTTATTTTCTGTTACATACAGAATCAACAACTCACATATGATATGGTGATTATGATTAGTGCATACACTCATTGAAGATAAGTAGGATGTTGGCATGGCTGCATCTTGATCCCCTTTCTCTTTATGTTCTATATCATTGACTGGGAGGGCAAAATACCGAAGAGGGACAGGACATACCACTGATACACTCACATCCACTTCCCTTGCTTCTATACACAGATGATGTTCTTGTCGAATGGTTTACAACTAATCCTAGACTCCTTTGCCCAATTCATGGAGGATCTGGACCTTAACACAAACTTTTCCTAATCCTTTGTGATGGTCTGTGGACCATGCTTTGTGAAAACTAAGACCAACTTAATTCGAGAAACCCCAATACACAGAGTTAAAACATTTCAATATTTGGGGGTTCCCTTTGATTCAGTGTTGGAATGGTAACATTTAAGTTCTGTAAGAGACCCACAGTTTGAAAGAGCCATTGATGAGGATTTCAGCTCCTCCAGTAAATTGGGTTCTAGATCCCTTAAAGATATGATGTCTATTTACAAGAGTAAATGTATTTATATTGCAAGCAATGGGGCTGAACTGTGGTCATATAAAAATTGGAATGTATTACAATTACTTGAGAATGTCTTCTTGCGAAGGCTTCTATCAATTCCCAAAAGTACTTCAAACTTCCTCTTCCACAATGAGCTAAGGATTACCTACTTGGAAAACCATATAAAGTTACAACCACCCTTTGGCAATCTATATAGTCCAAACAAAAAACCAAACTCAATTGTTTGATCATAGTGGATTATCTGGCCCTGGAGCACGTTTTTCTAATCCACTGATTTAAGTATATGAAGGAAGATTTTGAGGTAATTAAAAAAATGAGAGATATTTTGCACACCAGCCCTGTTCTAATGATATGTTGAAAAAAATATTCCTATAAAAATGTAGATCGATGAGACTGCAAATCAAGGCATTGAGGTCCACAGGTTGCACCTTCTTGATGATTTCAACAACAACCATGAATGAGTCAGATGTCTTCTCACTAGATTTAGGCTGAACATAGTACATTTCATATGGGCTTTCCACAGAAAGGAGTTTGGGATAAAACTCTGCCTCTTTGTCCTTGTGATAACTGTTCTGTCCAATACACTGTGCACTTATTTTATTTTGCCATTTTTAAGAGGAGCCTATGAAATGTTTTGTCATTACCTTTATTGTGCTCCCTTAGCTTTAGATTTTATAGAACTACTTTCTTACATTTATAGGAATTGTCTAAGCATTTTATGAGTATTTCTGTGTTTATGTATATACAACAATGTATTCCAATAAAAGATGTAATGTCATTGGAAGATCCATGCTATACACAGAAACACCCAAAAATGTTGGTTGTTTAGATGAAACAGTTTTAAACTGTTGTTTTATGTGTGTGGGAGTGGCATTTTTCTTTTATGGCACCTTTTGATGAATAAAGATTTCTTGACTCACATCTATGGATTTCTATCAACATTCATGTTTCAATATATGGAAATCTCCATAAAACATCCATTGAACACTACTTTGATGAAAACTATTCCAAGATGGTCTATTAGACAGCATTAATTACTATACATTATAAAACAACAACGAAAACTGTTTTTGTTAGTTTATAAATAGAAATAGAATTTGTGTCAGGTGTGTTAAAACAATTACACAAACCTCATGCAAAATGTTTATAAAAGAAAGATAAATGTTATAGCAATACACTTACCTTTTATTATTAAGAATGGAGTGCTGCAGCAGACTATTATCAAATACAAACAAAAAGACACAGACATAACTAACAACATTAAGTTTTTCTATTTTTAAAACCAGAATATGCAATTTTAGAAAGAATCTTTTTTTGTATTTTTATAAACGTTTTTTAGTTTTAGAATTCATTTTTTTGATATTTTTCAAGAAAGGTATTTAAAATTCAAAAAATGGGCATCAAAACTTGGACATTTAAAAAAAAATGACTGCCGGGGACACTTGTGGTCCTTAAGTAGTGTGCTGCGGGTAGAGATGGATTGCTCCCCAAAACAACAGTATTGCACTTCGTGCAGTATGTAATAATGTCCTTGTAAGCAGGAATATTTTTTGCACCCTTCTGCAAAATATGTGCTGGAACAGCATCCCCAAAAGCAACAGTTGGTTCACTTGACTTCAAGTCTTCTTTGGCACTTCATCGCCTCTGTCCTCTGGCGAGCTGGCATGAATGAATTGCCCATTTGTGCCTTCACGTTCCACTGATAACATGCCAGTATTTCTTACAAGTTTCTCTTGAAAATTCTTTCCCACACAGAAGGCACTTGACAACTCTAGTAATCATCTTCTTCTCTCCTGCTGGTACGGAGAAACATTTCCAAACAAATAGCTCCTTTCGAGGCGCTGCATCCTCCTCCTGTTCCTCTTTCTGTTGTACCTCCTGTGGAGATGCCATTTCCCTAGTCCATTTTTGCAAAATAGCAATAAAAACAACCAAACAAAGCTCATGGTATTATAGTTAGGCTCAGATTTCACACGTACAAGACCTTGAAATCCAGCGTTTATAGGTCCCCGAGTTAACTATAACTTACACCCCTGCAATCCACTGCTTATGACATCACCTGACATATTAAATAACTCATGACATGGTCAGTGACATCACTGATGACAACTCAAATAACATCACTGGTGAAATTATTCAGTGAGTGAAAGTGTTTCTTAGACTTAAACAGATATAGTAAGCAAATGCATAAATTAAATTATTATTCTTTCTAAACTAGTAGTAAGTGATACTGTTTCTAACATATGTTATCTGAGTGTGTGTGTGACTGTCAGTATCAATGTGGCAGAGGCTGTATGTGTGTTAGTGGGTATGTGAGTGAGTGAATGTTGTCAGGTACAGTCGCCAGGAACAACAGGAGCAAAGAGTAATCCCTCAACTTCCAAAAAGCAGCCCTCAAAGGAGAATGTGTAACACTCGCTCCGAGACACTGCTCTCTAAAAGTATGGGGGAATAAAACCAAGGAGTGTTCACCACTCTACCCATATGATGAAGAATAAGGTCGTGTTGAATGACAGCCAAGGAACGTAGAGGCTAGAAGGAAAAAACACAATAACCACCCTTACTTTCTCTAGGTCCCTCCTAGAACATATGAAACATTGAGCTGTGTTTATAATCGTCCAGCACTCACCAGCGTTCTTGTGGAAGACTCCTTGAAAGGAAGGACCATCAAGTATCGCAATCCTTCCGAGTATGTGGCTGGCACGAGGATAGTCTTAGAGAACTTCAGGAATATAGGTCTTAGACTGAGATATCCTGAACACTCATGCATTCATCATTCATACAATAGACTCTGTGGGGGACTGGCATAACAGGGAAAAGGACAGGGTCTTAGGTGTTCCGACCGGCCAGCTAAGCCTAACGTGGCGGATCAGATACACTCTCACCAAGGGGTGTCGTCCAGCTCCACAGGCAAGTATGGAGCGGAACAGCGACTCCCTCGTTCTAAGGAAGGGAATCCGAGGTGCACCGCCCGGCCCTAACAACCACAACAGGGCGGAGCAGAGACACACTCGGTGAGGTGTGCCGTCCGGCTCCGTAGGGAATGACGGAGCGGAACAGCGACTCCCTCGTTCTAAGGAAGGTAATCCGAGGTGCACCGCCCGGCCCTAACAACCACAGCAGGGCGGAGCAGAGACACACTCGGTGAGGTGTGCCGTCCGGCTCCAAAGGAATGACGGAACGGAACAGCAACTCCCTCACGGGGTAACACTAAGGGACTCGAAACAAAAGGAGGGGCTGGGAAAATGCAGCACAGAGAGAAAGCTGCTAACAAACGAAATACTGCTACTCCTCCACAGAAGGCCAACTCCAAGGGTAACTGAGTCGGGTACCGGGGCAGCCGTAAACAATACAGGAAGACGCCAACTAAGCAGCGTTGATACTGGAACACTCGATGGGAGAGAGGGGGCGTGGTCACGGAACTGGTCAGTAAGCCAAACGTCAAACGACGCGCGAGGCATTCCTTTAGAGAGCTAAGGGAGGGTGTGTAAAGTGCGCCTCTCGAGTTCGTGACCCGACCCTAAACACAGCTCAAGGTCTCCTTCTCCTCCCTCGAACCCTAACAAATGTATAGGTGAATAAGGGTGTGTGTGAGTAGCTGCATGGGTATGTGGTTGGCTGTATTGGTTCTTGAGTGGGATTGGCTGTATGGGCAATTGAGTGGCTGCCTTAGTGGCTATATCGGGGGGGGAGTGTGTGAGTGGCTGTTCTGGTGATTAAGTGGCTGTGTGACTGGCTCTGGGAGGGTGAATGGGTGTGTTAGTGGCTGCATGGGTAAGTTATTGACTGAATGGATGTAGGGATAAGTGAACGTGTATCAGTGGCTGTTTTGCACAATAGGTGTCCGTGTTACTGGCTGTATAGGTGAGTGAGTGGGTGTGTGACTGCTTGTATGGATGTGTGAATGGGCATATAAGTGGTTAACTGGATTAGTGAATGGATGTGTGAGTAGCTGTATGGGTAAGTGAATGGCTGTCTTAGTAGCTGTATGGGTGACTGGGTGGTTGTATGTGTGGCTGTATTAGAGAGGGAGTGGCTCAGCGAGTGGCTGAATGGGTGACTGCTAGTGTGAGTAACTGTATGGGTGAGTGGATGGGTGTGTAAGTGGCTGTATGGGAGGGTGATATCACTGTGTTAGTGGCTGTATGAGTGAGTGAGTGTGTGGGTGTGTGAGTCATTGAATGGGTTTATGAATCGGTATGTGAGTGGTACTGTGGATGATGTCATCATTGATCTCATTTGAGATATCATCAGTGATGTCTTCAGTGATGTCACTGACCATGTCATGAGTGAGGTAATATGTGAGGTCATAAGCAGTGCATTGCCAGGGCGTAAGTTGAACTTTGCCCAGGTAACTATAACTGCTGAATTTCAATGGTTTTGTATGAGTGGAATTTGAGCCTAACTAAAACGTGCCTGTAACCTTTGATGTTTTCAGTGAATTTCTACAGTTTTTCAACTTTTAAACCTAACTGCAACCTGTCCCCTTTGAAAGTGGCGGTGTGAGTGGTTGTGTGGGTCTGTGAGTGGGTCTCTAAATGCCTGTGAGAGCGTCTGTGTGGGTGTGTGAGTGGGTGTGTGAGTGCATATGTGAGTGTCTGACTGGGTGTGTTAGTGCCTGTGGTAGACTGTGAGTGGGCCTGCTAGTGCCTGTGTGGGTCTGTGAGTGGGTACGCAAGTGCCTGTGTATGTCTGTGAGAGGGTGTTTGGGTGGTCCTATGGATTGTGGGCATTTGCATACTTAGGGTATTTAAAAGGGAGAACCATGAACTCTGCTTTTACCAGGAGACGACAAGAAAGAAACCACTCATCACTGTCACCACACATCAGATTTTGCCCAATAGATCAACAATTAATTTACCTCCAATAATGATTTCATTCAATTTTTCAACATGGGACCGAGAGGAATCACACTTGCTTTGCCTTCACCAAGCCCAAGAAGTTAGGATGTTTGTGCATTACTGAAGTGGAGCTTCAACTGGGGCACCTGCTATGTTCATATTTGTAAGTGCTTTCTATTAAGGTCAAATTTCTGTGAAATACGCAAGAGGCCAGAATAGAACCACATTTTTTCCAAGAAGAGTCCCCAGTTTTGCCAAAACATCTACCGAACTGGAGTACTTTCATTTGGTTAATTAGTAAGTGCAACCTCGTTGGGTAAATGTCTTGTGCATATTCTACGCTACAGCTGCGTAAAGGACCATGAGGTGTGCATGTAATTTCTCAATGTGATTTTTCCTCAGCGTCTTCATCCATAAATCTGTGATAACGTGAATCCTCGTCCAGAGAAAATGATGAGATTTCAAAGAGGTGAATCTCCACCAAACAGGGGTATTTCCCTTTAACTAAATGAAGTACGTTTTTCTTTGTTTGGTGGGGATGTCCTCGTATTCCACTGCATCAATAACATGTCACTAAAATTGGCTTGACATTTGCTCTAGGGCTTTTTGTTAAGATGTCCATTAGCATGCGAATAGGTGGGAAGACCTTTGCATATTACTAAGGAAATAGGGTGTGGCCAAACAAGGGGACCTTGGAGATGATTTTGGGCATTTGCATACTCAGGGTAATCAAAAGGGAGAATCATGGACTCTGCTCTGACTTTGAGATGACAAGAATGAAACCACTCGTCCCAGTTACCCCAGATCAGATTGTGCTCCAACAGATAAAAAATGCTGTCACCTCCATTAAACATTTCAGATTGTTTTCCAAACATGGAATACAAGAGGAAACACATTTGCTTTGTCTTCGCCAAGCCCAAGTAGCTAGGAATCTATGTGTTACACAAGGGGAGGGGGGCCTCTCAGCTACCTCCCCTGGCTGATTGGACCCCAGTGACCCCTTCCCCAGGGGCCAAGACAAAATTCAATGGGGAGGGAGGGCCATGCCCCTCCCTCCCTGGGGCGATTTCGGATCACGGGGAAACCTCAAGACCCCCACAGTCTCAGCCAGCTCCCCGCCGTCTGAGAGAGCCAGAATTGCTACCGCATTTAGGGAGGTGCTAAATATGCAACTCCCTGTGTACATGAGCAATCTTTCATCTGTTTCCCCGCCTGCATGACAGCGGGTAGGAAAACAGATGAAAACTCCGCTCCCAGCAAGCAGGAGCAGTTTGACAGCTCCCGCTTGCTGGTAGCAGAGTTCTGTTCCCTCTCACTTGGCAGGAGCTGTCACGGCTCCTGCTAAGCGAAAACAAGCGGCTAGCTTTTGAGGGTGGACACTTTGATAGCAGGAGCCAGCATCGGGTGGTGGAGGTTCCCAGGTCCATAATTGGCTCCAGGACAGGTGCCATGGCCTCCCCTTTCTTTACTTTGAACAGGCTGGCCTATGGAGGTCCCTGGGCCGTATATGGCCCAGGAAAGGGGTCGCACAGCCCCCTCTCATTATTTTATACATGGCCCTGGGGAGGTGGTGGTCCCTGGGGTCCCCCTTTTAGTCAAGGGAGTGGGGTCTGTATGGCCCCCCTCTTTTTTCATAAAAACCTGGGGAAGTGGTGGTCCCCTGGGCTCTTACAGCCTCAGGAGGAGGGTTGTGCGGCCCTCCTCTATTCTATCAAAGACTCGACCAGCCTCGGGGTGGTGGCGGACTCTGGTGCCAAGATTGGTCGTGGGAGGGAGGCCTTGTACACCCACCCCCTTTTAAAAATTAGCCCCTGGCCCACCCTGGGGCCAATATACTAAAAAGCACAGGAGCCCGTACTTTTTTTTCCTTTTTCTATCTTAGATGAGGATTTGTGACACCATCGCAATTTCACAGCAAAGCTTTTTTAAAAAAATGCTTTTTTGCTCTGGTGGGTCCCAGGAAGACCCCAGTACAAGGACTAAGTGGTCATGGTATTCCTACCCTGGCTCTTTTACTTTTTTTTGTTAAGGTTTTTTTGAAACTCCCAAGATGACTGCCAACATTTCCTGGTTGAAGTATTGGCAGCCAATCAGATAGCAGCATGAGGACTGTAGGATAGTCAGAGGATCTGCATTCCAAGATAGACATATTTGGATTTCTTTCAATAAATCCAAAACTACTGAACGGATTTACACCACATAACAAAAAGCACTCTTTCTGTACCAAGAGATAGCTTTCTGACAAACTGATGTATTTCCATTCAGGAGTTCGGGCTGTAGTCATGTTCAAAATTCCTATGGGAGTTAACATGGGAAATGCCCTTTATCTCGGCCCCCAATAGACAAATTAGCTTGACACTTTCCATATACAACAAGACCTAACTTAACATTTGTTTGGAAAAATTTGTGAAGATTCATCAAATGGCACCAAAGATATAGGCAAGTCAAAAAATGCTTTTCCTTTGGAAACGAGGTCCTAACTATATCTACATACGGGCGACTGGCATTAGGTAATGTATGTATATTCGGTTACATAACTATCAAAGGTACAGAACATCCATGTAGTACATGCAAAATGGTTACTTCATTTAATACCCTTAATACATAAATATACTGTCATGAAACATTAAAATGCGATCAAAAGACTTAATCCCAGCAGTGCAAGTGCAGTGTCATTCCATTACAACTGTTTCTGTCAGAATATCAAGATAGTTCCTCAAATTAATAATCCTATCTCTATGTCCCGGAAAGTCCTTCCCCTCCTCCCGCAGCATTCAAGGAAGCTGCTAGTAAAGGGCTGGTTTTGTCCAGATTAGATTATAGCAATGCTATTTTTTTGGGGGCCCCTGAAGCCACAATTAATAAACTACAACAGACTCAAAATGCCGCAGCTAGGCTATTGATGGGTACCTCCGCTAGGACGTCAGCAAAACCAGCACTCAAATCGCTCCACTTGCTCCCCATACGTGAAAGGATTAAGTTTAAATCTTTATGTATCGCCCATAAACTTCTTCAAGGTAAGGGACCCTCTATTATGAAGAGTCTAGTTACGCCCTACAAGGCTAACAGGCCCTTGCGCACCGACAACGAGTGCCTGGCGAGAGTGCCAAGATTCCAGAAGGCACGCACAGGAGGCCGCCGCTTCTCCGTGAATGCGGCCTCGCTGTGGAACTCCTTCCCCTCGAAACTGCGAGCGGAACCCTGCCATTCGCGTTTCCGGAAGCTCCTGAAAACCTTCCTTTTCCCCAAGTGACCCTCTGTTTTCCTTTCTCCCTCTCGAGCCTAATTCTAGAGCAGCGCTGGGATGCCTCCGGGTAACCATGCGCTTTATAAAACCGGTTACATTACATTACATTACATGTCTAGATTATTATTAAAACTAATCGTTGCTTTCAGAAATATATAAAAATCATGATCATTTCTAAAATACAATATTGTAAATAGTGCTTTAAAATGGGATGGCCAACCAGTATTAATTATAAAAAATTAATTTACCTAAGACATATATGATTATAATGGTTTCCAGGGGACAGCCATGTACTAAAATACTATATTTACAACAATTTCAGAAGCTTCTCCTGCTTTATCCAGATACTGAACAAAAACCAGCTCATGGAAAAGACAACCGGGCCAGATGTGTAAGTCATCAAGATTTGTTTCACCTCTCTAAGGTGTGGTATCTCCAAGACCAGGCAGATCGGGCACAAACATTTTCTACGCACACCTCGGTATTCAGGACTAACATAATATGGTCAAGGGTTTCAGAATTCATGCCACAAGCTGGACATATAGGGGACACATAGCAGTACCTGGTTTAACAAATGGACTCACAAAACTAGATCTGACGATTTGCAATCCAAATTGCCCTCCTAGTGCATCAAAGGAACATCCAGCCAATGGGGCATTGACCAGGGTATACATACGTATCTACAAATGACAAAGTCACATACGGGGATGTTAGTTTTACGCCTTTTCATCCTTACTTTTACTCTATTTTTAATTTTCGCTTTTTTCTTTATGAGTGTACTTAGTGTGAAAGCACCATGAATTATTGGTGGTATCTCTTTCTTGGTTTAATATATTTTTTTATTACAATTAGTTTCTCTTTCCAGAAAATTTGCATTTGACACACATGTACATGAGCACCCACTCTATCAGCTTGGTGGAGGTCTCCGATATGTGATGGGTCTAAGCAACATTCACATTGAAGCACCCATAGAATAAACCCTTTATGCGCCAAATCTGTTCCTAAATAGAATTAAAATGTTCATATATATATATATATATTCATTCACAATGTGACCCTTCAGACCTTAATTGCGCTCTGCTGCTGGTGCTCTGCATAGGGGCCGGATCATGGCCCAAATCAACAACTTTACACCAAGGACGCCGCACTCCAGACTTGGATGAGGTTTTAGTTTGGTTTATTCAGCAACAACTCGAACCAATGCGTTTCAGTCTAACCTCGGCTTTGTTCACGGTAAGTGAGTAATTGTCTATGTTTACTTTATATCACATGTGCCATTAAGGGGCATTATGGGATATGTAGTTTTAGTTACATGTTTACATTCTATGTACAATATGGACAGACATTTGATTATTCCATGTGCATTTCTTTCTCGTGCTTATTTGCTTTTATATTGTTCATAGGGTATAGCGCCCAGTTCAATTCGCAATCGGCAGTCTCAATAATAATTTTGATCCTACATACAGTTCTTGTAATGGGTGTTGTGCATGCGTGCTTCTCACAAACAATATATATTTTTCTCATATGTGTTATTTTTCTATTGTTTATTCATTATTGTCCTTTGATTCTGTAATTCACTTGAGTTTTATTTGAAAAGCATTTCATTAGCATATTCTTTTCAATTGTTTCTCGGTGTTTGGGGTACAGTACCCTGTAATGTCAACAGGAATCTAATTTTCAGTGTTGTAGCTGTTCCATCATCACTCGAGATGTACATAAAGCTCTTCGTCATTGTTCATCCCTCTTAGCACCTTGGTCTTTAGCCTGATGATTAGACGTGACTCTGCTTGTCTTAACTTCTTCCGTCTGTCACCTCCTCGTTCATTGGGCCTTATCATGAAGATTCCATAATATGTCATGGCTTTCCAATTGCTGTTTTGACAAGATGCCATATGTTTCGCAGTTGCGTAAGACATATCTTTATTCTTTACAGCTTTTATGTTCTCTAGTATCCTCTTTTTCAACATACATGTCGTGCTTCCAATGTATTGCATTTTGCATTTGCATTCAATGATGGATACCACATGTGTGGATGTGCAGTTTATTTTCTTTTCTATTGTTGTTACTTCTATTGTTGTTATTTTGCCATTTGGTTCTTCAAAACTATTTTTGTTTTACCCAATTGCATTACATTTTCTGAAGCCTTTTTGTTGATTGAGTAGCCAATTCGATTTTTCTTCTGATTTTTTGGTTTCAAAATGGCTTTTGACCAATTGGTCCCATAATGATTCTGTTTTCCTGTAGCTGATCATTGGGCCATCCCCTAGCTTGTTTCCAATATCTGGGTCCCCAGATATGAGGTGCCAGTATTTTCTGATTTTCGTGGCAATTATTCCGCTCTCTTTATTGTACATGGTTATAAATCGTGGTGGACTTTGTGTTTCTTTCTGAGTCTTTGCTTTTGGGTTTAGAATCTCTAATCTTGATTTGTTTGCAACTTGTTTTTTGCTTTTCTCAAGACATCTTTCGTTATACCCTCTGGTCTTCAATCTGATTGCTGTTTCTTCTATTTTTTCTTTCGCATCTGTTTCCTTTGAGCAATTTCGCTTCATGCGAATGAATTCGCCATAGGGTATACTCGCAATTAGTGGTTGTGGTTGAAAACTAGTTCCATGTAGTATACTGTTGGTGGATGTTTTCTTGTGAAATAGGGTAGAATGAATCTTTTCATTTTCAATATAAATTTTAAAATCCAAAAAATCTATTTCTCTTTTGCTCGTTGAGCATGTGAATTCCAAACCCACTTCATTTTGGCAAAGTTTGAGAAAATAGTCATTGAAATCCTGTGGTGTTCCATTCCAGATTAAAAACAAATCATCTATGTAACGGACCCATAGAAGGATTTTATCTAGGTCCGTTTGGTTGATTGGGTTCCACGCAATTGTCTTTTCCCACCAGCCCATAGCAATGTTCGCGTAATTCGGCGAAAAAGAAATGCCCATTGCTGTACCGCATTCCTGTTTGTACAGCTGGTGGTTGAATTAAAAAAATATTGTTAGTAAGGCAAAGCTCGATCATGTCCATGAGCATACATGTATGTTGAAGTTCATTTACATTCCGTTGTTTGAGGAAATAGCCACAGGCATTCAGGCCTATTTCATGTCTAAATGATGTGTATAAAGACACTACATAAATTGTAGCCAACAGATATTCTTTTTCCCATGTGATTTCATTCAAAATCCTTAGAAAATCGCCAGTGTCTTTGACATAAGAGCTCATGTTTTTTGCAATTGGCGCCAGATAGATGTCTACGTATTGGGAAACATTTTCGTAGAGGCTATCACATGACCACACTATTGGCCTTCCTGGGGGATCAATTTGGGTTTTATGAACTTTGGGTAGGAAGCAGGTGGTTGGAATTACTGGAAAATCCTTTGATAGGAATTTTAGTTCATTCTCGTTTAGTAGTCCCTTATTGCGCCAATCTTGTAGGCGCCCATTCAGCTGTAGTGTCATTTTGTTGATGGGATTGTTTTCCAACTTGCGATAGTCCTTGGGTTCATTTAATTGGCACATTGCCTCCTTAACATAGTCCTCAGTGTCCATCAGGACTATGTTGTCCCCCTTGTCTGCAGGTTTCATTATAAGATCGGCATTTTCCCTTAATGATTTTATTGCCATTCGTTCTTCTTTCGTGAGAAAAAAAAAAATATATATATATATATATATATATATATATATATATATATATATATATATATATATATATATATATATATATATATATATATTCACTGAAAAAACAACAGGTTTCAGGGACGTTATAGTTAGGAGTTAGCATTTAAAAAACCTTAGATATTTACAGAAAAAACACAGGTTTCCGGGACGTTATAGTTAGGCTGACATTTCACTCATATAAACCAGAGAAATTCAGCTGTTATAGTTAACTGAGCTAACTATAACTAGCACCCCCCCAATTCACTGTTGATGACGTCACATATTACATCACCTATAACATAGTCAGTGACGACATCTTCAAGATCATTAAGTGACTGAGTGTTTCTAAAAACTTTAAGAATTATATATATATATATATATATATATATATATATATATATATATATATATATATATATATATATATATATATATATATATATATATATATATATATATATATATATATATATTACCTACTGGCGGTCGCCAGTAGGTAGTTATAGTTAGGATTTTTTTCAATGTTAAATCTCAAAATTCTATTTGGAATAACTTTGGCACCGGTTGACGAATCTGCCTGAAAATTTCCTGAAAATGGCCTCGTCGAGCTCCGGTCCTTCCTTGAAAGTTTGGGGGGGATACGTCAAGCAGGGGCCGAGATAAAAGGGGGGTCCCAAAACGCGTTTTCCCCATGTTAATTTCCATAGGGCGGTCGATTTCACTTTTAGCCCGAACGGCTGAATGGATTTCCAGCAAACTTGGCAAAATTGAAGGGACTGGTAGCCCGATGTGCCTTTGCTATGTCTCAAGATATGTGCTGCAGTGGATTTTGAGTAATTTAGGTTCAAAAAAATATATATATCTATAGGCGCTCTCCGGTGCGCGCACCGGGGTGCGCTCCAGGCGCGACACGCGACTTGCGCGCAGGAAGCTGATTGGCTCTTGGGTGTCTGTAAACATTCTAAACAGTCTGGAGCGGCCGCCATCTTGTGTCTCGGTAAAATCGAGACACAAGGGGTTTGAAAAAAAAAGGGGCAAATGACCATAAGGGGGAAGAGTAGACCCCCTCTGACCCCCTAGGTTTGATGTGGGGGCTAAAATAGGGTCCTGTGGGGCATTAAATTATTATTTTTTTTTTCGTTTTGCGCGGGGGAAGCGCATGGTACGCGCACCGGCGAAGCACGGGGAAAATCCAGGACCATATTTATGAAGGCCTTGCGCTGCCAGTTTTGCGCCGCCTGTGCGTCAATTTTTGTGACGCACCAGCGGTGTAAAAAAATGCGCATTGTTACGCAATATTTAAAAAGTGACGCATCTATCTAGATGCGTCACTTTTTAAATATAGTGCAACGAGGCACATTTTTTTACACTGCTGGTGCGATGCGTCACTTTTCTGTGCACACTCCTTATGACATTCCAGATGTGTCATATTTAATGTATGACGAATCATGTTGCAAGGAGTTACAGATACATCAGTATTTCTGACATATCTGTAAACATAAAAGTGACACGAGGCAGGCGCAAGATTTTGACGCAACAGCATCCTAAAAGTGACGCAGAGAAATCTCATAGATTTCAGTACGTCGTTATTACCAAGCTTTTTGCGGGGGAATGCCCCCTCTGCATACATTATACCTGACGCAGATATAATGTGGCGCAGAGTTTTAAAAAGTGACCCATGTACCTAGATGCGTCACTTTTTAAAAATAGCGTCAGGTATAATGCATGCAGAGGGGGTGTTCTCCCGCAAAAAGCTTTGTAATAGCGACGCAGTGAAATCTTTGAGATTTCACTGCGTCACTTTTAGGATGCTGTTGCGTCAAAATCTTGCGCCTGCTTTACAGCAGGTGTTAGACTGACGCAAGACCTTTCACATGGTGCTTTTTCCATGTGAAAGGACACATTACTGGAGTTGCGTCACTTTTGTGACGCACTCCAGCAATGCGTTACTTGGAATGTCATAAGGAGTGCACACAGAAAAGTGACGCATCGCACCAGTGGTGTGAAAAAAAATCCGCCTCGTTGCGTTATATTTAAAAAGTGACGTATCTAGGTAGATGGGTCACTTTTTAAAATCAAGCGCCACATTATATCTGCGTGAGGTATAATGCATGCAGAGGGGGTGTTCCCCCGCAAAAAGCTTTGTAATAGCGACGCAGTGAAATCTTTGAGATTTCACTGCGTCACTTTTAGGATGCTGTTGCGTCCTTTAAATATAGTGCAACGAGGCACATTTTTTTACACTGCTGGTACGATGCGTCACTTTTCTGTGCGCACTCCTTATGACATTCCAGATGTGTCATATTTAATGTATGACGAATCATGTTGCAAGGAGTTACAGATACGTCAGTATTTCTGACATATCTGTAAACATGAAAGTGACGCGAGGCAGGCGCAAGATTTTGACGCAACAGCATCCTAAAAGTGACGCAGAGAAATCTCATAGATTTCAGTACGTCGGTATTACCAAGCTTTTTGCGAGGGATTGCCCCCTCTGCATACATTATACCTGATGCAGATATAATGTGGCGCAGAGTTTTAAAAAGTGACCCATGTACCTAGATGCGTCACTTTTTAAAAATAGCGTCAGGTATAATGCATGCAGAGGGGGTGTTCCCCCGCAAAAAGCTTGGTAATAATGACGCAGTGCGTCACTTTTAGGATGCTGTTGCGTCAAAATCTTGCGCCTGCTTCACAGCAAACCTTTCACATGGTGCTTTTTCCATGTGAAAGGACACATTACTGGAGTTGCGTCACTTTTGTGACGCACTCCAGCAATGCGTTACTTTTGTGTTTACAGATACGTCAGAAATACTGACATATCTGTAACTCCTTGCGAATTGATTAGTCATATATTAAATATGACATATCTGGAATGTCATAAGGAGTGCGTCCAGAAAAGTGACGCATCGCTGTTTTCACGTAGCGATGCGTCACTTTTCAGAAATGAGGCCTCCAGTTTATTCACTGTGTCATAACTTTCTTTTCTAACACTCACCTTCTTTCATTCCTCCTACTTCACTTCCTTTCACCTCTCATACCTTTCTGTTCTTTCTTACTCATTCTCCTTTCAATTATCAATGCACTATATTTCACTTACTCTTCATTTTTTTAAGAATATAGCTCTTTGATGAGAATTGGAGGTAGTTCTGAAAAGAACTTTTGGTTTTCTTCTTTTAACTGAACAGGAACAAAAACAGGGAATGGAAACTGCTCAACAGGAGCAAAAAGAAAACAAAAAAATTAGGGGTGGGAAGGGCAGCGATGGTTCTCCAATGCTCGAACCATGAGCAGGACACTTTGCTCCCCATAGGTGAGGAGTTGATTGCAGTATCTGCATCTGACGACCCCATGGTTAAATGCAGGTTGTATGTTTGGCACCTGCTCCTGCGATTGCTCTCTCCCAGAAGAAGTTGCTCCTCCGGTTGATGTAGAGGCCCCATCTCTGGGAACCTCTTGTGCCAGAGCCCTGACACTTTCCCGGGCAAAATTCTGGGGGTGCCTCCTCTCCACATGTCGGATCATGGTAAAGTTCCCAAAAGAGTACTTTTTTTGGGGGTTACCCCGTGACAGGACCTGTTTGCAGATCCTGCACTCCACTTTTGGTGCATTCACCTTTTTCTGGTCTGCTGGAAACTTAAAAAATTTCCAAATGAAATGCTCTTTCACCTTTGGTTGAGGAGGCTCTTCATCGATGAATTCAGGCTCATCTTCACTGCTGGATGGTCTGGCAGCCATGATTAACCAAGAAATATGCAAGAGCAAAAAGGCAGGTCTTTCAGTCACAAAAGTGAAAGAAGAAGTGAAGGAAATGGGTGGGGATTTCATTCATTGTAAAAAAAACTGTTAGCAACCAATGAAAAGTGTTATTTTAGGGTCACATGACCCGACGCGTTTACGCTGCGCGCTCCAGAGCACTTCCGGTGCGTTTACGCAGCGCGATCGTAGGCGCTTCCGGGGCGCAAACGTGGCGCGATCGTAGGCGCTTTTGCGTGCGTTTACGCGCCGCTTCCGAGGGCACTTACGTTGCGCGCCGAAGTGACGTCATCAAACTTTTACAGAAATGCATAATCATTTTCCTTATTAAAAAAAACTAATTTTATTTGTATGGTACGAAATGTTTTGCATTATTATTAACTTTTCATTCATATTTTTTTTCACGAACGACAGTAGCGCTCTGGGTGCGCTTTCAGATGAGCTCACGGAAAAGCTTACCGGAGAGCTTAGCTGAAAGCTTCCCGGAGCGCGCACCCAGAGCGCAAAAGAAAAAAATTATATAAAAAAAATGAATACTTAAAAAAAAACAGCAAATTGTAAAAAAAAAAAAAAGGTTAGAAACTCGATATACAAAGGAATTAGCATTTTAAAAACCTATGAAATTCAATGAAAAAACCATAGGTTTCCCACCAGTTATAGTTAGGAATTAGCATTTAAAAAACCTATCAAATTCACTGAAAAAACCATAGGTTTAACACCAGTTATAGTTAGCTGGAAATTTTACTGATATAAAACCATTGAAATTCCCACGTTATAGTTAGATGGACTCACTATAACTTGCGCGTGCAATGCACTGCTGATGACGTCACATATTACATCACTCATAACATGGTCAGTGACATCACTCATGACATCACTGATGACATCATCCTTGAGACAGAGTGACAGACCTCCTTTCAGTGTAATGTAACCCATGAAACACATATTCAAAAATAGAAATTAACATTTTCAAAAAAATGGAGATACACATAAAAGTTACAACAACCAATTCAATAATTCCACCATCTATATACACATCCACTCATTCACCAACAGTTCTATATAGTCACTCATACATATACTCACTCATCATATGTAGTGATACACCTATACATCCTGTTACACACCAACAGTCATCCAAAAGTTACTCTCACACATACTCACACATGCAAGTAAACTATTGAACATCCATTTATTTGCATATACATCTAAACACACACTACCACCTTACTTCTAAGGAAACTTACACATACTTACTCTCTTAAACAATCACTTATAGAAACACATACTTATTTAAACAGGAACTCTTACAATCTCTTACTCTCACATATACTCACTTATATACATCAATATTCACATATACTAGATTAAAACATATGTAGTTACTGATAAAGACACTAGTGAGACAGTCATTCACGCAGTAACACACACATATACACACTCATCCACCCATACAGTCCTGCACATATGCTGTCTTCAAAACACATACAAAGAGAGAGTCAGTCATTCATGCATCTATGTGATAAGTAATACCCCCACCAAACCATACAAACACTCATACTGATACTAAAAAAACATCTAATAACCCATATACCTACACATGTAGCTACTCACCAACCCATGCAGCCACTTATAAACAAAGTAAAACACTAATACATATATTTAAATATTTAAACATTACTCACTAATATATGTATTCACTAACATACACTTAATAAGCCAGTTAACCAATCAATTTTTTTTTAAAAACCATCCATTTAGACACTTATTTAAACATTTATTCTTCCATCAACTTTTACATATACATATATAAAATATATTTATTTTTCAGAAAGACACACATTCACTGGATGGTGTCATCAGTGATGTCATGAGTGATGTCACTGACCATGTCATGAGTGATGTAATATGTGACGTCATCAGCAGTGCATTGCACGCGCAAGTTATAGTGAGTCCATCTAACTATAACGTGGGAATTTCAATGGTTTTACATCAGTAAAATTTCCAGCTAACTATAACTGGTGTTAAACCTATGGTTTTTTCAGTGAATATATATATATATATATATATATATATATATATATATATATATATATATATATATATATATATATATATATATATTACCACCAGTAGGTAGTTATAGTTAGGATTATTTTCAATGCAAAATCTCAACATTCTATTGGGAATAACTTTGGCGCCGGTTGAGGAGTCTGCCTGAAAATTTCCTCAAATTGGCCTCGCGGCGCTCCAGTCCTTCCCTGAGAGTTTGAGGGGGATTCGTCAAGCGGGGGCGAGATAAAAGGGGGGTCTAAAAACGTATTTCCCATGTTAATTTCCATAGGGTGGTCGACCTCACTTTTAGCCCGAACGGCTGAATGGATTTTCACCAAACTTGGTAAAATTGTAGGGACTGGTAGCCCGATGTGCCTTTGCTATGTCTCAAGATATGTGCTCCAGTGGTTTTTGAGTAATTTAGGTTCAAAGAAAGATATATATCTATAGCCGCGCCGCGGTACGCGCACCGGGGAGCGCACCGGGCGCGCTACGCGACTTGCGCGCGGAAAGATGATTGGCTCTCGGGTGTCTGTAAACTTTCGAAACAGTCCGGAGCGGCCGCCATCTTGTGTCTCAGTAAAATCGAGACACAAGAGGTGGCAAAAGCAAAGGGGAAAATGACCATAAGGGGGCAGAGTAGACCCCCCCTGCCCCCCTAGGTTTGATGTGGGGGCTATAAAGGGCCCTGCGGGACAAAAACATTTTTTTTTCTATTTGCGCGGGGGTAGCACCCGGTACGCGCACCGGGGAGCGGACCGGGGAGCGTAGCATGGGGAAAAGCCAGTTTATTCACTGCGTCACCTCTACGACCCTTTCTTGCGTCAATACGCCCCTTTTGCATACATTACACCTGAAGTAGGTATAATGTGGCGCAGGGGTTTACAAAGTGACGCATCTACCTAGATGCGTCACTTTGTAAATATAACTCAATAAGGTGCATGTTTTACGCTGCTGATGCGTCACAAAAAGTGACGTACCGGTGGCGTAAAAGTACAAAGTGACGCATCTACCTAGATGCCTCACTTTGTAAATATGACTCAATAAGGTGCATTTTTAACAGCACTGGTGCGTCACAAAAAGTGACGTGCCGGTGGCGTAAAAGTGACGCATGGCCTTATAAATGAGGCCTTCAGTCTTCTACTCATGCGTCATATTAAATATATGACGTATTATGTCGCAAGTACTTACAGATACGTTAGTATTTCAGACGTATCTGTAAGCGCAAAAGTGATGCATTGCTGGAGTGTGTCACAAAAATGATGCAACTCCAGCAATGCATCCTTTCACATGGGGCCAGGCCCATGTGAAAGGGCCTGCATCACTCTTACGCCTGCTGTGAAAGAGGCGCAAGATTTTGACGCAACACCGTCATAAAAGTGAAGCAGTGGTGTCTCATAGATTTCACTGCATCACCTCTTGCGTCAATATGTCCCTTTTGCATACATTACACCTCACGTAGGTATAATGTGGCACAGGGGTTTACAAAGTGACGCATCTACCTAGATGCGTCACTTTGTAAATATGACTCAATAAGGTGCATTTTTTACAGCACTGGTGCGTCACAAAAAGTGACGTACCGGTAGGGGTAAAAGTGACGCATGGCCTTATGAATGAGGCCTTCAGTCTTCTACTCATGCGTCATATTAAATATATGACGTATTATGTCGCAAGTACTTACAGATACGTCAGTATTTCAGACGTATCTGTAAGCGCAAAAGTGATGCATTGCTGGAGTGTGTCACAAAAATGATGCAACTCCAGCAATGCATCCTTTCACATGGGGTCAGGCCCATGTGAAAGGGCCTGCATCAGTCTTACGCCTGCTGTGAAACAGGCGCAAGATTTTGACGCAACGGCGTCATAAAAGTGATGCAGTGATATCTCATAGATTTCACTGCGTCACCTCTTCCGTCAATATGTCCCTTTTGCATACATTACACCTGACGTAGGTATAATGTGGCACAGGGGTTTACAAAGTGACGCATCTACCTAGATGCGTCACTTTGTAAATATGACTCAATAAGGTGCATTTTTAACAGCACTGGTGCGTCACAAAAAGTGACGTACCGGTGGCGTAAAAGTGACGCATGGCCTTATAAATGAGGCCTTCAGTCTTCTACTCATGTGTCATATTAAATATATGACGTATTATGTTGCAAGTACTTACAGATACGTCAGTGTTTCAGACGTATCTGTAAGTGCAAAAGTGATGCATTGCTGGAGTGTGTCACAAAAATGAAGCAACTCCAGCAATGCATCCTTTCACATGGGGCCAGGCCCATGTGAAAGGCCCTGCATCAGTCTTATGCCTGCTGTGAAACAGGAGCAAGATTTTGACGCAACAGCGTCATAAAAGTGACGCAGTGATATCTCATAGATTTCACTGCGTCACCTCTTGCGTCAATATGTCCCTTTTGCATACATTACACCTGACGTAGGTATAATGTGGCACAGGGTTTACAAAGTGACGCATCTACCTAGATGCGTCACTTTGTAAATATGACTCAATTAGGTACATTTTTTACAGCACTGGTGCGTCACAAACAGTGACGTACCGGTGGCGTAAAAGTGATGCATGGCCTCATAAATGAGGCCTTCAGTCTTCTACTCATGCGTCATATTAAATATATGACGCATTATGTCGCAAGTACTTACAGATACGTCAGTATTTCAGATGTATCTGTAAGCGCAAAAGTGATGCATTGCTGGAGTGCGTCACAAAAATGATGCAACTCCAGCAATGCATCTTTTCTTACCCTTCCACACCCCTGTTCCTTTTCTACATTTTCTTTGAATATCCATATTCCCCATGTTCACTCTCCTTCTCCTTACTTTCCTTCCCAACACTCACCTTCTTTCAGTCCCCCTACTTCACTTCCTTTCCCCTCTCATACCTTTCTGTTCTTTCTTGCTCATTTTCCTTTCCTTTATCAATGCACTCCACTTCACTTACTCTTTTTCATTTTTTTAAGAATATAGCTCTTTGATGAGAATTGGAGGTAGTTCTGAAAAGAGCTTTTTTTTCCCCTCTTTTTTCTTTTTTTAGAACAAAAACAAAAACAGGGAATGGAAACTGCTCAACAGGAGCAAAAAAAATAATAATAATTAGGGCGGGAAACGGCAGCGATGGTTCTCCAATGATCAAACCATGAGCAGAACACTTTGCTCCCCATAGCAAAGTAGCTGATCGCAGTATCTGCATTTAAGGACGCCTTTGTTAAATGCAGGCTGAATGTTCGGAACCAGCTCTTGTGATCTCCCCCTCACCGATGTTGTTGGTCCTCCGGTTGATGTAGAGGCCCCATCACTGGGAACCTCTTGTGCCAGAGCCCTGACACTTTCCCGGGCGAAAATTCTGGGGGTGCCTCCTTTCCACATGGCGAATCATTGTGGAGTTCCCAAAAGAATATTTGTTAGTGGGGTCACCCCGTGACAGGACTGTGTGACAGATCCTGCACTCCACTTTTGGAGCATTTACCTTCTTCTGGTCTTCTGGTATGGAAACATTTTTCCAGATGAAATGTTCTTTGACCTTCGGCTGAGGAGGCTCTTCATCAAGGAATTCATTGGAGTCATCTTCACTGCTGGATGGTCTGGCAGCCATGATAATCCAAGATATGCAACAAAGAACCGAGAGCAAAAAGGCAGGTCTTTCAGTCACAAAAGTGAAAGAAGAAGTGAAGGAAATGGGTGGGGATTTCATTCTTTGTAAAAAAACTGTTAGCAACCAATGAAAAGTGTTATTTTAAGGTCACATGACTTGACGGGCTTACGCTGCGCGCACCGAAGCGCGTCCGGGGGCGCTCACGCGGCGCGAACGTAGGCGCTTCCGGGGGCGCATACGTGGCGCAAACGAAGGCGCTTCTGGGGGCGCTTACGCGGCACGCCTAAGTGACGTTTTGATAGTTTCACGGAAATGCAAAATCATTTTCATTTCCTTATTAAAAAAAACTGCTTTTATATGTATGGTACTAAATGTCTTGCGTTATTATTTACTTTTCAGTCATATTTTTTTTCACGAACGCAAGTAGCGCTCTGGGTGCGCTTTCCGGAGAGCTTACCGGTGCGCGCACCCAGAGCGCCCCAGGAAAAAATGATAAAAATAATAATTAATACTTACACAAAACAGCAAATTTATAAAAAAATCGTAGGTTAGAAACTCGATATAGAAAGGAATTCGCTTTTAAAAAACCTTTGAAATTCACTGAAAAAACCATAGGTTTCACACCAGTTATAGTTAGGAATTAGCATTTAAAAAACCTATTAAATTCACTGAAAAAACCATAGGTTTCACACCAGTTATAGTTAGCTGGAAATTTTACTGACATAAAACCATTGAAATTTCCACGTTATAGTTAGTTGGACTCACTATAACTTGCGCGCCTGCAATGCGCTGCTGATGACGTCACATATTACATCACTCATGACATGGTCAGTGACATCACTCATGACATCACTGATGACACCATCCTTGTGACAGAGTGACAGACCTCCTTTCAGTGTAATGTAACCCTTGAAACACATATTCAAAAATAGAAACTAACATTTTCAAAAAAATGGAGATTCCCATACCAGTTACAACAACCAATTCAGTAATTCCACCATCTATATTCACATCCACTCATTCACCAACAGTTCTATATAGTCACTCATACATATACTCACTCATCATATGTAGTGATACCCCTATACATCCTGTTACACACCGACAGTCATCCAAAAGTTACTCACACACATACTCACACTTGCAAATAAACTATTGAACATCCATTTTTTTGCATATACAGCTATACACACACTACCACCTTACTTCTAAGGAAACTTACACATACTTACTCTCTTAAACAATCACTTATAGAAACACATACTTATTTAAACAGGAATCTTACAATCTCTCACTCTCACATATACTCACTTATATACATCAATACTCACATATACTAGATTAAAACATATGTAGTTACTGATAAAGACACTAGTGAGACAGTCATTCACTCACTAACACACACATATACACATTCATCCACCCATACAGTCCTGCACATATGCTGTCTTCAAAACACATACAAACAGTGAGTCAGTCAATGATGCATCTATGTGCTAAGTAATACCCCCACCAAACCATACAGACACATACTGATACTAAAAAAAACATCTAATAACCCATATACACACACATGTAGCTACTCACCAACCCATGCAGCCACTTATACACAAAGTGAAACACTGATACATATATTTAAATATTTAAACATTACTCGCTAATATATGTATTCACTAAGAAACACTTAATAAGCCAGTTAACCAATCAAATTTTTTTTTTAAAACATCCATTTAGACACTTATTTAAACATTTATTCTCCAATCGACCTTTACATATACATATATAAAACATATTTATTTTTCAGAAAGACACACATTCACTGGATGGTGTCATCAGTGATGTCATGAGTGATGTCACTGACCATGTCATGAGTGATGTAATATGTGACGTCATCAGCAGTGCATTGCAGGCGCGCAAGTTATAGTGAGTCCAACTAACTATAACGTGGGAATTTCAATGGTTTTATGTCAGTAAAATTTCCAGCTAACTATAACTGGTGTGAAACCTATGGTTTTTCAGTGAATTTAATAGGTTTTTTAACCCCTTCCACGCTCATGACGAGCTGGGCTCGTCATGGTGTAGCCTCCTCGCACGCTGATGACGAGCCCAGCTCGTCATGTAACATGGGTTTTTTAAAATCTCAGCATAGGTGCTGAATTCAAATAGCGCGCATGAGGTTAAATGCTAATTCCTAACTATAACTGGTGTGAAACCTATGGTTTTTTCAGTGAATATGTATATATATATATATATATATATATATATATATATATATATATATATATATATATATATATATATCCAAACAATGTTATTCCCGATAGTCTGTAGCACTCCAGCCGGTAATGCCTCCGAGAGAAGGGAAACTGACACCAGATTTTGTGGTTCAGCAGGTATTAGTTTATTGTAGCCTTCGTCAGACGCGTTTCATATAACAAGGTATCCTTGGTCACTGGCGGAAACGCAGTCCGCTTGCTATTTTTATGCCGTATTTTTTTGTGATGCTAACACCCTGATCATGTGATACTGTAAACATAGAAAAACACTTTCGGCTTTGTTCTGTTCTCATTTTTCTACATTTTGACACAATAGCTGTGGCACATTGTAGGCATGCATCACAAATAAATTGTCTGTACACAAGCTCGGTAATATGGATTACTTTGCATAAATGCAATAGGTCCTACAGTACATTATTGTCACGAATTAAAAAGAGGCATTTGAGTAATCAATGATAAAGGAAAGGATAACCAATTATCAATTCATATATATCATTTTAAAATAAATATATAAATATATACATGTTTAAATACCATTATTTTTTATAAAAGTTTGTTTTTACCAACAAAGAAAAATTGCTACAGTACTGCAGATTGACATGAATGATGGAATAAATTCCTGTACTCCATATGTCCCAAGGATGTTGTATTTAGATTTATGTATCAATGGGTATGTGCAAATTATGCCTTGTTGAAGTCATATGCTAGTCAAAAGGTTGCAAATCGTAGCCACCCTATAAGTGTTTACATAGTGAAAATATGTGATTGTCCAAATGTGCAAATATTGTATATGTACAGGAAAAGGATTGTACTTGAATTAAAAAATATACATATTAAAAAATCAATATATATATTAAAAACAGGCTCTTGTGAAGGAAAGGTAAATCTAGTTACAGTAAAAGGGAACTTAAGTATATACAGTACTTATTTTATATTTTTTTTTAAGTAATATTTGTATAGATATTTTAAAGAAAGTTGTGAAGGTCCTCCGTTTTGTTTAGCCCTTTGGGATATTCACTATCTAGCTCTAGAATGATTTTGGACTCAAGTTTTCTAAAAGCTTTTTCCTTATTGCCTCCCCTAGGGTATTCTGGGATGGCTGCAATCACATAATACTGCAAGCATTTCAGATCATTGCCATGTACTGCTTTAAAGTGTCTGGCTACCGGGTACCCGGTATCGTTATTGACTATGTCCCTTAGTTGTTGAAGGATTCTGACATGCCCCTGTAATTTAGTACTGACTAAATATTTGAGGTCACAGGTGCATGTCAGAACATATACAGCGTACTCGGTTTTGCAGTTGAAGTATCCTTGAATTTTGATTTTGTTTGGGCTGAAAGGAGTTTTGTATTTCGTGGTGGAAATGCCGAATTTACAAGCCCAGCATTATGAGCACTTATAGAAACCTTGTTGAGGCTGTAGCCAAGTTTTTTTTTTTTTTTTTTTGAGGTTTCTGTATTGCTGCGCACGATTTGAGATCTCATGGAAATTCCTCTGCGTTACATGATGGTAGGGGCATTTGGAAGTTCAGGGGCCATGACTGCATCCGTCAAGACTATGGGCCAATTCCGATTGATGATAGATCGGATTTGGCAATGCTGCTTGTTAAACGTTAGGCTGAGCATGGGTGTGTTGGTTTCATTGCGGTGGCAATTGGGGAATCTAATAATGATTCTCTTGGCCTCATATTGACCTTACTGAGGGCTTGATTAAGGATGGATGTGCTATAGCCTCTTTTGCGGAATCTCTCTAGTGCCTCTCTAGTGCACACCTCTTGTTGGCCTATGGTGCTACATATTCGCTTGATTCACAGTGGTTCACCATATAGTATGCTTTTGATTAGGTGTTGGGGATGGGCACTCAACACATGAAGCGTAGAGTTGCCTGCTGTGGCTTTTCTATGGAGCGTGGTGTTTATTGTTCCTGATTCCACATAAACTTTAACATCCAATAAATCAACTTCCTTGTCACTGATGTGTGAAGTGAATTTAAGATTAGCCTGATTGTCATTGAGGTTATTGATAAACATATTATCACTTTCATCATTGCCATGCCACACAATAAAAGCATCATCAATTAACCTTAGCCAATGTCTGACACGAGTATCGTATTGTTCTTGATGTTCCAGTTTGAGGATCTGCTCCTCCCACCAGCCTACCATTAAACAGGCATAGCTGGGGGCGAAGCAGGATCCCAATGCCACTCCCCACAGTTGTTTGTACATCTGTGTGCCAACCATGAAGAAATTGTTGTTCAGACACCATTCTATGCATTTGATTATGATTTTGTTGTGTTCATAACACTCAGCCGTTTGTTTGCCTAAAAAGTGTTTGATTGTCTTAAGCCCCACATTGTGGTCAATGCATGTGTATAACGATTCAATGTCTAGAGTTATTAACCTCATGCCGGCATCCCATTTGATATTCTTGATTTTATTAAGAAAATCGCCATTGTCTTTAACATAGGTTAGAAGATCTTTAACCAAGTCCTGTAAGTAATAGTCGACGTATTGTGATAGATGTTAACCAACACTGTTTATCGCAGATATAATTGGTCAACCTGGGATGGGGCTGATGTCTTTGTGGGTTTTTGGAACAAAGTAAATGGAGGGGATTGTTTGGTGTTCACTCCATAAGAAATTAAATTCATCCATGGAAATCATACCATCTCGTTTGAATTGGTGGAGATATTTTCTGAGTTTCTCTGTGGCGTCAGTATATTCCTTCATGTTGGAATGTTTGTAACATGCTGTCATGCCTGCTTGCAGGGAGCGGGCGCCGCGCTCGTAACAGGAGACGTGATTGGCAAAACTGAGGTGGTTGGCAAAAGCTCTCCATACGATTGTGTGCGCATTGCGCATGCGCACGGTAGTTCCTGGTGCATTTAGGACCGCCTTTCCTTTCCGGAAGCGCTTCGCGTTTAGCTAGAGTCCTTGGTTCGTTCCGGGTCACTGGGGAAGCCGTCCGAGGAGTTAGCGGTTGGCGTCTCTCCACCATCGGCGTTTTCGGCAGTATATGTGAATTCAGGAGGATCCCTGAAATTACGTCTTTTCATTGATTTGTCGTTTTTGGCATATTAGTACGTTTGGTTTCGAGCCGGTTGGCTCTCTATGGATTTCACTTCGCTTTTGGAATAGCGAGTGCTTTAGTAGTTAACTGACTCAAGGGTAGTCAGTTTACGATGTATTGCTTCTGAGTTTATTTCCAGGGTTTAGCACGTTTTGGTGTTATTCTTCTTAAGGACTTCTGCCTGTGTTGCAAGTCGAGGCTCCGGTTTATTTGGGACTTTGTGGAATCTTACCTTGTGCCTGTGAACAAGGGAATTAGATGCTTGGAGCCTTTATAGTGTATCCTCTGATGTTAAGAGGTACAGTGCCTATACAAAATGGCATTACATAACTCTAGAAACCCCGTGTCAGTACCTAATCGCATGTGTTCTTGTTTTTAGGATAACACATACAGATATAGAAATCAAGACCTTCTTTTATACGGGGAACAAAGCTAAGCACACAACATCCCATAGGTATATATATATAAATATATTGGGCTTTAAGAACACCCATTCAGGAAAGTAGGAATAGAACTATAATAACCATCTGCTTTGTTTTGTAGATACAAACTTGGTGAAGCCTTAACCTGTCCTGGTAGACAATTGCTGGTTGCAGTGTCTTCCCCTCCTTTCCTTGTTGTGTTCCCCCGTTTTCCCCCAAGTCACCGCTTATGTGTTAGTTGTTATACCTGGCACAGAGAGGTGATAAGGGGCGAAGTTGGGGGCTAGGCATCAAGCTCCGTGGCACTCCTGCGACAATTGGAATCGAGCACGACAGAACGCGAAGCCCATAGTCTATTTGTCTCCCGAGTGCCATGGATCTGACACTTGCAGATGTGGCTAACATGATAGGCAATCTCCAGCTGGAGACCCAAGCCCTTTCAAATAAGGTAGAAGCCTTACAACGAGATAGAGAAGGAGGGACCGGAGCTAGCGCCTCCAACCCTGTAGTACAAGTGGTTACTCCTCAGACCATACCATTGGCTCCGCCTGAGCGATTTTATGGAGACCCTAATAAATGTGCCGCATTCCTGACGCAATGCCAGCTCCATTTTTTGTGCAAGGCAGCTTGTTTCCCTAACGACCAGGCCAAAGTAGCATTTGTCCTTTCTTATCTGGGAGGTTCTGCTGCTAACTGGATGATTCCTTTAATTGAAAAAGACGATGCTCTCCTAGTAGATTACAATCGGTTCAGACGAGAATTAAGAAAGATGTTTGATAAACATACCTTCACCCATGCAGCAGACACAGAACTTTTGCACCTTAAACAGGGAAACAAGGATCTTGTAACGTATATCTCTACTTTTAACAGATTGGTTGTAGAGGCTGATTGGCCCCCAGAAAAGCATAGTGCACTGTTTTATAAAGGGTTAAGGGAGGAATTAAAAGATGCGCTAGCTCATGTTGTGGACCCCCTGAGTCTTGCCCTGAATTAATCGATTTGGTTGTGAAGCTTGATCATAGGTTAAACGAAAGAAGAAAGGATAAGGGTCGATATGAATATCCTAGAGTAGGTACAAGGGAAAAGAAACCAGAGATAGAATCCAAAATCGAAGAACCAGAACCTATGCAGATAGGTAGCATTAAGGGTCCCCTGACAGAAACCGAGAAACAAAGGAGAAGAGACAATAAATTATGTCTCTATTGTGGTAAAGCAGGACATTTCCTCAGAGAATGTCCTGTAAAACCCAAACAGTCACGCCGAGCGGAAAACTAGTAGACCCGAGACCGAACGGGACTACTCTCTCGGGTCCTATTAAACATATGGTCTCCTCTGTCATGGTTAACAATGGTCATTTTTATGTCCCTGCTCAGCTTACATGGTTTGGAAACAAGATAGACGTTCCTATAATGATAGATTCAGGAGCATCAGGAAATTTTATGGATATGCAATGGGCAATCGAGCATTCGGTTCCAAAAGTAAAGAAGACCCTTATTGAAGAAGTGTATACCATTGATGGTAGTCCTTTAAAATCCGGACCCATCACCCAGACTTCCAGTATGATTGAACTCACTATCAGTTCCACTCATTGGGAAGAAATTGCTTTTGACTTGATAGATTCCCCTCAATTTCCAGTGGTATTATGGTTGCCCTGGCTACGCCTACATAATCCCCAGATAGATTGGGAACATTCAAAACTTACCTTTAGTGTAAGATGTACCTCCCATAAGAAAGCTGAAATTGCTCCTATCACACTGGAGAATATGACAGGGTTAGAAGACCCTATCTCACAAGAAGCGGAAATAGAAAAGATGGTCAACTCCATAACACCTTCCACAGACCTGCTCCTTACTGTGGAACAACTTGATGTAGAATTACCTGCGGAATATAGAGAATATCAATCAGTGTTGATAAAAAACAGGCCACCATATTGCCCCCGCATAGGGTATATGATTGCCGTATAGAGCTACAACCTGGAGCCAAAATACCTACAAGTAGAGTGTATTCTCTCACAGAAAAAGAGAATATATACCTCAGAGAATATCTTGATAATATGCTTGAGTTGGGATTTATACGAGTCTCTAGATCCCCTGCTTCCTCAGCTCTTTTTCTTATTCCCAAACGGGAAGGTGGATTGCGATGTTGCATCGATTATCGCTCTCTCAATTCTATTACGATCAAGAATAAATATCCCCTTCCCCTCATTTCTGTACTTCTGGACCAAATAAAGGACGCCAAATGGTTTACCAAATTGGACCTTCGTGGTGCATATCATCTCGTCAGGGTCCAAGACGGAGATGAATGGAAAACCGCCTTTTGTACTAAATATGGGTTGTATGAGTATTTAGTAATGCCATTTGGGCTTAGCAATGCTCCATCTGCATTTCAGTACTTCATTAACGAAGTACTGAAAGAACATCTTGATATCAGTGTAATAGCCTACATCGACGATATACTCATTTATTCCAAGACTTACAGTGAACATATTCAACATGAAAAGGAGGTTCTCCAAAAACTACAAACAAATCAGTTGTTTTGCAAATTAGACAAATGTTTTTTCCACAGACACCAAGTAGCCTTCTTGGGTTTTTTGATATCGGAACAAGGATTACAAATGGACCCACATAAAGTGTCTGCTGTGATGAATTGGCCTCCCCCTAGAACTGTCAAAGAGGTGCAACAGTTCATAGGGTTCGCCAACTTCTACAGGCGCTTTATCCATCAATTTTCTGATGTAGTGGCCCCTATTACTAAGCTATTGCGTAAAGGGGTGTCTTTTGTGTGGTCTGAGGAGGCCGATAATGCCTTTCGAATACTAAAGTCTGCTTTCACTCGGGCCCCCATTTTGAAACATCCTGATCTCAATAGTCCGTTCATAGTGGAGGTAGATGCCTCCCAGGTGGCAGTGGGGGGAGTCCTTTCCCAAGCTGATCCTACTACGGGAGAATTACATCCAGTGGCCTACTACTCCCACAAACTCACGCCTGCAGAATCCAACTATGCTGTGGGGGACAAAGAGCTCTTGCAATTAAGAAAGTGTTAGAAGAATGGCGTCAGTACTTATTGGCAACACATCACACAGTCACCATTATAACGGACCATAGAAACTTGCAGTATTTACAGACAGCACGAGCATTATCCATGAGGCAAATGAGATGGACACAGTTCTTTAGTGGGTATGATTTCGTCATACATTTCAGGCCAGGGAAAAAGAATGGAAAAGCTGATGCTTTGTCGCGCATGGGGTTTGATCCTGTTCCTAACGATGAGGAGCCTCCCAACATTATTGGTCCTTGTAAAATCATATGTGGGCTCACTTCAAAAGAGCGTTTAATAGAACAAATACGTAGTGCTCAACAGGAGCCTTCCTTCTTACCTTTCTTGGCTCCTCACACCTCCACTATCAAGGATGGTTTACATTATGTACAGGGTGGACTAGTGATACCTACATACCCCTTGCAACAGCACATACTTGAATTGTGTCATTCTTCAGGAATAGCAGGACACCCCGGGTATAAAAGAACACTTGAGTTGGTGAGGAGATATTGTTGGTGGCCTAGTATGGCAGGGGAGGTGCAGAAGTATGTTCGTACATGTCATGTGTGTGCCCAGGGGAAGACATCTCATGAAGGGTTAGTAGGACTGCTCCATCCCATCCCTACTCCTCCAGAACCCTGGCACACCATGTCCATGGATTTTATAGTTGAACTACCATGCACGAAGGGAGGCCACACCACGCTTCTTGTAGTGGTTGACTTGTTCACTAAATATGCTCACTTCATCCCACTGAAAAAATTACCCACTTCACAAAATCTGGCATCTGTCTTTTTGCATAATATAGTCCGATTGCATGGTTTACCAGCTGTTTTGATCACAGACAGAGGGACTCAATTCGTATAGAAGTTTTGGAAATCATTGTGTGAAGCCCTACACATAGAAATACGTCTTTCATCCAGTTACCACCCCCAGACAGATGGGCAAACTGAGAGGGTGAACCAAAGTCTAGAGCAATTCATTAGATGTCAGTCACTGCAAGATCAGAAAGAATGGGATGAGTTAGTTTGGCTTGCTGAATTATCATATACCAACAGTCATCACTTTCCTACTTTGTTCACACCTTTCTATGGGTCCCATGGTTTTCACCCTAGAATTCTGCCCTTTAATCCCGTCAAACAATGTCTTACTTCTGCTGTAACAGATCTGGTTCATCATATTCAATCAGTGAATTCCAAGATACAGGATAATCTTGATAAGGCCAAAACTGAGTATAAGAAGAAGGCAGATGCTCGCAGAAAAGTGAAACCAGGGTATAAATTGGGTGAAAAAGTATGGCTTTCCACCAGACATCTGAATCTAAAAGGTGCCTGTAAATTCAAACCGAAATATGTAGGTCCTTTCGTGATTTCTAAGGTCATAAACCCTGTGGCCATAAAACTGAGTTTGCCCTTGTCTATGAAAGTGCATCCCGTCTTTCATGTGTCCCTTTTAAAACCTGTGGTGCCTGGTACGCGTATTCCAACATTGACTGTTCCTGTTTTGGTTGACAACAACGAGGAATATGAGGTAGGGGCTATAATCGATTCCAGACGGGTGCGAAGACGACTCCAATATTTGGTACATTGGAAAGGATACGGTATCGAGGAGAGGTCGTGGGAACCAGCTAGCCAGGTGCATGCCCCTCGTTTACTCAGGGCCTTCCATAGGCGCTATCCTCACAAGCCTAAACCAGTGGGGGGTGCTGTGGGAGGGGTATTCTGTCATGCCTGCTTGCAGGGAGCGGGCGCCGCGCTCGTAATGGGAGACGTGATTGGCAAAACTGAGGTGGTTGGCAAAAGCTCTCCATACGATTGTGTGCGCATTGCGCATGCGCACGGTAGTTCCTGGTGCATTTAGGACCGCCTTTCCTTTCTGGAAGCGCTTCGCGTTTAGCTAGAGTCCTTGGTTCGTTCCGGGTCACTGGGGAAGCCGTCCGAGGAGTTAGCGGTTGGCGTCTCTCCACCATCGGCATTTTCGGCAGTATATGTGAGTTCAGGAGGATCCCTGAAATTACGTCTTTTCATTGATTTGTCGTTTTTGGCATATTAGTAAGTTTGGTTTCGAGCCGGTTGGCTCTCTATGGATTTCACTTCGCTTTTGGAATAGCGAGTGCTTTAGTAGTTAACTGACTCAAGGGTAGTCAGTTTACGATGTATTGTTTCTGAGTTTATTTCCAGGGTTTAGCACGTTTTGGTGTTATTCTTCTTAAGGACTTCTGCCTGTGTTGCAAGTCGAGGCTCCGGTTTATTTGGGACTTTATGGAATCTTACCTTGTGCCTATGAACAAGGGAATTAGATGCTTGGAGCCTTTATAGTGTATCCTCTGATGTTAAGAGGTACAGTGCCTATACAAAATGCCATTACATAACTCTAGAAACCTCGTGTCAGTACCTAATCGCATGTGTTCTTGTTTTTAGGATACCACATACAGACATAGAAATCAAGACCTTCTTTTATACGAGGAACAAAGCTAAGCACACAACATCCCATAGGTATATATATATAAATATATTGGGCTTTAAGAACACCCATTCAGGAAAGCGGGAATAGAACTATAATAACCATCTGCTTTGTTTTGTAGATACAAACTTGGTGAAGACTTAACCTGACCTGGTAGACGATTGCTGGTTGCAGTGTCTTCCCCTCCTTTCCTTGTTGTGTTCCCCCGTTTTCCCCCAAGTCACCGCTTATGTGTTAGTTGTTATACCTGGCACAGAGAGGTGATAAGGGGTGAAGTTTGGGGCTAGGCATCAAGCTCCGTGGCACTCCTGCAACAATTGGAATCGAGCACGACACATGCTTCATCAGAGAGTTGTCTTTGGGCTTTCTTGAGGTGGTCACTTCTGGGCCAGAGGACTGTTTCCTTCCTTATCTGAGGATTTTATGATCACCTCGTTGTTTTTGCTTGGTCTGTCCATGAGTTTAAAATACTCAATTTCATTGTGACATTTTCTTTGTTGGTTATGATTCAGACGATAATAGAGTTGTTTGATATCGTCTGTTATTCTCTCATGATATATGTCAATTGCATCTTTGGGCATTTGTGGGATAAAAGTGGATTTTCTTTTGAAAGGGCTGCTGCCCGCCCCCGCATGTGGTATGGCTGCTTGTTGTAGTTGTTGTTGTGTTGACCAAACTGTGTCATTTTCTTCTTTTTAATTTTCTGAAGCTATAGATTGTGCAGCCAGCAAAACCGGGATATCTGTGACTAGCAGATTGCTTCTCTTAGATTGATCCATTGTAGTCACTGATTGTCTGTTCGCTAAACCATTTTTCACTAAAAAGAATGTAATCAGTTTAAGTTTGCAAATGTAGTTAAAAATGTCAATCCTGGTTTGGGCGTAATTGAAGTTGTTGGGTAGGCAGTACGAAAGACTTTGGGGTTTGTTCTTCACTTTCAGTGAGTTTCATATTAGTCAGATTTATGATAGTTTTGTCATCTTTTTTGTTTTTAATTATTTGCGCCAGTATCTTCTTTTTGGCTTTGAGTTGGACTTTTTTGCGCCTGTCTTGCCTTTCAGCATTTCGGCTTTTGTTTGAGGCTGTATCGGTTTCCGCGGTCTTAGGGTGTTGCGCCCGTCCTCTACTAAAAAATCAATTTCCTCTCCCAGATCAAGTCTTCTTATTTCCATATTATCTTCTTGTCTGCTTCTGTTGCTGCAGTTAGAGCTTGTCTCACTGTAGTTGGAGTTTGTATCTGAGTTGGCCTCTGTCGAGCATCCTACTTGTGGCAGTTTTTGCTGCATGTTGTCCATTGTAGGATTAGATTTGAGTTTCTTTGCTGTATCATATTTGCACGCAAATGTGTATATTCGTCCTTGCTCATAGTCAGCACTTGCTCATAGTCAGTCTCTGGCAAATTTATAAACTTTACATTGTTTTATTTTTTCTTCCTGTTTGGTCAATCGATCCTGTATTTCTTTGTGTGTTTTGGTTATCAATTTATTAGGTTCCAGTTTGCCCAGTGCTTCATTGATGCTTTCAATTTCGTCCAATAGTTTGATTCTGTCAGACTCACCATATTTAATTAGTATCCGTACGAGGTTCATGGAAGCCTCTAAATTGCTTGTGCCCCACTCTTTCAACATATTGGGGTCCGGGTCCTCATAGCTGGGCACCAGAAGAATTTGGAGCCCGCGAGGTACCCGGCCTGCTTCTTCATATTTACTCAAGGACTTTTTTTCCCACCATTTGGTGATTTCCATTTGCATGCATTTTTACAAACGTTTCAGGAGGGTTTTTACAGTGTCATCAACTTTCACGTTCATTTTACTAGATTCACTTCTTTCCCGTGTTGTTATCTTTAGCAGATTCCTGAACAGATCGTCAGCTGCTGCTTCCCGAGCGTGGACCGCGTCCTCTGACATGGTGGCTTTTCGTGTTGTTGCTTGCTCAAATGTGTGAGTTTTCAGTGCCTGCCCACACCTCCCCAACGAGTAAAATTGCTCCCGCCAGTCACCGCCATTTGTGCTGAACTGGAGAGTCCTCTGACCCTGCTACAGTTCGCGCCCGTTCGGTGCTCGTCCTGTCGCTGCTCTCAGGGGCTGCCGCCGTAGTAATCCTTTCTGGATAGAAGTCCACTGGAGAATGCGGGCGGCTGCCTCTTCCGGGGAGGGGTCCGTGGGCTGAATCAACCAGTTTCCGCGGGACAATATCCAAACAATGTTATTCCAGATGGTCTCTAGCACTCCAGCCGGTAATGCCTCCGAGAGAAGGGAAACGGACACCAGATTTCGTGGTTCAGCAGGTCTTAGTTTATTGTAGCCTTATTCAGACGTGTTTCGGATAACAAGGTATCCTTGGTCACTGGCGGAAATGCAGTCCGCTTGCTATTTGTATGTCGTGTTTTTTTGTGATGCTAACACCCTGAGCATGTGATATTGTAAACATAGAAAAAACACTTTCGGCTTTGTTCTGTTCTCATTTTTCTACATTTTGACATAACAGTTGTGGCACATTGTAGGCATGCATCACAAATAAATTGTCTGTACACAAGCTTGGTAATATGGATTATATTTACATATACACACACCAAGGTGTATTGGAGAATGAGTGGGTGTATGAGTGTCTGAATGGATGATTTAGTGTGTGCGTGATTGACTGTATAAGTGAGTAATTAAACATGTCCTAAAGAATGCATGGGTGAATGACTAATCTGTGTGAATGTCTGTATCAGTCTGTCAGTTGGTGTGTGAGTGGCTGCATGGGTGTGTGAGTAGTTACATGAGTGTCTGTTTGGGTAAATGATTGGTTGTCTGAGTATCTGTATGGGTGCTTGAGTGATTGTGTGGGTGGGGGGATGTGTGACTCCCTGCATGGATGTGTGAGTGGATGGTTCACTGGGTATATGGGTTCATGGATGGAACTGCGAGGGGCTGTATGGGTGAGTGAGTGTGTGTATGGCTGTGTTGGTGAGTGAATGGATTCCTCAGTGTTATATATGTGTGAGTAACTACATATGTGAAAGGCAGTATATGTGAGTGTAGGAGTATATAACTGACTATGTGTGAGAGTGAGTGATTGCAAGAGTGGCTGTATGCATGAGTATGTGCTTGTGTCAGTGATTGCAGAAGAGAATAAGTATGTGTTAGTATCTGTATGAATAGGTGAGATAGTGTGTGTATACTGTATAGGTGAGAAAATGGCAGTGTGATTGAGTCTTTGGGTGACTGACTATGTGTGTGAGTAACTCGATGGGTGAGTGTCTGTACGGGTGTATGAGTGCATATATCAGTGGCTGTATTGATGAGTGACTGTGTGTATGAGTGACTATTTGGGTGAGTGAGTGGGTCTGTGTGTAGACCTATGAATCAGTCAGTGAGTATGTACTAAATTGTATTGTCTGACTATGGTTTCGAGAATGGTGGTCTGTATTTTAGAGTGGGTGTATGAAAGGTTATATTAGGTTGTGAGGCGGGCATCAGAAATTAAGTGGATGATGCCATCAGTGATGTCATTTGAGATGTCATCAGTGATGTCACTGACCATGTCATGAGTAATGTAATTTGTGACGACATCAGCACTGCATTGCGGGGGTGCGAGTTATCTGCTAACTATAACAGATGAATTTCTCTGGTTTTGTGTGAGTTAAATGTCAGCCTAACTGTAACATCCTAGAAACCTCTGTTTTTTTCATTGAATATCTAAGGTTTATAAATGCTAATTCCTAACTATAACATCCCTGAAACCTATGTTTTTTGAGTGAATTTCTAAGGTTTTTTAAAATGCTAATTGCTAACTATAACGTACCTGAAACCTCTGTTTTTTTCAGTAAATTTCTATGGTTTTCTAAATGCCAATTTATAACTATAACGTCCCTGAAACCTCTGATTTTTTCTGTGAATTTCTAATATTTTTTAAATGCTAATTCCTAGCTATAACGTCCCTGAAACCTGTGTTTTTTTTTCAGTGAACATCTATGGTTTTGTAAACCATTTTATTTATGAAAAGATGTTTATAACCATTGTTTCTTTTTTTCTATGATTTCTTTATGTATTTTTATAAACTTTTAAATTATTATACTCACTTTCTTAAAATATAAATAACATAGCTGATCAAAGATTTAGAGTGTTATTTATTTGAATTAACATTGTTGTCTTCGTTTGTAATTTTCTACAGTGTGATATTACATAACAGAATTTTGAATTCAAAAAGAAAATTTATATATAATTATTTAGCATATTTTTTTAAATGTTTTGCTAAATAACATTTTTTATGATTGCGTTTAATAGTATGAAAGATGTTTTGTTCTTTTCTTATGAAAACTATATTCTGTATATATATATATATATTTTTTTTTTATATACAAAAAAGATTTGCGTAATGTGCACAAACATACACCGTGGGGGTGCTGTTCCATTATACAAATATCACTCCAAAATACATATTTAGAACAAATTAATATATTTTTGGGACGTAGAGGTTTATTACTGACTACATAAAAATAGTAATAAAGAAGTTCTAATTATGTTTAAAAAAAATGAACCAGATGTTTGGGGAAGCAATGGTATTGCGTACCGGTAACGGATCTACATGTTGAGTGCACAAATCCATTACACGAATGTAACCCTAAAATACATACTCACACTGAAATAATATATTTTTTAATCAGAGAGGTTTATTAATCAATCCCAAAAAATTTTATTAGTGTTATTGCACAATATTTGTAAGATGTTTAAAACACATTTTTATGTACACGACACCATCATGCACCGGACACGTAAGGGGATCGTGAATCCTGCCGGGACGTATTTCTGGAATTGCGTAGGTGTCGCAACGCCAGCATAATTTGAAGAAGTATGAAATATGAATGTTTTAAATTTAAATATATGTTTTCCCTAAAGACTTGCCACTGAAAAACTTTGAAATACAATATCCTAATACTAATTTACAGTTTTATATTACATTTAGTACATTTTACGGGTGCGCAACTCATACACGATGAGTGCACGACCCCTACGGGAATCCATGGGACCAAGAAAGAAAATTGTCATTGGTTAAAGAGCTTTTCATTCTCTTGGAGGGAAGAACCAACACCTGTTCCAGTCCTTTCATTTTGGGAGTGTCTGCTTTTAAGGCTACCTTTTTTGTAGGCTCTGCTAATTCTTTATTTTCTTTGGTGTTACTTATTTTTGAGTTTGGAACATGGCATCAGCTTTTCCTGACGAGGAGCAGCAGGAGGAGATGGAAGAGGTGAAGGAACCAGTAAAGAAAAGGAAAGAAAGCATTGTGTGGGCTTTTTTTACTGTCCCTGAAGGCGAAAAAAAGTCTACGCTCTTAAGGTGACCTGCACATTCAGCAAAAAAGTCCTCTCCAGAGGATCCGAGAAGAAGTACTCATTTGGTACTTCTTCAATGAAGAAGCGCCTGGGAACCATCCACTGTGTTCGTCTCGCACAAAAAAAGAGAGACCAAGCAGCCACTGATAGTGGAAGTCAAACCACAGCCTCCATCAGCCTCTGGAGTTGACTGATGCAGGCATTCATTGTAGAAAATGCTTGACAACTCGTTGTGTTGCAGAGCTCCTCACTGAAGCCATCAGGTTCTCTTGAAAGCACATAAGTGCTAGTTTTTTTGGGGGGGGCGGGGGGGGTTGTTGCTTGTGTTTCTTCATTCAAATGAAACACCACAGTAGGACCCTTTAACTTTTATATTTTTCTTTTAAAAAAATTAAAAACATCAAAAAAACAAAAAAAACAGAAAATACAAAAAAATATAAAATTATTCAGAAAAAAATGGTTCTAATGGAACCACCTGTATTGGTCAAATATAGACAAAATTGTAGTGAAAGTGATTGCTTGTATGAATGTGTGTATGATGAATGTTAGAGTTGTGCATAAGTAGTCTCTCAGTGAGTACATGAGTGCATAGGTAGTGCCTGAGTGAATGGTTGAGTGCAAGAGTAGTGCCTGTTTGATTGCATGATTGCGTAGGTAAAGCCTGATTGACTGGATGTGTGTGTAGGTAGTGCCTCCTTGATTTCATGATTGCATGGGTAGTGCCTGAATGAATGGGTGAGTGCATGGGTACTGCCTGACTGAATGATTGAGTGCAAGAGTAGTGCCTGAGTGATTGCATGAGTGCATGGGTAGTGCCTGGGTGATTTCATGAGTACAGTGATAGTGCCTGTGTGATTGGATGAGTGCATGAGAAGTACCTGAGTGAAAATATGAGTGCACGGGTAATGCCTGGGTAATTGGATGAGTACATGGTAGTGCCAGAGTGAATGGATGAGTACAAGGGTAGTGCCTGAGTGAATGGTTGATCATTTATAGGATCCAATCTCTCGATGGGAAAGCATTTGCAACCTGAAGCTGTACAATTTCTTACTAAGACTCTTCTCTTGTGAAATTTCTTCCCACATTTCTTTCATCTCTGTCTTTTTAGATTTGGTTACATATGATGTAACATAGCGAGTAACAGCAATTAAATTATCTGCCACATATTGAATATCCATGTCTGCATTCCACATTTTCAAAGTAACTGGATTGTAGTCATTAATGAACTTTGAACCTTCTGTACTTTTTAAGTTATATGTATTCTTCAGAGATTTTCAAGTTATTGTAAACCTTACTGCTGACAAAAAATGATTTACTCTTCCTTTAGAAATTATTGGGCATGGGAATCCAAAATGACATTTTGTATAATATTTCTCTTTACACTTGTAATTTCATCGACAGTATTTTCCATGTAAAACTTATTGTCTCAAGCTCTTTTGTCCTCCTACTCTTTTAATGTTACATGTAACATACTGTTCGATGAAAGACAAAACAGTTTCATCAGTGTCACTTCCAAATTTAGGCGCATTCTTTATCCATAACAGCATGTGTATATGAGGAGCACCTCTGGCTTGGAACTCTTTTCGCCAAAAGAAATCAGTAACTACTCCAAGAGGAGGAATATTTTTATTGCAGATAAATGACATCATATTTTGAAACCTATGGTTAAAATATCTGCAGACATTTACAGGATCCAATGAACAGAGTTCTTCGGGTGTCTTTAATTCAATATTTTTAAAATTTGAATTTGCTTCCCGTAGAAATTCAAGTAAACGGATTCTGCGACCCATATTCAGAAAATATAACACAAGAGCGAGAGCCCAAGCAATCAATTTAGTGCTAAGAATGGAATATCTAGAAATAGCTATAGCTCTGGGTTATTACCTGAAAGAAATTAATCAAATGGTCAGGGGAAAGCTCAAAGAAGTGTAGTGAGAAACCCCAGTTACCCTGTATACAATAAATGAAGAAGAGTAACTTAGGCAGGACAAGTCCAATGGGTTTTTAATACCTTTTAATCTCCTTATAGCAATGGTGGACTGCTGAAGATAATGAAAAGCCCTGACTTTAAAAGTCTAAGATGATTCGGATTTTAAGTAGAATGTTCTGTATGTTTTATACCTTTTTAAAGATTTTAACAAAAGTTGTACACTGTTTTATTAATAACTAATCATGTATATTATCCTGAATTTTATTCGATTTGGTTTTAAAGACTACGGTCTAAATAAAACAGAGTCTTTCTCTCTCTCTCAAAATTCAAGTAAATCATCCCTAGCATATGCAGCACAGCTAAGTGTTACAAACCATGTAGGTGTACCTAAGTCTCTTAACATTCATGTAAGTACTCTGTGGCCACAAAGCCAATATTCATTGGTACCCTGTTGACATACCATCACATTAATTACCTGAGATTCTACATTTTCATCTCTTGTTGAACTTTGGCCATGAATTCTTTTGCAGAAACATGTGAAAGATGAACTCCTGTTTTTAATATGTGGTTCACTGCATATGAAAGTGCAGACAAATCATTTTCAAACAGAAGATGAAATATATGGAATGCACTGTCAAAATCTTGGATCTTCAGAGTACAATCTTGTCGAGCAGTATTCTGAAGCTGGATTCCTACAGCTCGCTCAACATATCGTCCACCTTCTCCAGCAGGGAATAGCTGTGGAAAATGTGCTTCTAAACTTTTTTCCCATACACTCATGGGAATTCCCTGTGCTTCCTTCATTTGAAATAATTCAATACTGTTTCCAATCATTTCCTTCAAATGTAGAGGATGTATAGTATAATGTTCATAGATCTCTTCACTCTTTGACTTGTCCACTTTTTCTATTTGACCACTTGAAGTTTCTGATTCATCTTCTCAGCGGATTACCTGTTCATCAACATGTACATTCTTATAATAAATATTATTTTGTACCAGATATAATGTAGCCTTTTGAAGTTTATTAACATCTACAAACTCTTGCCAGATTTTTTGACTCTTTGTTGGTACACCATTTCCTAAAATATCTACTGGGTCATTTTCCTCCCTGTCTACCCCGACAGTTTCAATGTTTTTCTGAAAATCTAAAGGAAAGTACACAACTCTTCCTTTCAGACCTCTTTATAAATCTGTTGGTGGCAGCTTACCTGTTTTAGGCTCCATTTGAACTATAGCCTGAAATGGGGGCACAGATTGAATAAGAAAGGACTCACATGCATTCAAATCTGCCAGTTCCTGAGGAATAGCTACCAACTCTAAGTTGTTATGTAATGCTCAAGCTGGCATTGTGTTCTCTTCTAATTTGTTGTAACAATATTTACAAATAACGTGATCAGTAGCCAACTCAAACCGACCTTCTACCAACAAATAAGCACCAAATTGCTGCCACTTATCGTTGTTTTCCATTTCACTTTTTCTAAATATAAATCAACATCCCTAGTTTGACTTCTATGGGAAGTATGTCGACAACAAATAAAAACATAGCTTGGTTTTTCAGAAGAAACTGTCTTAAACTTTGTAATTTCTTCTGTAAAGTCATCAATACTAATCTCTTTCATCTGTTCTTCAACACCCACACTTATCAAGCTCTCTCTTTCTCTACACTACTTTGGGTAATCAAAAAAAATGAAACTGTATATCATCACAAACTTTTTGTACATCTGATAGGGAACCGTGCAAAAGAGCTGTTTTCATTTCACTTAAAAATAATGCAGGACTTTTTACATAGTAGAGTCTCCTTACTAATTTCTGCATTTCTGAGTGGGGTACTGCTAACATTCTTAAATGATGAAAAGTACTTTGACACAAGCCAGAAAATGACCCTGCAAGTTGGTATATTTTCTTATTTTACATGGATCTAGTCCTTGTAACATTTTAATCTTCTGTTTAAGACTTTTTTTGCATATGCTCGTAAACAAAATGTGTAATATGTCAATAGATTCCTTTTGAATACTGTGACTACTGCTACAATCCCACTAATACTCAGGAGCGTGTGTATGCTTCTTTTTTCTAAATTTAGTTTGTCCTCATTCTACAAAGAATGTTCATGGGTTTGGAGAATACAGCCAGTTTGACCGAAAGACTGCAATCCACTATAAAGTGGAAAAGGAGAAAAAATACCCAGTCACTTCTCAATGGAGGAAGGGCTGATCTAAACCCCGGGTATTTATCTACAGCAGAATTTTTTGGTAGAAAACCAAGGCTCCTCCTTATATGTAGGCCTTTCCCATCTAGCCTTAACTAGTTTTCTATCCTTACGGCCAAGCGAGCAAGTTTGTAATCATTGGACCGAAAAGAAAAGGACATCATGCCATTACAGACCCACAGTGAAAGAGAAAAAGAAAACAAAAGACATTTTAAAACCAGACTAGGCAGAGGCAAAAATTGTGAACCCGCTATCCCATAAATCCCAGAATCTTGTTTTTTTAACCCGTTTGCTTTTTCAGTCAAGAGTTGAAATGCGTTGGACTGAACTTATCCATTCTGATTTAGTGGGGGGGGGGTTGATAGGTAAAACCCATTTAATACACAATTCCCTTTGTGCCATGAGAATTAAGACAAAAAGTAGTGCCTTCTGGTCTCTTGAAAAAACCTGATTTTCTGTCTCTTTCACAAATACCCCAAAAATTACTGTGGATATATTTAGCTTGACAGTTCTACCCAAAATTTCAGTGATAATATTACTCATCTGATCCCAGAAGAGCTTGATCGAAGGACATTGCCAAAACATGTGGACCTCGTTTACTTTGATATCATCACACTTCGGGCATTTCCTTGCCACTCCGTTCCCCATTTTTAAAAGTTTCAGAGGTGTCCAGTAAGCCTTATGGACAGTAAAAAGATGGTTTCTTTTCAGAGGAGCAGCTTTCACACATGACCAAAGAGTAGACATAGATACTTGCCCGAGGGTTTCGAGGTCGTCATCCGGCATGTCCTTTTTCCAGCTCTCTGTATATGGGATCAATTTGTTGTCTCCGATCTCAATCACTCGCCAGTACCATGCTGCCACTTCCTTTTGTGTTGATCTTGTAGCGATCAATTTTACTAAGTCCGAGTTTCCTTCTAATTAATTCCTAATTGATTTTACCAGCCAAGGATTTGCACATACTTAAATCTTGAAACCTTGTTGCTCGTTAAAGCAGAGAAACACTGCCAATGAATTAAGTCTTTTTCTACTATTAGCTCTCCCCGGTTTACTATCCCGGCTCTACACAGAGGACACAGAGGTAGGGCCAAAGTATCTTGCAGGCATGCCGGGAACGCGGGGAGTCCCAAATTGGTGTTTCTTGGTTGTAGTACGATATACCTAATAGTACCCTCACTTGAACCCAGACTCTAAGGGCAGCAATGAGAATCTTCAGCCTAAACTTTTTGTAGAATTTGGGGTGGCCAAATTTTAAGAGAAATGAGTCGGCTTGAGAATTATATGACTTTGTTAAGGCTACAAAAAGAGGTAAGTATGCCTGGGAGTTGTTGAGAAGTTGGCGAAAGTTTATGAGATGGAAAGCACAGTGATATAAGTATAAATGTGGTGTACCTACACCGCCATTAGATTTTTTCCTCCTAAGTTTCCTCTGGGAGATTCTGGGATTCTTACTTCCCCAGATAAATGAGGAAAATAGCCCTTGTGCTTTCTTAAACCAAACTTTAGGGAATTCCAGGGGGATGGTATCAAATAAAAAAGTGAACCTAGGTAGGATCGACATTTTTAATAAGTTAGATCTGCCTATAGTGGACAGAGGACGTTTCTCCCATACCTGCAATTGCTGTTTTACACTGGTCAAAGTTTTCTTGAAGTTTAATGGAGCTGACTTATCAATATTCTTTGTAATTTGGACCCCAAGATATCTTATTTGTGTTTTTAGAAGCATGCTCTTATGATGGGAATTCCGCAATATCAGCTCAGTGTTCTGCTGATTTATAGAGTAGCCCGATACCTTTCCGAAATTTTCTAACTGAGTCCAGATTTCTGGAAGTGCTTGTTCCAGTTCCCCTGTCAGGCTCATAAGATCATCTGCATAGAGCCCTATCTTTTTCTCCCAGCCCATACAGATGAAAGGTTGAATAGTTTGACATGATCTTGGTTGACATGCCAAGGGCTACATGTAAAAATTGAATAGGAGAGTCGAGAGGGGGCAGCCTTGTCTAGTCCCTTTGGAAATTTTAAATTGTTTTGTTAAGTTACCATTGACAAGTATCCTTGCAGAAGGGTTTTTATAAAGGGTTTTCACTGCAGCTACAAATCTTCTTCCCAAATTGAAGCGATGAATTACTTCTATTAAAAAGGGCCAGCTGACCCTATCAAAAGCTTTGGCAGCATTGAATGTTAATACTGCCAGTGGAGTCTGATATACATTTGCCAGATCTATCGCCCCTATAAGGTCATGTGTTAGCTCTTTCAATTGCCTTCCTTTCATAAAACCCTTTTGATCAGGATGTATTATTAAGCATGCAACTTTATCAAGTCTTTTAGTGAGGATTTGAGTATAGATTTTGTGATCATTATTAAGAAGCGAAATAGGCCTATAAGATTCGCAATTTTGTGGATTTTTATTTGGCTTCAGAATTATAGTAATTGTTGCCTCATTCCACGATGTTGGTACTTCCTGCGTCCCCTGAAACACTGAGTTAAAGAGTTGGAGTAAAAAAGGTGCCAGTTCATCTTTCAAAGCAATATATACTTCATTAAGAATAGAATCCGGGCCTGCAGCTTTCCCTTTTTTTAATGTTTTAATTACTTGTGTCACTTCTTCTATCGTGATCTGGTCGCTCAAGTTTTCACTATTCGTAACTGATAAAGTGGGAAGTTGGACGTCTTGGAAAAAGATTTCCATCATCTCTTAAAATGGAATTAAGTCTTCAGAGTATAAATCTGAAAAGAAGTTAACAAATGCTTCTTCAATATCTATATCTTCTTCAAGGACTCTCCCCGTGTTAGTGCATTTAAGGCTCTTCACGGTATTTCTGACAAGGTCAGATTTTGTTTTCCACGCCAGAAATTTTCCACACCCCTCTCCATATTCATGGTGGGCGAGTCTACTTGCCTCCCATTTTTTTATTTAAATCCTCTAAGTAATCTTTTAACTCATTTTTAGCTAAAGATAATTGTTGTAAGATGACTGCGTCAGTTGGTACTTGTTCTGCTATTAAAGATTTTTGAGCAATTTTGGTTCCTATTTTTTCAATATCTTCTTTTGATTTTTTATTATGTAAAACAGAGTGGGAAGTTAGTAGTCCCCTTAAAAGGCTTTATATGAATCCCAGACAATGGGAAGAGCTGCTGAGTTTTTATTAAATATTAAAAAACTCTTTTGTGGCTATTTTTAATTTATCAATGATTAAGGGTTCAAGAAGTATTACCCGATTCAGAGTCCATCTACGGGGGGTGGTACGCTGTAACATTGTAGTTTCTAATGAGACAACAGAATGATCAGATAAGTGCTCTGGTAGATGGACAATTTTGTTCGTATCTCTACAGGTGATACGATCCACCAAGAAAAAATCGATCCTTGAATGGTGACCATGTTTCTTATTATGAAAGGTGTATTGTCCCCCTGCCGACCCTAACATATGCCCACTTTCTCTCCATATGTCTAAAAGACCCCCCTCTGTCATTAGATGTTTAAGTGTTTTCCGGGTTTTTGGGGTTGCCCCTGCAGCTCTCATAGACAGGGAGTCATTATTTGGATGTAATACTAAATTAAAATCTCCTCCTATTATAATTTGATCGTTTACATCGACCAGTTAAAGGAACAGGGATTGAAGATGGGATGGATCGTCAGTGTTCGGGCCATAATAACTAGCAAAAGTTACCCAAGTAGCTCTAATTTTCGCCCTGACAATTACCCATCTGCCGTGGGTATCTGCCACAACTTTTCCAATGGTTACCTAGTTACTCTTCCTAAAAATAATAGCTACACCTTTTGTCAGGACCGTTTGCGTTGAAAAGAAGCAATGTTCGATCCATTAATGGTTTTTAAGTATTCCTGCCCGCTCTTCTTTTACGAGGTGTGATTCTTGGATAAATATAATATCATGGTTAGTGAGACGCAGATATTCAGAAACGTTTCTTCTTCTGACAGGGAACCTGAGCCCATTCACTTTCCAGGATAGAATCCTTAGAACTTGAGAGCTACCCAAGATTAACAAACAAAGGGGCATATTATCAAGGGGGTTTATCTCCGCTTTTTTGGCTTTAAAAGCCAAGAAAGCGGAGATAAAATTATCTCCCTATTACCAAGCTGTCGCTAACACCAGTTAGAGACAGCTAGTAGGAGATAGCGACCATCTTGGGCCCCACTTTGCATGTCAGTGATATTTATCACTAATGAGATGCAAAGTGGGCGTGCCAAGATGTTAGAGACTGAAAACAGTCGCTAACATCGCTATCTCCTATTACCAACTTTTGGAGATATTCGCGCTAAGCGGGAATATCTCCAAAAGCTAACACCTGCCCTGAGCAGTTCTTAGCCATGTTATCCAATGGGAGGTGGATAACATGGCTAAGAGCATTTGCTCGATAATGCATGAATATCGCTGACTTTTCAGCGATATTCATGCATTTCGGCCGTTTTTTATCGCATTTGCGATAAACCTTGTTAATAGCAAGGTTTATCTGCGATGAAAATCGCCGATGTGCGGCGATAATTTTTGTCTCTAAACAAGTTAGAGACAAAAATTATCGCTAGTTGTTGGTAATATGCCCCAAAGCGACTTCTGTGAATGCAATCTTTAGGCCATAATATCTCATACTTTCTGAACACTCTATTGTGAGTGAGGACATTTTTTTCCCCAAAATGCACCCCCACCGAGTGAAAAAAAATGTCTTTTATGTTTTTGCGTTCTGGTGCTTACCCTTAAGCCCTCCCTCCCCTTCCCTCCCTGGGGAACGCTCCCTTATCTCTAGAGGCATACTAGATGCCTCTCTCCTTTGGGATCTCACCCTCTCAAGTCGAAACAGGAGCAGGAATAATACATGTAAGTTAGAATGTATGCCTTAGTTTGACGAGCTTTTAATCTGCAGTATCCAGAAGCTAACTTCTTCCGGATCTTTAAAACGGTGCATTTTGTTCTTCCACATTACCTTCAGGGAGACAGGAAATTGGAGTTTTGCGGTGGCCCCTAGGCTCTTCAGCTCCTGTATCTACTTTCCCAATTCCCACTACCTATCCTGAGTGGGGCGTGAAATGTCCGATCTAATTCGGAAGGACCAGTCACCCTTGGTATAGTCCCCCCTTTTTAGTACCTGTGAGAGGACAGCTTCTTTTATGGAATATGTTTTAAAATTCACTAGTATTCTCCTTGGAATTTTCTATCATGGCCGTCTATTAAAAGGGTTTCGGTGGATTCCCTGGATATCATTTTGTAGGGTCAATTTATCAATTTCGGGGTGGATATCATTTAAGAGATCAATTATAAAGGTCCTCATATCCCCCCTTCAAGGTCCTCTAGAATGGTTTAAATCCGGATGTTATTTCTCCTAGCGCTGTTCTCCAAACTTTCCAGTTTGTCTGCTAAGAGCTTGTATGTGCTTCTCTTGAACTTCTTCAGCTATTAATTCTTCCACACTCCTAACAACCATTTTTTCTTTTGGAATGGACAATAGCTTTCATCTCTTAACATTGACCGCTAGTATCAACTGCATGCACTAATGTGTTCTGTTGAAAATAGCTTTCTTAATTAAAAAAAGGCTCAGTACTGGAAGTGTGCTGCCATTCACCAGTAAAAGTTTTACAAAAGTTACTTCTATTAACCAGTCTTTTTCTTTGGTTTTCTCCTTCATAAACACCATAGTTTTACCCAATGTTCTCATTCTGTTCAATGCTAATATAAATAATTTTTGTTTCAATTCAAAAGCAGTTTCTACTACACTTTTAATATGTTGCTTCTTCTTATACACTGTTGATCTTTTTTTATACTTTTTACAATCTTTTAATACATTTTGAATTACTCTACTTCGAAACATTCAAACACGTATCTCTTTAGATTGATTTTGTCTTTATGTTACACTAGCGGCCCGTCCCGACGTTGTCCGGGTAAAAAAAGGCTAGGCAGCAATGGTTTTAGTATTGAAAATAACATTTACTTCAAAACTTCATGGTACACGACAATTCGTGTTTCATGAGAATCAGGAAGTAAAATAAATTGGTTGTCGGAATTCCCCGACCTCGATAGCGCGACATATAACTGTCCATGAGTGAAGCAGTCCTCTCGTAAGTCTATCCCAATGACTTTGTATGTCTGACCTTGTGATTTGTTAATGGTGGATGCAAAAGCAATGTTAATAGGGAATTGTAAGCATTTGAATTGAAATTGTAGATCAGTAGGGATCATGGGTATCCAGGGAATATGGGCTAACTGTCCTGCAGCAGGGCCAGTGAGAATCGTAGTCTCTATTAAATAAGGTAAAAGAGATTTAACTTGTAGGCGCGTCCTATTGCAGAGATTTGGTGGATGTAGGTTTTGTAATAACATGATAGGAACACCTACTTTCATTTGGAGTGTATGAGGGGGAAGCCCTGAAGGGTTAAGTGAGTGGAGGAATTCTTGGGGATAATGCACAGCGTCTTGTGTATCTAATACTGTATCAATGGAATTATATATTGTGGTTTCACCTGGGAATAGTTGTAGTATGTGTTCATTAATATGATGCACTGCAGAATTTCGGGCGGCAACTATAGACATTTCGCAAATCCATGTGTAATCTTTGCTGAGAAGATGCTTGATGTCTGGGTAAACATGTTGTATGAGTTCATGTAGGGTACAGAGATGCTTACCTAAGTTTTGTATGTTGATAAAGCCATTTGTGTCAGGTATGTCTCTGTTGGCCACTTCTATTAGAAGATCTGCAAATTGTATATCTCCACCTCCTAAATGTGTCCTCATGTTAGTGCGCAAGGTAATAGATTGTACAGAGTTCCAAAGGTGTGATGCTTTTAAGCATGCTTTTAGTATATCAGCCTGCGTTCCTGTAGGCACCACAGGAAGAGTTTGTCGGAAGTCACCAGCAAACACAAAAGTAACACCTCCAATTATGTTGTATGAATTTCTAATGTCTTTGAGAGTTCTGTCAACTGCCTCAATATTTGAGCGGTGTGTCATTGTACATTCGTCCCACATGATAAGAGCCACATTTTGAAGCAGTGTCCCCAAAGGTCAGTTTTTCCAAATAGAGCATATTGAATCCTTTTCAAGGGAAACTGTTAGAGGCAGTTCAAAGGTAGAATGTGCTGTTTTCCCAGCTGTTAGCAAAGTGGCAGCTATTCCAGATGAAGCAACAGCTAGAGCCAAATTCCCAGAAAATCGAACTTTGGCAAGTATGAGCTTGATTAGGTAAGTCTTTCCTGTGCCACCGGGAGCGTCTATGAACAATAGTTTGCCTTGCTTCTTTTCAACACTATCAACTATGGTGTTGTAGGCGAGTTGTTGATTGGGAACTAAGTTAGGCAAGTGTTGAACAAGGTAGTTATTTAGCTCTGGAATATTGTGTGCGGTAGCGATATTGTGGTATCCAGTTAGGTTAGTTCGGACCGCTGGCGGCAGGCTGAAATCTTGTAAGGACTTCTCGCATAATAGATACAGTGAGTCTTCAATTTCTATAAGTCCTTGGTTTATGATTTCATTGTTGATAGCAGCCCGTGCCGACGTTGTCCGGGTATGAATTGCTGCCGGCCAGTAGTATATTGTTTTGTAGGATTTCGTTTTGATAGCATTTCTTATCTGTGACAGGCCTGTGAAACGCTCCGATTCACAGTGCACTGCTGATGCACTTAAGAGTGCGCGTTCAGTAGTGTGTGAACTCGAGTTTCCCTACTTTATTTTTCCTTGCAATATTATATAGCGCAAACTCGACAACATGGCATAAGCACAATTTACATTACAGAAGAACACATTCATTTGTGGTATGCACGGGGAGACAAAGCGATTTGCCTGGAATCACAGGATGTTGAGCTGATGCCGAGATTCAAACGTAGCTCCCCAGCTATAAAGTTCGCAATTCTAGAACTTGTGGCGGAAGGAGTGTCTAAAAGTGTATGTTAGTGCTGGCCATCAATGAGAGAGACCTGTGCATTTTTCAAATGGGTGGTGAAAAAATATGAGTATGTTGCTGGAGATGTGGGCCGCCGTGCCACCAATGTACTTACCGGGGGAGGGTAAACACCGATTATTCTGCAACATACCATCACTCCGCATACTTTCATTACGAAAGTACCATGACTCCGCAATGCCATTATAATGCATGGCATTACATTTTATATGCTTTTACTACGCATACATTTACAACGAAATTCGTTGTAAATGCATGAATGGTAAAAGCATGTTTTTTTTAAATGTTTGGATAAGGTAAGTATGGGTATAGGGGTATATGTTTTGGGGTACTGAGGTATATGTTTTGGGGCGTTAGGGTATTTTAAGGGTTCAGATATAGTTTTGGGTTATGGGGTACAGGGGTAGTTTTAGGGTTTACGGATAGGTATGGGTTTTGGGGTACAGGGGTGTTTTTAGGGTTCAGGGCTAGGTTTGGGTTTTGGGGCACAGGGGTATTTTTAGGGTTCAGGGCTAGGTTTGGGTTTTGGGGTACAGGGGTATTTTAAGGGTTCAGATATAGTTTTGGGTTTTGGGGTATAGGGGTATTTTTGAAGTTCAGGGGTAGGTTTGGGTTTTGGGGTACAGGGGTATTTTAAGGGTTCAGGGCTAGGTTTGGGTTTTGGGGTACAGGGGTATTTTTAGGGTTCAGGGCTAGGTTTGGGTTTTGGGGTACAGAGGTCTTTTAGGGTTCAGGGGTAAGTTTTGGTTTTGGGGTACAGGGGTATTTTTAGGGTTCAGGGCTAGGTTTGGGTTTTGGGGTACAGGGGTATTTTTAGGGTTCAGGGCTAGGTTTGGGTTTTGGGGTTCAGGGCTATTTTTAGGGTTCAGGGATAGGTTTGGGTTTTGGGGTACAGTGGTACTTTAAGGGTTCAGGGCTAGGTTTGGGTTTTGGGGTACAGGGGTATTTTTAGGGTTCAGGGCTAGGTTTGAGTTTTGGGGTACATGGGTATTTTAAGGGTTCAGATATAGTTTTGGGGTATAGGGGTATTTTTAGGGTTCAGGGGTAGGTTTGGGTTTTGGGGTACAGGGGTATTTTAAGGGTTCAGGGCTAGGTTTGGGGTTTTGGGGTACAGGGGTATTTTTAGGGTTCAGGGCTAGGTTTGGGTTTTGGGGTACAGAGGTATTTTAGGGTTCAGGGGTAGGTTTGGTTTTTGGGGTACAGGGGTATTTTTAGGGTTCAGGGCTAGTTTTGGGTTTTGGGGTTCAGGGCTATTTTTAGGGTTCAGGGCTAGGTTTGGGTTTTGGGGTGCAGGGGTATTATTAGGGTTCAGGGCTAGGTTTAGGTTTTGGGGTACGGGGGTATTTTAAGGGTTCAGATATAGTTTTGGGTTTTGGGGTATAGGGGTATTTTTAGGGTTCAGGGCTAGGTTTAGGTTTTGGGGTACAGGGGTATTTTAAGGGTTCAGATATACTTTTGGGTTTTGGGGTATAGGGGTATTTTTAGGGTTCAGGGGTAGGTTTGGGTTTTGGGGTACAGGGGTATTTTAAGGGTTCAGGGCTAGGTTTGGGTTTTGGGGTACAGGGGTATTTTTAGGGTTCAGGACTAGGTTTGGGTTTTGGGGTACAGAGGTATTTTAGCGTTCAGGGGTAGGTTTGGGTTTTGGGGTACAGTGGTATTTATAGGGTTCAGGGCTAGGTTTGGGTTTTGGGGTACAGGGTTATTTTTAGGGTTCAGGGTAGGTTTGGGTTTTTGGGGTACAGGGGTATTTTAAGGGTTCAGGGCCAGGTTTGTTTTTTGGGGTACTGGGGTATTTTAGGGTTCAGCGGTAGGTTTGGGTTTTGGGGTACAGTGGTATTTTTAGGGTTCAGGGCTAGGTTTGGGTTTTGGGGTACAGGGGTATTTTTAGGGTTCACGGGTAGGTTTGGGTTTTGAGGTACAGGGGTATTTATAGGGTTTAGGGCTAGGTTTGGGTTTTGGGGTATTTTTAGGGTTTAGGGATAGGTTTGGGTTTTGGAGTACAGGGTATATTTATAGGGTTAAGATGGGTTAGTGTTTAAGGCTGTTGGGGTATTTTAAGGAGTAAGGGTCGGTTATGATCAAGGGGTGCAGGGGTATTTAAAGGGAGCAGGGTGGGATTAGCACACAATATGAAACATGGCATGAAGGGTGGAATGTACCACACGCCCCCAGTGTTTGTCAAGCCCCCAGCACACGCCCCCAGCGCACGCCCACAGCACAACGCAGACACGCCCACAAGGGACTACTTTGCTGGCACGGTTCTTTTACCTTTTGAATGTAGATAGTGGGCGTCTGTATAGCCTATGTCCTTCTGCTGCAACTGCCCTTTCCAACGCTGTATTGGGTGTTGTGGAGTGCTGTAGTTCCTGAGATTACCCGCCTCAAAGGTTTGGGCTCTCTCTTTATATTATTAGTATGGATGTGTTGTTTTTCCAAAAAATAATGTTTTTTTACTATTACAATTCCTTCTTTCCTTGTGCTTTGTTGTAAAAAAATAGTTTTCCTTTACTCTCTCTGCAACTGTTTTAAGAAATTGTTTAGTACTCTTACCAGAACAGACATTATCCTGAGTAACATTTTGGTCTTTTTCTAGTGCACTCTTTTTAGTTTTATTTGAATACTTCTGTTTTCTTTGTTGTCTTCTCTTTTCGTGTTTTCTTGCCGTTTTCACTTTATAATTCAAACAAAATAATGTTCTAAAAAAGGAAGAATAGTTTCAATAGTTTGTTACATCAATTAACTATTTTAAATTAACTACAATTCAATAATCATGATGACTTGTAAGCAAATATTTACAATTACATTGCTATTCTCTTTATAACAAATAAAAAAACAAAAGTGTTGAAGAAAGCAAGACAACTGCAGAAACAGAAAAAAAAGGTGGTGAAAGAGAAAGGAAGAAAATGAAAGGTTTAGAAAAAGCAAAAAGAAATACATAAACAATAACACAGCTACTTAAAAATGTGAGAAATGCAGAAAAAGGCAACAGGGGTGCAGAAAGAGACGATAGGGGTGCACAAATAACAACTGAGGTGTACAAACATGCAAGAGAGGTGCAGAAAGAGGCAAGAGGGTTGCAGAAACAAAGAAGAGACGTGCAGAAAGAGTCAAGAGAACTGCATAAAGAAGTAAGGCAAGCACAGAAAGAGGCACTTGAGGTACAGAAACGGGGAAGAGGGGTGCAGAAAGAGACAAGAGAGGTGCAGAGAGAGGCGAGAGAAATGCAGAAAAAAAGAAAGAGGGGTGCAAAAAGAGGAAAGAGAGATGCAGAAAAAAGGTACAAGGGGTGCAAATAGAAGCAAGAGAAGTGTACAAATGGGCAGCAGAGGTGCAAAAAGAAGGAATAAAAGTATGGAAAGAGGGAACACAGGTGCAGAAATAAGCAAGATGAGCGTAGAAAGAACCAACACAGGTGCAGAAAGTAGCAAGACAAATGTAGAAAGAAGCAACAGAGGTGCACAAAGAGGTAAGAGGAATGCATAAGAATCAAGAGATGTGCAGAAAGGAAAATGAGGTGCAGAAAGATACAAGAAAAATACAGAAACACACATGAAACGTGTAGAGATAGGCAAGAGAGTGACAGAAAGGGGAAAAGGGTCCAGAAAGAAGCAAGAGGTGCTGAAAGAAACAAGAGGAGTGCAGAAAAAAGCAACAGAGGTGCAGAAAGAGATAAGATGGGTGCAGAAAGATGCAACATAAATGCAAAAAGAAGCAACAGAGGTGCAGAAACAGTAAAGAGAAGTGCAGAAAGAACCGTGAGAACTCCAGAAATGAAAAACAGCAGCCTTTGAAATATAATTGTTGTATGTCTCATGAAGTTCCTGAAAATATGCATACATGCGCCTCTACCTTTAGCTGGTGGCATCACACATAATAGAAACATACAAATAGTTGTATACCTGTGTTACACACATCTAGCATCTTCAGATGCACAACACGAATGAGAATGCATGTGCAAATAGAGACATACCCCAGTCACAAGACCATACAGACCTGTAAACTAGACAGACTGCATTTCCCATTCCAAGCAGACACCTACATTTTTAAGGCGTACTTCAAGTGTACCTTTCCACAGACTCATACAAAGTAGCCTAACCACTAATCCCTCTACCAACATATCTTAAACAACACTTTTCTCTTGCAGCTTCACTATTCACCCACGGCCCAAAATATTTGGCCTAGCCAAATATAAAACAGCAAACCTTACCATGATACTATAGTAACTCTCACCATGTTCCTAAAAGTATGCATGCATGTCTATGTGCCTTGTGCTAATGGCAGTGTTAGACCTGGCACCATTGGCGTGGGTCTCCCTTCCATTTTTTGCTTTTGTCTCCTCTGTGTTTGCTGGTGTTAGATGCTGTGGGTGCTGTGTCACTGCCATTCAGTGCCACAGTGCGAATGCTCCCTATTTATACATTGACTGTATGAACTGGTATAATCCTAATTGACACAAAGAACATGATAGGAAAGTCGAATTTAGTATGCCTGAGCTCCAAATATGAACGTGAATCTTTTAGTGACGATTATTTGTATCTTCCTTGTTTAAAACTACCACTTTTGGGAAGTAGGTATTTTCTGGCCTAAGCCTTCCCATGTGCTCCGCTGTTATGTGACTTGGCTGTCTGATTTTGGAGGGTCAGGGCAGGCTGAGACCGACCAGGATTAAATGGAGGGATCTGAAGTTTGAGTATGAAGAGGGGTGACCCCTTGATCTGAGCAGGGCTGTGCCTGGCAAGGTGAATGATGGCTCCACTTCCCACTGTGTGTCTGAGGGCTGACATACTCTCCCTGAAAGGCAGGATGAGCATGGTAAATAAAGTGCTCCAGGACGACACCAAACTGGTTCTGGCTGGGTTCAGTGATTTGTGGCTTTTCTGATAACAAAGACTTTTGGGGTATAAAGATCTGTGTTGAAACCCCAGCAGTATGTGTTACTTCTGGATATCAAGATAAACCTCTGTCTGTGTAACCAAAGGGAAAGGACTTTGAAACTTTCATCCATCTTGCTGAATCAACTACGCATGAACCTGATTTGAGCTTGCCTCCTGCTGAAGTCTCAGGGACATTAGACTTCACCTATCAGCCGTCCGGATTCCTATCTGAGGGGGATTCTACTTGCAGCTGAAGGTTCTGTTGAGAATTCCAGAGCCTCTGGTTCTGCTGTGGAGAACGCGGACTGAGACTCATCGCTATCGCTAGTGTGGGACGCTGCAGCTGAAGAGCGGTGCCGCTGAGTGCCCGCATTTGCTGTGCTAATAGAATCATCGCTATCGCCATTGTGGGCCGCTGCAGCTGAAGAACTGTGCCGCTGAGTGCCCGCACTTGCTGTGCTACGAGAATCATCGCTATCGCCATTGTAGGCCACTGCAGCTGAGGGGCTGTGCCACCGGGTGCCCGCATTTGCCGTGGTTCGAGAATCATTGCTATCACCATTGTGGGCCACAGCAGCTGAGGAGCTGTGCCGCTGAGTGTCCGCACTTGCTGTGCTACAAGACTCATCGCTATCTCTAGTGTGGGCCGTGCAGCTGAGGAGCTGTGCCGCTGAGTGCCCACACTTGCTGTGCTACGAGGATCATCGCTCTGGCTAGTGTGGGCCGCCGCAGCTGAGGAGCTGTGCCGCTGAGTGCCCGCATTTGCTGTGTTACGAGAATCATTGCTATTGTGGGCCACTGCAGCTAAGGAGCTGTGTCGCTGAGTGCCCGCGCTAGTCACCACGTCGAGGATCTTGTTATCACCTGCGTGTGTCACTGGGTGCCTGCCTTTAAGCCCCGTCCCAGGATTATCGTGAGTGCACGCGGCGAACCGCCACAGCTGGGAGCTGTGGTCGTTGCAAGTCTGCCTGTCAACACCGCAGTTTCCTTGTGAGGCTGCGTGCCATGCCCCTTTAAATCTCAGGTACATTCTGCATCACTGGGTCGCGTGGACCCCGGCCTCAAACTAAGTTCATTCCACACGCTTTTGAGTCCTCTATTGCTTTTGAAAGTAATCTGTAATTATGTGCATTGTGGTTTCTTGATCGCTTTTGAGCTTTATATTAAGCCATATAAAGATACTTCTTTTTCTATAGCTACTTGTGTGGTGTCCCTTTGTAGTGTCTTCACTGCGTTATTGTATATGGTCATTAATGCTTCACACACTGCCTCTGAGATAGGCCTGGGTGCTGTGCTACGTTACCACAGGTTTGAGAAGGGGTTATCAAAGGGTGTAGCCCCCTTACTCTGCCTTAGGAAGAAGGTTCCCTATTTGGACCTCGGCACCAGCCGCTGCCAACTAGAGATCCCCATTTCTAACATTGGCAGTTAGCGGTGAGGATCAAGACTTGCATTTATGATCCACATACAATAACTGGTGTACGCTACTAGTGAGTGTAGGCCTAGGCGCAACCACATATGGTTTGATTTTGTTCTATTGTTGATTGTAATTGCCAGTTATGTCTACAATGGGTAGGTCAACGTCCAATGCTTCGGAGGATCTCATCTTTGAGGAAGACAGGTTAGAAACCAACACTGCCAAACAGCTAAAGTATTTTTGCAAGCCATTCACAGTTCCTGTTGCAGGTCTCTCTAGGAAGGAGGAGTATCAGAAGCGAAGAAGCGAGAGAGTCAGCTAGGAATGAGGGAGAGAATGCAGGAGGGCAGCAGGATGACAAAGTGAATTTAGTGGGAGGTAAAGCACTTTCCAATCCAGGTACTAGTGTGTCCTCAAAGGGTCTGTCTCCAGAAGAGATGGAGGACAGGGAGAGAGATAGGAGGCATAGTTAGGAGATGGCCAAATTGGAAGGTCAGAAGGACCTTGAGAATAAAAAGTTGGATATTTAGAATAACAGGTTGACATTTGAATTTGAGAAAATGAAACTTGAGCATCAGAGAGTGTTGAGGAGTTGGAGATCAAGGCTTAGAGTTTAGAGATCACCCCCTCTGGTGGCAGCATACCTTTAGTACCTACCGAGAGAAGAGTTTACATACTCAAGGATGTCATCAAGGATTTCCATAAGAGTGAGGATATTGGGCAATGGATTGCCGCATATAAGATAGTCATGGTGTCCCATCGGGTCCCTGAGAAGGATTGGGGAGTGGGGTTGTGTGGACGCTTTGTAAGTGTTGGGTGGGATACCCTGTTGGATCTGCCTGAAGAGAGCAGGATGGTGTCTGCCCATATGAAAGAGGCCTTGATGCTTTGACCCCAGAAATGTACAGTCAGAGATTTAGAACCTGTATGAAGTTAGAGGGTACCACTTGTGTTGAATATGTTTTGTTTTTTGCAGAGCAATGGATCGCTGGGTAAAGAGGAGCAAAGTGGAAACTTTTGAGCAATTGTATGATTTGTTTGCATGGGAGCATTTATCTAGTAACAGTTTTCCAGAGCTACGCCAGCACCTTGTTGATAGCAAGCTAACTAACCCTAGGAAGCTTGCTGAGGAGGCGGACCGCTGGGTGAGCACCCGGGTTTGCAGGGGTCCTGTGGTAGACTTCGCCAAAGGTGGGAAGGGTCCCCAGCAGAGAAGTGGGGAGGACAGGGGTAAACAGAGGGAGTTCCAGAGAGGGCCCCAAAGTAATTCCCCAGGGAACCAAGGAGTGGTGTCCCAGCCTCCCCCTGAGAAGAAGCCAATGCCCCTGACAGGAAGGCCTGTTCAGAGGGGGCCTCTTACTTGCTTAAGTGTGGTCAAGTGGGCCACCGGTATTATGATCCCCAGGGTCCCCAGAGGGACTCCAACACACAACCCTGTGTGCCCCCGCCAGATTGCCAGCATAGCCCTGGGAGGGGAGGAGATGGGTGCCCAAGGTGGGTGGGATCCCGAAGATTTGACCCTTGTCTAGCTAGGAGACTTTGAGAAGGTCCCTAACCCTACACTGCCTGCTAACACTAAGAAGTACAGGCAGTGGGTGACCATCAATGGCCATAGGGTGGAGGCTCTGAGGGACACAGGAGCTAGTGTTACTTCTGTCAGCTCCGGGTTGGTGTCCAAAGAGCAGGTTGTCCCCCATGCATTCAGCCCAGTAGTGTCAGCAGACAACTCAGAGAGCCAGTGTGAGGTGGCTCAAGTTCCCTTTGAGTGGGGGGTCTCAGGAACTCTTCAAGTAGCTGTGAGGCCAGACATGACGGTAGACTGTCTGTTGGGCAACGATTTAGAGAACTCCCCGTGGGCTACGGTGGAGAGGAAATCTCACTTGAAAATGTTGGGTCTGCCTGAGAGGGCGTGTGCAACCACTCGGTCCATGGCAGCCAGTCAGGATGTTCAGAAGGACCTGGAGCCTGAAAGGATGGCCCATGCCCCTGCCTTAAAGAGAAGGGGCAGGGGGCATGAGAAACTGGCCCCCCTGGTTCCCATGGTCCAGGAGGGAGCAGACCTTGAGGGGGATGACCTGGAGCCTACAGGGGAACAAGTCACCAAACTGGGGGACCTGCCTAAGCTGACCCATTGGCAGCAGGAGGGGGGCCTACCAGGGAGAAATTTTATGAACAGTAGAGAACGTGCCCTGCTCTGGAGTGGCTGCGGCGACAGGATGCAGCCCAGGTAGCAGATGATCAGCCAGGGTCACATCTGATTTATTGGGAGAATGACCTTCTTTACAGTGAGCCTAAGGTTGCTGAGCCTGGGCCAGCCTGTGTGCTTGTGGTACCCCAGTGCTTCAGAGCCTTCCTACTGGGGTTGGCTCATGATGTACCATTGGCCGGACATCAGGGGCAGACCAAGACCTTTGAGAGGCTGGCCACCCACTTTCATTGGCCCCAGATGTGTAAGAGCTCAGACGCTCACTGCAGGACATGTGAAACTTGCCAGGCATCTGGGTAGAGTGGGGGGAAGATCAAGGGCCCCACTCCAGCCCTTTCCAGTTGTCAGTACTCCATTCGAGCGAGTGGGAATTTACATTGTGGGGCCTCTGGACCCCAAGACAGCCATGGGCAACAGGTTCATCCTGGTCTTGGTGGACCATGCCACCGGGTACCCTGAAGCCATCACACTCAGGACAGTGACGGCCCCCGTGGTAGGACGTGCACTGATGGGGATTTGCTCCCACATGGGATTCCCCAGAGAGGTGGTGTCTGACAGGGGTACTAACTTTCTTTCCAAATATATGAAGTCTCTGTGGGAGGAGTGTGGGATAACTCACAAGTTTATGACTCCTGTGGGACATCCTCTTGCCATGCCTGGTGTTTGCTTACCGTGAGGTGCCACAGAAGTCCTTAGGGTTCAGGTCCCAGCCTTCCTTGACCTCTGGTCAAGGAAGGCTTGGAGCAATCTCCCAGGAAACCTCCCCAGGATGTGTTTAGTTACATGCTGGCCTTCATGAACCTGACTCGGCATTTCAGGAAACTTGCTGAGGCAAATCTGGAAGCCAGCCAGGAAGAGATGAAACACTGGCACGATCAGAATGCCACTCTGATTGAGTTTCAGCCTGGTCAAAAGGTTATGGTCATAGCCGCAATGGAGCCCAGTGTGCTCCAGTATAAGTGGACCAGCCCCTTCGAGGTGGTGGAGCGCAAGAGTCCTGTTACCTACATGGTTGACTTGCGATCTCCCAGGAACCCCTTGCAGGTCCTACATGTTAACCGCCTAAAGCCCCACTTTGAGAGGTCTGAAGTGGGCATGCTTCTGGACACAGATGCTGCAATGGAGGAGGAGAGTGAGCCTCTTCTGGACCTCCTGTGTGCAGAGGAACAAGATGTGTCAGTGGAAGGTGTGGTCCTATCCGCCACACTGACCCCTGAGCAGCAGAGCGATTGTCACCAACTGTTGGGGCAATTCAGTTATCTATTCTCCCTGGTGCCCAGTGTCACTGATTGGTGTGTCCATGACGTAGATACTGGGGACAGTCCTCCTGTCAAGCACAAGGCTTACTGAGTGACTGACCGGGTCAGAGCATACCTTAAGGAGGAGGTCTCCAAAATGTTTGCTTTAGGGGTGATTGAGTCCTCTAGCAGCCCTTGGTCCAGCCCCGTGGTCCTGGTACCAAAAGCTGCAGTGCCTGGTGCCACCCCAGAACTTTGGTTCTGCATGGACTACTGAGGTCTTGATTCAGTCACAAAGACTGACACGCACCTCATCCCAGAGCTAATGAGCTCATAGATCGTCTAGGAGCTGCACAGTACCTCAGCACATTTCATTTGACGTCTAGGTATTGACAGATCGCCTTGACTGATGGGGCAAAGGAGAGGTTAGCATTCTCCACACCAGATGGGCACTACCAGTTCCGAGTGATGCCCTTTGGGATGAAGAATGCCCCTGCCACCTTTTAGAGGTTGGTCAACAAGGTGTTGGTTGGGCTGGAAGATTTCAGTGCCGCCTACCTGGATGACATTGCAGTGTTTAGTTCCTCATGGGAAGACCACCTGCGCCACCTCTGGGAAGTGTTGATGGCACTGCGAAAAGCAGGCCTCACAATCAAGGCAAGTAAGTGCCAGATTGGGCAGGGTTCTGTGGTGTACTTAGGACACCAGTTGGGGAGCGGGCAGGTGGCGCCCCTACAGCCCAAGATTGAAACCATCCTGGCTTGGGAGGCCCCAAAGATCCAGACACAGGTAAGAGCCTTTTTAGGACTCACAGGCTATTACAGGAGGTTTGTCAAGGGGTATGGCAACATTGTTACACCCTTGACTGAGCTGGCTTCTAAGAAGCAGCAAAGATTATGAACTGGACTGACACCTGTCAGAAAGCTTTTGACGCCATGAAGACTGCCATGTGCTCGGCACCAGTACTTCAAGTGCCCAACTTAAAAAAAAAAAATGTTGCCCAGACAGACGCTTCCAAGCATGGTGTGGGGGTGATTCTGTCACAGATCAATAAGGAGGGCCTAGACCAACCTGTAGCCTTAATTAGTAGGAGGTTACTTCCACGGGAACAGAGGTGGAGTGCAATTGAGCATGAGGCATTCGCTGTGGTCCGGGCACCGAAGGAGCTGAGACCATACCTGTTTGGGACTCACTTCCAGGTTCAGACAGACCACAGGCCCTCAGATGGTTGATACAGATGAGGGGAGAGATTCCAAAGTTGTTGAGGTGGTCCATTTCCCTTCAGGGTATGGACTTTACAGTGGAACATCTCCCTGGTACAGAACACGCTAATGCTGATGGTCTGTCCAGATTTTTCCGCCTTAGCCATGAGAACTCCCAAGTGGGTGGGTAGTTCTCTCCACATTTCAGCTGGAGGGGACGCGTGTTAGACCTGGCACCATTAGCGTGGGTCCCCCTTCCATTTTTCACTTTTGTCTCCTCTGTGTTTGCTGGTGTTAGATGCTCTGGGCGCTGTGCCACTGCCATTCACTGCCACAGTGCGAATGCTCCCTATTTGTAAATTAACTGTGTGAACTGGTATAATCCTAATTGACCCAAAGAACATGATAGGAAAGTCGAATTTAGTATGCTTGAGTTCCAAATATTAACGTGCATCTTTTAGTGATGATTATTTGTATCTTCTGTGTTTAAAACTACCACTTTTGGGAAGTAGTTATTTTCTGACCTAAGCCTTCCTGTGTCCTCTCCTGTTATGTGTATTGGTTGTCTGGTTTTGCAGGGTCAGGGCAGACTGACACCGACCTGGATTAAATGGAGAGATCTGAAGTTTGAGTATGGGGAGGGGTGACCCTTTGATCTGAGCAGGGCCGTGCCTGGCAAGGTGAATGATGGCTCCACCTCCCACTGTGCGTCTGAGGGCTGACCCCCTCTCCCTGAAAGGCAGGATGAGCATCGTAATTAAAGTGCTCCAGGACAACACCAAACTGGTTCTGGCTGGGTTCAATGATTTGTGACTTTTCTGAGAACAAAGACTTTTGGGTTATAAATATCTGTGCTGAAACCCCAGCAGTATGTGTTACTTCTGGATGTCAAGACGAACCTCTGTCCATGTAACCAGAGGGAAAGGACTTTGAAACTTTCATCCATCTTGCTGAAGCAACTGCCCAAGGGCCTGATTTGCGCTTGCCTCCTGCTGAAGTCTCAGGAACATTAGACTTCACCTATCAGCCGTCCGGATTCCTATCTGAGGGGGATTCTACTCGCAGGTGAGGCCTTTGTTAAAAAATTCCAGAGCCTCTGGTTCTACTGCGCGGACTGAGAATCATCTGTTCAGCAATTTGGGGGTTCTGATCGATGACAGCCTTCAAATAGAGCCACAGGCAAATAAGACCACCAGTGTGTGCTTCTCCCTGATGCGCATGCTGCGTCAGATACTCCCACTATTACCAAAAGACTTGCGTTCCCTTGTAGTGAGAAGCACAGTGATAAAACAGGCTGGATTATTGCAACTCCCTGTATTTGGGAGCACCGCAGTACATCTTTCAAGGGTTGCAGAGAGTCCAGTCCGCAGCAGCAAAACGTGTGCTATATAGGCAATGTAGATCATCCACTACCCTGGCTCTGAGAGACCTACATTGGCTGCCCATCAAGGAAAGGGTCCACTTTAAATCACTCTGCTTGGTGCACCGAGCGGTACACAATCTGGGTCCAATCCCACTGCAGGAAAATTTCAACTGGTACCAGCCCAAGAGGAAGCTCTGCTCCTCAAGTGCCAGTCTGCTGGCGATACCCAGATTCAACCGTTCTAGAATGGGAGGGAGGGCATTTAATGTGGCTGCTGCCCATATTTGGAATGAGTTACCCCAGAGTATCAGACAAATTATCTCCCTGATCGAGTTTAGAAAGAGTCTTAAAACCTGGCTTTTTCCTAAGGACCGATCTCCTTTTTCCTTCCGACATCCTGACCTATCTGTAGCCTGGTTAATTCTCTCAGCCTAAGCGCCAGTCTACCCGTAGGGTGGTAGTTTGCGCTATATAAGAACTCTTTCAATTCAATTCAATTCAATCCCTATCGCTACTGTGGGCCACTGCAGCTGAAGAGCTGTGCCGCTGAGTGCCCGCATTTGCTGTGCTACAAGAATCATAGCTATCGTCATTGTGGTCCGCTGCAGCTGAGGAGCTGTGCCACTGAGTGCCCACACTTGCAGTGCTACAAGGATCATCGCTATCACTAGTGTGGGCCGCCGCAGCTGAGGAGCTATGCCGCTGAGTGCCCGCACTAGTCAACACATCGAAGATCTTGTTATCACCTGCGTGTGCCACTCGAGGCCCGCCTTTAAGTCCCGTCCCAGCACGCCATGGACCGCTACAGCTGGGAGCTGTGGCCGTTGCGAGTCCGCCTGTCATCGCCGTGGCTTCCATGTCAGGTTGCGTGCCGTGTCCCTTTAAATCTCAGATAGATTGTACATCACCAGGTTGCGTGTAACCCGGCCTCGAACTAAGTTCGTTCCACACACTTTTGAGTCCTCCATTGCTTTTGAAATGAATCTGTAATTATGTGCATTGTGGTTTCGTGATCGCTTTTGTGCCTTATGTAAAGCCATATAAAGATACTTATTTTTCTATAGCTACTTGTGTGGTGTCCCTTTGTAGTGTTTTTCACTGCGTTATTGTGTATGGTCATAAATGCTTCACACACTGCCACTGAGATAGGCCTGTCTGCTCGTGCTACGTTACCACAGGGTTGAGCAGGGGTTATCACAGGGTATAGCCCCCTTACTCTGACTTAGGAAGCAGGATCCCTATTTGGAACCCGGCGCCAGCTGCTGTCATCTAGAGATCCCCATTTCTAACAGGCATCATATATGAAAGAAACATAAAAATGTATGTATACCAGTGTTTTATTCGTCCAGCATCTTCAAATGCATAACACCTGTGAGAATATATGTGCAAGTAGAAACATACCACAGTCAGAAGACCATGAAGACCTTTAAACTTGATAGACTGCAGTTCCGATTCCAAGCAGACACCTAAATGTATTTTGGAGTACTTTATGTGTACCTTTCCACAGACTCATTTGAAGTAGCCTAATCACTAATCCCTCTGCCAACATGTCTTAAACTTCACTTTTGTGCTGCAGCTTCACTATTCTAATACTACTCCGGGTTTTGGGCCTAGCCAAATATAAAGCAGCAACCCTTCGCATGTCTCTGTTGTAAGTCTCACCATATTCCTGAAAGCATGCATGCAAATGTCTGTACTTTTTGCTAGTGGCATCATACATAAAACAAACATACAAATAGATGCATACCTGTGTTTTATACATCTAGCATCTTCAGATGCATAACACGTATGGGAATACATGTGCAAGTAGAGACATACCTCCGTCACAAGACCATGCAGACCTTTAAACTTGATAGACTGCTCTTCCCATTTCAAGCAGACACCTAAATGTATGCGGTGTACTTCAACTGTACCTTTCCACAGACTCATACGAAGTAGCCTAATCACTAATCCCTCTGCCAACATGTCTACAACTTCACTTTTGTCTTGCAGCTTCCCTATTCATCAACTACTCAGAGTGTTGGGCCTATCCAAATATAAAGCAGCAACCCTTCACATGTCTCTGTTGTAAGACTCCCTATATTCCTGAAAGCATGCATGCATGTGTCTGTACCTTTTGCTAGTAGCATCATATATAAAAGAAACATCCAAATAGATGCACACCTGTGTTTTATACATCTAGCATCTCCAGATGCACAAAATGTATGAGAATACATATGCAAGTTGAGACATACCTCAGTCACAAAACCATGCAGACCTTAAAACTTGACAGACTGCACTTCACATTCCAAGCAGGCACCTAAATCTATAAGGCGTACTTCAAGTGTACCTTTCCACAGACTCATACAAAGTAGCCTAATCACTAATCCCTCTACCAACATATCTTAAACAACACTTTTCTCTTGCAGCTTCACTAATCACCCACTGCTGAAAATATTGGGCCTAGCCAAATATAAAGCAGCAAACCTTACCAGGTTACTGTTGTAACTCTCACCATGTTCCTGAAAGCATGCATGCATGTCTCGGTGCATTTTGCTAGTGGCATCATATATAAAAGAAACATACAAATGTATGTATACCAGTGTTTTATACGTCGAGAATCTTCAGATGCATAACACTTGTGAGAATACATGTGCAAGTAGAAACATACCTCAGTCACAAGACCATGCAGACCTTTAAACTTGACAGACTGCACTTCACATTCTAACAACACCCACAAGAGCAAGGAACTCTTCAACATCATCAAAGAGCTCTCCAACCCCAGCGCCAGCAACAACATCTCACCGTCACAAGAACTCTGCAACTCCCTCGCCACGTTCTTCCACCGAAAGATCACAGACATACACGACAGCTTCGGACCCCAGACTCCACCTCCAGTCACCGAACCAGCGACCCCCACCACCACCCTCAGCGCCTGGACCCCCAGCAGCTCTGAAGACACCACCAACTTCAAGAACTCCAGCAACTCCGGTTCCCCCTTGGACATTTGCCCCCATCACATCTTTAACAAAGCCAACACCATCATCGCACCCCATCTCCGGAACATCATAAACAGCTCGTTCACATCAGCCACCTTCCCCGAGAGCTGGAAGCACGCAGAAATCACCGACCCCTTCTGAAGAAACCCACAGCGGACCCCAAAGACCGGAAGAACTTCTGCCCCATCTCGCTTCTTCCCTTCCCGGCCAAAGTCCTCGAGAAAACCGTCAATAACAGCTGACTGCTTTCCTCAAGGCAAACAACTCACTCGACCCATCCCAGTCCGGATTTCGAGCCAACCACAGCACTGAAACCGCCCTCATCGCAGTCACCGACGACATCAGGACCCTGATGGACAACGGAGAAACAACCGCCCTCATCCTCCTGGACCTCTCCGCATTCGATACCGTATGCCATCCCACCCTAATAACCTGCCTTTTCACCACTGGGATCCAAGGAAAGACCCTGGACTGGATAACCTCGTTCCTCTCCATCTCTGTTGTAAGTCTCACCATATTCCTGAAAGCATGCACGCATGTGTCTGTACCTTTTGCTAGTGGCATCATATATAAAAGAACTGTACATTCCCACAGATTGATACAAAGTACCCTAATCAGTAATTTCTCCCACCATCCCATAGCAAAGTGCAATGTACCGGGAGTGGGCAGCCCAGGACATTGCTGGAGCTGGTCCTGGGGGGAAGTGGTTCCCAGGGCTATTTACAGCTCCACGAGGGGGGCTGCACACACCCCCTCCAACAGTATTTAAGTGCCTGGGAGGTGGTAGTCCCCAGGGCTGTGTAGGGGGCTGGAGCCCCACACACTTTATTTTTAAATATAGCCCCGGGGAGGTGGCAGTTCCCAGGGCTGCGTGGGAGGCCTGGAGCCCCCCACGCATCTTTGGAATGTAGCCCATGGGAGGTGTCCCCAGGGCTGTGGGAGACCTCTTGCCCCCCCCCCCCCATTTCAGATATTTAGCCCTCGGGAGGTGGCGGTCCCCGGGGCTGCATGGGGGGCTGGAACCCACCCACGCATTTAAATTCAAATGAGCCCCGGGGAGGTTGCGGTACCTGGGGCTCAGGGGGGCCGTGTAGCCCCCCTACTGAAGAAAGTGACCCGATTAGGGCCACCCGGGTCACTCATGACCACCTCTCAGCCTTCCAAACAAATGAATAGTCAGTCAGACAGCAGAGAATACAAACAAGTATATTTATTCAGGTACACTCGAGCAGAGTCAAGTCTGACCAGCCTCCTGGGATTGCTGCAGAGGGAACTGACTTCAGCAAGCATGGTGATACATTATGTACAGTTTAGAGCCAATGGTGATACACCCAAACTGGAAATTTACAGCTCAAACTAGCTACACAAAGAAGGCACAGAAGGATAAGTTTTGATCCTGAGAACGGGCGCACACTATCTCTGCTCCAAGGTTGTTCTACCTGCACCCATCCCTGGACCAGTGGGGGCAGGCATATATCTAGTGCGAAAGGTATGCATAACAAGACCGTGTATTCATTAATACAGCGAGGCCCAACCTTGAAGAAAACAAAATTCCCCACAGCTGTTTCTAGCAGAGACAGAGAAAAGTTAGTTTAGATTACGGCTCAAAATGGCGGCTGAACATAAAATGGTGCAGCAAATGCTAACTTAGCAAAGCAACATGTAGCACAACAAAGGCATTTTATTTTATTCCAACACTGCACTTCAAAGTATTAGCACCGGGGAGGTGGCAGTCTTTGGGCCCCCGCAGCCTCAAACACCTACCCAGTACTCATTAGTACAGCAAGGTTCAACCTTGAAGAAAACAAAATTCACCACAGCTGTTTCTTGCAGAGACGGAGAAAAGTTTGTTTCGAACATGGCTCGACCTTGTAGGCGTACTGGCTGTCAGTATAAATATTAACAACCAGTCCCTCACTCAACTCGCAGTCTTGAATTAGGGCAAATAACTCCACTGCTTGGACAGACTGATAGGGAACTCGTGAAGTCTCAACTTTTGTGTGCAGCATAGCGATTGCATATGCTGCAGTGGTGGTGCCATCTGGTGCGTGTTGTTTGGACGCGATTTGATTGAACTTCAGAGGATAGTGTGACGTGACGGGGACCCGTTATACAGGAGATGAATCTCTGCAACTAAGGAGAAGTGAGAAGTGAACTTTTGGCAATTATTTGAGCACTGTGAGACTGAGTCTCTTCAGGATTGTAGTGAATCTACAAGCTAGATGGCTGCGGGGATTTTGTCTGCGCCCAGGCATCGGAAAGTGTTTCACTCTCATTTAATAGATATTATACCTTTGGCCTGATGAAGTCAAAAGGAATCACTGGCTGAAACGCAACCGCGACTGCGCCGACATTTTGATGAGGAGCCCCATCATTTTGAGTTTTTTTTAAAAGGAATAGTGTCTAGAAAATATTTTGTCAGAGATGTTATGCCCCCTGGCACAATAGGGATTTCCTCAGAGTGCACTACTTGGAATTAGGAATGCACACTGTGATAGTTCTGCTCTTAGTAGGGGTATATTTTGCTGCATATTTCTTTGTATATGTATGTTTTGTAGACATTGTATATGTTGTATATAATGTATATATATATTGTAACATAGATATGAATGTGATTCAAATGTAATTTGTAGTGATTGTTTATGTCCTGTACAAATGAAGTGTATATATGTAATTCTGTTTATTTGTGCTCTGCCCCGTCATTTGACACGTATATGATTTTGATCTTTGGATATATAGGATATGTAAATAATAATTGGGAACATCAGGGTAATTAGTTGTACCTTGTATGAGAATAAATGTTGAATTGGTCCCTCTGTACTTTTTTGTACAGGAGGGTGATTTGGGCATAACCCCTGATTGATTTATACCTGGTAATTTCAAACAAGAGCCATCGATGTATAGTTCCCCTTGGGGGTCAGATTAGGGAACATCTGTCAGGTCTACACGTCCTTTTGTCTCTTCTTTCGTTCGGAAGATAAAATCATGTACATCCATCACCTCATCCTCAGAAGGGAGGGGTAGTAACGTGGCTAGATTCAGAGTTGCACTGTGTTTCATCGTAATGTGCTTTTGAAAGAGCGTTAGTTCGTGACAGGTCAGACGTGCACTGGTGAGGTGCTGCGTCTTCGTCTTATTCAAAAGTGTGTCCACAGCATGGGGTACCAAGACTGTGAGGTCAGTATTGAGTACGAGCCCTGCCGATTGTTATATTGAGACAGACATGCCTGCGACCACTCTTAGACAGCTCGGAAGGGCTCATGCAACAGGGTCAAGCACAGCAGAGAAATAAGCATACAGCTGTTGCTTATCTCCAAACTTTTGTGTCTAAACAGAAAGCGCACAACAACCCACCTCATGAACATGCAATACAAAGTCTTTGCAATATTTAGGGTTACCAAGCATGGGAGCGGAGCAAAGCACAGTTTTCAATTGCTCAAAAGACTGCTGACACTCAGGCGTCCAAGGCAAGGGTTTGTGCACATCTTTTAGTGTAAGAGCAAGTAGGGGCTTAACAAACAGTGAGTAGCCAGGTATCCACTGCCTTCAATAGGAAGTGATACCTATAAAAGCACGCCCATCTTTTTGAGTTTGTGGAATAGGCATTTTTACAATGATACTGATGTGCTATGGGGGTCAAACTCCTACCCTTCTTCAACAGTAGGTGATCTAAATAGGTGACCTCCTATCGACAATACTGAAATTTGGAAAGGGATACCTTGTGACCATGGTCAGCTAAGGGGAGAAACAATTTAACCATACTGTCTCTGCAGCCCTGTGCTGTGTCAGAGGCGATAAGCAGGTCATCAACATATTGGAGCAATACATTACCTGCGGGGAGCGACAAGGAATCCAGCTGACCTTTCAACGCTTGACTATAAATATTTGGACTTTCTGTATAGCCTTGAGGAGTGCAACAGAATCTAAAACTTTTGCCAGCTAGGGTGAACCCGAACAGATACCTGCTGTCAGGATGAATGGGTATACAAAAAAAATGCATTTTTCAAGTCAATGACAAAAAAGAATTTAGCAGAAGAAGGAATCATTGTCAAGAGTTTTGTGATGTCAGGGACCACTGGAAACTGGAGAATTACAAATGTATTAACTGCACGCAAATCAATCACAAAGCGATAAGCATCTGCATTGTCATCAGAGGAACCTGGAAGTGTCCTCTTGAACATGGGAAGAATAGGACTATTGCAAACATTAGCAACCGTCTCCTCAACCAGTCCCTTCTCATTCAAGTCCTACACGATCAGCAGTAAAGCTTGCTCACCCGCCTGCGGTATTTTATACTGAGGGATGCGAGGCAAAATGGTATTGTATTTAACAGTGATGGAAATGGGAGGTATCTGTAACAGACCCACATCGGTGTCGCCCGTAGCCCACAGAGTGGGTGGCACATCTTTAAATTCACTGGGAAGGGGTGCATCTTTGGACAGACACTGTTTAGCGCGTACCACATCCAGACCAATTGTCATATAAACACCTTCCGGGGAACAATGAATTGTGGCATGCAACTTCTTCAGCAAATCCAAGCCCATTAAATTTTCTCCGCAGTTGGATGTCAACAAGAATGGAGAGTCCACAGTGAAAGGACGGATAGTCAGGCCAAGGGGTTTTAAAATGTGGCTCACAACCGGTACACCTGAAAAACCTACCAAAACCTTATTATGGCCAGACAGAGCCGCCCCAGGGACCAAGGAAAGAGAAATAGAACTATTTGTTGCACCTGTATCCACCAAAAACTCCTTGACCTAACCATGCATATCCGCACTAACATATGGACTGCGTTGATCTACAAGTATCAGAACTGGTCCCTCACTCTGTCCCTTGCTATCCTAGCTGTGAAACATCCCTGTCACCTCATCCATATGAAAATCATCATGGTAATACTGCCTTCCACCGGGGTCATCAAAATAATTTGGGTCAGAGTGACCCTGCTAGGCCTCAGCATTTTGAACTCTGTCCTGTCCACCAGCCCCACAACCCCACCCACAAGAACCCCGACCTCCAGGAGCCACAACCTTTTGTAACTGTACCGGACACTCACTATGCCAGTGTCCCTTCTCTTTACAGTATGTGCACTGGTTCCGCCCTAAAGGCGCAGAGCTCGTGGGTCTGCTAGTGCATGGAAGCTATTGTGTCAGGCCACCACGCCCTCTACCATTCCCCCTAGAAAACCTGCTACAACAACACCTTTGTCTTCAACTCCTTATGCTTCTTTTTAGACCGCCCCTTATCCTCATTTTCTCTATGCTCATAATATTGTCCCATATTCAGAATAACGGAAGGGCAAGAGGTGGACCGGGTGCTTTTGGAGTCCTGCAATCGGGTTGCGATCTCGGGGAGCAAATTAGAGACAAATCTATTATTAAATAGTCTCACTTCACCTTCGATCGACAAGTCTTGTCCACTATAGTCCAGAAACACCCCTTCAAACCGATTGAAAAAATCAGACACACTCTCATCTTTCTTCTGACGGCAAGGTGATAATTTATCCCAATCAACCTTTCTCTGAGGGATAAGAGAATGCATATATGTGATAATGCGGCCCGGCAAGGTGAGTATCTCCGCTCTAGGCTTGTCACCTGGCTTCCTATACTGATCCCAGACTTTTATTTGATCCCATGTGCCACCCAACTCTGCAATGTGGTCTTGCGTGTGTACTTGTCTCCAAATATCAACCGGAACTAGTAAACCAAAAAAAATTTCAATATCAGCAAGAGTCATCACTGACGAAGAGGCAGCTTCAGTCAGCTTCTTATAATAAGCAGTGAGATTTTTTCCTAGGGTCAAGCAACTGAGTCTTAAGAGACAAGACTTCACTCCTTTTCCAGGGAGTATAAACCCATTGTTCTTGGGAAATGGCCTTTACTCTGTGCTGAATAACGCGATTCCAATGATCCCTTAGCTCCGGGATCTCTGTATGGCAGATGGGATGGACCGCCCACATTGGGTACTGAGTTACCGGGGTAGGGTTCTTCTCAAGCAACCTTGCCCGATAGGCAACCAACGTCTCAACATTACCAAGGACATGAAAGGCTCCAGATCAGTAACATACACATGATCCCTAATATCGTATATAATCGGCGGCGCAGTACCCTGAATGCAATGTTCCCAAAGACTAATCAAAGTAGCCGACATGCGCTTAAGGGCATGTTGTGATACAAAAGGCTTATAATCTTTCATAACACTCCACACATCTTCCACACCATGAATGGGGTTACGAGCCCCTTGTGCAGCTGGATTAGTCACCACCTTTTTCACCGGATCTTCCACATCAAATCGGACCAACGTCTGCCCCATACGTTCCTTAAATTTCATCCACTCTCTGTTCTCAGGGCCGCGTACCGTCGTCTCACTACTCAGTGATGCCGGGGAATGGAAGAACACAGCGGGGGCAACAACAGAGGGAGCGGGTACTAACGTCATTGTCGGCTGTGTCGTGGGGGTAAGAGCTGGAGCGAGACAGACCAAAGCAATAGGTGTCACAGGAGACCGAACAGTCACAGTTGCCAGAGACGGCGAGGACAAAGAAATGACAGGAGGTGCTATAGCCAGAGCAGTCTGATCAACAAGAACAGAGGCAGATCAGCAGAGACAGGAGGACTAGACAACTGGTCCTGTGAGTGAAAAACAGGCTATATCCTCTGTGGAGCATAAAGTGGTGGTGGTTGGGTATCAAATAATTGTTCCACAAGTGTATCACTTTCATCTTGGGCCACATAAGACTTGTCCATTTGTAATGGGAATTTCCTATCTGCACTTTAAATCCCTATCTCTTGCTTATCTCTATCATGTGCTACAGCTTTCGGAGTCACTGTTTGCATTCTCCCTTTCCGGGCCTCTTTCTCTGCTTTCATTCCTCTTTGTTTAACCTCCTTTTGACATGTTCTGAGAGAACCAAACAGAGACTGCCTACTTTTCCTTGCAAATAATTTCTTCTGTAAAAATGCAATTTTCTGTTCATCAAAAGTGCCCGTCAACGGCCACTGCAACTCAGCATTGTACCTCGTATATTTGTGCCATAGCGTAATAAACATAAAAGGGTAAAGCCCCTGCTTCACATACATGTCAAAATTCTGAGTGCCTTCTGGAGGCGATGGCTGACTTTCTTCCAATCAAGCATCAGCAGAACAACAACAACAACATGGAACACCAGCATTTTCAAAAGTAAGCCAAATTTGATGTGTTGCCAGACAAAGTGTTTACAAATACCTTGTACCCAAAGCTGTGCGCAGACCGTACCAAATGCAAACCAAACTGGCCTTCAGACCATACCAAAGACAAACCAAAATGGTACCATATTCACAAAGAACCAAAAGAAACTCACCGGGTGCACACAGGTCAAACAAATGTATTCTCCATTGCCGACTCTTCAGACCAAAAGGTCAGATCCAAAGGTTTCACCGTTCAGGACCCCAGTCAGGATAACTGCTGGGCGAGGCACTGACCGATCAGACAGACGGGGCAGCTGCCAGTTCAAGACTCTCTCCTGCAGAGATCCCCAGTCCGCTCGTCCGTCCTGACAATGGCCCCGATCTCCCCACCCTTCTGCGGGGGAGCATGGGTCACCCGATGGAGTCCCCGTTCAGGTGCCAACTGAAGGAAGTGACCTGATTAGGGCCACCGGGTCACTTGCGACTACCTCTCAGCCTTCCAAACAAATGAAGAGTCAGTCAAACAGTAGGGATACAATACAAGTATATTCAGGTACACTCGAGCGGAGTCTAGTCTGACCAGCCTCCTAGGATTGCTGCAGAGGGGAATGAATTCAGCAAGCATGACGATAGATTATGTACAGTTTAGAACCAATGATGACATACCTAAACTGGAAAATTCCATCTCGAACCAGCTGCGCAAAGAAGGTACAGAGGATACGTTTCGATCCCGAGACCGGGCACACACTGTCTCTACGCCAAGGTCGTTCTACCTGCGCCCATTGCTGGACCAGTGGAGGCAGGCCTCTATCTAGTGGGAAAGGTATGCATAACAAGACTGTGTATTCATTAGTACAGCGAGGCCCAACCTTGAAGAAAACAAAATTCCCCACAGCTGTTTCTAGCAGAGACAGAGAAAAGTTAGTTTAGATTACGGCTCAAAATGGCGGCTGAACATAAAATGGTACAGCAAATGCTAACTTAGCAAAGCAACATGTAGCACAACAAAGGCATTTTATTTTATTCCAACACTGCACTTCAAAGTATTAGCACCGGGGAGGTGGCAGTCTTTGGGCCCCCGCAGCCTCAAACACCTACCCAGTACCAAGGCACTAAAAAGCTTTTCATTATAGTGACTCAAGCCTTATGACATACAATGTTATATATTGTAGCACTAAATCTCCACAAGGAGGAGAAAGAGAAAAAGCATTGCGCTAAGTTGAATGCAAATACATTCTTAGAATGGGCGGAGGCGCCCATTGTGCTTAAGAGAGACAAATAGATCTATACTTATCTGTAAAACTCGTTGACTGTCGTACTATAGTATTTGCTTCAAATATTTTTCTGCCTTTTTAGATGTTTTGATGTCATCAGAATGCATAGTTGACCTCTTTTTTGACTTATGGATGTGAATGCTTATTTTTAGGAAAGCATGCAGGAACTCAGAAAGATAATTTGTCATTGGCAGCAAATTGATTGAAAGCCAGCTGGTGGCAAGTCAATCAAAACTGATTTTTGCATATCATTATTCCTTCAGTTGTTATTTAGGGCTTCTTCAATTCAGCCCCATTCGTCAAAGCCTTCTTTACCATCAATTGCCCAAGTTGCTGAACATATTTTGAAGCTTGGCAACAATGTAATGGCCAACATGTTGGAACACATCAACTAAAGCTCAACCTTTTGGGGTTCAAACAACCCTCCTCAGGAATTCCCTCCCCCCATCTAACTTTGAAGCATCCACCTTACTTTCAGAAAAATGCTGCAGACATGATTGTTTAAGGTCTGGTTGGCAAATATCTTATGGCCTTCAGATGGCAGTATTACATAAGGACTTTGGGTATGCTTGAACATAAAAATAAAATAAATAAAAAGCAAGAAGAATTGAACTTCAACAACTTTCAAAACCAAAGTGAAATGACTCTTTAAGTTAGTGTGGCTGTTGACTTTAAGAACAAGTATTTGCAATGCAATAGGTCTCACATTTGGGAGAGTTAAATCTATAGATGTTGTAACTGATATTATCTTTTACCCATGTGTTTCTGTTTAGAGTGTTGTGGATGTATGTGGTGTGAAGTGAAATTATGTGGGTTGGAATGAAATTGTTAGTTGTGGAATTGGTAGGTGGTATTGTTTGGTGTATTTGTGTAGTGGTGAAAATAATTTGTTGTGTTATAAGGCCGTTAGGGTCATTGTCAACATTGCCAAGTTAGCATGAGCTTTGCTGCCATGATTCTGCTTTTGCGCACGTGGTCTTTATTTTGCAAGACTCTGTTTATGCCTTTCACATGAGGACTGTCTGCTTTTCACATTCTCTGCTAAGTTCCTGGAGTTTAGTCTGAACACAATGTGCAAGGTCGATAGACAATCACCCTTATTATTCTGTTCTGGTCAGTCCCTCCCACCTAGACAAAACGTGCTTAACAGCTGCGCTGCTGGAGACTCGTGCTTTGATATTACGGGGATGGATGTTGTTTTAACACACATTTTAGAGAGCTGTTTCCATGGAGAAGAGCTATGCTGACCCTATGATGTAAACCTTCCATCTAGGCTTTAAGGTATGGGGTCTGCTGACAAAGCCCAGAGATCTTCTTTTACATAACAAACGTCTTCCAGTCAAGGGAGGGTGGTTAGGCCTTCTAGTCCTTTTTCCACTGTCTGTATATAATGACATCCCCCTTCACATTCTATGGAATTGTAACAATGCTAATTGTTCTTAGTTTATGCATTTTGCTGCTGGTAGTGGCTCGTATACTGCATTATAGAGCACAATAGTAAAAATAAATATTTTAAACTATTACAATGACTCTGCCAATTCTTATTGTGGACAAGTACAGGTGAGCGAGCGAAAGGATATGTCTTGCTACCGCGATTTCTGAGAGAGTCAGTAGTGTTGTGTTCTGGGTAGTCTCATCATTTGTAGCTTCGGGATTTTGGAGGAGAACGAATGAGACACTATAGATAGTCAGTTTTGGGATTTTGGGTACTAAGGTGGTAGGTTGGTACATCCCTATACACCGAGTTCCTGTTTTCCTGTGCATAGTTCTGTGTAGGTGCAGAATCCCCGCAACATGGCACAGCCAATGTTTGGTCTGGTTCTTATCTGCGAGACTCTTGAGTAGTGCTTGTGCTTGTCCATAATGCCCTCAGATCTGTTTCCAGAGACGGTTCTGCTGGTGTAACATCCTATATTGATGTTTTATAGGTTCTTTCAAGCTTGGATTTTAATAGGTTCCTTCTCTTTCTTATTAACCTGTTATGGCACCGCAGAGATTTAGGTTGTTTTTCTTTGTTATTCATTATGGTGGTTGCCATTACACCGCCTAATTTGGCTGCAGTCACCGCTTATTTGACTCAAAATTGGGTCCCTAATGTTGGTGTTGTGCTCATTTTTGTTGTAGAAGCGGATGCAGCTTACCACTTCGTGGTGTTTTATTCTTGGGTCACCTTTCCGGCGGTGGATGGAACAGATAATTAGTTTCACAAATATACTGCCCTTCCTCAGATTTATCAGTCTTATAGGGCTCTCGAAGGTCTGCTAATGGCTTGGCAACACCAAATATGATGTAATGGCGCCCTTCCTTGCCCAATAACGCCGGTCCGTTTAGGCCCTTTATGGATAGATGAGGCCATTTGGCTGATTTTGGCTTGGTATACCCCACACCCACATTATCTAACAACTGCAATGATTGAGGAACTCTGAGTAATACATACTTCCTTAATAAACGTGCATAAGGCTGTTATACAGTTCATATTGCTCAACTTTCAGGTGGGCCCACCTAGCATTACTGTGCAACCAGCTGGACCTGGTGGTGGAACCATCAGTCCTCTTATGGTTAACTCAGTAATGAGCAAGGGTCCACAGATAAGGATGAATTCTCTAATTGACTTGCTGAAAAATTTGGACGAATTGAGGCTGTTTTCCGAATACCAATACTGTAGAGAAACACAGGATCTTAATCGTTAGTTTACCTAAAGACTTAGTTCACGAATTAGCCGATTTTAGCGCTCGGGGTCAAATGTTTGCAGCAGTATATTCAATGTGTTTCGACACCCGCTCCATTACCGTACTCCCTTCCACGATAAAGTGTGTTCAGGATGAACATGGAGTCGAAGTGGCTCTGGAGTTGGGGATGAGACTGGTGGGGGTGTTCGACGTGGTTGCTGATATGATTCTTGCTAATGTTAAGGGTAAAACAGTAAGTTTACAAGTGGCTAACCGCTTTATAGCTGTGGCGGACGCAGACAAGCTGTGCGAATTTCTGAAGATTATTGCTAAGGCTTATAAAACCTTAGGCCGCAATAGTCTGGGAGTTAAGCCTTTTACTCAACCGCAGACGCAATCACAAACTCAACAAAAAGCCCACACGGATAAAGACGGGCACCTGTTCTTTCCTAAAAAGAACTGGGAAAATAAAAAAAACAGGGGCAGCAACAGCAGAAGCAAGGTTCGCATGCTTGTTCACCGACACCTGAGTCTTCCGAGCGTATTCATGACATGCACAACCACGTGAAATTTAAGACTTCTGATAGGTTTCAGGTCCTTGATCAGTGCTCTCCTCGTTCTTTATAGGACACATCGGACTCTCACGTCGGTGGAGAGGAGCGCCGGGATCGTGGCAAAGGTCCAACTAATAAACAGGGACGAGATCTGCCTTGGCAGTTTGATGTTACAGCCAAACAAGAAGAACTGCCTTGTTTTGGACCCCCGTGTCAGAAGAAAAAAGTTGCAGCTTTAACAGCGAAGTTTGCCTCAGATGGTGAGAACGCGACTCCTAGACTGGACATGGGCAGTGACTCTGCTCGACAGAGCAGTGGAGTTTACCATAGTGCGGGAGGCACCGCGTCCCTGTCTGGAAGGGACAGCAACTGACACATTCATTACAGTAGAAACAGCGGATACCCTGGTTGCCCCACTGGATAGACTCTATGAGATTGTCTTCCAAATTGAAGGTGATATACAGCATCCAATCTAAACGGTTTTCTGGGAAAATCTCATCTCCTCATACGTCATTTTGTTGGTAAACAGGTAGGCTGGGATATTGATTCACCGGCACATGAGGTACTATTACGGTCTATGCCACAGCCACAACCACAATATCCAATCAAAAGTGAAGCTAAAGCTCACGTTTGTGACATTCTAACCCAGTTGGAGTATAAGGGGTGACTGAATCCTGTATATCACCAATGACTAATCCTCTTTTTTCAGTATCAAAACCGGACGGTTCCTATCGCCTTGTATTTGATTACCAAAATTTGAAAAGTCATTGTCGCACTTTTGCAGTACAAAACACACACAGCTCTGCGTTTGTGAACAAACTTGTTTGTAAAAAATACAAAACTACGCTGGCCATTACTAATGGTTTCTACTGTCATAATTTGGCTCCTGAGAGCGTGACTTGACAGCCTTTATCGCCGTCATTATCAGAAAAATGTACGCGTTTGCCTATGGGGTATAAAACAGCCCCAGGGCATTTGCTGCACGTGTTGTGTCTTTGTTACATGACATAGATCCAGATGCGTTCTCGTACGTTGATGGCATTAATCTGATGGACGGCGAACTTATGTTGCATCTTGTCCGAGTCAACTGCATCATTTTATCGTTTGCCGACTATGGATATAAATTCAATTTAGCAAAATCACACATCGCTCATTTGGCGTTGCTCTTTTTGGGCTATGAGCTCAATAATGAAGGTACGAGGTTAGTCCCCCACTTCCTGGAGAAATGTGCACAATTGCAACCTCCCTCTACGCTCAAGAAACTTCAGTCTTTGCTGGAAATTTTGAATTTCAGGAGGATATACATTCCCGATTATGCCCAACGTATCAAACGGCTTTATGCATTGATACAACCAACATATTCTTCTGCCAGCTGGATTCATTAACATACCACTATCCTACAATCTTTTCAATCTGACATGCTTGTAACTAACTACTTGTTGACGTGTGATAACACCGCAAACCTGGTGATACCTATAGTGCCAGGGAGGGTGGGTTTCATTTACTTGACCTTCCATGTGGGAGACACATTATCTATTTTGAGAGCGGTCCAAATGGTGGTTCTAAAAGAACGCTCACTGGCGCAAGGTAAACACATTCTTATGGTCACGCCTTTCCCTGCTTTGGAGACAGTGACTAAGGCAAGTATACCCAACTCTAAGGCACTACATCCCCATTGGATACAATGGGCTACTTCTTTGACATCATCTGATGTCACGTTTATCTTTGACCTTGCACTTCAGACACAGGAGTTTTTAAAGTATGAACATGTTCATCCTCCACCGCTATCGTTGCTTCCTTTAGATGAGTACAAATGTATAATTTATACAGGTGGCTAGGTTCAACCGGACACCGGCTCCAAACACGCTTATTCAGCGGCTTGCGCTATTGTGGCTGGTTCGATTCTCAATGGAGAATTTAAGTCTTCCATAGTGCATACTCAGGCACTTGGGGACTGTATAGTACAATTAGCGGAGCTACATGCTCTTGTTCTAGCATTTGAGTTTGCGGAACCTAATACTCTCATTGTATGCAATTCTTATAACTGTGTTCAATCTTTTAATGAGAACGTATTCTTTTGGTCTCAGAATGACTATCGAGACTCTAAAGGCAGCACAATTAAGCATAGAACGTTTTGGGTTCAAGCGGCGGACCTTAAACAACATCTGCCTCTTACGCATGTTATACATACTCTTGGCCATCAGCGTGTGGGAGCACATGCGCCTGGTAATTCTTTGGTTGAAGAAGCGTGCAGTCGCCACATGTTCCGTAGCAGCAGTTACGAGGTCCACGACTAAAATTGATAATGATATTTTGGCAGTGGTAGCTGCTACAAGGGAGGAAACTACTTAGCCTCAGGGGTTTCCTTCTAAATACTCTTATCATGTATCTCCAGAACAAGTTCCTTATGCTAAGATTCCATCTGTTGGGGATCGGCTGATTCCCAACATGGACCGCAGACTTGCTTTTATCAAATCAGTGCATGAGGGCATGGCTTCTGGACAAGGTGGAGTGTCTGTGACAGTCTTGATTTTACAGTAACTTTATTGGTGGCGTGGTTTATATAAACAAACCCATAATTATGTCCTTTCTAGTGACATTTATCAACTAATTAAACTGTCTACGGTCACACAACCCACCTTAAACACAGCTATGCATTTCTAATCAACCATTTGGCTGTGTATATCTTGATCACTGTGGTCCATTCTCTTCTGATACTGCATATAAATATATATTTGTTACAGTTGATTCACGCACTAGTTTGGGTTTGGCCACAACGTAGAGCAGATGCTTGAAATGTCATCAGGGATTTGTGTGTCTTTGTCAGGATGTTTGCCTGTGGCACCTTCCATTCAGACCAAGGTCCAGTGTGCGACTCTAAGGAGTACAAGGACATGATGATGTCAATGGGGGTGCTAGTGCAGTTTTCGTCTCCATACCGGCCTAGGGGCAATTCTATAGTGGAGTGAATGAACCGTGACTTAAAGTAATGTTTGACAGCTAGGGTCTTAGGTACTGGCAGGAACTGGCTGGCCCCTTTGTATGGTGTTCAATGTGCACTCAATCATCTCCCTACAAGATCTCTGGGTGGGTGGACCCCACACTAAATGCTCTTTGGCATTAAAATGTTTGTGTCAGAATTTGATGGTCTAGACGTTGTGGCGGCAGCTGCAACCTTTGACGTGGATAATCATTCTACTGTGTTACAGGATCTACAAAAGGCCTGTGACAGCTACACAACTGAACATTTACCCTCTTCCAATGATGCAGCACTGCTGATTCCGGTTGCCTGCTGGCTCTCCAAGATTGGTGATCTTGTACGAGAAAAGCTAGAGAACAAAAAATAATTTGGTCCCTCTTATCGTGCACCAGTTCCAGTACTTGGATGGAAGGGTACTCGTACATTCATTTTACCACCTTTACCTGGTCGCAAATACAACAGATACATCTCAGTGGACAATGTCAAGTTACACCATCTTGCCGATTCTGAATAGTATAATACCAGCAGTTTCATGCAACGCTATCTCTTTGAATCCAGTAACTTCAACCTCTACGACTAATGCCTGTACTGGCAAGGGTGAGCTAGAAACTACTATTGACCTTTTACTGATTCTGCCTACATCCTCTTCCACCGCAGAGGTCGAGTATACATACCCCACAGATGAGTCCGAAACCGAAGTGCTGAGCAGTCCTTGACAACATCGCGCTGATACAGCCCACCCACCACTAATACCGATAGGTGCAGGCAGTTATTTTGGGGATCATGCCAGCTTCTCTTATAACTCAACCTCCTCGTCTTCCAGTTTGGCGCTTCCACCAACAAAATTAAGTGGTTCAAAAAGACTTAACTGGTCCCCCCATGGACCTACATCTGGTTGGTATTTATCCCGATTTTCCTCTTCATGCACTTGGATTTGTGACAGTATTCTTTTTACTCATCAATGGTCATTATTTGCCAGAAAGCTCTGCTGTGAACTTAGTCGATAGAATTCTGGCCACACACACATCGTCCCATATCATGAAACGTGATCAGACTCTTGCGAACATTTCCGCTTTCCTGGTTGCAGATGGCATCGTTTGGGATAAAGTTGCTTTCAAAATTCACGACCCAACGGAGGTGCTCAGGGTGCTATATGTGTTTCGAGTCTCATTAGGAGATGTGGTAATACGCGACATATATTCTGATGATTGGGATGTACAAGCAGTACATTCATTATTTTCTGATTTGAAGTATTATGCTGCTTTTGATGCTGAGGATTTTTATTTATATTCTGCCATGTATGCTGATTTATTCTATTATCAACACTATGGGCATAATTTCTTGCAAAAAATTAACACGTTAAGACCTGTTTTAAATTAACTCAATGGGAACATTGCCCTATTCCCATACAGGGGAGTTCTAAAACCCTTAGGGATAAATTCACCTATTTCACGGATTATGACATGTCTAATCCGGAATCCTATTTCTTTAATTTGCATTTATCATCACACTCCAAATGTATTTTGACCCACACTAAATTGATCTATTCGAATTCTTTTAGAACTAAATTGGCGACGCAGAGTTATGATCACTGGAAAGATACCATTGATTTAAAATCAATCTGGGGTACTTAGCCGTGGCAGGTACAGGGAAGTGAAGCTCTGCTTCATGACTGCCTAATCCCGACTCAAATTTTCTTTTTAAATGACACTTTATACCAAACCACTTGCTTTGGCTTGGCAACTGTAAAAAATTTGAATATCCAATCCATTCTGTCATTGGCGAAGTATGACAATTGGCAAATTATAATATTTATTGATGCATTGCAAGCTTTGTTTCAAAATGCCACTTTCAATGTCTCTGTAATTGATGCATTAAGGTGGTTCGTGTGGCAAACAAATTCAAATGCTTGTCAATTGCGTTTTTATAATGTAACACCTGGTTTCACACAAACTAGACCGGATACTCGTTATCCACATTCACATTCAGTCACCACATACTCAGTGGGTAAATTATGCCAACAGTAGATGGAGCATTCCACCTTATCATCAGTGAAACAACACCTATAGCTTTTGTCAAGTGTCATCAATTTGGCTGATTTTATCTTAGGACCTCGAATTCCTGGATATAAGAGGTTTATCTATGCAGCTTACAATGAAGTTTGGAAACTTTCGCAGATTGAGGCAGCACTTCGTCTGCGCCAGATTGATCAAGCAAATTTGCAAAAAGTCCTTGCAGTGTTCGTCAATATTATCAGTACACTTTCTTCACATACTTATACCTTGGATAATATTGTTTCATCTCTTATTGATATTGTTCAAAGTGAGGTATCAGTGTTATATCATCGTCAAAATCAATTAAGATCAGTTATGCAGTTTGCATGGACGTTACAGACTCTCAAGATGGGAAAGTCCCTTGAGATTATTTGAATGCTACTGCTTTATTTTTACCATTTAATCTAATTGATAAACAGAGATTTATGTCCATGAAAGATGCTACATACACGCTGTTACACATTGAACAATAGGTACACTTGCTATTTTCTGTGGCGGAAATGGATTCAGCTGTTTGGTTCATTCATGGGGTTATTACTCTCCCGTTCTCGCTATTTCAATTTAAATCTTGCATGCAACATTTTCCGATTGGGCGCTTTGAACCCCTGTGAAGTGCATTTCTCTATGAATTATGGTCCCTTCCTTTCACTTACAGGTGTCAATGGGAGGATAAGGAAGTTTTCCTAACAGGGGAGGACTACGATTCTACAGTAGGACATTCACTAGTTTGTAAACAGGTTAAATTGCACGGCGCTTGTAATGTGTCTGCGCCTAATCTAGCTTGTTTTTTAGAAGGAACTCCAGTCCCAGCAATAATTCCTGCTTTTACCTTGCTTACTAACTGCAGTTATCTTATTTTGAACAACCACGACTGCTGTGGTTTATGGAGAGCAATCACATATTTAGTAACAGCTTCGCAGCGCGTTACTTGTTACATCAATGTGCTTTTTCCGCCCCGCATGAGAATCTAGATAGTTCCATTTGGCCGTCCATTCCGACTTTGAAAATAGATTTCAACAAATTAAGCAGGCTCAAAGAGCTATTGTTCCAACAAGAAGTGGCTCTCACTTCAGTTCGAGAGACCTTCAAATTACAGGTGGCTAGAACATCTAGAGAGATTCAGTCACTTCTGAACGCTAACCTCCCACTTCACTTTGGGGAGCTTATACATCAAATATTTAATGCGTCTGACACTAAAGGTTTTGCACAATTTTTTTAACATGTTGGATCCGGCCTTGTGACTTCCTTTTAGATGATATTTGGAGTAGTACCAGCTTTTATTCATTCTATTTTTTCCAGCGTCTTCGGAGGATTCCCTTTATTACTAGCGTTAGATGGTGGAATCCTGCTTCTTCTGTTCCTGCTGTGCAATGGCTGCTCATCTTGTGGTAATGCACAGACCAGGCCAATTGCAACTGTACTGTGATCGAATGCAACAGTTTTTTGGATGCTTGCCATTCGCAACGCTTGGTGTGAGCTATATATTAACTTTTTGCTTTGCATACTTTACTTGCATGCAACCTGTAATCTACTGTTGACGGTGCCCCTATTGGGCTATGGTTTTATGCCTCTCCAATACGTCATGTCCAGTCTCGCATTTTGACCAGTTAGAGGCCCATGACCAGGCTTGCTCTGGAGATTATCATGTGGCACGTGCAGCAGCACTTGGAGTCTTGGCTGAATAGAATATCTGTGCGGCTGCGCAGAACCTCTTGCATCGAAGTTTCATCGAATATCACGCGAGTTGCCCGATTATGCTTTGCAAGCATCAGATTACGAGGAGCACGTTTGTTCCTTCAACCTACTTGATTTTATGGTATCCCTTTTTTCTACTAACGATAGGGATGATCTCTTGGAGGGAATGGCATTCTTAAGTTCACATACTTTGATGGATATACCACTTCCTTCATAATAAAATTTTCCTAGAGACGACACTCTTTTGCTCATCAAAAATAAAAGTTTCCTTTTTATTTCACTTTTTCCAATTTGGTTTTTTCAAAGGCCTTTTGAACTCTGCTTGACAGAAGTTCTGCACCCATTTCAGCCAATCTTTTAAATCTCAGAAGCAGCTGCGGATTATTCAGCGTAATCATAGAGCACCAGTTCTGACAAACTTCGAAATGGGGATGGCATGTGAACGTTAACCCACCTGGACATGTTGGTATAAGTTTGTCACAATGTAACACCATTTCTAGACTCTGATTTCAGAAGTAAGCGCTACGGAAATGAAGAGCTATATCGACTGAAAAATATGATGTGAAAAGTTCAATTGTACTGAGCCCTGATAGTCAAAGCAAATTAAGTTTACTGGTTGCATCATGAGATGATTAATTCTCATCATAAAAGAGCTATTTTTAAATGCATTATTTGTCTATGTTGTTTTCATTTTATCCTTTGCAATCTTTGGTATAAGTATGGATGGCAAATCAGCCCTCTTCTTATATAGCAACATGTGTCCATTCCACAGTTAGTTATGTGACTTAAGTTCCCCGTAGTGAGCATGATTATGCTGAGTGCCTCCCTTGAGTCTGTTACTATAGGGCATTGTCTGTACACTTTATCTTCAAGTAACAAGGACACTGTCTGTTATTTTTTAATGTGCGGTTGCTGTATGATGACCGAGGTTGGGTGTGAAGATCAGTGACATACAACTTTTGTTTTGTTAAAATCAGCAGATTATGCAGCAGAATTTGGATTACATGGCAAATGCAGCAAAATCATACTTATGCAGAAAATGACACTGCTGACAAATTGCATAATTCTAGTGGCCCTACACCTATTAGTATAAATTACGGGATGCTGTGTAAATTTTGTAGGATCTACTGTTAAATATTTTTGTTCAATGCCTAGAGATCCGCTCCCATAGATAAATAAATAAATAGTTAGGCCAAGAGCTGGGCAGGGGCTCGTTGTAGGCTTAAGGCACTTCATGTGGGTTTGTTGAGGCCGGCTCACCTTGTTCGATGAGAGAGGGGTGATGTAGATTGAAGAAAGCTGAGAGAAGCTGTAGATTTCTGGTGGTGAGAATTGGGGAAACATTTTTAAACAGAGGCACTTTCTCGATGTTCTCACAAGCCTGAAAGCAGAGGGAGCATTTAGCCCCAATAATCGTCGTATTGGCTGTTACTGGGTGCTATCCAGAGGGTCTTGAAACCAAAAGTCTCAAATGATCAACAAAGATTCATAAATTGTCCAACATTTTTTTATATTTAACTAAAGTGGTAGAAACAGATTGATGTATGACTAGAAGATTATCAGATGAAGGAAAAGGGAATACTAAATTTATCAAGATTATCTCTATGTTCTAATTTATTTTAGACCCCAACTAACAGAAATAAATTATATATTTGTTGTGTTTTATATGATTAAGCTCATTATACTAGAGATTGTTCATGTCTATGATACACTATCAACCACACTATAACACTAAAAAGTGAACAGCATCAGCCCAGGTAAGCTGCTACTAAAGTTAACGCTAACAGCATAAAAGACACAGAAAGCAGGATGTATGCCAGATAAGCACATTCACACAGGTTGATAAAGGTCACGGTACACATGAATTTATTTTTATGTAGCACTTGATATCACATTTACCCTTTTGCAGTTGCTGTGCACTGGTCAGGGTACTATTATCCAATTTAAGGGTACTCAGTTTTGTCGACCTCTGAAGCATAAGCGGATAAGTTGGCCCTGTAAAAGATTCAACCACGTAGGCTGTATGTCACCGCTAATGTCATCATAGAGGAACGAGGTGTAAGTGAAGGCATGTTGAGATTTACCTACATCCACCCACGCCACCACCACAAGCGTGGTTAAAGGTACTTCCACCACAGTGTAGTGTAGTTCCTATTTTCCCAATAGGCTCTGCGCATTGGAATAACATAAACAGCAGTGTAGACGTAGGACTGAGGTCATCTAGGTCTCTACTGACTATGTTAGACTTAATTTAGGTTTTTCCAGCTAGCTCAGAAGTCACTAGAAACTTTCTCGAATAAACAGGGAGGAGTGAACTCCCCTGATTAGACAAGAAGGGATTCAGCTTCTGACAACCGCATAAACATGACAACTTTGCTCCCTCAGAATAAAGAGTGTATTTCTAGAGTCGTGTGAAAACAATAGGCAGCTATTTCACTCAGTCAATCCTGCATGCTTAGTTTCACCAGAGTGCAGAGAAATAGAGAGACGGGCGTTTCCAATAAAAGGTGTTATTTTATTGAGCAGTCTTCTTTCTCATGCAAGAGAAATAAATTGCCATAATTGCAATACTTATCATAAAGTAAAGTGCGTATAGTAAAAGTAGTATTATGAAATAATACTGTAAAAGCATTGATATGGTTTCTTAGCCATATGATACTTTAAAATGGAAATAATATATACATACATAAATTGACTAACTAACTCAACTGGTGCTTCTAAGATACGCCTACCCCAGTATACCTGACCTAAGCCTAATACGTGGGAAGGAGTAAGTCAGTAGCAGTTTTAAGTTATGTTAGTTTTTTTTTGCCAAGTATCGGAATCAAGAATTCTCTCTAAGGTGTTAATCAGCTCCGTACCTTGGTTATAGAATGAAGGAGGTCGTGTATCTCGCTTCTCAGGACTCCCAGCAACCCGCGAGGGTAACTCGGGAACACCGGAGCTGGATTTCTCAGCGTGAGAAAAGGCAGCTTCTCCAGCACGTCAAAAAGGGAGGGGCGGGTTCCTTCGGCTCTCGCATCAGCTGGGCTTCGGATAAGTAGATAACCGCTCTGCTCCATACCACCGTGTGTTTGCTTAAGGCAACGTTGGTATATTTATACCTGAAAGGTGCCGGGTTTGGCGTAAGGTTGGACATAAGACGTCACTAAGAACTAACAGTTCTTTCTGGACTCCAGGAGTTCTTGTGCAAATCAAAACAAAAGCAGGGGGGGTTTCCCGGGCTGCTGGAGGCTTGGTTTGTTTAAAGAACGCGTTGTGCTTTCTAGGAGTTTATGGGAGTAGCTTTGCTGTGCTTTGGACTGCATGTGCTATTACTAAATATGGATATGATTCTCATGCCTTTATAAGGATATTATTTATTATAACCACATAAGGGCATTAATCAGGAATATCGAATTAGGGTCCTAGATAGAAATACAACACCCACTCCACGTATTAATGTCCATCATTACTAAAAATAAGCAATATTAAACATATGATGCATGTGTGTTTTCCAACCCACCCCAAAATACATATTTGCATTTGAAATGGTGTATGGTTTATACACAAAAATGAGTATTGGTACTGTACGTTTTTTAAGCATGGTTATCATTCAGTTAAATGCATATATATCAGCTGAACGAATTGCGAAAATTACACATGAAATGGCTCTGTATACAGAAAAGAAGGTCGAGACCATTCCATCACATATCTATACGATACTGTACATGTTTTAGAGGCTGAGGTAAATTATTGTCTCTAATGTCTCTAAAAATAGAAGCTCTGTTCTCTAAGAATAGTTCTACTTTAAGCAAAGTATCATGTGCCGGGGGGGGCGCTAGAGGGCGCACACGCTAATGGCCGCACTTCCGTGAGGCTCTGGCTGCCTGGCCAGTAATATCCTAAACTTATCCGCTTCCCCTGCGAGCTGAAGCCTGAAACCCGCACCGAGTGCGAGGCTGGAGGTCCTGCCGGTCCTGCCCGACTTTGGAGTAAATCGGAGGCGCTGGGCCCGAGATATGGCGAGGTGAGCAGCCACCGGGTGAGGGCGACGCGGAGAGCAGCAGAGACGCGCCGGGAGCTGACCTACGCGAGGCCGCGGCTTCCCACGAGGCAAGTGGGCCTCGAAATCCCTGACGGCGGCCTGCGGGGAGGGCGGCCGATAGAAGACCTGGCGGAGGCTGGCGGAGGTGAGTCTTGCCGTCCCCAGTGAGCACCGGGGCGGGGGACGGACGGGACACCCTTTTTCTGGACACTGGGTGGAGCTCCCTTTAACCTCGGCGCACAGCGCCTGGCTCTGCCGATGTGAAGAGTGGCGCACCCGGCCACTTTACCTGCATATTCCGGTTACATCCTTGCTTGCCTGATGGACACTGCTGGCGCCAGGCACGGAGGCTAGAGGCCCGGGGAAACACCCGACAGACCGAGCTGGTGACCAAGCTCAGGATCGGAGCTATACTGGTGACATTGTGCTACCCTCCACTGCCGGTGGGCCTGCATCTCTCAATCCTGCACGGCGCTGCTGAAACGGGCTGAGCGCTTACTACCAGCGTGCAGACTCCCCAGGGCGCCCTGGTCACTGATTCTGGGTCGGGGACTCGCTACTCCACCTCCTGCTTGACCCTACCCTACTGGTACTCGGCGCAGAGGGGGTGACTGGCTGGAGGGCCCTGCACTGGTGAGGAGACGGCTACTAGCCACACGTCAGTGGCCGGCCCCGGGCAGCGGCGACGGCCTGAACACCATGGGCAAAAACGACGCCAGACAGGCGAAGCTGTCCTTTGAGGCCGCACCCTCCAAGAAACCACTGCGAGGCGCTACTACCTCTAATGGGGCCCCTGGACCATCGACTGCTGATACTTCTCCTACATCGGCTGCTCCAGAACTGCGTCTGCTCATTGACGAGATGCGTCAGGGCTTTGCAACGATCGTAGATAAGGTGGACCGTTTATCTTCCAGGATGGACGGAGTTGCACAAAAGATGGAAGTCCATGAGGAGCGGCTCACGGAGGCGGAGCGGCGCATCTCAACTGCGGAGGACGTATCAAACACTCATGATACGCGGCTAACCCGGATGGATAATATCCTAAGAGTAATCGCAGCTAAGAACGAGGAATTGGAAGCCAGGAGTAGGCGCAATAACATCCGCGTCACGGGAGTTCCAGAATCCACCAACACGGGTCGGATGGAAGATTATGTGGAGCGTATCCTGACCACCGCCATAGGTAAAGAGGCCTTCTCCAGCCAGTTCATTGTGGAGCGGGCGCACCGCTCGCTGGGTCCGGTCCCTAAGCCGGGGGCACAGCCTCGACCTATTATAGCCCGGCTACTCAATTACCGCGACAGGGATGCGGCGCTGAGGGCGGCCCGGACTACTCGGAACTTGACCTGTGACGGGGTACAGTTCTCATTATACCCGGATTTCACGCCCATGGTACAGGACCAGCGTAGAAAATTCCTGGATGTAAAAAAGAAACTTAGGGATATGCAGATTGACTACGCCCTCCTGTACCCGGCACGCCTCAGGGTGACCCATCAGGGCAAACAGCATTTTTTTTCGAACCCGCAACAGGTCGAAGACTACGTAAAAAGGCTCCGAGCGGCCAGGAGGGAGGGGCGCAATGATGAGGAGGAGGAAGCCGCAGAACATCAAGCCGAACGAGAAGACTAGTAGTGGGAGACTTTTGCTCGACTGCTTGATAACTACCCAATGCACTATGGATACAGCTTTCGGACCTTGTGGATCCTAGAGGATGAAACTGGCCTGCGCTTCGTGTGGTGGTGCCACTGAGAACTATCTGGCCTCGGAAGGGCCTTGCTGCCAGGCGACTGGCGGCTGATCATCGCGTCTGCTTGTTAAACTTATTTTGCCGAAGGTTTTTTTTTTTTTTGGGAAGAGTACATTGCTGGCCCTGACGGTGGCCAGGAGAAGGAGACTCGCACGAGATGAGTTACTTTGCCACTGATACGGTGCTGGCCGTTGCCCGGGCACGGCTGGAGGAACACATTTGCACTGCACTGAGGTGACGGGGGGGCTTTGGCCTGCAGGGACGATACATACCAGGCACCACCCCACCTTCTCTGTCTTTCCCGTATGTTGCATGCGGATGGGGAGGGGAGAGTAGGGGTGTTTCAGTGTGTGCCTCTTTTGCTCCCGAGAGGGAATTCCCCACATGGTTTTTCTAATGTTATGGGACGTTTGGGTTGGGACAGGGGGGAGGGACAAGGTACTGGCAAGTTTGGGTTGCTTCAGTGGGAGGGGGGAGGGACCGGACAGTCAGGGTCGGGTGACTGTGCACGTGATGGGGAGTACAGTTTTTTTGTTAAGCTGCTAGTTGTTCGAGGTGGCGAGTTTGATGCGTGTGGCAATAATGGCGAGAATGCAGGTAGTATGGATGACATGTATGGGAGTGTGGTTGAACGGGGGGGGAGATTGCGCTTGACAGCGGAGGTGGCGGCGAATGGTACTGGTCGATTCGGAGCTGGGGCATTGACCACCGGCTTCGTGCTGGGATTGAAAGACATATATGGGCGATAATGTGTTGGATAAAGTTGTCATATTGTCCTGGAATGTCCGCGGACTCAATGATCCCCGTAAATGCAGAAATGTACTTGCATATCTAGATCGCCACCATGTGCAAATAGCTATGCTCCAGGAAACCCACCTTAGACCGGGTAGCACTCCCAAGTTTGCGAGTCGATGGGCGTGTGAGAGAGAGTTTTCTTCTTATTCCACATATTCTAGGGGGACGGTAATACTGGTCAATAGGAAACTTCCATTTCAAAGGCTGGGTGTGCGAGTGGATAAGGAGGGGAGATATGTCATCCTTTGGGGGAGGCTGGGATCTGATGTAATAATGCTTGTGAACTGCTATGCACCGAATGTCGACAATCCAGGATTTTTCTTGTCATTGTGGGGCCATATGTTGGAGATTGAGGCCGCGCACGTTATCTGGGGGGGGGATTTTAACCTATCACTACACGACACGATGGATAGATCCGACGGGAGTGGACATTACAACATGAACGCCACAAACACGCTTCAGGGGATACTTACGGAGGCGGTACTGATAGACAGTTGGAGGCACACGCACCCGGCACTCAGAGAAGGCACCCACTTCACAGCACATGCGCGCTCTTGGGCAAGGATTGATTATTGCTTCATCTCACGGGGGCTTGCTGGGGGACTAGTGCAAGCAAAGCATTTGCCTCGCACTTATTCAGACCACTGTCCAGTATTGACCGTCCTTGAAGTACCCGGGCACACTAGGGTGAGACCGCCATGGCGCCTCTTCCCCTCGGCCTTGCTAGATCCTATCTTTAAGCACGAACTCGGAGAAGAGATCGAAGCCTTTTTTCCTAGAAACAAGGGCTCTGTGGAAAAGGTCGAAACCATCTGGGAGGCGTTTAAAGTCACCGTCAGGGGCGTCACAATCTCTAAAAGCTGCGGGATACTGCGGAGCATAGTCCGCACTCTACACACACTCGAAGGGGAGCTTAGGGCGCTAGAGGTGGAAATGGCAGGAAATACCAGTCCTGAGTTGGCAGCAAAATTCAGAGCCAAACTATCGACTTATGAGGAGGAGGCGGCCAGGGAGGTAAAATTCAGAGGCAAATATTGGACAGCTAGACGGTACTGCGAGGGGGACCGACCGGGGAAGGTATTGGCTGCGCTCACGAGGCACCAACGCTTTGCCTCTCATATCCTAGAGATCTCGGATGGGGAGGGGAAGATCCATCAGGATTCTGAGGGGATTCGGGACACCTTCCTGCAACACTACGGATGCCTGGACTCCACACAACAGGGGGGCGAGGTAGAGTTCGGTAATTATCTGGACGACATTGCGCTCTGCTGGTTGAGTGACGGGGACAGGGGGTTCTTAGGGAGCCCTTTCGAACTGGACGAGGTCAGGGAAGCGATCATGTCCCTCAGTAATGGCAAAGCGGCGGGGTTGGACGGCCTACCGGCCGAATTCTATAAATGTTATATCGACATAATGGCGCCGGTATTGAAGGAGGTCTTCGAGGAATCGCTGGAGGTGGGGATATTACCGGGGTCCATGAGAGAGGTGGCGATCACCTCGCTGTTGAAGCCGGGTAAAGATCCGAAGGACACTGATGCCTATAGACCCCTGTCTTTACTGAACTGCGACGCAAAGATACTTGCGAAAATATTGGCTACAAGGTTGTCCCTGCTGATGACTAAACTTGTACTTCCAGACCAATCTGGATTTGTCCCAGGGAGGGCCACGTCCCACAATCTGCGCACGTTGTTCTCGTTAATCCCCACCATCGCTCCCGAATTGCCGGTTGCTGCTGTGTTTCTGGACGCCACTAAGGCGTTCGACTCGGTGGAATGGGGATACCTGCTGGCCATCCTGGGCAGGATGGGGTTCCCCCGGATATTCATCGCATGGGTGACATTGCTATACACTTCCCCAGTCGCTAGAATAGTCATCAACGGGGCGCTGTCGAAACAGATGCCGATCACGAGAGGCACTAGGCAGGGATGCCCTTTATCGCCCTTACTATTCGCCCTGGCGATAGAACCGCTGGCCTGTAGGATACGACAACTGCACAAGGACAGGGCCTTTTACTGCAACCAGCGACAGATAGGCATCTCCCTCTATGCAGATGATGTCACACTGTATGTGCGCCACCCACAAGATAACCTCAATCCACTTTTAAGAGAATTTGTAGCGTTTGGAGGCATATCTGGTGTACATATTAATTGGCAAAAGTCACAATTCTTCCCTCTCACGGCATCGGTCATCCAATTCCCGCTGGACTACCCCTTGGAGTGGTGCGGGACTGACTTGAAGTATCTGGGGATTACGATAACGCTGGATAAGGCTGACACCATCCGATTAAACTACGGCGTAGCCATTACACGGCTGGCTGAAAATGTCACGCGTTGGTTGGCACTTCCCCTTTCGATGGCAGGTAGGGCCTCCCTGATCAAGATGGTCGTCCTCCCACGATTCTTATATTTATTCCAAAATATACCGTATTACCCAGGTGCCTATTTTTTCAAAAGACTTCGCTCTGAACTGCTTCGCCTGTTTTGGGGCGGTAAACAACCGCGCATTAGTTGGTCGGTCTTGACGCAGCCGTATGACAGAGGAGGCTTTGATGTGCCCGACCTGGAAAGTTATTACCTGAGCGCACAGGCGCAACATGCTTATTACTGGATAAGGCCCGTTCCTTTTATGCCACAGATCGCTGCGGAGGACTGGATAGTGCACCCACTACCTCTTGAGGGCATGCTCATGGGAGAGATTGGAGATGTTGATACGCCCGCCACTACTGTGACTTGCACAATCGATGCCTGGCGGAGGGTGACCAAAATGCTGGACGCCCCCCTACTGTATTCGCCGGCGTTGCCTCTGGCGTATCATCCGAGACTATCACTCCTACTGGAGGGAGGCTTCCGTTCGATGTGCCGCCGCATAAAACTTAGCACGTGGGGCGACCTCTTTCAGGATGGCCTATTCCGCACCAAGGACCAGCTGTTCCAGACTACCCCCCCGACGCCTATGGAGGTGTTCTATTACATCCGGTTACGTCAGGGTATGCGAGATATTCTCCCTAAATTCCCGGAGGAACCAGGGACGGTACTGCCGTTGCATGTTATGCTCGTATCGGATGGGAGACACTTGGTGTCTAAACTCTATGCTGCTGTTCGAGAACAGCGACCGATCACCCTGGCTAAGGCTCGGACCGACTGGGAGTCGGAACTACCAGTCGCCCTCACGGACGACCAGTGGAAATATTGCTGCTCGATCACGGCTAGAATATCCCCCAGTTCTCGAATGAAAATTATTCATTACAAGTTTGTGCAAAGGTGCTATTACACACCGGTCAGAAAATTGAGGTTCGGCCTCTCAATGGATGATAGATGTGCTAGATGTCGCATGGCAGGCGCGGGGTTCCTGCATCTGTCTTGGGAATGTGGAGCAATCCAGACCTACTGGGGCCAGGTGCATGCCGCCCTTCAGGTAATGATTGCCGGCCCACTCCCGTTAGACCCGATAGTGATGATCTTAGGTTATACCAGAGATGTGCCCAAAGCGGATCGCAAGTTTGTCGACATCGCGCTGCTGCTCGCTAAACGGAGGGTTGCTTGCAGGTGGGGGAGGGGACGAGCGCCAAAGTTTAAGGAGTGGCTGGATGACCTCCAACACTGTCAGGAACAGTATGGCGTATATACGGAACTGATGCCTGCTCGTTGTGCTCCCAGTGACATCTGGTCCCCTCTACGGGTATACTGGCTGGCTCAGGAGACGCATAACGACTCCTCCGGGGATGACGACCTGGGCCCTGGCCCATGAGCGCACTGACACTGTATATTTCATTCGCCTCACTACATCCGCACTATAAGACGCAAATGGGGACACCTACATTGAGAAACGTCGTAAGGTCCGGGGATGTAGGGCGGTGGAGGGGTTCTTGTTCAGTATAAGTCATGAGACACAAAGTCCATTGTCCATCACCACCCTCTTGGAAGTGACGCTGGGGGGCGGACGGGGTGTACACACATTATTTAATGAAGTGGCAAGGGGTGGCTGATGACGAATTTGTGGAAAGGCATGGCATGCCGCCCTTAATCGACAAGCACAGGGTCCAGACACAGACGTGTCACGCGCTGAGATGCAGTGCTGAGCTGCGCACGCTAGGCACGCACAGATAACATCACTGAGTGGATTCACGTAACTAGCTGTCAGACATAGACGGAGAGGAGGCGGGGAAGGGATGGACAGTGCCGATAGGCCTGTGTTGCTCAGGCCCTATGATAGCGCAAGGGAATGTAGTCTCCCGGCCTGAATTACTCCTTGTTACTTCCCTGTTTTCTCCCCCCCCCCCCCCCCGCACCCCGGATGATTGAGACGCGATGCCCATACTCAACTAACTGCCTAATGTGACACATTGGGAAATGTATATGTCAAATGGTGATTGCAATGTTAAATTGGACCTTGTTCACGTGCTCATCTTTCCCTCAACTGCTGGTACCATACTGCCATATGAAACTACACATGTTGTACCTGTCATGCCTTTGTGTTGTATGCATCTAATAAAGGTTTAAAAAAAAAAAAGTATCATGTGCCGGAAAAAATTGTAAATATTTTTGATGTGAAAGAAAACTAATTTCGCTTTCAGGGGAAAAAATAGTTCCAAATGTTTTCAGTTGCTTTGTTTTACAGAACTGAAGGTCAAATTCAGAGTTCAGGGAACGCTGTGTGCTTGTTGTTTTTAAAAGTTATTCCCGTTGTTCAGGGGAGAACATCATATCAGACAGGCTTGCAAAAAAGTGGTCTACAACATCAGGTGAAAGTTCGACCAAGTTTGAAAATACTGCAACTGTGCAGTTCTCTGCGTGATTGCTATCATCGATGTTTGGATCAGCAATGCTCACAGTAGGTTGTACCTGTTTGGTGCTGCTTTCCTTTCGTACTTCATCGCCACCTACTCGTAATGGTGAAGTCTCAACGAATGCCGTCATCAGAATAGGTAGCCGCTGGGGACAACACGTTGCATGAGTCGTTATAGGACAAAGCAAAGTATCGATATCCATTGGTACTGCTGATGGTAGTGTAAGACAGACGTCCAACACGCATTCTTCTCCGCATAGCAGACATCGAAGCACAGGTAAGCTGCAATCCTGCCAGATTGGTCTGAATGAAAGAAACTAAGTTGTACTCAGATGTCGTAGCCCGGCCAATCCGAGGACCTTAGTGATACGGTCTCGGTATCGTATTGCTAGGATTGTTTCTTCCAACGTTGCTGGAGTCTTGTCTGTGGATTGGCTTGCCATATCGGAGCAGAAGGAACAAAAATAAAATTCCTGCTACGAGTCCCAAAATTAAAGGTAGGCCGCCAAAGACAGAATGGACAAAATTCGGGAAGATGCCCAGAACTGTTTCAAACGGTGCTAACAATCCCGAAAAAATTGTCTTAAATACATGTGCGATGCCACTGGTATCAGACATGTTTAAAATTTGGCTTAACATTTCTGCGAAATGCACGGGGCAATTTGTCGATAAAAGGGTATGTATCTCTGATGTTGTCCTTGCAACTTGCAGATCATACGTTTCTTTGGATGAGGTCAACAGCACAGTTGTCTGTAAAAGAATAGACTTCATTCTGCTTAAAGTATCAATTCAAATAGAAGAGAAATTCACATGAGGCCATATTGCCGCCTCCATGTCTGGATTGCTGTTTGGATACAATACTTGCATACAGTTACATGGAAGTAACAGTAACGAGATAGTATTCTCCTGGCACCATTCCACAACAGCTGTGGTCAATTATTAAAACGTAGCTATCGTTAGAAAGTGGTCTGAAAAATGGTTCTATCTGTGGTGCAGGAGTGCCTTGTAGATGACATGAAAGGTTATTTGAAGACCCTTTGCAGGCTCCATGCAAGTTAATACCTTGACACAGAAGTGTACCGCTTAGTGATTTTTTACAATTATTACCACTAAGGAATACCTCCTTTTTCCCTTCACCATAACATTTGTGTGTGTAAGGTAAATCCCAGGTTGATTTGATGTATCCTTTACCCAACCTTTCATAATGGCCTGCTGGTATATATTCTTGCGGTACAAAAGGAGGTGGTGATGGACGGAGCATCTGAATCAATCAAACACTCACACCCAGTCAAAAGATCTGGATTTAATCCATCACCGTTCTTTAGCCCACTCTGCCACCCCAGTTCAGACATGGCTATATGCAAATAAGTCTGACCCTGTGCCTCATGGGAACAGTCCAGCCCAAACTGCAAAGCCATGTCTTCCCTGGACCAGAAACAAGCTTCCGAGGACCGGTTTCTGGCATTCCAGCCGTCTTCAGCCCGGCTTGCTTGGATCCAGTGGCAAAGTGAGCAAGGGACTCACGTCTGAGCATACCCTGCCACACTTATGGCGGCCAAAAGCGGTACAAAAGGAGGTGGTGATGGACGGAGCATCTGAATCAATCAAACACTCACACCCAGTCAAAAGATCTGGATTTAATCCATCACCGTTCTTTAGCCCACTCTGCCACCCCAGTTCAGACATGGCTATATGCAAATAAGTCTGACCCTGTGCCTCATGGGAACAGTCCAGCCCAAACTGCAAAGCCATGTCTTCCCTGGACCGGAAACAAGCTTCCGAGGACTGGTTTCTGGCATTCCAGCCATCTTCAGCCCCGCTTGCTTGGATCCAGTGGCAAAGTGAGCAAGGGACTCACGTCTGAGCATACCCTGCCACACTTATGGCGGCCAAAAGCGGTACAAAAGGAGGTGGTGATGGACGGAGCATCTGAATCAATCAAACACTCACACCCAGTCAAAAGATCTGGATTTAATCCATCACCGTTCTTTAGCCCACTCTGCCACCCCAGTTCAGACATGGCTATATGCAAATAAGTCTGACCCTGTGCCTCATGGGAACAGTCCAGCCCAAACTGCAAATCCATGTCTTCCCTGGACCGGAAGCAAGCTTCCGAGGACCGGTTTCTGGCATTCCAGCCGTCTTCAGCCCGGCTTGCTTGGATCCAGTGGCAAAGTGAGCAAGGGACTCACGTCTGAGCATACCCTGCCACACTTATGGCGGCCAAAAGCGGTACAAAAGGAGGTGGTGATGGACGGAGCATCTGAATCAATCAAACACTCACACCCAGTCAGTCGGAAGCTTGTTTCCTTCCCAGTGAAAGAATTGGCTTGGTAGTTTGGTTTGCCCTGTTCCCATGATACACTGGGCCAGGGACAGACTAATTTGCATATAGCCAGGTTCGGAGCTGGGATGGTGCAGTGAGCTAAAAAACGGTGTTGGATTAAGCCCTGATCTCTTTACTGGGTGAGAGTATTCTGCTTAATTCAGAAACTCTGTCCATCACCACCCCCTGTTGTTTAATTATTTTGTCCACCATAAGCGTGGAAGGGTATACTCAGACGTGAGTCCCTTGCTTATTGCACCATCAGGATTCAAGCAAGCCGGGCCGAAGACGGCTGAAATGCCAGAAACCGGTCCCCGGAAGCTTGTTTCCTTCGCAGTGAAAGAATTGGCTTGGTAGTTTGGTTTGCCCTGTTCCCATGATACACTGGGCCAGGGACAGACTAATTTGCATATAGCCACGTTCTGAGCTGGGATGGTGCAGTGAGCTAAAAAACGGTGTTGGATTAAGCCCTGATCTCTTGACTGGGTGAGAGTATTCTGCTTAATTCAGAAACTCTGTCCATCACCACCCCCTGTTGTTTAATTGGTATATATTCTTGGCAATATTTAAACTGGAAAGTTGTAATCGGAATTGTAATCGTTCCATGTATTATCCATTCAATGACAGGTCTCTCTGACATTGTCAATGGTAATCTCTCAAGTTTTTCAATGCTCAGTATTGTATAGTCTGCTCCTTTTTGTGCCAAACTGATTTGTTTATCAGTAAGGTTAAAGATAGAAAATAATGACGTTATGTTGATTAGACGCCATGGCACGTAGCCTGAACGTAGGTTTTGTAACGTCCAGCCTAGCTGTACAATAGAACGCAATTGGGACTGACCATGTTGTAACATTAGCAAGTCTTGCTCTATTATATCAAAGGCAGATGATACAATACTGTCCAGTGAATATATTCTGGAAGACAGAGTCGTTAACCCATTGTCCACAACAGAAAGTGATTTTTCCAAATTGATACGATCAATTTCTAGTATTTTTTCAGCTGTTTCAATTTGCATTACTTTCCAAGCTTCGTTGTATGCAGCGTATATACCGGCCGCTATGAAACATTTATGACGCTGTTTGCGACGTCCCAGTATGAAATCTCGCAAGTCAGCACCTTCTTTAAGTAAAGTCAAGTGTTGCTTAATTTCAGCCAGTGTGTATTTCTGTAGTCACTCAAGGCACAATTTCCCTACACTGTATGCTGCAACTATCCCTGGATGTTGTCTCTGGGAATATCTTGGGTCTGTCCTAGTTTGTTTAAACCCCTGCTTTTTATTCAGGAATCTATCTTGACAGTTATTCGTGTCTGTGGGCCAGATCAACCACTTTTTCCAATCAGGATTTGTTCTGTTTTAGTGAAAAATATGGGATACGTCTATTTCCACATCTGTAGAGCTATCACTATCGGGTATGGGCATTGGAATAGACGGTTTATTTAAATCTTTTATCTTAGCTAAACAAAGACAAGTAGTTTGTTGAATGGTATCATTCAGGAAAATTATTTGTTCTGGGATCATGCAGGCTCTAAATAATGAATCTAGACCTTGTACTTGCCAGTCTTTTGTTCCCCAAAATGGTTTTTGTTTCAATGTTATTTTTCCAAAATTCAAAACCAAATGTAGTCATTTTGTCATAACATTTTTCAGAATAAATCAGTTTAGTATTTGTCAACATTGTTTTCATTCCTGTCTTATTTAACATTTTAAAATAAAACGTTTCTGGATCACTGTTGTTAAACCCTGAGAAGTATGGAAAGTTCTCAAAAAATGTCTTTGAACTTCCTTTTGGTGGAGTTGGACAATGTTCCCATTGATTATAAGTAAAAACATTTCTAGGTTGCGCAGATTTATGCAAATAGTGATGACCATAGTGATTGTAACAGTATAGTTCTTCATAATTTGATGACCCCTGTAAATAATCATGTTCTGTAAATTTAGCTGACATTACTAAATCTGGGATGTATGACGTTACAACGCATATTTTTACAACGCATACCTTTACAATGCATTTTTTACACCGCAACATCCTTCACAATGCATTCCATTACAACGCACACCTTTACAACGCATCTTTTAAAACTACCTTTACAGCGCATTCCATTACAACGCATACTACCTTTACAATGCATACCATTACAACGCATACCTGTTTGGTAAGTATTGGATAGTGTAGGGGTAAAAATTACTATTCTAACTCCAGGGGGTGCAACAGTAGGGTAAGTGTTGGATAGTGTAGGGATAACAATTACTATTCTAACTCCAGGGGGTGCAACAGTAGGGTAAGTGTTGGATAGTGTAACTATTCGGTGTAATGGTATGCATTGTAATTACTGCGTTGTAATGACATGCGTTGTAGTGGTATGCATTGTAGTGACATGCGTTGTAATGGTTGCGTTGTAATGGCATGCGTTGTAATGGATGTTGCTGTGTAAAAGTTTTGTTGTAAAGGTAGTGCGTTGTAAAAGTTGCATTGTAAAGGTTGTTTCCCCTAAATCTGACATCATATTATTAATATTTTCAAAATCCCAATCATCAGAAAAATAACTTTGTATCACAAAGTCACTTAAGGAAACCTTAAACTGGTGTGGATACTTCAATAGCTCAATCGGGCCATATATTTCATAGTCAGTTCTGTCCCATGCAATAGCCCCAGGTATTGGATTGGCTGTGATGTTCACTGATGATAGTTCTCTTTTCTCGATGTGAGAGGATCTGTGAGACTTTAGGACCAAGTTGATGTTCTGACTTGCTGTGTCCATTGTACTATATTTTCCATCAATGAATTTACCTAAGCATAAAACCATGATGAGCCAAAGCAGGAGGAAATGTAGACCTAACACAGTCCAAAATTCAATTCATGGTGAAATCAGATATGTCTCGTTTAGTTGGTAAAAAAGCTTGGTTATTTTTCCTTTGAAAGTTTTTGTTGTTGGCATGTCTCCATGTTCACTTGGATCATCGGAAAAGTCATCAAAGTTGATAAAATAGCCAGATGCTGTTCTACCAATTGGTGGGATTGCTTCCGGATTTCCATTGATCTTTGCATTTTCTTCTGTTACATTTGTGCAGTTTGAAGCTACATCGTTGTAGACTGGTGCATCATTATGAATTGTTGCAATTTGGGTTTCAAGAGGCACAAGTTCCATGGCTTTGTTGCATAGTCCTTTTTTATTTACTGTTGGTTTATCAAATGTGATTAGTATCTCAGTCTGAACCTCTTGGATTGCAGCAAAGTTTGGTCTTCTGCTATTTCTTGGGAGTCCATTGGGCCTACTACTTATTATCGGCCACATGATTGTGGTTTCACCAGATCGATGGAAACAATTCTGTTTTCCTTTTTACCAGCAAGTGACGGTAGTACTACTGATCTTGTTCCGCTGACAGCTAAGACAGGTACTGATTTTCTGTAAGAAGGCCCAAATTTCTTCTTCACCCCGATCTTCTCTCTGACCAGATCCACGATCTTTGGGATCCAGACAGGTCTTGCTAGGACAGGTGGTTCTTCAGTGGTTGTTGGCTTAAACTTTGTGTTACTTAGACTTTTTCTTGTTTCATTCAAGTCCTGTAAAACAGCCAAACGATCTTTGATATCAAAAGTTTTTTCTTCTACCACTGAAGTATAACGATCCAGATCCTGGATAATCATTCTAGTACCAAACAAAAGTTAATACGGACTGATACCTTTTAGAGAATTTCTTGGCATGTTATTAAGACTACGTTGGACACTTATTAAATGTTTGACCCACCCATCACACGAACCTAATACCCTCGCCGTTATAGATTGCTTTATGTCACGGTTTTTTCTTTCCACTACCGCATTTCCCTCAGTATGGAAGGGAGGAGAGTACCGCAATGCAATACCCATGCTGGTCATGGCCTCTTTGTAAGCTTGAGAGCTAAACACAGGACCCTGGTCAGAATGAAGCAGGCCAATTGCGTATGTGCCGATAAAGACTCGCAAATCTTTTATAACAGTTCTGGCATCAGCTGAGCGCTGGGGGCACATCCAAATGAATCTTGTGCAGGAATTCACTGCGACCATGATATATTTATATTTGCCATCCCTTTGTAAGGGACCACAGTGGTCCAGGTAAACACACGCTAATGGTTTATCTGAGATTAGAAGGGGCGTCTGCGCTAGTCGTTTTACCGTTGATACTTTCATTCTCTGGCATATTTCACATTCTAGAGCATAGTTCTTAGTTTGTTTTCTCATTCGTGGCCACCAATATCTCTGTTTTAATAACGCGCTGTTGTGGCAGAAATACCAGCCTGTGCAGAAGCTAGCACTTTGTGTGCCGCTAAAATAAGTCCTAATCTGTGTTCCATGTTTGGAATTGCCCTACCCCCACTCCAGGGATTCGAGCAAAATGGAGCATTATTTGCATCTGTTATGTATGAATATTTTACTGGAAAGCCTTTCGGGAGTGTTTTTTTATCATCTTTTATTGAAGCACTTACAGCTTGCATTATATCGCTGTCTATTTTTGTTTTTGACCGGGTGATAGCAGCTACGGAAGCCGTTTGCACAGCTGCCTTCGCGGCTTCATCAGCCAATGAATTCCCCACAACGTGAACGCCATCACGTTGATGACTCAGTGTATGTATCACGTGAGTCTTTTGTAGTTCTTTCTGCAAAAGAACTACTTGTTCCCAAAGCGTTTTATGCTTGATTGTGCCACCTTTTGCATCTTTGAAGCCGTTTTGAACCCAGTTTTGCAAATATTCATTGTAAGATTGAACGCAGTAATATGAATCACACACTATTAGTGTGGGGAATTTGTGATCAGTATTTTCAAGCGCCATCTTAAATGCCAGAAATTCAGCTCGCTGAGCTGTCCAATCTCCTAGAGATTGGGTTTTAGTGACCAGTGGTTTAAATTTTCCTTCGTGCCAATGACCTTTAACAATCGCGCACGAAGCACTGCGGGTTGTGCTGATCCATCTGTATATATTATACAGCCGTAATGTTCCAGAGGACATTCGTATTCATATTGGAGAAATTCTTGTGTTTTTAAATTAGGATCGAATTTGTATACTACATCTGTTGCAGCAAGAGAATTAACCCATTGTATCCATCTTGGATGTAGAGCTTTAGCATTCGGAAGGCTTGCCCTTGTTGCTGCCTCTAGGGCAGGTATTGGTTTAACGATTATTATTCGTTTACCTTGCTCCAGGTCTCTCTCTTTTGCCACAGCTGTCTGAACCGCTGTCAGAATTTTCTCTGTAGAGCTGAATTTCATTTCAGCTTGTGTGTATAAATGTGATTTGTAAGCTATAGGTACCGTTTCTCCCTCATTAGAGGTCAGGTATGTGAATCCGCATCTTCCTGGGATGACTCGGATTATAAGGTTGCGTACGTTTTCGCGTGTTTGCAGTTTTGTTTTAGTTAACATGTCTGTCTGTAATGATCTCAAAATTTCTGTGTGTTTTTGAGTCCAATGTATTGGTTTAAAATCAGGTTTTATTAATTCATAGAGAGGTTTAACCCTCTCTGCGTAATTTAGAATGTATGTTCTACCGAAATTCAGGAAGCCTAGTATTGATTGTAAATTTTTCAGCGTTTTTGGTGCTTGGAGTACTGCATACTTCTCTAAGAAGTTGTCTGCCAGGCTTTTGCCTTCACTTGATAACTCATATCCTAAAAATAGGACTGTTAGATGGGCAATTCTGGACTTTTTAAAGTTAAATTTGTAACCCTCTGATGCGAACTCAAGAATTATGGTGTTCACTCTTTTCAAGTGGGTCTCCAGATCATCGTCTGTAAGATAGATGTCATCGACATATGATAATGCCTCATTGTCATATATTTGTAGTAACTCTGTTACCCTTGCTGAGAATAATCCTGGGCTATTCTTGAATCCCTGTGGGAGTCGGCAAAATTGTTTTTGCGACCCCTTTATTGAGAAAGCGGTCAAATACCTGCTTTCAGTTGCAATGTTTTGACAGAAGAATCCATTAGAGATATCTAATGTCGTTTAATATTTTTTGCACACGATGTTGTTCATTAGTGCTGCACTGTGAGAGTTTTGTACTGCAAAAGTTTTGCAGCAGGAGTTTCAATGTCTGTAGTCCAAAACTAGACGATATGAATCGTCTGGCTTGGAGACAGGAAACAGAGGATTGTTCATTTGGAGGTGCATGTTTCAATCACCCCTTGATATTCAAGTTGATCTAAGATCTCCCTGACTTGCTTTTTAGCTTCTTGTTTAACTGGGTACTGCCTTTGTGCAGTAGGTTGATTTTTTAACTGGATTTTGTGGTGAGGTGAGTCCTCATCCCATCCTACATGATTTTTGTATAATGCAGGGGCTTGGGCCACTGCCCATTTTCTTGCAAATGTGTATTTTTTATGAATCGGGATGTGATTTGAGAAGGCAGGCATAATAATTTCTTCGCCATGAGGGCACTCCCTGACAAACTCTGGTGGCAAGTCTTTTTCAGCTCACAGGATGTCATAGCCTTTAGAAAGTTTTTCCCAAAAGAGACCTTTTTATTTTCCTAGTTTTATCTCCCTCTATACGTAATGTTATTTCATATAGTTTATGGGGCACACTAACTCGTGTGTCTGCAGTTTCCACCTGAATGTATTCATTTGTGTCCACTGTCTCCAGAAGATTCATCAGGATCTTGCGAGCTATGGTCACTTCTGCTGCGCTGTCTAGCATCGTCTGGGCCCACTCTCCGTTTTTCAGTTGTGCCCTCAGAATCCTCGGCATGTTTAATTTTAATCCTTGCTACCTTCTTTCTGGGAAATTGTGATTTTTTACTTTGATGAGCAGGTTCTTTGTCTTTGGACTTGACGTGCTCTTCCTTGTGTTCTGACCGTCCTCTTCTTTCCGATTTCTGTGAGGAAGATAGAGAAGGATTGAGTGAGAAGGATCGAGAGGGACGAGTATCAATGTCTTGATATCTGTCAGGCTTTCTTATTTTATCCCTATCTCTAAGATTATATCTTTTTTCAGAGTGTTCCCTTTGGGGAGACTTGCCTCCTCGACCAGGAGATCTTTCTCTCCGTTGAGGAGACCTTCCTCTGGACTGGAATCGTTTTTCTCTGGGAGTGGTTTGTTTATTACCATCCCAACTCTTTTTTGGAGTATTTAGATTATTTGTAATAAATGTTTTTTCAGTATTTTCAGTTAGTTGTGGTTTTACTGGTTTACCACCTAAACTATCTCTGCCTAATTCTTCATAGGATTTTTCAATTATTTTAGCAAGCTCAAAAGGTTGGTCTGTTATATCTGTTTCCTTCAATTTTTGGCGGATTGCCACACATGCTGCTTCTCCTTTTATGTTGGCTAATAATATAGCTGAGACCTGCTAAAAGTCCTTCAGTAATTTCATACCCAGAGTTAAAGCAGGTTCTGGACCGTATTCATTTTGAATCTGTCTTAGGACATCTGGTATAACCGCCATAGACGGAACACCATGTGTTTTTTTGTGTAGATAGAAGCAAAGACTGTGCCCCAAGTGTCACAGTCCTCTACATGTGGTGCGATCCCCATTGGGAGGCAGATAGTGAGAATTCTGTGTTTTTCGTGTGGGGTAGTATCAGGAAATACTGCCTCTATCTGGGTGATTTTTTGAGCTAACCAGAAGGGAATTTGTTCCCGTTTCACGGGTGTTTTACCAAGACACGATTGTATGTTCTGTGGTGTAATCTTGTTTGTGTTCCCCTGATGTGGGGTGTTTAGTGGAAGTTTAATTGCAGGTTGGACTGTTGAAGTACGCATGACATATTGGACCAATTGTTTATGTATTTTAATTAGTTGTTTTAACTGAACTAAAAGTTCTATGGCTGACATTGCTTCAATGTCTGGGTGTGGTGAGTAGCTGGCTAGAACCTGCCACGTGGCTCCTGGTCAACCTAGTGGACCGAGCCTGGTGATGTGATTTTGATGTTTTAGGGCACCTTTAAATAAGAGCAGGTGCTCTTGATATGTTAGTGGAATTTCAACTTCCTCGAAAGGAGAGTGAAACTCATGTGTTACAGGATGTGCTACTGGAAAGTTTATCCAGGTATAGAATACTTCTGTCTGCCGAAACTCATGTGCCTCTGCCACAAATACAACTGTACCACCTCTTGCTGTTAATCCATTTTCTATAAGTTTTATAGTTATGGTTTTCCTTATATTTACCGGGATGAGTATTGCATCCGGGTCATTTCCTTGGACAAGTGTGTCGTCCGCAATGAGTTGAGTTGCTATTCTAACTTGCTCCCATTCGTCTTCACTTTCTCCCATTTTAGTGGCAGAAAGTTTTGTTGCAGATCAAGTTTCAAGGAAACAAAGATTAGGTGCACAATATTTTGGAACACTGTATCCTTCAACGTTGACTAAACCAAGAACTAATACATAGGATTCTTATCCTACTAAGTTCCGGCGGATAGTAACCTTTCACCCACTCCAGGCGTCTATTGGAGTTTTTACAGGAGAAAAAAGGGTCTGTGTGAAAAGCACGACTGAGTTACTCTAGTGTCTTGCGTTAGATTATCGCCTTACCAAACGTTGGGCGCCATGTAGTGTAGTTCCTATTTTCCCAATAGGCTCTGCACATTGGAATAACATAAACAGCAGTGTAGAGGTAGGACTGAGGTCATCTAGGTCTCTACTGACTATGTTAGACTTAATTTAGGTTTGCCAGCTAGCTCAGAGGTCAATAGAAACTTTCTCGAATAAACAGGGAGGAGTGAACTTCCCTGATTAGACAAGAAGGGATTCAGCTTCTGACAACCGCATAAACATGACAACTTTGCTCCCTCAGAATAAAGAGTGTATCTCTAGAGTTGTGTGAAAACAATAGGCAGCTATTTCACTCAGTCAATCGTGCATGCTTAGTTTCACCAGAGTGCAGAGAAATAGAGAGACGGGCGTTTTCAATAAAAGGTGTTATTTTATTGAGCAGTCTTCTTTCTCAGGCAAGAGAAATGAATTGCCATAATTGCAATACTTATCATAAAGTAAAGTGTGTACAGTAAAATTAGTATTATGAAATAATACCGTAAAAGCATTGATATGGTTTCTTAGCCATATGATACTTTAAAATGGATAAAATATATACATACATAAAAAACATTGACTAACGAACTCAAATGGTGCTTCTAAGATACGCCTACCCCAGTGTACCTGAACTAAGCCTAATACGTGGGAAGGAGTAAGTAAGTAGCAGTTTTAAATTAAGTTCATTTTTTTGCCAAGTATCAGAATCAAGAATTCTCTCTAAGGTTTTAATCAGCTCCGTACCTTGGTTATAGAATGAAGGAGGTCTTGTATCTCGCTTCTCAGGACTCAATCTCCCAGCAACCCGCGAGGGTAATTCGGGAACACCGGAGCTGGATTTCTTGGCGTGAGAAAAGGCAGCTTCTCCAGCGCGTCCAAAAGGGAGGGGCGGGTTCCTTCGGCTCTCGCATCAGCTGGGCTTCGGATAAGTAAATAACCGCTCTGCTCCACACCACCGTGTGTTTGCTTAAGGCAACGTTGGTATATTTATACCTGAAAGGTGCCGGGCTTGACGTAAGGTTGGACATAAGACGTCACTAAGAACTAACAGTTCTTTCTGGACTCCAGGAGTTCTTGTGCAAATCAAAACAAAAGTAGGGGGGGTTTTCCCGGGCTGCTGGAGGATTGGTTTGTTAAAGGACCCGTTGTGCTTTCTAGGAGTCTATGGGAGTAGCTTTGCTGTGCTTTGGACTGCATGTGCTATTACTAAATATGGATATGATTCTTATGCCTTTATAAGGATATGATTTATTATAACCACATAAGGGCATTAATCGGGAATATAGAATTAGGGTCCTAGATAGAAATGCAACAACAGCACTAACACCCATGCCCTTCTCTGTCCCAGGAACACCGGTGGAGCAGCTGGCCACTAGCAGAAGAAGTTTTCTTACACTGACTGTGATGACGGGTGGCCTGAGATGAATGAATCAATGGTTGAGAAGTCCTGCCACCTGCATGCCAATGTAAGGGGCACAGAGCAGGCTTCGCAAAGACCTTCAAAAAGGAAAAAACAGAATGATAGTGAACATCTGATCTTCGATCCTCCACTGTATCGAACAACCTGGAGGACCAGAGACTTCCATTACAGTGAGACGGCGCGGATGCCAAGCTGCTCAATGGCGAACAGGAGACCTTCTTTTAACAAGGGGATCGCTGCACTTTCTTCACTTTTGAAGCGATCGCGGCACCCACGTTTTTGCTTAAGATGTTTAAAGCAAAAGTAGGGCATGCCGCCATTGTAAGAACAGGAAACAAACAGGAAAAAAATGGCAGTTGCGCACTTTTATTTTCTATTTGTTTACATTTGTTACAATGGCGGCACCCACGCTTTAGCTTTAAACACCTTACGGTAAATTGCAGGTGCCACAATTGCTTCAGAAGTAAAGAAATAGAAAAAAAATATTTGCATCATGACTGTTGCCCGTCTCCAGGGAAGGCACGCTCTGCTGTAGCGACTCTGCAGCCACTGCCGTCGTCAATGTTTGGTGCCCCCGGTAGCCTCATGGGTTAGAGAGCTTGTTTTTTCCACCAACCATTCCCAGAGTAAAAGACACTCGGGGGACGGTGGGTTCTTGTAACTTACTAGGAGGGGCCGATATAAGGTTTTGCTCCTTCAAAATCCTATTTCTAGCAATGCTAGGATTAGCCCTTAGTGACCGTTGATTTTTTGCAGTATGTCATACCAACACAACTGTTCTTAAAACCCTCATACAAAGACTGAGGTACCACTGTGTTAGTGTAAACATTCAACCATGACACCATTGCTTAGCACTTAACCAGGAAGAGGGCCTTGACCAATATTGTTTGCGCATTCCTGTTTTTTAAGACCTCTATGCTTTGTCTTTTTAAAGCACTTGGACTCGGGTGTGAGGGTAGGCCGTAGAATGAACAACAGTGCTTGAATTCACACATCCCTGGGGCTCTGAAGCATGATCTTTTATTGAAGTCCCTGCATGAGCTCTTCTTTGCCCCACCCCCGAATTACCAGTTGCTCCTGAGCCTGCCCGAAAGAGCTGTCTTGGGGTAGCCTCAACCTTCAGTGGCTTCATGAAGCGCAGCCATGCAATCACATCAATCTGATCCCATTGTCACATGGGTCTAGTGGCTTTAATACGCCTACATGCTTTGTCATAGTCCCTCCATGCGGTGCCCCCAAATTCATCTTGCGAAAAGAACAATTGATGGAGAGAGTGCAGAACAACGTCATACATTTCCCCCAGCACAGATATCTGGGCTAAATCCATTGTTTGTTTGCTCAGTATTCCATTCCAGTTTGGGCCCAGCCATATGCAAATCAGCCTTGACCCTGCACCCAATGGGAAGAGTCCAGCCAGAACTGCCAAGCCAGGTCCTCCCTGGACTGGAAACAAGCATCCTAGGACCGGTTTCGGGGTTTCACTCCTCATCAGCCAAAATAGCTTGACTCCAGTGGCGAGGAGAGCACAGGAACCCATGTCTGGGTATACCCATCCCACTCGGCGTGAAAAATGCAAAAAGAACTGTTGATGGACAGAATGCAGAACAATGTCATACATTCACCCCAGTGCAGAGATCTGGGCCTAAATCCATCGTTTTTTTGCTCACCACGCCATTTCAGTTAGGTCAAAGCCATATGCAAATCAGTCTTGACCCTGCACCCAATGGGAACAGTCCAGCCCGAACCACCAGGCCAGGTCCTCCCTCCAAGTTCAACTTGTGCACAAACTATCCTATTCAGGTAGCATGCCAATTGTGCCCCCAGTGCCGCTTGTGAGTTACCAGGCACCACTGCTATGACCTCTGATCGACTCCTTTTTTATCCAGGTGCGGTCAAACACGGCCTCGCTTCAAACAACCATGGCAAATGCGAACTCGCAACAAAAATTACAACAATTAAATTTGTCTACAATAGTAAACCTTTCTGACAAAGAATTATCGAAAGATGAGGAAATGCTTTTGAACCTGGGCCTTAAGTTTGTCCCTACCAAAAGAACCGATTTCACAAAATTGAAATTGGAAGCACTTGACTTCTGCCGTAAAGTTAGGCTGAAAACTTACTTTGCTGGAGCCGAAATGACGTCAACACAGGAAACCACTGGACTCAGGGTCAAATCTAGGTTCACTCCGACAATAAACATTCCTAAACAGATCATTGCTTTTGAACAAGCAGTTCTGTCCTCTCTCACTAAACTTGAGAAGAGAAATAACTTTGTTAAAAACAACATCAGCAAAGGAATTCAAAAAGCAATTGGTGATCTCAAATCTGATACATCGATCATCATAAAGCAGGCAGACAAAGGCGGGGCAGTGGTTCTATGGCCCCGTCCAATGTACCTTGCTGAAGGCCAACTACATGTTAACAATCGAGAGTGGAACAGACCATCAAAAGAAGATCCCGTCCATGCTATTCAGGACAAAATAGCTAAAATCACAAAGACAGGCCTGGACGAAGGCTATTTAGGGTCCAAAGAGTTCGAATTTTTGAACAAAAAATCACCGAGAACGCCAATCCTCTACTTCTTACCAAAGATTCACAAAAATGATAAGGCACCACCTGGGAGACCCATAGTGTCCGGATGCGACTCTGTGCTCGAACCAGTATCAAAATACATTGACTTCTTTTTAAAACCATGTATAGCACAAGTCAAATCGCATCTCAGAGACACAGCTGACTTCATTACCCGCATCGAGGGACGCACATTCAATGAACTGACTGAATTGATGGTGACATTGGATGTTGCTTCGCTTTACACGCAAATACCGCAGGATGAGGCACTTGAGGCTATTGAGCTGTATCTAGAACAACGGGAAAGGCCCCATCGGGTGCCGACCACATTCATTGTAGCATTGGCGGAAATTACTCTTCGGAGTAATTATTTCAAGTTCGAAACTGATTTTTACATACAAATCAAGGGGACAGCCATGGGCTGTCCCTATGCGCCGGAGCTGGCGGTGCTGTACATGGCACAATATGAGGAGAAATTTATTTATACTGGCAACCCCTTCTCAGACCATATCATCCAATGGCTACGATATATCGATGATGTCTGGCTCCTGTGTCAGGGGAGCCAGACGGAATTGGATCAATTCCATGCATGGTTCAACTCAAGGCACCCTGACATTAAACTCACGCTGAACTCCAGCCCCAAAGAAATGACTTTCCTTGACGTCACAGTAGGCACCAGCGAGTCCAAGTTGACAGCCTCTTTACATAAGAAGGAAACTGATAGGAATACAATCCTTCACTATACCAGCTCACATCCACAATCCTTAAAGGATAACTTACCTTATGGTCAACTGTTAAGGATTAGACGCAATTGCACAAATTTGGGCGATTTTGATTCACACGCAACAAGATTTTGCGGTGAGATGGCAGAAAGAGGGTACCCTAAAAAACTGTTAAAACATTCAAAAAACAGGGCCAAGTTCCCCCCGAGAGATACTCTACTTCAGGTAAAAGAAAAGAAGGATTTGGACAAATTGGTGTGTGTGACAACATTTGGTCAACACACAAACCAATTCAAAAATATCATTCGAAAGAATTGGCATTTATTAGAAACACTTGAGCACCCTCTTTCTAAACCCATCTTTGCAATGCGTAAAAATACGAGCATTGGTCAACAACTCATTAAAGCTGACAGTCATATTCCATTACCTAAAAGCGACCTCATAGCTCAGTGGAATTTAAAACCGTTATGTGGGCACCATAAATGTGGTAACTGTGTGTCATGTTCCACAACACTAGAGGGTGACACTTTCATCAACCATGGCATTAAGTGGAAACACGAGTCATTCACAAATTGCAAGACCCGAAATATCGTCTATGCAGTGGTTTGTCCATGCAACAGAGTTTATATCGGTAAAACAAACCAACCCATTAATGCAAGAATAACCCAACACCGGTCTCGCATAAAGAGAAAAGTCATGTCCGCACCAATGGTGGAACACTTTTTAAGCAATAACCATACTGAAAATGATTTCAAATGGACAGCATTGGTCTGGATAGATCCTAAACGCTATCCTGATGTCGAGACTATGTTACTACGCAAGGAGGCATATCTGATCCTTAAATTTGACAGTGTCAATAAGGGCTTAAATACTCTCAGTGAAATTAACAGGGCATAAAACGAATTTCTGAGTCCAAACACCATCTCCCAGAATGCACCAGAAATCATGGCGGCTCTGATTGGCTAAGAGCTTACCACATGTCATTTCTATGAGAGAACCGGCATCGTTGTAGACACCCAAAATCAGAGTGTGCCGTGTTGCAGCAAGATTGACAAGCGTAGTGCTCCGCACGGATTCACGGTAAGAACTATACCCCCTGACACTGTGACCCGTTCCCACGTTGTATCTAAAATACGGGAGTATTGATTTCTTTTCCTCCCCTTGCTCCCCTTAGATCTTTTAACAAAGACTTTCCAATATCGGCGTGGACCAATCGACCGAACCGAGCCGTTCACAAGTAAGTTCCCCCGCCAGGCGCCAACGCCTAGTGCACGACCTAGTGGTCATGATCCATTCCAATACCTTCTATCCCCTCTTTATTTTAGAGACACAAACAATCCAGCATTGGGATACAAGTCCCGAAACCGGCACAACAGCCGATGGGCTGAGAATACATAAGGTAAATTTTCACCTATGTTCTTCACTTTAAGTAGGCAAAATGCACCCCGATTCAGTACTTATTAAATTCCGCTCTGTTGCAGCCCAAGCCTACCAGGCATAGACGATCCTTCATTCAAACAGGAGCAACTTTGGGCAACATAATATAAGGTATGCCGCACCCAGATGCGTGTAGTGTTTTTTAGCACAATTGGCTAGAGGACCCCGTTTGCTAAACAAAATCTATTTTTCTCTTTACAAATAGTTCCCATGGACTAGAATCACACCGCCCTGATGAGAATCCTGTAAACATTGCGACAGGATTCGAAACGCGTCGGCATTTTTTTCTGACATTAAAAGTCCACGTTACTGATGCAAAAAATGGGCATTTTTCCTGAACAATAACGACTATACCTGTTTCAGGAGTTGGGGTAGATTTTTTGAAAAAAAACTGTTCCTCTCTCTCTCCCCAAGATTGTGATTTTCTATACTGAAATGTGTATTTTTCTCACGATGTTTTTTACTCACTCGTCCATGTGATGATTATGTATTCATGACTAAATGTCTTTTCTTTAAATGTTCATTATTTCGTTTTTGCACTGTGTATATGTACAAATTGTTTCACGAACTGTATATGGCCGGATATGGAGTTGATGGCGATCTTTTGTCTGTTGATGTAAAATGAAGATAACTTTTTTGTAAACTAAGTAACGATTTAAAGACATAAATTATTGTCTGTGTAAACTAATAAACTATGGTTTATCCGCAACGAATCAGAGTTTAATTTTAAGGTTGGAGGCTTAGGCAAAAATTTCTTTTTTTCACATAAGCGTGGCCCTGCCTACCCTCTCTCCCATTGGGCCCATCCACCCCTGCATTTTTATGACCTCTGAGCTAGCAGACTAGCTGGGCAGCACCATCAGCTACCCCTACCGGCATGCCTATAACTCCCACCTGCCTCGGCACACGTAGGCCCTCTAGAACAATCCAGATGGGCCACAAGTCTCCTGGCCATTTCAATGTGGTCACTCTTCGCTACACCTGCCAAGGCACCCCCATTAATGGTGCAGACAACATCCCTACCTTCGAAAGCCATGGCAAAAAACTGGACAGATTCGCTACCAACTCCGGCTGTCCAACGCTGCCTGCTAGTGTGACCCAAATCGCCATGCAACTATTACTGTTCTGAACAATGCTGATGTTCGCAGCCGGCACTATCACTGCAGAAGAGCTTCCGACCTTCACCACCACTTACATTGCTCACTGGCATAACCTCAGGGGTGACCCGTAGTCCTTGCCCCCTTCACTTCTTGCCCCATGACCCCTACCACACTGCTTTGCTGGGGGGAATGCCACCCATTGGGCAACCCCTAGCCTTCTCAACCTCTCTACCGGAGCTGTGGATCTACAGGGTGGGCCCTGTGGGCGCAAGAGCACAAGATTCTCATCCATTACATCCATCCGGCGCTCCACCCTGTTCATTATTGCCTCCACATCAATACCAGACCATTCAAGTTTGGTGCCCTTTCGAGCTCCGCCTGATATCCTTGCAAAACCAAATAAAAAAACATTTTGACTCCTAGCAACGTTAGCGCCTCACTTCTACAAAAACACTGCAACAAAACATAGCATTAGAAAAAACTTGGCCTGCAAATCCACTGTCCCAGAAAAATGAAAAGCCTATTTGCCCCAACTCATTTGCAAAGTCAGGCAAAAGTGCCCCACAAACTCATCCCTGAGAGCCACTTTCAGGAATCTGCCCATTGTGGTACTACCAAGATCGAGTTCCAAGCACTGCACTGTAATCAGAGTGGTGCTTTTCTATCAAACAACCGCTTTGCACCTCAAGTTTTTGCATCCACAGTTGCTCAACAACAGGGACACAAATGATGCTTTGCACCTCACAAACTTTCATAAAAAGCAGGCCTCAAATGCCCCCAAACTCACCCCACAAATAGAGGCACAAATCACTCTTCTACCCAAATGCGGCCCTCCAATTCCCCTTTAGCGCAGCCCCTCACCTCGAAGTCTGCGCAGCCCCTAAAGGATCTTTGGAGAATACAATAGAGAGTAGAAAATTAATAGAAGATGGAGATTAGAAGAAGGAGATTAGCCCATGCGGCTTCTGGAGGGTAGAGTGTGGAAGGGGCCGCAAGCAGCTCAGGGGTGGGGGGAATTGGCATTGATGAGCACAATCAGCCATGTTGTGCATACGGTGGCGAGCAGGAGCACAGAGACTCCCTCACTGTCACACGGCTACTTTTCTATGGGTGGTGTTGACACGCATGACCCAAGATGCACTTTAGCAGTCCCGGGGCAGCACTCAAATCTGGCCAATCTGCGCCCCTGACCCCAGGCCTTGGGCAAAACGCCCTGTCCCCAGGGATGGCCCTGGCTCTTCGCCATATCATTGGAGAGCCTCTAGAATTCTTTCTGCAAACTCTGGCTTCAATTTTACTTGCTGTCAAAGGCATTTAGATTGCATGTCAGATCATACCAGCTGCTTAATGGTGCATGCACAATAATGAACCTGCAACTTCTAATGGAGCCTGAGCTTTCTGTGTCCACCATCCCTTCTGGAAGGAAGCCTAGTCTCTTTGCGACCCTCCTGTATCTGCATGTGGTGAGCTTTTCATGTTTGAACAGAGTGTTTCCTATAGGACCTGGACACCCCAGGTTGTTCCAGGCCCTGCCCCCAGCAGAACCCACAAATTGAGACTGGACGACCAGAGCTGTGGGTAAAATAGGCCATGTTTATTATAAAACATCACATATAAAGATGACACTATATCAATAAGATTCAAATTTCATACAACAGATTTATCAACTTGGATAACTGAACAATATTTTCATTTATGTTGATCATAACTTCATAATTTATCAGTAAAAATGACAGAACTTAATGTATCGACAAAGAATGTTCTCTATCACTCCAGCACTGAGGGGCCTTCTGGCTCGTGCTCCCCCAACTGAGAACCATGCAAGGCGCAACCCACCTGCGTGCTTGAGAGGTGAGCCCCTGCCATCTGGTCCTTGTCCGTCACCTGAGGAGCCCACCCCTCCACCACCAGGCTGCCCATCGGGGCTCATAGGGAATAACCAGGAGCTGATGCCCCATGCCCTAGATTGTAAACTGATATCAAAGGGGATGATGGCCGGAGTGCTTGAGCAAATCAAACACTCACCCCCAGTCAACTGATCTGGGTTTTATCCATCATCATTCTTTAGCTTACTCCACCACCCCAGATCAGGCATGGCCATATGCAAATCAGTCTGACCCTGAGCCTCAGCCTGAACTGCCAAGCCATGCCTTCCCTCGAACGGAAACAAGCATCCTGGGACTGGTTTCGGGTTCATAACCCTCATCAACCAGGCTATCTTGAATCCAGTGGCAAAGTGACCAAGGGACCCACATCTGGCAATACCCTGCCAACTTAGGGCGAAAAAGCGATACAAAAGGTGATGGTGGACGGAGCACTTGAGCAAATCAAACACTCACCCCCAGTCAACTGATCTGGGTTTAATCCATCATCATTCTTTGGCTTACTCCACCACCCCAATTCAGACATGCCCATATGCAAATCAGTCTGACCCTGTGCCTTATGGGAACAGTCCAGCCTGAACTGCCAAGCCATGTCTTCCCTGGACCGGGAACAAGCATCCTGGGACCGGATTCCGGTTCATAACCCTCATCGGCCAGGCTATCTTGAATCCAGTAGCAAAGTGAGCAAGGGACCCATGTTTGGGCATACCCTGCCAACTTAGGGCACACAAAGCGATACCAAAGGGGATGATGGACGGAGCGCTTGAGCAAATCAAACACTCAACCCTAGTCAACTGATCTGAGTTTAATCCATCATCATTCTTTAGCTCACTCCACCACCCCAGTTCAGACATGTCCATATGCAAATCAGTCTGACCCTGTGCCTCATGGGAACAGTCAGATCAGTTGACTGGGGTGAGTGTTTGATTTGCTCAAACGCACCGTTCATCATCCCCTTTGGTATAGCTTTGTTCACCCTAAGTTGGCAGGGTATGCCCAGACGTGGGTCCCTTGCTCACTTTGCCACTGGATTCAAGATAGCCTATCTGATGAAGGTTATGAACCCGAAACCGGTCCCAGGATGCTTGTTTACGGTCCAGGGAAGACATGGCCTGGCAGTTCGGGCTGGACTGTTTCCATGAGGCACAGGGTCAGACTGATTTGCATATGGCCATGTCTGAACTGGGGTGGTGGAGTGAGCTAAAGAATGATGATGACTTAACCCCAGATCAGTTGACTGGGGGTGAGTGTCTGATTTGCTCAAACGCTCCGTCCATCATCCCCTTTGGTATCGCTAGATTGTAAACTGGCACCCTTGCCCCGAGCCTGTCTCCATTCTCTCTGAGGTGAGCTTACTGTATCTCCCCCTCAGTGCCGGCCTAGGGAGTATGCAGGCGGACTCCCCTTAACAATGTAAGGCAATTTATGTGGCCTTATTACCGCCACAAGGGAGACCAGGGCCAACCGCCCTTTGCCCTCCCCACCACCAGACCACTTCGGAACCACCAAGTTCCAAAGATCCACAGGCTCAGAGCCACGTCCTAATTCAAATGCCGTGATCCATCAGTCTGGGTCCCAGGTAGACATGTGCCCGCCATTGCAATGAACCATACGATTCCCATGCCCATTTGGTGGGCGCATTACCAGGCAGACCCCTGCCCGGGGCACCGCTAGTCCATTGCGGCCTTCCAGGCACTTGGCCGAAACATTAAAGGGGCATTTGATATTATTCCTGGCCCCCAACTCCTAAATGAGCACCTTATTATTGAAACAGCTATGTTTAAACTGGGACTAATTAGTGCAGCTTTTTGTCTTCCTCTCAAAATAGCTAAAAAAAAACACTTTATTTAACAAAATAGTTGTTGATTAATGGGAAATATGTAAATCAAATACAACCGTCCGTCCATTTTTCAAACACATTAATTTTCCTGAATCAAGACTATTTATGGTCTAATAACTCCTCGAAAAAAACTGTGTCACCTTCCCCTGTAACCCCTTTAAAAAAAATAGACAAGATAGTCTGGATGAAAATAGGTTGTCCGGCATTTCTTTCCACTGTTCCACTAACCAACATAATAAATGTTCTGAGAAACATGAAGTAATATTATTCCTCCATGGCCACCATGTTTATATAGATCATTATTAAGAGCACCTGTAATCTCCTTTATGTGTCTTTACACACCTTGTATTTGTATTTTGTATTTTGTATTGTGTATTTATAAAGCGCAACTATCGCTCCGGAAGGAGCATCCTGGCGCTGGCTAGATAGTGAGTAAACAGTAAGTCAGGCAGGATTAGATAGCGGCCATGACATATTCGTCTGGGAGATTGGAAATCCAGGTTTTTAGTTGCTTCCTAAACTGGTTTTCTTGAGTCAGAAGTCTGAGATTCTTGGGCATGGAATTCTGGGCTCTAGAGGACAGATGGGTCAGGGTCTTACCACCTTTGGTTATGAGGTTAAATTTAGCTGGTTTTATCAGCTTGTCATTAGAGGATCGTAGCGTCCTGGAGGGGTTGTAGTGGCGGTAACGCCTGGTAAGATTCTTAGGGCCTGTGTTATTAAATGCCCGAAAGGCGATGATTAAGATTTTAAATAGTATCCTTTTATGCAGAGGTAGCCAATGGAGGGTTTTCAAAGCAGCAGATGCTGAAGATTTCCTTGGTAGTTTTAGTACTAATCTGGCTGCTGAATGTTGGACACTTTGGAGTTTTTTCAGTGTGGATTTTATCACACCCGCCATCAGACCATTACAATAGTCGAGGCGGGCGAGGATTAAAGCCACTGCTACTGCCTTTCTTGAGTCAGTGTGTAGGAAGTCAAAGAACTTTTTAAGAGATTTTATGATACCAAAGCAGCTTCCTGCCACATTCCTGACATGTTGATCGAATGATAACTCGGTGTCGAACAGGACCCCAAGATTTCTTGCAGTCGCCACGGTTTGAGGGGGGGCAGTGGAGTCTTCTGGCCACCATATGCTGGGACAGAAAATGAAATTTTTTCCCATTGGGAGGATTTCTGTCTTGCTGGCGTTACATTTGAGATGTTTTTTTTCCATCCAGTGGAAAACATCCTTCAGGCTGTTTTTAAGATTTTGTTCAGCATTAGTGGAGTTTTCGTCAAGTGGCACAATGAGTGGAGTATCATCGGCATACGATGTCACAAGTATGCCGAATGATTCAATCAGGGAGATGAGAGGGACCAGATAAACATTAAATAGTAGAGGGCTCAGAATGGAACCTTGAGGAACTCCAGACAGAACCTTTTTCTCTTTAGAGAGGAAAGGGCCTAGTGCAATGGTTTGGGATCTATCTGTTAGAAAGGATGTTATCCACGCTAGTACCACATCTGAGATACCAATGTCTTTTAGTCTGCCTAACAGTATAGAGTGCGAGATGGTGTCGAACGCTGCTGTGAGGTCCAATAAAATCAGGACAGCGTTCTTTCTTTGATCCTGCAATAGCTTTACGGAGTCTGTCAGTTCGATTAATGCTGTTTCCGTAGAATGATGAGGACGGAACCCTGATTGTTGGGGGTGAAGGACGTTGTATGTTTCAATATGGTTTTTTAGCTCTTTATAGACCATCTGTTCAGTAATTTTACCTAAAACTGGGAGGAGTGAGATTGGGCGTAAATTGGCGAGGTCTGTGAAGGATTTATGGAGCTTTTTCATCAAGGGTTTCACAATTCCTTGTTTCCATTCTCGTGGGACTGTACCTGTGTTGAGAGAGGAGTTTACAATCTTGTTTATGATGGGATTCACCACATCAATTAGCTGATGGAGAATTCGTGGGGGGCAGGAGTCGGAGGGAGCGCCTGATTTACAGGCCAGGATTACTTCGCGTGTTTGGGCTAAACTGACCGGTGTGAAGATTTTAAGACTACCAATTGTGTTTTCTCCCTGATCAGGGAGGGTAGAGGTCTGAGGGACTTGGGGTATAGGAAAATCTTTCTGTATTAAGTCAATTTTCTCCTCAAAGAAGTCAGCTATTTGATTGCAGAATTCTTGGGATGGAGGTATTTCGGGCTGTAACGCTCTAGGATGAGTAAAAGTCTTAACTATAGAAAATAATGTTTTTTGTTTTTGTTTTGCTTCCTTGATGGCATTAATATAAAATTCTTTCTTGGCGGTTTTTATACTGCAATGATATGCTTTCCTCAGTTGAATACAGGAGTTTCTATCTGCAGAGTTATAAGTTTTACGCCAATTGCGTTCGCCTTTTTTATATAGTAGATGTGCTTTGGCTAATTCTGGAGTAAACCAGGGGGCGTTTGTCTTACCTTTTTTCTCCGTTCGTCGGTAACATTTGGGTGGGGCACGTTCTTTGATTTCATGCTGCATCCAATTATGGAAGCATTTAGAGTCTTGTTCTACGTCCCCAGACAGACTTGGAATCTGTGTCTGATTGATAGGCATGAGCTTGAAGCTGTCCTCTACTATTTTCCAGTTAACATAGTTTTCTGAATGTTGACTGGGTTTAGCTAAATTCTGGGGACGTGAGGTTCTAATGCAAAAAGGGATCAGACTGTGATCTGTCCAGATTTGTGGGGCAGGGGATTGGGTTTCTAGAAGGGGAAAGTTAGTGCAGACCCCATCTAATATGTGTCCAGCTTGATGTGTGGGCTGTTTTACCCTTTGTTGTAAGTTAAAAATGTCCAGGGTCTGAAGAAAGTTAAGTGCCTGCATATCCGCTTTGGATTCCAGGTGCAGATTGAAATCACCCAGGAGAGTGAAATGCGGGTAGCGGATGAGGAGCTGACCTAAAGAGTCACTAAGGGATTCTAGGAATCTAGTTGCACTGCCTGGGGGGCGGTAGATTAATCCTCCTGAAAAGGAGGAGGTCTAGTTTAATTTGATGGAGAAACCGAGGCCTTCAATTCCTTTAAGGGGATCTAATTTGAATGTGTGACATTTGATGTGGTTTCTTAACACCAAGGCTACTCCTCCACCTCTTCCCTTCAGTCTGTCCTGCCTAAAGATGGTATAGCCTTGTGGAAGGGCGATGGCCAGGTCTGGGTTGGTTATAAGGAGGCAGTCCAGATCTAACTCAAGGATGAGATCTTTTATATCTTGGCTATGGCTACACATGGAGCGAGCGTTAATCATCCCTCCTTTAAAGTATGAAATATTATCCACTGTGTCGGTTGGAGGAGCTGTTGTCTTAACTGGGGACCAAGCGGAGGTCCACCTGCAAAGCCTACAGCTAAATGGCCCTTCAATGTTAATCATCTCAACCCTACAGGTACAGCTATTTGCTATGTGTAAACTTCGAAGTGTGCTTGCCTGGTACCTTACAGTGGAAGGTCTTTGTCCAGAGTTTCCTGCGCCTGTCGCGTTCTTGGCGCGGACGGGCGCAGACGGGCTTGCCTTAGGCGCGCCTTTGGCGCGCATTCGTCGCGCCCGCTGCGCGCGTCCGCTGCGCTTCCAGAACATACACATGCTTGTAGAGAAGGGGCAATGCAGGGGGCGTGGCCTCGAGTGGGCGTGTCCAATCAGGGCGAGGGGAGTACAGCTGGCAGGAAGAATGGTGATTGCGCCCTAACCAGCGCTCGTTTCTCAGCAAGAGGGAGTAACCTGCACACAGTAATCGTGTGCCAGGAAGGGTGAGTGAGTTAAAAACAAAGTGAATTTTACAATTTTTGAACAATAAAAATGCTCGATCTTACTGCTGCTCCCGGCTGTGCCTCAGGAGAATACAAAGCTATCTGCGCGCTATTGGTTCAGCACGTTTTTATACCTTTGTGAAGGGGGCGTGGCCTCGAGTGGGCGTGTCCAATCAGGGCGAGGGGAGTACAGCTGGCGGGAAGAACGGTGATTGCGCCCTAACCAGCGCTCGTTTCTCAGCAAGAGGGAGTAACCTGCACACAGTAATCGTGTGCCAGGAAGGGTGAGTGAGTTAAAAACAAAGTGAATTTTACAATTTTTGAACAATAAAAATGCTCGATCTTACTGCTGCTCCCGGCTGTGCCTCAGGAGAATACAAAGCTATCTGCGCGCTATTGGTTCAGCGCGTTTTTATACCTTTGTGAAGGGGGCGTGGCCTCGAGTGGGCGTGTCCAATCAGGGTGAGGGGAGTACAGCTGGCGGGAAGAACGTTGATTGTGCCCTAACCAGCGCTCGTTTCTCAGCAAGAGGGAGTAACCTGCATACAGTAATCGTGTGCCAGGAAGGGTGAGTGAGTTAAAAACAAAGTGAATTTTACAATTTTTGAACAATAAAAATGCTCGATCTTACTGCTGCTCCCGGCTGTGCCTCAGGAGAATACAAAGCTATCCTTGCCCAATCAGTGGCGTAGCTAGAGCTTTTGCCGCCCAGGGCAATCCCTGTGTTTGCCACCCAGTGAGGGCCAGGGCTGGCAAGAGCAGGGGGAAAGAGGCGTTCTGGCAACAGAGGACGATGAATGGGGGAGGAGACAACAGACAACGAGGGAGAATAAAAAAAAGAAACCTTACCTCATGATTGTCGTCGCCCCCAAAACAGTGTCACCTGGGGTGGACCGCCCACCAACACTAGCTATTACACTGCGCTAAACCATAGGACCCGGATCCCCCCAGCATGGCCCCGCCCCCCCTAGTTGACATACTAACCCACAATTGAATCCTTCAAAGCATTGAGTGGGTTATAAAAAGGCCATGTTTAATTTCAACATATCATAAACATGACAAAAGCAAAGTAACATGCATAATCATCATCATCACAGACACTTTTAATATTCATCTTCATAACTGCAAAAATCATAAATGCAAATTCTCTCATCGCCCCCCAGCACCAAGGGGCCTTCTGGCTCGCATCTCGCACTGAGCCTACCACGCCAGGTGCACCGCGCCTGCGTCAAAGAGAAGTGGGCCCCACCCTCTGATCCTTGTCCGCCAATTCCAGGGCCCACTCCCCGACCACCGGACTGCCCAGGGACCCAGGAGGCTCGTGATCTGTCGCCCTAGCCTCCCCAGCCGGTGGTCACATCTTCCCAGCGAAGAGCTTACCGTCTCCCCCCTCAGTGCTGGCCTATGGAGTCCGTAAGGCAGTCCCTTGTGTTAGTCAATGTCACTGATCGCAGGTCTCTCTTCCGCCAAAAAACCACCCCCTCCAACTCTTAAGCAACAGGGATGGTGGGTGGGAATTTAAATTACAAGTAAAAAGGTAGGGGGTGGAAAAAGGAGTCGCCCGGCGAGGTCGTCAGCTGGGGTGGCAGAGGGCAAAGAGAGACAGAAGCCAGGGTTCCTGACCCTAAATAGGGCAAAGGTCTCCGCCCCCTGCCCCCCCAGCCGGACATACGTGTGCCTGACCCGGAAGTACTTGGGCGACCGAGTGCCGATTGGGCGACCGGTCGCCCCAGATCACGTGACCGGGGGCGTGGCCCGGGGGGCCCGGGTCCTAAGGGCGCGCTTCATGATATTCGCGCTTGGCATAGGACCCGGATCCCCCCAGCATGGCCCCGCCCCCCCTAGTTGACATACTAACCCACAATTGAATCCTTCAAAGCATTGAGTGGGTTATAAAAAGGCCATGTTTAATTTCAACATATCATAAACATGACAAAAGCAAAGTAACATGCATAATCATCATCATCACAGACACTTTTAATATTCATCTTCATAACTGCAAAAATCATAAATGCAAATTCTCTCATCGCCCCCCAGCACCAAGGGGCCTTCTGGCTCGCATCTCGCACTGAGCCTACCACGCCAGGTGCACCGCGCCTGCGTCAAAGAGAAGTGGGCCCCACCCTCTGATCCTTGTCCGCCAATTCCAGGGCCCACTCCCCGACCACCGGACTGCCCAGGGACCCAGGAGGCTCGTGATCTGTCGCCCTAGCCTCCCCAGCCGGTGGTCACATCTTCCCAGCGAAGAGCTTACCGTCTCCCCCCTCAGTGCTGGCCTATGGAGTCCGTAAGGCAGTCCCTTGTGTTAGTCAATGTCACTGATCGCAGGTCTCTCTTCCGCCACAAGGGTGGCCAAGGCCCTCAGGTCTGCCACCCTCCCCACCTGCGCTCTGTATAAATGACCAAAGTCCTTTTATCCATGTGTCTGTGCCCAAGTCCGACAAATGCACCCCGTCGTTGTGGTACATAGCCTCTCCCGAGATCATCCGGTGCGGAATGTGACACAAGCGGCCCTTGACTGAGCACAACCTTGCCATCTCCCCGTTGAGTCGCCTTACTGACACGTTCAAGGACCTTGCGCGGACTCCTGGGCCCCATGTCCTGCGCGTTATCATTGCTGACCAAGCAATCCTGGCCAATGGGAAGATCTTTCCTAACCACGCAAACTCTGTCAGCAACGCCTCTTTGACTGCCAATCGACCACGATCAACCATATCATTCCCCCCCAAGTGAAGGATAATCCAGTCTGGGGACTTGTGCCCTTCTTGATCTCTTAACTCCTCCACGAGCCGCCTCAGGTGACGAATTCGCATGCCCCCGATGCCTCGCCACAGGAATTCGGTCCCGCCCAAGTCTGCCGGTTTCACCACTCGCCGTTGATGTAAACGCACCGTAGCGCGACGCACGAACGAGTGCCCCAACACCCACACCAGTTTTGCGGGCATACTAATTCAGAGAAGAGAAATGGAAAAGTCAGGCACAAGTCACAGTCAATCATTGATCAATCATCACAACAGTTCAGGCCTCACATATCTGCGATAGCAATCGGACGACCAGCGCCCCACCCTTTTAATCGCATCGCTCTGCAGGCCCGCCCCTGCGGCCAAGGTAGCTGCGCCAATCCTAAATGAATGAGAAGAGTATCCTGCATCTCCCAGACCCAGTCGCGCTAGCACCAATCCCAGGACCGCCTTAAACTGAAACTGGGACAAACAGTCCCCGTTCTCATGAACAAACAAGGCCTGCCCGCTCCCTACTGGGCGCAGGGCCAGATACGCTCTCATCCGGGTTACCGGACAGGCCGAGACCCCTGGCGCAGGACCCAGACGAATGGTGACCCCTTTTCCCAATTGGTCGGTCTTAGATCTCCTTAAAGTCACCGCCAAACTACTCGGTGATAGGCAAATGTCCCTGTGTTGAAGGCCCCCTTCCTGGTCTACTCTAGAGGACCCTACCACTTCACCCAGACGGAATGCCCCATAAAAGGTTAAAGTGAAGGCCGCCCCCAACAGGGTGCCTTCGAAGGGGGAATCACAGACCAAGGGCAAAAGGTCCACCATAGCACATAAGGTCGGGATGGTCAAGGGCCTACGAGAATCCCGCCTAGGTCCCTCAAGTCTAGCCCAGCCCGCCACAGCTTTTCTGACTAAAAAAGAGCCACCCGGGTCTCGAACTCCTGCCAGTTTAGCAAAGAAGCCTATTGCTGACAAGTTAGCTTTAACGAAAGAGACAGCCCTGCCCTGATCCCTTAATGTCTGTAGGTACCCATGAATAGCATCTGGGGCAAACAATTGAGGCAACCCAGCCTCCTCCACAAAAGACCTGTAGGAATTAAAATGCCTTTGGTAAGATTTTTTGGTGCGATCGTTCATGGAAGCACCTACCAGCCCCGCTAATGCGGGGCACCAATTGTCCACAGTGATGGTGGGAACTCCGTCATTCGCTCCTCTGCCTGCGGGTGAAACCTCCGGAATTCCTGCAACTTGGAACGAGACAAAGCATCAGCAGCATTGTTGTCAACTCCCGGTATATGTGCCGCCTTGAAAGTCAAGTTCAGCCTCAAGCATACCAACACCAGTTGTTTCAGCAGTCTCAGCACATGCACACAGGAGGCCCCCTGCCTGTTGATAGCTTCCACCACAGCCATGTTGTCCGACCAGAATACTACTGCCCTGTCCCTAAAGCGGTCGGCCCAAATTGTCACAGCTACAACAATAGGAAAGAGTTCTAGGAATGCTATGTTTTTAGTCAGTCCTGTCCTGTGCCACTCTGCTGGCCACTCTGCTCCACACCAGGCAGGGCCTAAAATGGCCCCGAAACCGATGCTGCCGGCCGAATCAGTAAACAGGCCGAGTTCCGAGCTGGACACAGGAGGGGCAGGCCACACCACCCTGCCATTGAACTCGCTGAGAAAGCTGCGCCAAACCTTAAGATCTTCTTTCACCTCTGCCCTCAGCCGAACACGGTGGTGTTTGTGCGTTAACCCACCCATTGACCTGGCTATGGATCTAGAGAAAGGGCGCCCCATGGGAATGATTCTTAGGGCAAAATTGAGCTGGCCAACAAGTACCTGGAGCTGGTGAAGAGTAACCTTAGGTCCCGCCAGAGTGGCGTCAATCGCTCGGGAAAAGGCCTGAACTTTGTCCACAGGCAGCCTGCACTCCCCCGCCACCGTGTCAATTTCTATCCCCAGAAAGGACATGCACGTGGCCGGGCCCACTGTTTTTTCGGGGGCCAGGGGGACCCCGAACTCCCGGAACATCAACACCAGTTCATTGAGTGCTCTAGCGCACTCCCCTGACTCCGCCGGACCCATCACCATGAAATCATCTAGATAGTGCACCACATTGACACAACCTGTCCTGTGCGAAAAAACCCATTGCAGCATGGAACTAAAGGTCTCAAAATACTTGCAAGACACAGCACAACCCATGGGCATGCACTTATCAAAGTAGAATTGCTGCTGAAACTGGAAACCCAACAGTTTGTAATCCTCGGGATGCACCGGCAACAGACGGAAGGCAGACTCGATATCAGTTTTTGCTAACATAGCCCCCGGCCCCAGTTCCCTCACCAGCTGCACAGCAGCATCAAAGGATGAGTATGTCACAGAACACAAGGCTGGGTCAATGCAGTCATTCACAGAGAAACCTTTTGGAGCTGAGAGGTTGTGTATCATCCTAAACTGCCCAGGATCCTTTTTAGGTACTACTCCTAGGGGGGAGCAAACATAACCTGCCATTGGAGGAGCGGGGAAAGGGCCAGCCACCCTACCCAAGGCCACTTCCTTCTCTACCTTTGCTGCTACTATTGTTGGGTGCATTCTAGCTGACATGAGATTGTTGCATCGGTCAACAGGAGGAACGCCTAGGGCGGGAATGCGGAAACCTACAGAAAAACCATTGAACAAAACCTTGGCTGCTGCCCTATCTGGGTACTGATTGAGCCAATAAATCAATTTCCCTATGTCTACAGGAGAAGGAAGCCTATTGCTGGGGAGGCTTGCGTTCCTTGTTCCCAGCCCCCCCGCGTTCTTTGAACTTTTTATTACATTTAGACTCTGGATGCGAGGAGTGACCACAATAGGAGCAGACATGTCTGAATTTACACTGGCCTGTGGGATAATTGCATGACTTCCTATTGAATGCCCAGCAAGCCCCCTTCTTCTCCCCTGGGCCACCCTGTGAAGTCCGAAAAGGCTGCTTGGTGTGGTGCCCCCCACCATTAACGTTCTCAAGCCAGGCATTAATTTCCACCTGGTCCCAGCCAATACTCGGGTTCTCCTCTTTAGCCCACCGGAATTCCCTATCATAATCCAACCATGCTGTTCCCCCATGAGTCGCATGCGCTTTCACAATCTTATTTGTGTAGAAAACCAATGGAATCGCCAACTCCGGCCTTTTCTCCAACAAGACCGTCGTGTACACATGAAAGCCAAAGAGCCAATTAGTAAGAGACTCCTCAACCCTCAGCCTCCTGTCTTTGGAGGAGCCCTCTTTTCCTTCCCTCTCCCTGAACTCCAGGTCCCTCCTAGTAGGTCTGATGAGCGCAAATATATCCACATACGCCCCTTTCCAGATTTTTTCTTTCATTTCCGTGGACACATGCGTGGCTAACATTCCAGGTTGAGATAACACATTCCCGTGACACACCCCCGCCACTAACCCTGCTTCCCCGGCCTTGGCCGCCACCTCGCATGCCTTACCTCCAATAGGCATTGTCGCTATAGCTGGTGTCGCTCCTGTAGTCGCACTGGGCTTCGCACTCCGCGCCTCAACTACAAGTGCCAATTGCCTCTGGATTTCTAACAGCGCCCCCTGTTCCACTGTCTGCCCTGGTGCCCACGGGGCTGCTGCCACTGTGCTGGGAGTCTGCCCCGCCGCCGGGGGTGCTAGTTGTCCCACTAGACTAGCTACAGATGCTAAGAGCCCCGCCATCGGGTCCTGCGCGCCTGCTGCCGCTACCACTGGCTGAGGGGGTGGTACTCCCATCACAGCCTGGTGCGGATTCACCGGGGCCAATGCTTTTAGTGCGTCCTTAATCTCTGCCAATGCTGAACTCACTGGGTCAGCTGGCGTTACTGCAGGTATTGGAGTTCCCCCCGTAGGTCCCGCTCCTAGCGGTAGGTCCCCACCTGGTAAGACTGGTATGAGGGGGGTAGGAATCAAATCTTCCAATGCAGTAGCAGGTATCTCCTCAAACGGAAGAGGGGCGGGACCGACTGGTCTCTCGCCCCCAGCTACCCTGCCATGAGACTTCTTACGTGATGCACTCCCCTTACGCTTCTGCTGAGCCCTGGGCTTCTTCACTAAGGGGGGAAAAGCAGCCCTTGGTGGCACCCCCTCCCTACGCGGTCGCTCGCTAATGACCTCCTGCTCAGGCTCCTCCTGGGAGACATCGCTATCGCTTGCGCTCTCCTGATCCTCACCTAGCTTCGCCAGCATTAGCTTCAATAGTTGTGCAATTTCGGGGTCCTTCCCCTTTCGTTTATGGCTGACCTTCTTGGGAGGCATCGCTCTCTGCTTATCACAATGCGGGATTGCGCGGGAAACTGTGCTTCCGAGATGCCTTAGATAACTAATTTCCCCACACAGCCGCTTTCAAAACAACGCAAATTGCGCGGGAAACTGACTCCTTGAAGTGGGCGCTCCAATTAAGTCCCCCACTGCTGCCCTGCGCACCTGACCCAGCTCCCGTGCAAATACCAACCCCCGCTCCCCAGCCGAGCCGCCCACGTTGCCACAAGGTACCCGGACCCCAGGAGCCCCACCGGCAGCCACCAACCACCGGAAGTAAGCCCACCAAAAAACCCGCGAACCCCCTCCCGCAATCAGCGGCTGCAAGCAGGCCCCCCAGAACTCCCGGCCCCTTACCTGGCAATAATGGGCGTCTCTCCGTCGCAGCGCGCCGATCTCCCGCCGACTTTCTCCACAGCCGCCGAGCCTCGCCGCCGGGCTCCGGAACACCAGCGCCGCCTCCAAGCCGCTCCTCGCACTCCCTCGACAATCCAACGGGGGGTGCGAGCGCCGAAGGGACGAAGGGACAATTTAAATTTAAATTACAAGTAAAAAGGTAGGGGGTGGAAAAAGGAGTCGCCCGGCGAGGTCGTCAGCTGGGGTGGCAGAGGGCAAAGAGAGACAGAAGCCAGGGTTCCTGACCCTAAATAGGGCAAAGGTCTCCGCCCCCTGCCCCCCCAGCCGGACATACGTGTGCCTGACCCGGAAGTACTTGGGCGACCGAGTGCCGATTGGGCGACCGGTCGCCCCAGATCACGTGACCGGGGGCGTGGCCCGGGGGGCCCGGGTCCTAAGGGCGCGCTTCATGATATTCGCGCTTGGCAAAGCAATAGCTTGCATTTACCAAGGGCGAGGCTAGACGAGCCCGCCTTTAGGGGCCGGCCCCCCGGCCCATGCACCCCATTCGTTGAGTGTAGCCGGTCGGTCACCTTATGGGAGGCGACCGGGGTAGAGGAAGTCCTTCCGGATTGGCCAGCGGTGACGCGTTTCCGGCGCGGGCGGGGTCAGAGGCCGTGACCTATTTAGGTCACAATCTCAACTCGGTCGGCCTCTTTCCTCGCCTGCGTCGTGACCTGCTCGCACCTACTGGACCCTTACCCCCAGGCTCGTAGCCTGTTGTCTTTAACTTTCTTTAAAGTGTTGTCCGGTCCCCGATCTGGTAGCTTCCCCTGCCCCATAGTTGGCGCCCATTTTTCCCGCGGTGTCGAAGGATTTGCGGCGGCCGATATTGAGGGAGTGCGAGCAGGACCGAGCAGAATCGTGGTCGGAGCGGAGTAGATCAGCAGCGACCAGTGCGACAGGTAAGGGGTTGTGGCTCAAGAGGCTGCGGGCGTCGGTGGGTTTCAGGGTTCGCCCTGCTTCTTGTTAGGCGTTACTTGGGCATCCCTGGGGCCTGCTCAGGCTGCGGTGTTTGTTTAATTGTATCAGTTGAGCTGTGACTCCCCTTGCCTGCCACCTGGGCGCGAGCTGCGAAGGCGGGAGGGGGTTGGCAGGAGCAGCGCTGCGTAGGGTCTTACCGCGAGCGAGAGGCCCCATAGGCGTGCTGCACCGAGCGCTTTAATTTTCCCGCATGTGAACTTTGCGGGCACCATGCCGCCCAAGGGCTTGAATCAGAAGCGCAAGGGTAAAGACCCCGAGGTAGCGCAGCTTTTGAAAGCATTGTTAGCAAAGTTTGATGGCGGCGAGGACAGCAGTGAGGGGGAGGGAGATGAGGAGCCCCCTGAACCCGAGGTGGAGTACGAGGTAGTCGTAGAACGTCCACGGAGGCCGGGTGTTCCCCCCTGGGCCGCCTTCCCTCCTTTGACTAAAAAACCCAGAGTACAGAAGCAAGGCGGGCGAGGCAGGAACAAGAAAGCTGAAGGTCGGGCGAAGGCTACCCCTAAGGTGGTCCCACTCGAACCCGATATTGTGATCCTACCGCCCCCTAGGCAGCCTGAATTACCGCCAGCGGCCCCGGGCAGCCCTCAGGGTATACCACTGCCCCCTACCCCTGTAGATCCACCTGAGGACAGGACGGGGGCGATTTTGGAGGAGATTCGGGGAGTGTTGGCGGCCCTTGCGCCGGTCCCGGTCCCGGGGGGAGGGGTGAATTCACCTGGCCCTGCAGCACCAGTAGCTCCTCAACCAGTGGTTCCAGTGGCGCCCCAACCGGCAGCACCAGTAACTCCTCTTCCAGGGGGTGCGGCCTCGGGGCCGCTCACAGAAATATTAGGGGCCCTTAGAGCATTGACAGCAGGTCCCAAGGTGCAGGAGGTAGGGGGGGTGGGGACGACGCCGGTGGCGGTAACCCCCACTTCCGTTCCAGGGGCGGTGGCTGCCACTGCGGCAGTCGCGCCATGGGCGCCAAGTGCGTCTGATGACCCCACCTTTAGCGAGATTAGGGCCCAGCTAGCCTTACTGGTCAAGGCGCAGGGATCCAATGGGCAGTTAGGTCAGCAGACCACCGCATCAGGGACGGTCAGTCCCGCGTCTTCAGGAGGTAAGCCTGAGGGCACGAGTATTTTACCTGCCAGTGGGACAAAAACTGATGGGGGGCAGGGTTACGTGCTGTCCAAACCTGGCCGCTTGGCTACACATGTGTCCCTTGATATTAAGGAGAAGATCTGGAAGGGGGAATATGTAGATTTGTTCTCTCTCATTCGACCCAAAAGGTGGGAGGTAGAGTACAAGGATAAAGATGGTAAGGATAGTGCTTCCAAGGATAGGAGACCGAGAGTGGAGGAGTCCATTACAAACTGGCTTTTTGGTTTTCAGGTGTTCATGACGGTGATCATGGAAAAGAAGCCAGAGCTAGCGGCATCCTTGGTGTATTATCAGCATAAGATTTTGAAAGCACACACGACCCATGGTGGCTCAGCTTGGTTGTACTATGATAGGGACTTTAGATGGGAAAAGGTGCAGGATCCTGACATGGGGTGGGATCAAGTGGAGGTCAATGTTTGGCTGGAAAGTGTCACCTGGGGTGGACCGCCCACCAACACTAGCTATTACACTGCGCTAAACCAAAGCAATAGCTTGCATTTAGCCAGAGCATAATATTGTCTGTGTGTTAAATTTGTATTGTCCATTTCAGGCCTCCAATTATTCAGCACGTTGGTTAATTTGTGTCCTTCACTACAAACTCTACCTTTTTGGAAGGGGAAGGGGGAGGTGGGGTGTTAGGTCTGTCTTGAGCATATATCTTTATTGTGGTATTATTTGTTATCAATATTTATGTACGGGCATACTTATGACATTTGTGGAGTACGGCAGCACAGTGAGTCACCTTGTTTTGCTACCCTGCGCCACAGAGAAAGGGCAGGAATGTGCCATATTTATCCAATACAGTGCTTTCCTGTCCTTTCCTTCTGCACTGGCTCAATTTCAGAAGCCTAGCACCAACACAGGCACCCTTGCATCATGGTGCCAGGGTGCCTGTGTTGTGAGCAGGATTGTTTTTGTGAAGCTGCACCTTCCAGCACAAAAACAACCCTGAGAGGCTTTTCCCTTTTTATTTATTTTTTGCAGAATGCATCACACATAAAAAGAGGAAAAAGCGAGGAGAAATAAAGATATTTCTCCTTGTTACGCCCCTCCTGGGGAAGCATATCTTTTTGGCACATTCCATGCTTACAAATCTATCTGTGAATGCATTAAAAACCAGTGGTACACCCACTGCAACGCCTATGGAAAGCCTCCATTGAGCAGATGAAGACAACGCAGCGATTTGCGCTGCGTTGCCTTACGCCGGATTTTTCAAGCTATTGACAGTTACGCAAAGTGGCTTTGCGTCGCTTCATAAATCTGACTTAGAGGCTTGCGTCACGCATGTACCACGTCGTGTAGTGCAAGCACGATGCCAATCTCTCCCAAATATTCCCCATAGTGCTTATCGCCCTGACAAGGCTCCGAAGCACTTTGGAGGCTGTTACTCCTTTCTGTTCTTTCTGTATTAAATCAGGCGTGGACTGCAGCTCTAGAATCAAACCCCTGGCAGTCAATTCAGCCTTTCAAGGTCAATTAATCGAATAGCATTATTAAACTGGTTAATACTTACACTTATCTACAGCACTGACAAACTGGTATTAATCGCTGTATAAAAACAAGTTAATATCATACACATGGTCACGGTTACTAGGAGCATAATAGACGGTATGAAACCTTACAAGTAGTGTTGATGAATGAGCGCCTGGAAGGGAGGCACCTTCGATCTCAGCACCTCTTCGCCCAATTCCTCAGAGCCCTCCTCTCAAGGAAGGGATGAAGGTCTATTACCAAATAATTCGCTTTCAATTTCACACAAAGTCTAAATTATTCTGGTGGGTAATCCTCAACCCACCCCCTTTCGCCGGTGTCCTTTATCTCCCGTGCCCAGTTACTTAAAGGCAGATTAATCCCCAAAACCTGCGAAAGACAAACCGGGGTTGTTTGAACAGGGGGAGTTTTACAAGTGAGACAGAACACAAGATTGCGAGGGGCTCGCCCCACCCTCTTCCCCCCCACAAGTGGCACATTCCTGTGAATCGGAGCTTTGACATGTTCAGGGGGGCCTGGCTGCATCCCATCCAACACCCCCTGCTGGCTGCCCGCTCCATCTGCTTGTGTAAACAGAGCCCCCCTGGGCTCCCCTCATTAACCAGACGTGGGCAATACACATAGCTCGCTGCCTCGCTGCTGCAGTCACACGAGGCGGTCTGGAAGGAAATTCTCAGTGCGGCTCACGCGGGCAACCCTTGTAGGTAGCCCCGCCCCCGGTCCATGCATAAAGCCTTCTTTTATTGGTCGGTATTTTGAGGTGGCTGATCGTGCTGATCCAGTTGGGCGAAGTGCTGAGTTTAGAAGCTTCCTTGATTTGATATTTATTTCATTATGTATTTTTTTTAACCTTATAGAAGACAACAACTTTAATGATCGTCCATTTTTGCAGTAAAGGCAGTGTCGCAGTTGGAGATGTGCCCCTTGAAGGTCACGGGGTCAAATCCCTCTCAGAGTCGCATTTACGAGGCCGGTGAAACGGCCCCTGTTGACTTAGGTCCGACTCACTCCTGTTGCTCTGAAGCTGCGAGACTGCGCTAGCAGGTACTACATAAACCATGGCCTTATGTTATCATCTCATGCCCACAAGAACTGCCCACAGCTCTGCCAGCTTTTATTGGCACCACCCTATCAAGACATGTGGGTGAAATACTCCTTTTCGTGTGACATCACATTCGACTGGTCACCCATTTTGTATTCTACCTTGGTGGCAAAATTGTTATGGAATGATTCTGAGAAAGAGTACATTCTTCAAACACACACAGAAGGGGAGGGAGGTACTACTCCTTTTCCACCCTGCCTGTATTAGAACTCTTGTACCCACACAAAGAGAATGAGGAGGAAAAAGTGGGTGTTCTGTTGGAGCCGACACCCACTTTGGGAAAACGGAAGGTTTTGTAGAAATGCTCTCACCCACTAATAGTGGCATGCTTCATCATCCAGCTGGTACAACATCCCTGCGCAGACCAACACCTGGGATGGAGCAAGGGGAGGGGGAAGGCAATACAAACTAATATGTTGGAATCCACGCAGTAAAATTCACAGAGACAAATAATAAAGGTGAAGCAATGAAAGTATCTCAGGGATGCCCACCACAGTATTTAATCATGGGCTTCCTGGACAGGATTAGAAAGAATATATTCTGCCATGGTTCGATTAGTCATCCTTTGCAAAATGCAAGCTGCTGCCTTTCCTTGTTTGAGTTTAATTCACACCCACTTCCGTGATGTTGAAACCTCTGTGGCAGCTGAGCAGAGGAGGCAGTCAGACCAGCACCCTATTCAATGGTTACTCCCGTTCATTTGAAGGCACCCCGGGAACTGTCAACAAGCGGCAGCCAATCTCGACAGGTAGGACACACTTGGAAGTGACATGGTGACTTAATGGGATTTGGACTTGTTCTTTGCCGAAAACAATTCAAACGTAAGTAGAAGACATCTAGCAATTGTGATCAGCTGTTAGTCCTCCTATTTTTCTCTGGTTCCTCGGCATCCATCACTCCTAGGCAACATGGCCCAGGCTCGCCACCCACCTTGTCGACTATAAACGCCATGACAGTATGAGAGGCATGTGCTGGTGTCCCCTGAAAGTGGATCAACTCACACTGGTCTACAATGACATGCAATGGTCATACAATGACATGGTCTACAAATACATGCAGCGGCTTTAGCTGACTTTATACTTATGCAAGAACTGGACATACTAATTCTGACCGAAACATGGTTAAAGGAATCTTCTACACCCATCCTTGACATACTGGTACCCCCAAACCATGATATCATCAGACTAGACAGAATTGTTAAGCAGTGGGTGGTATTGCCTGCATACACCGGAACAATCTCTCAGTGAACTGATCCTACTCCCCAGTATTCCCCTCTTGCGAATACCTATGCCTAGACATCACTGGACATCATCCACCTAGTGATAACCTCACCTTCATCGAACATCTCATGGACATTGTTTCTACTAATGCCAGACAACAAAATACCCACATATTCCTCGGAGACCTCAATCTCCATTTGAATGTCCCTAATGATTCAGTGGTCTATAGTTTGAAAACCTTCCTCATGAACCTCGACCTCACCCAAATTTGTAACAGCTCCACACATGGTAAAGGATCAGTCCTTGACTTAGACATCTCTCAGGCAGATTACATTCAGCTCGATACGATCTGTCCATGTGATTGGTCCGACCATCATATCATCACCTTCTTCATCAATGAATCAGTGAAGCTTAATTCTGTGCAACCCACAAGATCTAAAATGTGGAAGAGGGATCTGAAAAAGATCGATACTAACTGAATCACAACCTCTAGCTCCAACATCCTTCCCCCCGTAGGACTATCTAATGGTCAAGATCTCACCAACCACTACTTCAACTCCATGAACATGGTATTAGACAAGGTCGCCCCCCTACAACTGAAGAGAGTATCTACCAAAGATTCAAAACCCTGGTGCGATGGAAGACTCAATGAGGACAGACGATCCTTAAGACTAATTGAACGTAGATGGAGAGCTACACCATCCGTCAACCACCTCAAGCTGCTAAGAATGAAAAGAAACGCCTATTACAGAAAGATTAGATAATCTAAAGCAGACTTTATTACTTACCAATTAGACCAGGCCAAGAATCGTCGCCAAAAACGTTTCGATCTAATCAAAACACAGTCTTAGGATGCACTTCAACCCCTCCAGGCTAATACTGGTGCATCTCCCAACTGCGAAGCGTGTGCCTCCTTCTTCACTCTGAAGACCGAAAACATAAAGAAGGACCTACTCAACAACTTAGCTATACATAATGACACACACATTAACTCTTCATCATCCCTTCCAGGGGCCCCACACCGGACCTCACCAAAGCTTGACCTAAAAAATAATGCATTTTGGTCCGCCTTCAATACTTACAGCAAAGAAGCTATATTCAAAATACCCTCTGCCTTGAATCCCTTCAACCACTTCACAAACCCTCTTCCTGCAAACTGCATAACATACTTCATCCCACTGATACTGCCTCTTTGGACCAAGATTATAAATACCTCTCTCCTTCATGGACCCATACCTGAAATCCTAAAATCCAGTCAGGTATCCCCCATCCTAAAGAAACCAACGGTTGACCCCGCAGACCTAAATAATTACCGACCAATATCTAACATCCCTACCCTGGCCAAACTCCTTGAAAAATGTGTACATCTTCAGCTTGGTAAACACCTAGACCCTTTCAATCTGCTCAACGAATACCAATCCGGCTTCCGTGCAGGACACAGTATTGAATAAGCTATTGCCCACATAATAGACGATCCACCACAAATCCAAGACCAAATCAAAGCTTGCTTATTTATCTTGCTCGACCTTTCCTCTACATTTGACACTGTCAAACATAACAACCTGCTAGACCTTCTGAAACACAGACTTTCAGTTGAACACATTGAGAAAACTAAAACCTTTCATGCCTGAAAAGAACTTCAAACTGGCAGTACAAGCTCTAGTTATCCCGAGAGTGGAATATGGGAATGTCTCTCTCTGCAGCCTCCCAAGATCCTCATTGGCCCCTTTAAGAACATCAATCAATGCAGCCTGTGGCGTACACCTGAGCTAGCTAGCTACGCAGATGGCCTTAGAGAAGTTATGAATATGCAGGGGTCGCATAAAATTGTATGGCTAACAAAGGTTAAGAAGTTGTTAATGGCTATTGGTTTTAATGTTGCGTGGGAGACCGGTGTATCGGTTTCTAAACTGGAGGTAAAGCGAGCCTATTGGTCGTGGGTTGATGCCCAAGAATCCAGAGCTGCTAACTTGGGTAGACTCACAGACGAGTTTCGTCTGCACAAGACAGTACACTCTCTTGAACCGTATATGGATTTCATTAGAAAACCCAAAGGCAGGGCCTTATACATCCAGTTTAGATTGGGAACCTTACCGGTGCGGGAACGTACTTACAAGTGAAAACACCCCAATCAAACACCTGCCACCTGCCCGTCTTATAATGATGCACTTGAAACCATACCGCACCTTTTTTTTTGTGTGTAGCCCCTACAATAAACCAAGATCAAAATGGTTAAAACCTGTCTGTCGGCAGCTCGAGACTAGGAGTCATGTCTGCCCTTAGAATCCTTCAGACAGATCCTAGTACTACACTGGTTTGTGGGGTCGCTAAATTTCTCAGTTGGGCATGGGTGATCAGACTCAAAGTTCTAAGATAAAACATTTTTTATAAGGCTATTGTCTTTTTTAATTACCATCAAAGCTGTAAAATGGTTTAATGATTTTTTTATCTTTGTGTTTTTAATTATTTATGAAGTGTTCTTAAAAAACATGTACTGTATTTTAACTGTTTTGTGCTTTTTAAGATATTTTTAATATCGAAATAAAGCTTTGTTTACGATGTATGGTATGATTCCTAGGACAGGGAAAAACTGTTTGAGAGAAACAATTCTAGGCAATCTAAAATATCAAACTCAAGATAGACAATCAAATAAAACACCACAGTATGCAATAACAGAACAGTGAGGCAATAAGTGCAGAAAATACCTTCAATTTTTAATAATTGGTTTTGGGAAAAAATTCCCATATTGGAAATTACACAATGTATTACAATTCATATATATTGGTCATAACTATTTGTATACAGTCAATAAAAATACAAAAAAATTAAAATACTTTTAATAAAATGGTGGCACTAAAGCTGTAATTTTGTCTCAACGCGTGTTTCGGCGTATAACACGCCTTTTCAGGAATAGCTACAATGTTTGCTTTCTTCTAAGTAACACAGGAATTTAGAAAAAACCTTCCGCGTATATTTGAAGGGGGAAAAAAATCTGTTTGTACCTGTGATAATAAGTTCTGGCGCCCAGGGTTGGCATATAGCGGATAATTGTTCATGGTTAATAGTTCGTAGTTAAAATGAGTCTTGTTTTTATATGCGCTTGGTTACAGTCTTAGGCTTTAGTGACGACAGGCTTCTGATAACGTTAGTCTTCGCTAACAGTCTTCCGTACTGGAGACACTGCCAAAAGCACTGTGGCCAGCAAATGTGCGGTGATTTTACTACACCCAACAGGATAGTGTGCGAAATATATTGTCGATCTCACGATCTGATATATTTCTTCGAATGTTCTGATCAAGCCAGGCGGAAAATGGCAGTTGGCATCTCTGGATATAGTAAGCGGCCAAAAGAAATGCTCACATATCCCCAGACCTAAAACCCCTTAACTGGCTACCTTTCGAAGCCAGAATTCAACTACAAATTGCATGCATGACACATAAAGCCATTCATCACAACACTCCCACCTACCAGGCACAAAAACTGGTGCATTCATGTGGCAACAGAGCATCCAGAAGTGCCAATAACCTTTTACTGAAACCACAAAGATTCATCAAGAAGAAAACATACAATCAAGCTTTCTCTGGGATGGCGCCCAGGATCTGGAACGCTTTGCCCCCAGAAACTAGACTGAATCCCTAAATTCACTTGAGCCAGGTTTTTTGTGCTTATTACTCTTGATTTGTATGTAACTATATGTTATTTACTATATGCTTATGTGTCTTCGATATTGACCTTGTAAAGCACTCTGATACCCGCAAGGGTCTTGTCCGCGCTATATAAAACCTTCAAAATAAATAAAAATAAATAAATACATATGAGAATAATTATGAAATGTATTTGTCTTCAGTAACTATAAATAGTGTTCAATAAGAAATACAAGAATGCTAATATTCGCATTTAAAAAATCTATCTCCTCGCTACATTAAACAAGTGTTGGGGAGGTGGAAATGCCTGGCTTTAATGTTAATGTAATGTATCAATGTTGTACTTGTACTGCACTTTCTTACCCCCTGTCAGTCCAAAATCGCTTTTCCTGGGTCCTATAGTTATTGCTATTTGGTTTGAATCAACTTAAATAGCTTTTCACCCCTCTGACGAGGCCATGGGTTGCTCCGATTTGCATTACGCTCCTTGGCAAAATTTGCTGTGCATGCTTGAAAGTCGGTGGTTATAGTTAGGTTTATAAGGGGAATGTTGGGGAAGGTTCATTCGACTGTTGAGCGTCAATGAGTGTAGGCATTCAGATGAGAGTTATGTTGCAGTGTTGTATTACAGAATGAGTGTATCAGAAAGGGTGTGAGGGATAGGCTCTAAACTATTTTTTGGGGGAGTAGTTTTATATAGCGTGAACTCAACCCAAAGGTATCAGAGCGCTTTACATGAGCATCAGTGGTGTTACAGACAGACATATTCATTTTGTTAGGCACAGGGAGATTAAAGGATTTGCCCAGAATCTCAGGATGTTGAATGTCCCTGCCGGGACTTGAACCCTGTTCTCCATCTTCGAGGTCAACCGCTCTAGCAATATTCTGAGTATAATCTGTTTCAGGAAACAGCGGCGTATTTATAGCCCTCCTCAATTTAAGGATGTTGATTATTATTCCTATTTGGTCCTGGAGCATGTTTCAGGGCTTGCAATTGTGAAAGTTTGGCTGCTGTTTTGAGGTTTTTTTTTAAATGGCGACAGAGCCTGAGTTTTGATTGGATTTAATGGAAGATGACTCCTGTTTCCCAGATCACCTGGTGGAGGACGCAGGGAGCTTTGAATAAGATTATGCTAACTACTTGGAAGCAGAGCAAGGCCGTAATGCAGGGGTGATAAATTACCACCTGCTCAAGGTTAGAACTTGCCTTGATGCATCATTCTAGATTTGTATTAATTTGTTGATTCAGTGTCTGTGGTGTCCAGTTTAAAGGCCAATTAGAAAAGCTGAATATGACCGCACTAGAGTTGTAGGGAGAGGTCAGAAACCTATGAGAAGGTCCTAGGTGATGAAGAGTCTGCATAGAATTCTGAAGAGGAGGAAAACATTTTTGGTTACTTGCTTGACCCAATGGTTGAAGAGAGATGTTGAAATCCATATTCACATATATTTTCTTAGGTAGGGTACCACACAGAAGCCTGTGGTAGTTATGAGAAAACCTAGGCCTGAGTTACGGGCCACCATCTAAAGAAAGAGTCAAAGAATTGGCCTGCGACAATCACCTTTTGCATTTGAGAAAAGATTTCTCAGCCTGCATTCATTGCACAACAACCCTAATTGCAATAAAACATTGTTGATTGCCATCACACATTGTACCCACTTCATTTAAGATAAAAACCGAGTTGGAAAACTGCCATGCATTGGAATCACCTAACCAACATTGTTGAAGTCATGTTTAGACACCCTGCTGGCCCTTAGAACATCAGCTAGTTGACTTGGAAGCCCAAGTGCATGCTACCAAGCTGACCCAGAGATAATATTCACAAGACAAACTCCACTGCTCCCGCTCAAAGAGAGGTTCCAGTGCCAGCAAGACAGCTGAGCCCTTAAACATCCCTGTCAGAGCCAATCCTAAAAGTATCCTTCGGGAGATGGGGTTGGGCAACTGGGCTGGGTCTTCATCCCCTGGCGCAAGCTTCAGCTCCCCACAATCCCCTGGCTGCGCAATAGAGTACCTAGAGGGCCAAGGACAATCACTAAAGCGCATGTCCTTGGTTCTGCCTTACAATCCGCAGTACTTCTCCCTAACTTGATAAAAAAATTTAAGCCAACTGTATCCAGAACTGGGCCTGTTTGATATCCTTAGGGTAGGTTATTGTCAATTTCTTTAGTCTAGGTGAGGGTTGAGTTATTGTTATGCCTGGCTCTGCAAGTGAAGATGGCTAAGGAGTCTCAGGTGGTTTTGTGGCATTTAAGTGTCTGGTACTTATAGCAAGTAAGTTTAAATGTGTTAATGATTTATGGAAGTGAGGACAGTTAAACAATTAAAAACAGTGTATAGACACAAGAGGCACGTAAACAGTGAGGTTGCTCAGAGACACAGCATAAATATTCGGTATGCCTTTTTTTGTATGCATTAGTACATTAAAACCAGTCCAATTGTTCTTTCCATGCTTGTAGTCTAAGTGTGAGGTCTCTAGGTTTTACCATTTCTGTCACTGGATTAACATGTGGAGGGTGTACTAATGAATGAAGCAGTGGTATGACCAACCCAATTTGAGAGAGTTAATGATTTGTATGCAGTGTTTTTTTATGAAAGTCTGGTTCAGAGTAGAGCTCTTATTGTGGATAAAGAAGGTTCAGTGTTGTAGTAGGTTATTCACCGATAGGAAAAAACAATGTGGAGTTTGAAATCGCCCAGAATGAACAGATCAAGTGAAGTGAATTGATCAGTGTGATGATTGTGCTGTATTATATGGTATAGTTGTTCAACTTTACCATGCAATTCACTTGCAAAACTAGCTTGGGTCCGGTCAGACAAACTTGTAAAATCTTTAGACCAACCCTGGGTAGCAGGGTCTTCGAGCTGCAAGACCTAAGCATAGGAACCAGTGTAAAGCATTTTGAAGCAGCACCAATCAACAAAATAAGAAAGTCGCACAACATGAAAGAAATCTGGCACTAATTTATAAAAATAGATTATATCTTTATGTATTTTTAGACAGCAGGATGAGCAGAATACACCGTAGGGTTCCGGAGAGCCACGGCCTGTGCAGGTAAGAGCGGTTTGGCCAGGGGGGAGGTTGGGGAGCATTTCAACGGACGATGATGAAGGAAAATTATGAATAAGTAATTTTCCTTTGTGGCCATCTGTCGAAATTACACCCCACTCGGCCCCACCACTCTACCTGCATGGGCCATGGCTGGGTCCGGATATATAGATTTTTAGCTAAAACACAAATCTCAACTTTTTAGTATAAAGCGCAAACAAACATTGGTAAGCATAAAGTTTAGAAACTCTTGAAAATTTGAAAGAGTTGTGTTCGGCTACTCCAGCCCTATTGTAATTGCCAAATCTGACAGGGGGAGATCAGGATGCCACTAAGGAGTAATTGGACAGTTATCTGGTAACCAAGACAATCTCAAGTCCAGTTTCATACTTTACATCAAGACCGCCATAGATTTCATGTCATGGCTCTGATGCTGGGAATGCAGGATGCTTTAGTTGCTAAAAGATTATCTGGGTGCTGTGCAGTCAATGGGGGTGTTCTTACGGTTATTTCTTGGTCCACGGGTTAGGTGCAGCAACTTTGGCCACAGGCGTCGGTGTCCCTCAAAGTCCTCTTGGAACCAGTAGAAGACCTGCTGTGGCTGGGCTACCGATCTCCGTGCACAGGGGGTCAAGCGGTATCCTTTTGTGAAGGCTGACTGGTGGCCAGCAACTGTGCAAAGCCACAGGACAAACTGGGCAACAGAGTGGCAACTTTCTAGAAGTTGCCTTTTCTTGAAACTGATATTAAATTCGACTTAGGCATCAAGTCAGATTTAATGCTACGACTAATTTGATCCCTCGAAGTACCATTTCAGTAACCCCATTCAGAAGTTAGTCATACTGAGAGTTCAGCCGATTATCAATGGGGTTACTAACTTTTCCACAGCAAAAACAACAACTTGGACAATTTGCTGTCAGGACTGATTAAAAGTATATGCCCTACCTTATGATGTACAACTCTCTGCCTTGGGGCTTCTTTGGCCTTCCTCAGGGGAGACTTACATGTATCATTAAGGGAAGTGAGGGGGCTTTGCAATGGGTTTAAGTGGCAAAGTCGAACTAGAAGTTTAAAACTGCTGTCCAAGGCTGCAGTGGCTGGCTGAGAGACATTGTGTACTTTGCCACACACAAGGTGGAACGACCAGTGCTGCAGCCCTTGGGGGTGACTCTGTGTTACATGCCCTGGGTACCCTTGGTACCATATACTAGGGACTAATAAGTAAGTCAGCTTATGTCAATTGGGGTAGCCAATTCAACATATATTTTGTAAGGGTTTTGAACACTGGCACTGAAGTCTGTTAGCAGGCCTCATTGCACTCTCAGAGTTGAAAAACCAGCAGCATTGCAACATTGGGAGTGATGATGCAATAAGACCCGGACTCCACAGGTTGCTCCCGGCCCGCTCCCATCAAGACCCACAAATCAGTGATTCGACAACCAATGTTGTGGGTGAAAAAGGCTATGTTTATTACCATAAAAACATTCAAATAAACACGACAATTCATAACTATCAATTCCATAACACTTATCAAACTTTATCCAAATTTCGTCACACATTATTATTTACATATCTGCTCAACCTAATATCATAAACCATCAACATGTTGTATAAAAGATGTTATCTATGGCTCCACCACTAAGGGGCCTTCTGGCTCGACCCCCCAAATGAGAACCACACAGGCGCAACCCACCTGCGTCCTTAAGAAGTGGGCCCTTGCCATCTGGTCCTTGTCCACAACCCTAGGGACCCACCACTCGACCATAATGCTGCCCAAGGGGGGGTTTGTAGGGGATAACGAGGGGCGGCACCATCATGCCCTAGTGTGTAACGTGGTGCCCTTGCCCCCCAGCCGGTGTACCATTCCCTCTGGGGTGAACTTACCATCTCTCCCTCTCAGTGCTCCGCCTAGGGAGTTTGCTGATGGACTCCTCTTAACAATGCAAGGCACTCTATGTGGCCTCCTTACCTCCACAAGGTCGACCAGGGCCAACCGGTCCTTTACCCACCCCACCAAAAAACAAATTCCGCACAAATGACCAAATGCCAATCCATAGATCAGTCCCAATGTCCATTGTGGTGAAACATGTGGTCCCTCCTCAGCAACCTGTGTGGTATATGACATAAGCGGCCCTGCCCTGAACACAGCTTGGCCAATTCCCCATTCAAGCGCCTCACTGACACGTTCAGGGCCCTTGACCTCACTCCGGGCCCCTATCTCTGCCGCGGAATCATGAAGGACCAAGCAATCCGTGCCCCAGGGAAGGTCGTTCGCAAACAAGCAAACTCCCTCAGCAACGCTTCTCTGAAAGCACGATGACCCAGCTCCACCATGTCGTTTCCGCCCATATGAAGGATGATTAAGTCCGGGAACTGGAATCTCGCATGTGAGCCCTGGTCTCTTCCACCAACTGCTGAAATTGCCTGATCCGGAGACCTCCAATGCCGGCTAAAGGAATGACATCCCATCTAAACACACTGGCTTCAATTACGCCGCTGCTGCAAACGGTAAGCAGCCCGCTACACAAAAGAGTGCCCCAACACCCAAATCACCTTAGAGGGCATGCTACTGCAGAAAGAAAAGACAAACATCAGAATGGCCTCGCACAAAATTAACTCAGCAATATTACAACAACTTGGGATGCACATAGCGCTTGAAACAGGAAGAAGATCAATGCCCCACACGCTTAACTTCATCAATGGAGAGACTTGCTGTTGCAGCCCCAATTCTAAAGGAGAGAGAAGAGTAGCCCACAGGGTCCAAACCCACACTTCGCTAGGTGTTTTTGAATACAGCTATGAATTGATATTTCAATAAACTCCCTTCATTTTCTTGTATGAAAAAAGGGTGCAGCAGGTCACGTGGGTAAACAGCCAAGTACGCTGCCATCCGAGCCACCGGACACACCTGGGCCCCAGAAGCAGGTTCAAGCCGAATTGCAGTCCCCTTGCTCGAGGATCCGTCTTTGATGTACGCAATAGGATGGAAAGACCACCCAACTCCAATTTTACATCCTGCCACTGCAGGCCACCCAAATTATCAGATTTTGAAGTCCCTACCAACTCGCCTACTCTAAAAGCCCAATAAAAGGCCAAAGTGAAGGCAGCGGAAAATAGAGTTGTCTCATAGGCGGATGCGCACACCCACTGTAATGCATGCAACATCTCCCCCAGCGTGTGCAAATTAAGGGGCCTTCTACCATCTTTCTTTGGACCCTCTGATCTGGACCAACCCGCTAAGGCCTTCCTAACCAGGAAAGAATTGCCTGCATCATGCATACCCCTGAGCTTCACATAAAAACTAACCTCTGACAACTGAGCCCTTGCATAAGACACTGATCTGTCCTGGTCCCTCAAAGCTTGTAAAAAGGCATATAAGGACTCAGTTGAGAACCAATCCACCCCCCCGACGCTACACGGAATTCCTGTAATTCTTAAAATGATGCTGGTACGCCATTCGGGTGCGCTCTCTCACCGAGGCTCCCACTAGCCCTGCTAACGCGGGGCTCCAATCTTCCACAGAGATTTCGGGAACACTGTCATCTGGGCCGCTGCCTGAGGGTGAAACTTCCGGAACTACTGCAACTTGGATCAAGACAAAGCATCAGCGGCGTGGTTATCAACACATGGGATATGCGCAGCTCTAAACACTATATTCAACTTCAAGTATAACAAAACCAAATGTTTCAACAGCCTCAACACATGCCTACAAGAAGCACCCTGCCTGCTGATGGCCTCTACCATAGACATGCTGTCAGACCAAAAAACTACAGATTTGTTACGAAATAAATCAGACCATACGGTGACCCCCACTACAATGGGGAACAGCTCCAAAAGGGCAATGTTTCTTGTCAACCTGCTTGTGTGCCATATCTCAGGCCAATCGTCCCGACACCTGAGTGGCTCTAACATTGCCCCAAAACCCACACTGCCTGCTGCACCCGTAAACAGTCCCAATGTTTCACTGGTGATCGGTGGCGATATCCACACCACCGTACCATTAAAATCCTGCAGAAATGTACTCCACACCCTCAAATCCTCCCTCACTTCAGCTTGCAACCAGGTATGATGGTGCTTTTTTGCCAAACCAGATACTGCTCTCGCAATTGATTTGAAAAAGGGGCGGCCCATGGGAATAATGCGCAGTACAACGTTTAACTGGCCCACCTAAACCTTGAGCTGATGTAGCGGAACCTTAGGACCTGACCTGCCAGGGGAAGTCAATTGCTTGTGTGAAAGCCTGTACTTTGTCTAATGGCAACCTGCACTCGCCCAAAACTGTGTCACTCTCAATCCCAAAGAACAACATGCATGTTGCCGGGCCTACTGTCTTACCTGGTGCCAAGGGCACTCCAAATTCCTCAAACATTAACACCAGATCTCCCAAGGCCCTCCCATAGACCCCCGAGGATGCTGGGCCCATGACCATGAAGTCATCCAAATAATGCACAATGTCTCAGTGACCTGTCCTAAAGGTGAAAAACCAATGTAACATTGAACTGAACAGCTCAAATTACTTGTATGAGACTGCACAAACCAATTGCATACATTTGTCATAGAAATATTGCCCCCCCAAACTGTAAACCCAGCAAATGGTAGTCATCAGGGTGAACTGGTATGAGGCGGAAGGCTGACTTAATGTCGGTTTTAGCCATGAAGGCATGAGGGCCAAGATTGCGCACTTTATTCAACACAGTGTTGAAGGAGGAATAGTTCACAGAGAAAAGTGCAGGATCAATAGCGTCATTGACAGAGACCAAACCAACCGGGATAGAAAATACGACGCACCATGATGCTCTCCACACAAGTTGCAAAAGAAAAAACAAGGGAACCCTACTCACTACGGAACCAGGGTGATTAAGTATTTTAAGGAAAAAACATGGCTCCTGTGAGGAAGATACTTAATTGTGGGATGAAGAAGAAGCGAAAATTTGCATATATACGCATGGATTTGGTGAGATGTCAGATAGAAATCAAGCCAGAAACACTGATTGCGTTTTTCAATAACTGTATTGAGATTTGGATACACAGTAAAAGCGATTTTACATGAAATATCAGAAACTATTTACAGTTGTGTAATGTGTCCAAAGTGAAATTATGAATCAAAATCATAGAAATAGCATTTGTGCATCCAAATCTCAATACAGTTATTGAAAAACGCAATCAGTGTTTCTGGCTTGATTTCTATCTGATATCTCACCAAATCCCTGCGTATATATGCACATTTTCGCTTCTTCTTCATGACCTGAACCTCTTACCCCGGATGCATTTATCGCCAGTCGGGGAGGCCAATCCGGCCATCAGGAAGCACAGAGGGTGTAGCCGGGATCCCAGGGTTCCGTGCCAAAACGGCACGCTTCTTATCGTATGCGCTCTTCAAAAAAGAGGCATTTCCCTAAATCAGTGCCATAATGAAGGAAGCTGTTACGCAAATTAATCAAGGAAACTGTCAATCACTTCTAAGTGGGAGTTATAAGTTGGTCAGTCTTCTTGGTTTAGGTGCCATTTTTTAAATGTTTATACTGAAGCACTGGAACAAGGAGGAGTTTATTGATTTGGTAACTTTGCATCTAGGAATTTGTTGCAGATATAAAAAAAATCAACAGCCACCACCAGTTTTTTTCTGCTCTATCGAGTCGGAGGATATTGTAGTCTTGAGATAAAATAATGGTATTGAGGGTGAACTAGGTTTCTGTAAGTGAAAAAAAGTCAAGATGAGAGTATTGATTGAAGCAGAAGTTCAAATAGGGACCGTAGTCATACAGTTCAGGAGGGCTGATTTGAGGTCAACATCATCAACGATCCAATGCCAACCACCTATACTCCCGCACTGGATCTACCATCTTGCCATTCCTGTCTATCTGCTCAGCATCCTACCAACAAACAAGGTCAACCAAACAAGCGAAGACCAAGGGGCCTATTTACTAGAAAGGCATGCAATGCAGCACAGCTAGTCATCTTTCTGCACTGCTTGACAGTAAAAGGGCAGGAATGTGCCATATTTTAAAGAACAAGGTACATTCCTGCCTTTGTCCCTGCACTGGTGCCATTTGACTGCCTAGCACCAATGCAGGCACCCTTGCACCATGGTGCAAGGGTGCTTGCATTGTAAGCAGGATTTGTATTGTGCAGGAAGGGGCACCTTCCTGCACAGATACAATCCCATGAGGCATATTTCTCTTTTATTCTGCAGCACAAATACAAAGAGGAAATAACAAGGAGAAATAAAGATATTTCTCCTTGTTATGCCTCCCCTGAGGAGGCGTATCTTTTTGGCGCATTCCCCGGTCTGCTACTTTTGGTAAATCTGGGAATACGTCAATATCCATGGGAGTAACGCAATTTGTGCTGCATTACTCCTGATTTATGAAGTCACTCAGGACCACATAAGGTGGCCGTGCGTGGCTTCATAAATCGCATTTTGAATTTGCGTTACTCTTGCACTACGTTGTGTGGTGCAAGAGCGACACAACTGCTCTAAAAAAAAGGCCCCCAAACCACTAAATCCTTGAAAGACATCTCTAACGACAACTTAGTGCATGTACTCATCTTTTGAACTTCCAACACCATCCTAAACTATTTCAACACTTTTTAGGGGAATCTGTATGAACATCCACACTCCAACAAAACACTTGTATGCAAGTGAAAACCTTTGGATCTCATTTACTCTAGTCTCCACTGCCCATAAAGGCATCATCTGCAGACAAGAAGAAAAGCTGAAGAAAAACAGAATTCCAAAAGTCCTCATGATAATAACTTTCCATCACCCAACAGCCAAATAGATCATTACATCAGCCAAGACAAAGTGTTATACCAACACCATCAATGAAGATACTGACAGAAGCAAAACACGTTTTAAGACAAGCGCTGTTTCAACCCCCTCACAACCCACCTAGCCCATAATCCCAAACAGGTGCACCCACCTATCCCACAATCCCAAAAAGGTGCAATATCACCAACCTCTTATTCAGTGGGAACAAATATAGCAGATCTGATAGCATATTAACTACACTGCACCTCATTCTCAATTTACGTCCACCACTTCTTGTAGAATCTCACAATGGTCATCTTAAAAAGCCCTCTCTCTAACATATCTTGCTGACATACTTAACTCCTTCAAAGCCGTTTCCTATGAAGATGATATCATGCCCTCATCTTCCAACAAAACTCTCCCTGGGGATACTTTCTTGCCCTTATTTACCAGTGTCAATGCCTCACTTATTTAAACATCATCGCAGCTCTCTAGACAATTGTACCAATGCCGACTGTCTCAAAACAGATCTACCAATCACAATAATCTGGTTAGATCATCACCTTATTACTTTTAGGATTGACTATACTACTGCACACCAGGTGAAAAACTCCAGTCAATCTGGTCCCACACTGAGACGCAAGTGGAATAAAATGCTCTCTAATCCCGACTTACGTGCCAAGGCAGAAGCGGGTAAACCCACTCTCACTGGTGACCCCTTGATAGACACTAATATTGTTAATGATTGGATGACTTCTTTAGCTAGTACCTTGGCGCCATGTGCTCCCCCTAGAAAAAGCACTTCTGATAAACATTCCACCCCATGGTTCACCTCCCACCTTAAAGAATTACAAGGCCAATGCAAAAAACTAGAAAGAATACGGAGGAGGAATACAGTTCAGAAGAACTCTCATCCTTCAAAACAGCTCTCAGGCTATACCATCAGCAAATCAATACAGAAAATAGGACATACTACTCTAATCTGATCAATAAGGCAGCGTCTAATCAGAAAACCATTTTTAACATTGTTAAATCTTTCACGGATCCGAAAGTTTTAGAACAAGAAATTCCTCCATCACAGGCACTATGTGATCAGATAGCTGAATTCTTTGAAAATAAAATCACAGATTTTTAAAAAAAGACTTCACGGAAAGGATCCCCTCATCCACTGAAGCAAAAACTTCAAGAAATAGAGGTGAGCTCAGTTGTTTAGAAGAGATTAGTCTGGAACTGTACTGGCAAGCCATCCTCTCTTGCAAATCAGGCTCACCTTTTGTTCCATGCCCTCCAAAAATCTTTCTGGCACTGGTGGACACCATAAACCGCACCATCAACCAAATAATCAATTCCTCTCTTGAACTCGCGAGAGTACCTGACAACTGGAAAATTGCAGCTGTTAAACGCCATCAAAAAAAGAAACTCCCATACCTGACCTCTCTCTCCAATCTTAGACCTACCTCGCTCTTACCTTGTCCGAGCAAGATAGCAGAAAAAGTGGTCAATATACAGTTTAATAACTTTCTGCAGGAAGTAAATATCTTACACCCCAAACAAACGGGATTTAGACCTGGTCACTCAACAGAATCGGTGCTGCTCCATACTACTGAAACCTTAAAGTTTGCCATAGATCAAGGCAAGGATGCAGGACTGATTCTGTTGGATTTATCGGCAGCATTTGACACGGTCTCCCATGATATTCTGGGAGACATGCTTGCGAACAGGGGCATCGCTCACAAGGCGTTGGCCTGGCTAATATCCTTTTTGAAAAATAGGAGACCAATAGTAACATAAGGAGGCTACAATTCAACAGAAAAACAACTGCCATCAGGGGTTCCACAGGGCTCATCCCTGAGCCCAACTCTTTTTAATCTTTATATGTTACCGCTACACATTCTGATCCCCTCATTCGACATTGAATCCATCTCATATGCGGATGACACGCAGATAATTCTCACTCTCGATAAAAAGTATACAGCAGCTGAGAATTGTTTTTGGCTATTGTCTATCCGCAGTTATGGACTGGATGAAATTCAACCACCTCAAGTGTAACTGCCAAAAAAAACAAAATTATGCTGTTTGGAAAATCTAATCTCTGTATGCCCACACAAAGGTGGCCGCCGAATATTGCTCCACCGCCCAACACAGTAGATAATGTGAGGAATTTAGGGATCAGGTTCGATCCCACACTATCTTTCCATAAGCAAGCTCTTGAGGTGGCGGGTATGTGTTTTCACACAATAAAAACCTTGAGGAAATTCTTTGACTTACTTCCGGTCACTGCTAGGAAAACAGTTGCAACAGCACTAATCCTATGATGTCTGGATTACTGTAACAGTATGTACGCAGATGCCAAAAAAGCTGCTCTGAAAAAACTACAAGTTGTCCAGAACGCAGCAGCGAGGCTGGTACTCAAACTGCCTAAGGGGTCATCTTCAGAGGCGGCACTCTAAACCCTGCACTGGCTGCCTATACACAAAAGGATCCTTTTCAAAATCCTAATTATCATCTTCAAGGCCATCAGGGAAACAGGGCCCAAATACCTAGAATCCAGAATCAGACTCTATGTCATGCTATGTTATGTTATTTAAAATTTATAAGGCGCACAGCGACCCAAGGGTTTCCCGGCGTCGCCTGAGGGGATCAAGAGAGCGAAAGAAGAAAAACGCTTATTGATTAAATTGCCAAGTTTTCAGTGACTTACGAAAGTGGACAAAAGAAGTCTCTTTCTTTAATGGCAGAGGAAGGGAGTTCCACAGGGTGAGGCCCAGGCACGAGAAGGATCTTCTACCCATACATGACAATCTATTCCTAGGAACCGTGAATTTCATTTGAGTGGATGAGTGGAGAGAACATGACGGGGCATATTGGTGGACAATAGTGTTTAAGTATTCTGGGGCCTTGCCAGTTTTAATTTTGAACATATAGGTTAGAGTTTTAAATTTGATGTGGTTTTCAACCTTAAGCCAGTGAAGTTCATGTAAAGAGCTTGAAATGGGGTCAGTTTTCGGAATGTGACAAAGTAGGCGGGCTGCTGCATTTTGTACAACCTGCAACTTGTGTATCATGTCTTTGTTGGCTCCTAAAAAGAGGATGTTGCCATAGTCCAAGTGTGAGATGACAAGAGCCTGGACTACAGTTCTTTGAGTAGAGACTGGCAGCATCCACAGAATCTTCCTGAGCCATCTGAGGATGCAAAAACAGGTTGCAGTTACTTTTACTGCCTGATGTTTCATAGAGAGTTTCTCATCCATGATGAAACCTAGATTCCGGGATTGATGGGTGGGCTGAGGAAGGGCTCCCAATTCAGATGGCCAATGTTGGGGATCCCAGAGCTCTTTATTTTCCCTAATATCAACACCTCAGTCTTCTCCCCGTTAAGTTTTAGTAAATTGGCTTACATCCACCATGCAATTTTGCGTAGCCCTGCTTGAAGGGATGATGACTTGGACGCTCCTTCAGCAGAAAGGGAGAAGATTATTTGGGTGTCATCGGCATAAGAAAAGATCGCCAACCCTGCCTCAGTGGCAATCTCAGCTAAAGGTTTCACATAGATATTCAATAATAAAGGTCTAAGGATAGAGCGCTGTGGTACCCCGTAGGGGGATGTGGGTTTTGGAGGTTGCGGCTGATGAGAAGGCCTGATACGTACGATCCTCCAAAAAAATCAGTCAGCCATTTCAGGGCAGTCCCAACCACAACAATGAGTCGTAAAGCTTGCAGTAGCACAGTGTGAGATACCGTGTCAAAAGCGGCACTCAGAGCTAATAGTATGAGTGCCACAGTGTCACCTGCATCCAAACGTCTGCGCAACATCTCAGTGACTCCCAAAAGCATGGTTTCCGTTGAAAAGCCTTTCCGAAAGCCTGATTGAGAGGGATGTAAGAGCCAGTGAGACTCAAATACTGAGTTAATTGCAAGTTCACATGTTTTTCTAAAATGTTAGAAAAAATTGGAAGCAAGGAAATGAGAGAAAGTTAGACGGCTGTGTCGGATCAGCATTTGCTTTCTTTAAAAGCGGAAGAATCATAGCATGTTTCCACTCAGGTGGAATCACAGCTTCCTGTAAAGATGCATTCAATAGCTCCATGAACAACCTCATGGCAGGTGACTCAATTCTCTGTAACCCTGTGACAGGAAGCAGGTCTAGAGGAGGGCCAGATTTCAGGCTCCCTAAAATCTGACTAAAAGAAATGGTATCAATCAGAAGCCAATGCTCTAATTTACTCAAACAAGTCTCCTGTTTAACCTTCAACTGAAAGTCAGTCTTGGATGGTGGGTAAACAGTGGAAATTAGCTGTGTGGTAGTAGCGTTTGTGGTGTTTAACGCAGAGTAAATGTAACCCTATGTTACCCAATGACTCCTGCGGTGTTGTTCGAAAAACCTTTTAGCATCCCTCCATTTAATCTGACATCTAGAGGGGGGAAAGTCAATGGCTGTCCTGGAAACCAAAGCCTGGAACAGCTTGCCCACTCAGTTGTGATTGGTGCAATCCGAACAAATGTTTAAAAAAACCTCTAAAAACCTGGATCTTTGCGGCCCAAGAGCATACTGTGTTATCTCTCATCTAATTCCGTTTACTCCCAATGTGCCCGCTAAGTTTTTTCCACCTCAGAGTTCCATGTATTTCCGCTAGCATCAAGATGCTCCTTTGAGTGAACGTAACGCTTTATAAATTCATGTAGTCATTCATTAACTCATTCATTAGACAGACCGTGTAACTCATACAGAAACCAAGCTTAGACACTGATTACCTTGCCAGATAATCGCTAATCACTCACTTATCTTTCATTGGTAAGCTGATTAAAATAGCATTCTACATTCAACTCCCAGTATCACATGAATACTAACAGTCTTCTGTATGACTACCAATTTGGCTTCGATCACGCGGTTGCACGAAGATCGCTAACTTACACATTCTAGACAACTCCCCTCTGACTGCAGATAAAAATTATTCCTGTCCCCTGAAATTGCAGGACCCCACAACTGCCTTCTACACATTCAACCATCCAACTCCCAACCACACCCAGGAGTAAACCCACTTGTTTACATGGGTACCCCAGGTCCCAAATGATCCCTCCAGAGTCCTCCAATTTTCCATACTGCCTCCTGTCATCTTCAACCTCTACTTGGAGCCATGGGGCTCTACTCACAGAAAACATCTGCAAGATTCACCAATATGCCTGCGATGAACAGCTCTAACTGAAAGTCACCTCTACCCCAAACATTCAATGCTTCAAACATTGCCTGATTATCATACAAGCATGGGTTTCCAGTGTCTACCTGAAGTTCAACCAAACCAAGACAGCATTCCCAATAATTGCTAAGCTAATAACAAGAAAGAAAGACATGAACCTTGATGGCTTCAAACCTCAACTTCTACAAAATGCCAAAACACTTGGATGCACCTTGGACTCCAATGTGTACTCCAAGGAATACATTGTAAAAATACAGAGATGGCCTGGTACCAGCTCTTTCTTTTTAAGATAGTGAAACCATTTCTTCCAGTAAGTGAGTTTTGAACTTCTGTGCTCGCCCTCACACTCTTGTATACTGCATGGTGGTAATGCCCTACCCCATAGCCTCCCAGACTCTACGCTGGGACCCTTTAAGGGCATCCTACACCCCACATCAATTCTCATTCAGGAATGGAATAAATATGATCACATTACCTCTGCATCTTGATAGGATTCCAGCACCCCCACCTAAATTGCAGACAGACTCATAATTTCTTGTGGCTCTTGGCACAAATACAGCCAGGGTACCTTGGAGACAAAGATGTGTTACAAAGAACAAAATAAGGCAACAGGTCTTTTTCATCTATGCATCCATGATCTAGAACAGCATTCCTGTACCCATAAAATCCTCCCCAATACAGTCCCAATTTAGGAAAGAGTTGAAGACACCTATTAAATGAACACTACATTGCAATGCAGCAGTAAAAGACCAATAACAAGCTACATGCCCTATCACTTGTTGACTGTATGCTTGCCTTTAATCCTGTACAGCGCCCTGCTGCCTTTGTGGCTAGGTCTGCACCATACAAAGACCCCATACATAAATACCACATACATACATGTTATGGGCGATGAGTCTGATGCTTCTGAGAGGATATGATGCTTCTAATGTTGGTTCATCAGACTGATCTTTGGGTGTTTTTAGAAATCTAGCTTTGAAATTGTTACAATAGGATGTGTTGTCAAACTTGTGGCCACAGAGCATGCAAGTGTGTGGGGTGTATTAGAGGCATTGTGTGTTTGAAAGCATTTTGAAGGATCAAAATTAGAATGGATGTTGAGTTCTTGAGTGGGTAATGGGGGTTAGTAGAGCAGTCCCTGACAGGGCCGTACTTGTGAGACAGAAAGATGTAGTCCGCGATTTGCAGACTTGTATATAATCTCATATATAGGGCCAAGCTTTAATTTGAAGTCAAGCAGTTTTTGGGGGGTGTATTCTACTCTGGTCAGTATTAAGGGGCTGTAATGAAGGATGAGGTGAGTAATCAAGCATCTCATGTGAAGAATGCTCCTCTTCCCTAATAGGTCCTAACAGCAGCTGCTGATACTGCAGGTAAGAGCAGTGGGGCCGGCTGGGGGGTATTTCGAGAGAGTCCCACGAGAGGAAATTTAATTATTTATTTAATTTTCCCTTGTGGTCGTCTCTTGAACCCCCCTCCCAGCCGGCCCCACCGCTCCTACCTGCAGCCTAACAGCAATATATTGAAGCCTGGCACCCCATCAAGAACCTATATAGCTTCATCTCCAGTTTACAGACAGTCTAAAATCATTGAAGCCGACACTTGAAACAGACCTCACATTGACAGAACTCAACACCAGAAAAACCAAGGCAGCATAGTATATTCTCTCTCTCCTGAGGAAAGTTAACCGCTTACTTCCAAAATCAGAGCAAGCCCAGGTCTTTTACCACCTGGACGTAGGGAATGCTCTGCTGAAGAGCCTTCAAGACTGGACTTAGAAGCCCCTAAAAGCCATACTTTATACTATGCATGTCTCAACGGGGGGGGGGGGTTAAAGATGTTCAACCATACTATTCCAACTCTGAAGGGATAACACTGGCTTCTTCTCAAAACGTATCATCTTCAAGATTAGACGCACTAACTACAAAGCCATCATACACAGAAAGTTAGCACCACGCCTAGAGCCAGGACATCACCAGTCTGGAGACAAAGAGATATATGAAGGGAAAAACAGAAGACAGGCCTTCTCCATTTCCACTGATATAAGAATTGATCAGACCCTCTTGCAATTCAGGTACAATATGAAGAAACATCTCTTCATGGAGCATTACTACATGCAGTAGCACTACCTGGAATCTGCCTGCTTATAAACAATCCAAATCAATCTCTTGTGCTTTCATCCACTGCTCAGTGATCATTTGATTTCCAGCTAGGTTCACACAATACATATACTGCTTCATACAAACATTAATACATATAAAGACATGTATGTTAGTGGTGAGCTCTTCTTTGGAGAGTCAGTTTGTGAACTGTTGTGTTTTGATGTAGCTTAACTAGACTGGGAGTGTGGTAATCAGAGAATTGCTATATCGGGGATTGGGCTACCAGGAGGGAATGTGAGTTTAGTCCTTGACAGTATGTCGGTCTATATCAAAGTAGGAGTTGCTTTGTTCATGGTTCAGGTCACACCCACCTTGATCTATGCTGACATTACATTGTCCTACAGATGGCTCTTGTCTGCTCTGACAGCATTCATTGTGCTTGCGTCCTAAGCGGAAAACAACTGAAAGTGTACTAGCCGACTAACCAGCACAATTAAGCAGGTACGGCTTTTACTACCTCTGTGCCAGAAAGAATTAAGCAGAATCCTGATCACAGGGTGTCAATTCCATCCACAGAATTAAGGAAAAATATTTCAATTTAACAGAGTTTGACAGAAGTGAAATTAATTTTTCCTAGACTTGGACTGGGCACAGTGCTATGATACCCTTTGCTGAAAGCAGATCTCCCTCTTTGTTTTTCATCACACTTGGACCCCACCTATCCACAAAATGTGAGAGCTGCACCTAGGCAATGTTTGTTTCCCATTTACCCAAATCTATAATTAGTAAGCTGTTGAGGTCTACATTGTCTTCACTGTCTATATTTTGGTGGATTGTCCTTCTTCTTAGGCCTGGGTACAGCTTTAGGTGTATACTAAAGCTCAAATCTTCAACACTGGAAACATACACAGGCAAAGATTTTGGGTCAGCCCCTTCCACCCATTCATTTCAACTAGTTCAGCTCCATTCAGTCATTGCTGGAAGAAAGTGTCACTCACATTTTAGATTACAGGATTTGTTCACCCTCAATGTTAACTATTGGCTATTGTATCCACCTGCAATGAATGAACAGTGTAGAGAAGCATCTATGCGCTGCATTGGAGGCATACTTTTGCTTGTGCAACTATAAGTGTTTCCAAACCCCAACTCAATGCAGCACCATTGGTGATTTTGTGCCTTGAAGTGTGTTTGCTCCCAAATATAATTTGTGCTCCTAAAAGAATTACCACCTTCTTGAGATGTTTTACCAAGGAATCAGCTGTCACCTTAGATGTGGTGCTCCTGGAGGCAATAGCATAATGCTGCTTACTCTTCACCAAGGATGATTTTTCTACCTAACGGTAATTTATCACATACATGTGATTTGTGCTCCCTAAATGTTCACAGACTTATGCTGATGTTGACCTAAGAGTGATAGCGCTTTAAATCAAATGTGATGTCATGCTGATGTACAACATTTACACCACCTAATAATATAAAGGTTATTTGTGTCCACCTTCTGGATGACACTGCACAAAGTGTGTCATCAACCAACTGAAAGTGCCACAAAGCAGCAAACATAGGCTTGGCCAGGTGAAGGATTCACTACCCTTCTCAACGGTGCTGGAACACACTGTTTTAATGCTTGTATCACTTACATTTTGGCCACTTTCCATAAAATCCTCCATATTTTTCCCACTTCTCCAAGAATAGTCACTCTTTGGCAGACCTCATTGCCATCTATGGACAGGCGTTTCAAGCCTCCTGTGATGGAGAAGATGAATGCTCTACACAGGTTGGGCTCTATTCCTGAGCCAGGTGCACTCTACGGTCTCAACATTTCCTTCCAAATAAAGCACTTTGGAAGACCTTTTTTTCTTTCAAAAACATATCTGTTCTTAGTAGTATCGACCAGTATGCTGTTTTTAAACCAGAGTTGCTGAAATGCTTTGCCAGTTTTTAGGCCTATAAAAATAGAAAAAGAAGTCAACCTGTAAAAGATGCACATTAATTTTAAATTCATCCTCACCGACAGGTTGTGAGGACATGCTTGTTTTTGAATGTTCATCTCAACATTTTTGGACTGTTGCTGCTGTGTTTTTCACTCTGAGAGTACACTGAGGCCAGCTAACCAGACTTCAATGCCAGTGTACTAGCCCCTTATAAAGTGTATGTCAAATTGTCTACCCCCAATCAGCAAGCTAACTTAGTATATTATATATATTACTTACTTATATTAGTCCCTAGTATATGGTACCCAGGGCATGTAAGGCAGAGTGTCCACCCAGGGCTGCAGCACCGATTGTGCCACTCTGTGTGTGACAAAGTACAAAATGGCTCCTGGCCTAGCCACTGCAGACTGGAAGGGCAGTGGTAACGCTGCTAGTTTGACTTCGCCACTCAATCCAATGGCAAAACACCCACTTCCCTTAACAATATATATGTCTTCCAGAGAGAAGGCCTATGTAGCCCTAGGGCAAAGAGTTGTATATTTTTAAGTGGAACAGTTATTTTTATATATATTCTGACAGCACAACTTCCAAATTGTTGGATATTTTGGAATGTTTTAATGTCACTGTTCTAGAAATGCAACATTTAGAAAGTGACTACTCTGTGACCGAGTTTGTCCAGTGGCCACCCACAGTCACTGACCACCAGACAGACTTCTGCCCTCCTGGGGAGTAGTGTGAATGACTCCCAGGCTTAGGAACAAATAGCAGCACTTCGCAGGAAGCCACTCAGGTTGTTAGCCTAACAGGCGAGCTTCAAGGGCGAAGAAGTCTTTGGTGGGAAAATGGTGATCACACTCTTGAGGGGCTGCCCTTTGTTCAGGTAGACAGGCTGGTAGCGGGGACAGAGAGGCGAGAGCAGTGCCCAAACCGGTTTCCCTGTGAGCATGTAGCCCACGGGTAGCCACGAATACATAACTTTACATTTCATGCGTTACATCACATGCCTTTACAACGCAGTCAATTCAATGACCACATTGTTACAACTCGATCTTTTACATTGCACGTTGTTTCAACGACTTGCTGTAGGGGGTGCGCTGGACTTAGAAATAGCATCATTTACTATTCCTGCTCCAGTTTGTGCAACAGCAGGGAAGGTGATGGATCGTAAATCCAACACCAGTGCGCCCCCTACAGCAAGTCGCTGAAACGACTTGCGATGTAATAGCTCGAATTGTAACAACGACCGCGTTGTAAAAGCATGCGATGTAAGACATGCGATGTTAAGGCTGTTTCCCGGTAGCCACACCTCTAGGGTGGGCTACTAAGCCCCTACCATCCAAGGAAGCGTTCAGACCTCTTAAGAGTGGGCAGAATATTGCACTCTGGGATTGATAGATGGCCGGAAAGTCCTCACAGAGAGGAATGGGACCTGGTAGTCCATTGGCTAGTGACCACATCAACCCCTAGCCCCTCTCCAGGGCACTTTCTCTGCATAAATATAGGACCCCTGGAACCCTGAAACTCAAATCAAGCCAGAACTGGAGAAAGGACCAAAGAAGGACTTGCCTGCTTACACCTGGACTTGACAAAGGAAGGCTGCACCATCTGCGGGACTACACTTGCTGCACCTTAAGCTAGCAAAGAGAGAAGTGTGACTGTGGCTCCTGGCTTTGGGTAAAGTCACTCCCAAGCCTCAGACCAAAGAAGTGACTCCACAGGTTAGTCAGCTGGCCCCCTGGAACCAGCACCAGGGGCATCAAAGCTGAAGCAGCCTTAACTTGGCAAGTCAGTTTCCACTTCTGGAGAATTACGGCTGACGGCCTCTTGGAGCTGCAAGGGAGCAATCCTCGAAGGCCAAAAGTTGCACCAGAGTCTACCAGGCCTAGAAGTGTTGTCTGAGTCCAGATTGGTCACCCAGGAGGGCCACCAGCCTCCACTAAAAGATATTGCTGGGACTGCGGTGGACAGAGACTGGTAGGACAGCAGCAGCTGGTTTTCTACTAGTTCAAGGACGACTTTGAGGGAGCCCTACCACTGTAACCAAAGTTGCCCAACCTGACCCGTGGACCAAGGAACAACCACAAAGGTGCCCCCGTTGACCGCACTGCACTCAGAGCATCCTTGAGCATCTTCCATCTCCTGCATGAACAGCAGCAGGACCACTTCTCTGAAGTCTATGGCTGCCGAGCTGTAAAGTTTGGAACTAGACTGGAAAACGGTTAGGTGGCCACGTAACTGTCCAAATACTCCTTGTTGGCCCCCAGACCTTCTCCCTGTTGGATTTGGTCGCCCACGTCAGGCCTGAGTAGTTGAGCACAACTCTCACAAACTTCTCAAAAGTTTAACTACTTTACAATTACCAATGCTTGTTTGTGGTTAAACTGAGATTCAAGTTTTCTTTTAAAATATGTATCTCCAGAACACACCGGTTGATTTTTCTCATCCTTGACTCTAAAAGTTCATTTTAAAATTCCGCTTTTTTTACAAATTGCTATCGAGTTTTCTTTCATGGCGTGTGGCTTTAATATTTTGTATCATGAAATGCTTTATACTAGGTCATTTGTTTACGCCTTGCTACTCAAAGCCATAGCTACCCAGGGTTTAGCTTATGGTTTGACAAATGAGCCAGACTGGACCTAAGACAGTCTTTGCGAGTGTATTACACAGTAAGGTCGCACAACCATACCATATAATTAGGCTGTCTGGTTTTAGATTTAAACCTATAATCTATACTACTATTATAAAGGAAGAACTTTGAGGCTTTGAGACGGGTAAACTCGGGAACCACAGCTCCATTCCACACACCCGATACATTATTGGAATCCTCAGGGTGTGCAGATGGACATAGGCTATATAAAGTTAAAAAATACGTTATATTTAAAAAATTTACATTATAAAAAAAGTAGTCCCCTCGAAGTAGCACTGGCCGCGACCTGCGTGCTGACGTCAGGAGCACGGGGAGGAGCGGCGTCCAGTAGCGGCGGACATGGCCCGGGGAGGAACGGTGACGAGCGGCGAGGAGCGGTGCACTGAGGAGCGGCGGTTGAGGTAAGGCAGCGGGGGTCGGGCAGGCGGGGGGACGGGGTGATGTAAGGCTCCAAACTACCACCATCACGCTCATTAGTTTTACCTCAAACACAGCTCAGGAAGTTGAACTGCAGAGGGCCAGCATTTCAGCGTTTCAGCTTTAAGGGTTTAGGTTGACACGCGGGCATTATGTTACCATGCTGGAATCTCGGCATGCCGAGCTCCGTCAAGGGTAAACCCCGCTCAAAGAGACCCCACAGGCGAAAGTGATCCATCAACCTTGGAGCCGTGTTTAAATGTGCCCTCTTTTCGTGGTACTTTTCATGTGGACGGGGAAAACAAACAGCCCGAAGCGCACTGCTGTGACTATCATATGTCGCCTTTTTAAGGCTCCGGGGGACAATGTCGGTGCAGGCGGGGGTCGGGGCAGGCGGGGGACGGGGCGGGCGGGTACGGGGAAAGCAAGCAGCCCGAAGGAAAGCCAGGAAATCTGGTTTGGTTTATCCCCACTCTAAACACATGGAAATGGTCATTTCCAGGCGAAGGCTGGAGTAATAGCTGCAATACAGTGAGACGGTTTTATATTATAATGCACTGCTGTGACTATCATATGTCGCCTTTTTAAGGCTCCCGGGGACAATGTCAAGCAGGCGGGGGTCAGGGCAGGCGGGGGACGGGGCGGGCGGGGGCCCGAAATGCTGGACAATGTCGGGGCAGGCGGGGGTCGGGGAAGCCTGATTACTCCCGGACAAGGTCGGGACAGGCTGCTAGTAACTGATAAAACCCCACCGAAAGAAAAATAGCCATCACCAGTGTAAACATAAAAACACTGAAAAAACACCTTCACAACCACAAAGTAAGTGCCATTCAAAGAAAGGAAAAGATGAGCGAAAGATTCATTTTATTTCTTCTTGAAGGGGCCAATACAATGTAACTTTGTTATACAAGGCAGCGGTGAGAAAGACTGGGCTTACATTATTTTACTTTGAGTTTTGTTCTTTAGGAATGTCACTAAAATAATGTTTCTTCCTCCATCTGCTTTTTTCAGTTTTGTGGTCTTTGGTCTAAAGATGCAGTGTTTAGAAGCATGTTTAGGTCTTATTTAGTTATTTTATAAACTGTTATTTTATAAACTGTAGAGAATCAGGAAATATCAAAATCATATTTAATATTTTGGCTACATTTGATTTCACTGATAGGTAAAATGTCTGGTTTCATAAGAATCTTTCCCAATATATACCATACATTTACCCACAGACAGAGAGTAGGTGAAATCCTTTGATACATCAGTCGCCTTTTCTAGCAAGTCATTACTGAGTGTAGATGTAAATGTAGAGTATTTATATAGCGCACTTCTACCCGGAGGCCTCATAGCGCTGTATTCATACCGCTGTGGAACCCATCCTGATTTCCTGGGAAATGTCCACTCCTGGGCACCCCCAAGGTGAAGCCAGGCATCCACAGCGCTGCTGGGGCCGTTGTGGAGATTAAGCAATCTAGTGCCCAGAGTCACAGAGTGGGACCCATGATTAGACTAGGCACAGAGGCGAGAATTATCAGGTCCGGGTAAATTGAGTCCAAGAGCCACCGAGGTGGGAATTGAACCCTGGTCCCGGGCCAGACCTCTGCACCAGGGTCTGCCGCTCTAACCATTGAGCCACGCTTCTCCGCTAGACGAATTGCCACACACTCCAGGCTTTAAACATTTAATGCACGGTGTAGTGACAGGTATATGTGAAAAGAGTGTTGTCACCAAGCATCTGAGATAGTGGTGAAAACATAACAGCAAACGGTTGGTAAACATGGAAAGCAGTGTCACTTGAAATGCTGCTGCAAAAAAGTTGCTACAAAGTTTAATAAAGATTAGAGTGATATTGCTTGTATTTGCAGTAATTCAGCTACATATATGAAAAAGCTGTATGATGACCTGTCAAAATCGATACCTGGGCTGAAGTGCTTCCCTGTAAGATATCCTTGTTAACTTGCTAGGTGATATGCTGAAAGCATCTTTACAATCTTCAGAGTTAATGAAGAATGCCATTGACTTTGTAGTCCAATCTGGTGCACTGTTTCGGTATGCCCAGGAACTAAAATGCAAATAATTCTCATTTTGTGCTTTGTGTGGCATCAAAGGAAGAGTCACCCTAACTGTCATTTAGCCGGTGGTCCTCAGTCCTAGAGGCTGTGAATTCTATATTATCCATGTGGCGACCATTTACAGCTTAGTAATGATGCCAAAGGCAAGAAATGTGATGATCTTTGGTCACATATTGATAGTGATGTGAAAAACATACAGTCTACTGCATACTTAGGTTTTTATAGGAATACATGACTGATGTAGTGAACATAATCAAAATACTAGAGTCTGAAAACACCCCTGTCTATCAAGTGTTCAGCGTAATTGGTGTAGATCTGAAACATCTTCTTGAGAGTAGGCTGGGCGACACTTTTAGTTACTTTGGCACTGCAACATGCTGCATGTTAGAATTCTTACCACTTGGTAAGCAAAGAAATGTGGAGGAAAAATTCAGGAAATATTATTTTACAGTCTATGGGAAATGGCTTGCGATGATGCATAGAAATGTCCCTTCTCCAACCATGGCATTTGAAGTTAATGAAGCCTCACTGGGGTACTCTGCACAAGTTCTAGATCCCTTCTGATTTTTTTCCAGACTTTGAAAAGAACTGCTTCATTTTTGACTGCTTCAATTCTGAGGGCATATGTGCCCAATTCAATGCATATGTTGCAGAACATGTTCTGGAGAATCACAATCTTCAGGTGCACCAGTACTGGCATGGAAAACTATGTCATTGGCCAGAGTTAGCAAATTGTGTACTGACTATTTTGGCGTTGCCCATCTCAAGTGCCAATGGTGAGAGGGCCTTTTCACAGATAAACGTTTACATAGGAAGGAAAGAGCGAGCGCGCATGACCACAGACTCACTAAAGAAGTATTGTATGGTGTACTACAATAAGTTTGATTTGTAAAACTGTATTTGGATCTCATATACCCTGTACACACGCTGTCTATACACATGCACTATCAGTGCAGAAAGCAAGCAATAATTAAAAGCAAAACATTCCATAAACACCAGCTTATCAGGGGAAACTTCACACAACTTGGGTTTATGGGGTGATGAGGGAGTGGTAAATTTTCTGATATTATAGTGATCATTTATGGTTGCATACCAAAGCTTCCGCTTCTGAGCAGCAAGCTGCCATTGGTCAGCAGTTGGTTTGTGGTCACTCTAGTTCCGCTGCATGAAAACACCAGGATTTAAACCATTTGCGAGATTTGCTGGCCCACTTTGTTATGCCTGCCGCATCCTACGTGCCAAGTCCTTGCTGTGTTTTTGTATTATTATTATTTTGTCTCTATCGCAGTTGGGGCCTGACAGCAGCACACCACTTTAAACAAGGTAATGCCTTCCCGCTCCCAAACGCCTGATTCCTCAATGGCCTTGTTTTTCTCTCTTTTCCCATTTACCAAACCATTAATTTTTCTAGTGATTAGCTAGTACCCCCTATTTATCCACCTTTTCATCCTAGAGTTATTTTGCAGTCTCGTTTGCATCCCTTTTGTTGTTGTGGAGCCTTTCATTTGTGTTCGATGCAGGTAATCATGTTGGAAAGTGTTGGATAGTTGTGGTCCCTTTCGGTAGGTAGTGTTTCCTCTGAGCCAGATGATCGAGCTTCCATGAAGGTCCAGGATATCTCTAAATAGAAGTGTGCTTGATAGGAGGAGCACAACCTTGCATGTTTAATTTTTCAGAACATATGTGCCCTCAGCCAGTAGTCCCTGGGGAGGTGTCATGAGTTGTTACCCCCTATCAGGTCCAGGCCCTAGTTTGAATTCCACAAACCCTTCCCAATTGATATGTAATTTGGTGTCATTGTCGATTAACAAGTGGAATATTGTGCTTTAATTCTCCCAATTTGTAGTCAGAGGAGAGCGTGATTTTTTTAGGTGGTTGGTGCACTCAATTGCCTTTTTCACAGTTTTAAACATTGAGATTTGTGGCTATGAATTTGCATAGTTGCTCCTCCAAGGTCGGAGATGGAGATGTTCTCCTCTCTTTTTGGGGACTATGCTACTATTTTGGAGAACATGCTACTTTTATCCCTGATATTATGTATATATAGCCATAGGAAAGGCATCTTTTGTTTTGGTAATAACATTGACGCTGTTTGACAAATCTGCACAAAACTATCCAAAAGAAAGTTCACACACTTTGGCTCCTTCATTGAAAAATCTGCATTATTAAGTCAAGTGGGGCCAAGATAAAAGGCGAGTCCAATACATTGATTTTCGTTTTAATCCCTATAGGAAAATTTGCTCTCCGGTATATAAAAAAATGGCTGAACGGAATTACACCAAATTTGGCAGAAAATGAGAATTTTTACTCAGAAAGTGTGCTTTTTGTTATTTGCTGTAATTCTGCTCAGAAGTTCTTAAGAAATGTTTGTTTAAAAATGTGCTCTGGGGGTCATAAAAGGGCTAATCTCTTGATAACATTAGTGACATTGGGACTGTTATGTACAGTGAGACTCCTGTGGAACCGAAAAGTCAAAAATACTCAAATCCCATTGACTGAATGAGCCTTTCCTCCTGTTAGGTATTGGGGTACTGCGGTACTTAACATCATAGCGGTACCTCAAGCTTTCATTGGCAAGCCGCAGCAGCTCAAAAAAGTTGCAGTGCCCGTTAAATCATTGATTTCCATGTACTGAAAACATTTTTATCAAAATGGCATACGGTGGCAGTCCCGCGAAATCCAGACCACCAGACATTTGTGGGGGGAGCCCAGAGAGACCCAGTTCCCACTAAGTGTTTCAAATAAAAAATATTTAGGTTTTGGGTGTCTCTGTGCTGTCGCTGGAGCTGCCATGCAAGCTTCCGGGGTACTGTGCAAGCTTTGTTTCAAAAAAAGAGAGAAGACAATGCATCTTGGGCATGCACAGCTAAATTACGTACATAGTGGGGGTTGAACACACGCAGGAGGGTAACCACACATGAGTGATTGGGCCCTGCTGCCAACTCCACGCTGCCAAAGGCTGTGATGGTTGCGCAACTGGGTTGGCTATTGGTCCAATTTAAAATTTCATTTTTTTAAATTAAGTCACTGGAAAAATACAAAGGTTAAATAGATATTATAATTAGATTAGGTTCTAAGACCTTATTTACGTTAAAAAAAACTGAAATTCACTGAAAAAACAAAGGTTAAAGTGACATTATAGTGAAGTGTTGGAATGAGACGAGCTAAATATTTAGCTTGTGATGTGATTTTTAGGTCTGGCTTGATAGCTCAGCTGTCAGCAAACCTACTGTTATCAATACCAATGCCTTTAAATATATTCACTGGGGTTTGGCTCCACTCAAAGGAGTATTGCTCTATCCTCATGGTATTGGATGTTAGGTGTATTATTTCACTCTCTGAGAAGTGCTTCCAATGCGATGCATGAAGTACTACATTGCATCTAAAAGTGTCCACTTTTTACATATAGTGGACTTTGGCTGCACTGAGAAGAGTATTTCTCTCTCACCTCATGGTGTGGTTATTTGGTGTATCTGTGTCTCCATTAGAATGCATGAGGAGATATTTTACATTTGAAAAGTACCCTAATTCATCACACTGTTTCTTACATTTAGTTATTTAACTCTTTTATGTATTCTGTGCAGAAAGCACTAAGGGCCAGATGTATCAACGCATTTTGAGATCGTAAACAGGCCGATTCATAGAATCAGCCTGTTTGCACTCTCCAAGTTGTAAGAATTCGAAATTTGGATAATCGCAAATATTTGCGATTACCTAAATTGCGAATGCAGTTAGGGAATCGCAATTTTCGATTCTCTAAAGGCTATTCTTGTAGCCATCGTAAATTGCAATATTGCTGTAAGGAATAGTAAATTACCACAAACTTCAAGCTGGTGGTTATTTCCGATTTCCTCAAAAAAAGCATTTTTTTGCTTTTTTCAAAGTGCCATGTGGCACACATACATGCCCTTATGGCATGTATGTGTGCCACATGTGCACACATGCACATTTCAGGGGTGCAACAGGGTGTCCTTTTGGAACCCTTGCACCCTTGAAATTGCATGTGCAATTTGCGAATACCTATTGGGTACTCGCAAATGGTGCACGCAATTCCCATTCATTCTTATGGGCCTCTTGGCCCATAGAAATGAATGGGAAGGGATTCCTTATTTGTGAGAAACAATTTGCGATTCTCAATTAAGGAATATGTAGGAATCGCAATTATTATTGCGAATCCTACATACATAGCAATTTGCGAGTCCTTAATAGCAATTTACAAAAAAACGCTATTAAGGACTCACAAAACAGATCTTTCATACATATGCCCCTAAATCTTTAACTGCTCCCCATCCCATTGACAAAGCTAATAGGTCACCTTAACGTGCTGAACAGCATTTTATCATGCAACACATATAAACAGCACTTGTGAACGCCTGTTTTTTATGCATTAACGCTTTAAATCCATACCTATAGACTTTGTAAATGTTTCTTTCAGTTGCAGTGATTTTAAATTGTATGGGAATGTGCAGGAGTCAGAGATGTCCCTTCATTACTAGGATAAATAGGTTGCTGTCTACTCATGACAGAGTGAGAGGTACTGACGCGAAAAGGAATAAAGAGGTGCCATTATCCAATTTGGAAGCAGATTGAATTTTGTCATGAAATCTACCGTTTTCCCAATGAATAAATCATCTTCTGACAGATTCCTGTTTCCCTTCCCATGTAGTGTTTATGAGTGTGAAACTGGAATGGAATGAGGTGGTCAGAAAGGGGTGATATGAACATAATATGGTGTTTTTATATTAACTTCGTTGCTGCATCTGAAACAGTCTGCAAGCATTCAAGCAGGTAGCTGCTAAGCCATCAGCGACTCCCTGGCCATAGCATGACAGCAGCAGTGGGCAACATCTGAATTCTGACAGCGGTACTGGCCATGGAGCTGCTGAGGTGTGAAACCGGCCATTGATATAAAAACCAAACAGCTTTCACTGGATGGACAAAAGTTTTGGGATAAGTTTTTAAACTGGAAGTTATGGAAAGGATACAATGTTTTCAGGTTAGCACTGTCATTACAAAAATACATTGCAAGCAAAAGCAACAGATTGAAACATCCCAGATATGAAGTCAAATTGCACCCAAAATATTGTGTGAGTGTCTGATTGGGTGAAGCTCCAGGATAAACGTAAAAAACTCTAAGGTCCTGGCCTACAGGGGATGTCAATGGTTAACTGGCATAGCAAGAGTGATAGGCCCCTACAAAGTAAAAAATCACCGGCCTACGACTTGGGAAAATATCTGCAAATGTCAGTTCTAAATGATAAATAGGTTCACGAGGACACAATTCCCCACCATAGCATGGTCTCCATACCCCCCCCCCCCCCACCCCCACCACCATAGGAGGAATTGAATGTAGACTCTTGAATCCGAATCATACTAATGCATTGGTCGCCTCCACTTTTGAAGTTATGCAATGGCTGTTACAAACAATGCGTGGCTAGCAAGTGTAAGCCTGAGGTATTGGAAGCAAGACTCCAGGTGAAATGGACACACTTGTTTTGACACTGTTAACAAAGCGTTCTCCCGGTCAGGGGGCGCAAGGCAAAGCCCAAGGCTCCCTGTGGATACCTATCCCTCCTCTGCCCTTGCTCTTTGCCCTTGAGTAGAGGACAAGAGGGAGACCCACAAGGAGGCCTGCCATGGTTTCGAGCACCCCACACAAGAAGAGACCTACAGGGTGGACGGATGGAGAAAAACAAATTACACAATATGGGTTCTGTTGTTGCTGAAGTCGAGGAACCTTTTATGGCAGTGTTATCTTTGGTGCACAGCCTTTGCCCCTACAACCCCAGGGCCTGGGACAACAGAGGTGGAGGCCGGTTTGCATGAATACCCATCTACCCATACCCATGGTCTAGGGAGGCTTATCCGGTCTAGGCATGTTCGCATGTGGGACAGAGGCAGCATAACAGACCACACCTACAGTTAATTTGAAGGTTAAGCCACCTCTTCAGCATTAGCTTTAGAACAGCACTGAGGTGGTCAGACAGGCTTCATCTGTAAGGACATTTTACACCATGTAGGGGGGCTAGGCTCACAATTTCACTCAACCGTTTACGGCGCAAGGCTACCTTGGTGGTGGGGAGGAGCAGATTCGCCGCAGGTGTTCTGTTCGACAGAGGTCGGGGCCCGCCCCTCAGAGGTGCAGGTGCTTCACCTGTGTGGTTTGGGTAGAATGGGTTTTAAAATGGCTTGAGCTTGCTGGTGTCATTTGTTGTGATATGTTTTGCGATTTTAATATTGTAAAGTCATGACAACTTTTTATTTTCTGTACCAGGTATGAACTGCCTGATGATAAGGTTTTGTTTAAAGTTACTAAAAAAAAACAAAAAAACATGATCTGTGTGTACCCAAACAAGTAGTTTCAGCCATGTCAGTGATTCGCTTAAGTTGGAGGGGGCTGGGATCCATAACTGGGCCCCTGTCATTTGAAATTGTCAGAGTGGCTCAAAGCAGAAGTCCCCAGCTTGGGTGCAGGAGAGCCTGACTCGTGTCATACTTTCAGGATAGACACCATGTACCTTTGTTTTTACTGTATATAAGCTTATCTTAAGTGGTTATCCTGAAAATGGATCATGCTTCAAGCCGGCATTGTATCTACGGCAGACACTCCTGGCTAAACGTGGCTTGGTAGTAGTGACCTGTTGTGAACTGCTAAAATGGAACCAGATAGTTTGAGTGAAATCATATTAAGCGTTTTCATAATACAAAAAACACAACCACAGTAAAAGTACAAAAACCATTCGAGATTTTATTAAAAAGAAATGCATTTTAAATATGCAGGAATACAGTTTTCATCTCACCCCGGTGGTTTGTTCCTGGGTTGCCACAATCTTAACTTGTGAAATGGCTGTTGGGTTTTACAGAATAGTCAATGGGGCGCACAGAGATGGGAATTCAAGCTTTGCTTTATTAGTGTCTTTGAAAATTTCCTTGGGATCCGTAATTAAGTTTTGTCCACAATGACAGAACCATTATAGCATAAGAAAAGATCTTGAAAAAAATATGACTCTTCAACTATGCAGGGTTAAAAACTGCTACCAATCTGTTGACTTCCATTTAGAATGTATTGAGATGGAATTAGCAAAGACTACGGTAGGCCCATCCATACTGTCCTAGTACCCCTGTGCGTCTTGAACACTTGAAATCAGTCTCAGTAATTATGTACGTGTACATTACTCTATTTCTGTGTAGCCCTTTCTGTCCCAACTGTGCCATCCCGCACAGGTTCTCAAACCCACAATGCCAAAGAAATTCAGAAAAAAAAGAAAACTATATTCCCAGAATGGATAAATCTTATCTTTTCAGTACATAGATTATATTTGATAAAAATAAAATAGACTTTGGATAAAAGTATTTAACATTGTTTGTGCAAAAGAATTGTCTAGAGATTGCGACGTTTGATAGAAGAGAAAACAAGCACTTTCTCATTAGTCATGCCGCTGTAATTCTCAAAATCGCAGTTTTTTGTTTTATTTTCCCTAATTCATATAAAAATATATATATTTACGCTTCTGTATATAGTCCATTGTGTAGCTCTGAAGAGCATTGTTCGTGATAGGGATGAACGTATTCTGACAAGGCACCCAGAACCCATACAGGAGGGATGTTCAATGTCAACTTGCTCGATTGCTTGGCAGTCCTGATCCAGTTGGTGCCAGTCCTGGCCTGACCATTAGTCCATCAGGAATGGCCTCTTCATTGCCAATTCCCCATTTGGAAGAGCTTCTTGTGTGTGCTTATTGTATCTGTTCAATGTTTGGCCTTGTGGCTGTTCTCAGCCACTCATCAGTTACAGCCACACTCTTCTACTACCATGTCCTCGTGGTTGCGTAGCACCACCTCGCCATTCTCGTAGTACAGCATGGAAAGTGGACTCATCTTAACTGGAACACAGGATGGGCACTCCACACGGTTTGGGTGGTACAGCTTCAGTAAACTCTGGAATAAAGAGATATGATTCATGAGCTGTGGTTGGAACTTTAAGACATGCAACACAGTATAAGATAAATGCAAGATCATTACCCGGGTCCCAAACATGTCCAGGCCCCTTTACAATGTCTATGATAAGCTAGTAGCCAGTGAATGGGTTCTTAGCTTGGCTAGGGGGGGTGATCGCAGCATGGAGTGACTATCAGGACCCTCTGCAGTCTGTGCTAATCATCAACAAATTATACATCAGTGACTCTCAAACCATCAATGGCCCTCAATGCTCAGTGGCCCTCAGCAATTAGCGGCCAGTGGTAATCAGTGGAATTCACCACTCATTCCCCTAGAATTAGATCCACTGTGTCCCATAGCCAAAACATGCACACAAACATACAACCCCTAGCCTCCTGGATTTTCTGCAGTTAATTTTCTCCCTGGGCCTCCAGACCCTCAATGACCCTCAACGCTCAGTGGCCCTGAGCACTTACTGGCCTGCAGTAATCAGTGGCATTCAACACTCAGTCCCCTACAATGAAATCCACTATGTCCCATAGCCAAAACATGGAACACAAACATGTAAATGCTAGCTTCCTGGCTCTTCCACAGTTTTTTTTCTCCCTGTGCCTCCCATCCCAGGCACCCAAAATCGTGCAGTACTTAGGTACAATAGTGCTTACATTTGATGAGTGAGCCTTACCTGCATGTATGCATGATTGGTGGGGCTGAATGTTTCATCCACTGGTATCGGGCACAGCCCCTCGCATCTGTAGGCATTGTACCTCTTGGGGTACACGATCCAGCTGGCCCAGCCGATCTGCTCAAAGTCCACAAACATGTCCACCTTCCTGCAGAGGGGTTTTCCTCCCTCTGTGGTCCGGGCTGGCTGGTGGTTCATTTGCAGGCGGTGCCGGTCCTTCTTGGTCCTCCTGTGCCTGCGGCTCCCGTTGTCCTCCTCGTCACCGCCAGCCGTGACATACTTGGAGGTCTCTACTGTCTTGATGAGGGTGGGCGCCCTGTAGGGAGCGGCTCTGGACCTGTCCTTGGAGAACACCACCAGCATAACCCTGTCTGGGGTTGAGTGCTGAACTAGTTCACTCTGTTCAGGAGAAGGCTGGTGGAGGTCCTGGGCCCGTGGTCCTGGGGAGATGATGCTGCTGGGGGCGTCGGGCCTGTCCTCCATGTCGTCCCCTTGGACATCCAGGGCCCGGGTGTACTCGCCATTGCTGAAGCTGGGGCCCTGGTTGAGCCAGTACTTGAGCATCCTGGTGATGTTGAAGACCTTCCAGGAGGAGGCTGCGGTGGCTGCGGGCTGGCTGACGAAGGTGCCCAGGAAGAGCTGGTCGTGGCAGGTCTCGTTGTCACGACACTTCCGGTCGTGGCTGTGGTAGATCTCCACGGTGACGTCCTTGGAGTGGCTGAAGGCCGGGATGCGGATGCGCAGCTCTGCCAGACGGACCTCGTTGTTGGTGGCTATGGACGTCATGTCGAAAAATAGCGTCCACCGGTCCTTCTGCTGCACACAGGCTGCGGAGGGAAAGACAACGGCTGTTATTGGTGCATTCAGTGGACTCCTAATTAAAAGCACTTAACTTCTCAGACCACATATTTCTAAGCAATTGCTGTTTTCACTTAACATCCACCATGAAAATATTTATGACCAATGCGTTCACTTAAAATGAATGCTCCAAGTAAATATATATATTTTTTATACAATAAAAAATTACAGAAATTTAAAAAAATGAAGAACAACACTACGACGGCTCCTAAATTGCCTATCGAAAGCCTACGGCTGGAGCGCGGTTTACTTCGTCAGCTGCGAGCGCACAAAAGCAGAGCCTGGCAGTGTGGCGTACTGTGCTGCCTCATTGATAAAGCGCATTGCGTCTACGCAGTGAAATAAACTACACACGTTACACACGTACCGCTAAAACTGTGTCAGAGAGCACATAGCAATCTGTAAGCGGCAGCGCTGAGGAAAGAATAAGAACGGTGTGACAAGTGCAAAGCATCTGTCCCTAAAACACGCAGGATGAGTCACAGAGTCCGGGGAGAAAGAGGGGTTACAAAAACATGCCGCCGCCGCCCACAGGACAAGCCTGAAGTGGGCAGATGTCAAAACACGGATGTGTATTGGGAGGGGACGTCTGATGTGCAATCCACAAACCCAGGCAGGAATAAGCATCCTAACAGCCAGAGCCCAGCACGACTATTCATCCTCACAGACAGCCGACCGCCCCCTGACCTGCGCTGCGCACACCCGGGGACTGAGGGGGGGAAAAAGACAGGCAGGCTAAGCGGCGCGGAGTAGCGCAAGAGCAGGCTGACTAAGGCACTTGTCCATGGAAGGTCACGCTTACAGACAGGTTCTACCGGGGGGGGGGGGGGGGGGGGGGGGGGGGGAAATCAGGCTAGGGCTTGAGAGACATATAGCCTCTAGGCATGCGGTAGGAGAAGGGCCTCGTGCAGAGGAGGTATATGTATCGCAGGGGCATGCTGGCAGAGAGCGGCCTACACCCACACGGGGCCGTGTACCCACCGCTGCGGGCATTTAGTAAAATTAAAACATGGTACGAGAGCACAAGCGAATGAATCCCACATCAAGATTGGCTGCGTGGGGCGAATGCCACAGTTGGCACGAACACTCCCTCCTTCCGTTTTACATCACATATACACAGTACTACCACTCTCGTAAAAAACACAAAAACTAAAAGTGACACTGCGGCGAAGCTATACTGTCAAAACCACATGTCCTCAGAGAACCAAGGGCAGGTCAAACGTCAAGCACAAGGCGACATGCAGAATCAGCACAAAATGACAGCATACAACAACCACATAAAGGCAAAGGACTGTTCACACTGTAGGATGAAGAAGCTACTCTAGACTAACACGAGAAGGGTACTTTCAACAGTGTCACACTCTTAAATGGATAATAATATTGTCAATGCAGGAGGGAGGAAGGAAAGAAGAAAGGAAGGGAGTGAAGGGAGGAAAAAGGGAGGAAAAGAAGGAGGGAAGATGGAAGGGCGGGAGAGAGCGAGGGAGGAAGGAAGGGAGGGAGGGTGGGAAGGAAGGAAATAAGGGAGGGAAGGAATTAATTCTAAGATTGGGCAGTACCCTGTCATTCAGCCTATAGTATCACCAGAAAGGACAGCCATTGCCTTTAGAAGGCGGTACACTGAAGGAAGAAGGGCTCTTACTTTTGGCCACCAGGCTGAGCACGGTGTCGGCCTCCTGCAGGCCCGGGTGCTCCTTCACCGGCAGGCTGGCGTTGTTCCCCCTGCTGAAGGACCGGTACAGCTGCATCATGTACAGGGGGTACCGGAGGGCGTGGGGCGCCACCTTGTGACCGTGCTCGCTGCTTGTCGCCTTCAGCCCCGGCAAGGGCCCGCTTGGGCCTGCTTTCCGCTCAAGGTTCAGCTTCAGGTGGGGCTTGGAGTGCGCCCCCTGGGCTCCCAGCAGCAGGACGAGGGCCAGGAGCCCCAAGCAGGCCATGTCAGTGGTCGAGCGATGGAGTTGGCCTAGAGTCTGCGACCGCAGGGCCTCCTCAGCTGGCTGCTGCCCTCAGAGGTGGAGTGGGCGTGAGGTGTCCTTGGGAGCGGAGTGCACTGTTGGCTGCACCCTAGAGTCGCCCCCTTGGTGGTTGCTGCTCCAACAGGCTGTGGGGTGTCCTTGCTGAATGCGCCCCTCAGACCGCTGGCACTTAGTCCTTGTTGTCCGCTGCTTTCAGAGGCTGGCTGGAGTGTGGCTCTTCCTGCCTGACCCTCCCAGCTCAGAAGCCACCTCGTACTCTGAGACTCTATGCTCACTGCTGCCGGAGACCCCTGCCACCCCCTATATACACCAGACGCGCCCCCCTTTGAAGCGCCCTCTCACCCGCTGCCCTTTGATCTGAACCTCCCTCGCATCAAAAGGGTCTGCGGTGCCAAGGTCATTGTCCGGCAATTAGCTCATTCTCATGCAGCCCGCCAGGGGGCGTCCACCCCGCAGGAAAATACACCATTAGCCAAGTCTGGCTGCCTCTGTGGGACGTGCCTCGAAGCCTGCGCCGAAAATAGATAATGATACGAAAGCGATGAGTTCGGTAAGCAGTCATTTCCTCCCGCTACGCCTCCCCACTTTTCCTTTCACTTGGGTATTTTATTGTGATGCGCTTACAGGTTTATGGTGTAGCTACAGTTGGGACAATGGGGCGATATCCCAAATTAATGCCCTGCTATTAATTGGATGATCTGAAGGACGACCTCTGGAAATCCCGAAACCTGGCAATGCTGAAAGATGTGTATGAAGCCGCGGGGGGAGCGCGATCGATGCGTCAAGTACACATCCCTCGGGGCGGGGTGGCGTAGTTTAAAGGCTGTTTTGAGACATAAAACACAAGTTGAGTTTCTTTAGGTAGGTCGCCTCCTGCGGAGAACCACGAGCTAGTTACGACGCTGAGGTCAGGTTCGGGAACATAATAATTGCAATCATGCAAATACATGGCCGCGAAAAATCGCTGTGTTTTAGAGGGAGTTTCTTTTTTATTTAATGTCCCCTAATGTCGAGGCTGTTCGGCGCTGGTATTACACGTTCCTTACCAATTTATTTTCTAACAGAAAGTATTTAACTTCAAAGATATTTAGGAGTGGCTGCATTTCCAGCGACCGTGGAACGGCCTGGCAGGAATTTTTGTGTACTTTCCTCTCGTGCTTATGTAAGTGTTCTAAAGATTTTATATGATGAAGCTGTCATTTAATTTCTTGCTATTTATGTTATTATTTTTTTCCTAAATCATTTTAATAAATTACATTTTGTGAGAAACGACGGTACAGTAGAAATCATGAACCAGCCATGGACACATCAAGAAAAGACCAGTGAAGGAGGGTTATCTTGCCTGACTGTGTGGCCGGTAGCTACCGCCGTCAGTGAAACCATAAACGAAAGCTAACAATAGCAAAATAATAATAGCTACAATTTTGTCGTGAATTTCCTTAAATGTACTGTTAGACATAGAGCGTTTCTAAATTAATTATTTGTCTTTTAATAATGAGAGTCATCCTATGAACTTTTAGCGAATTTTTAAAACTATTCATTATGTTTTAACAAAACTAAAAGTAAGAAGATACAGGCACAGTTTCTCATTCTGATTTTATAAGTGACAAATAAATGTATTTCTATTTCCAATTGAGCCACACATCTGTGAGACCTGGTTCGCCTCTTTTTATCTGTACATATTGAATTTATTGTAAACCAAATGTATTGTAATTTGATTGTTGTTTGCTTTTTATGATTTATATTCTAAATCGAAATAAAGCTCAATTGAACTGAATAGCTACAAAGTATCCACTGTAATATTCATTTGTGTTTGCTCTTATCCAGCACTAGTCTCAAAAAGAGGCTGTTTCTAAGTAATGGATGAAGGGGAGAAGTGGAGGTATTCGTTTTCATGCAGGGGTCCAGTGCATCAAGTTCCACACAATGCTAGTCTCTGGCTGCAGACAGCCTACAACAGGCAGTTCTTCAAACCTTTGAAAACTTCCGTAAACTCGCTTTAAATATGAGGTGGCTAGGTAAGACGTTAGAAAGGGGTGTGCCTTGACAGTGAACTCCTTGGCCCTTGTTGAGGATCACACTGGAATAACATTATCAGTATCCCCACACCAGAAATTACCAATACAGTGTGTGTTGTAATTCTAAGGTGCAGGAATACTGTGGTAAGCCATGTTGCACCCTAGAAGCATAGACAAATAGTGAATTACCTGCCAAATCGGGAATTATCGGTCATTTGTTATGAGATTATCAGAGTTTAGATGGTTGGATAATTAATAGAACGAGGAGTCCAACCTTGGGTGTCTAGTCATCAGGTAAGAGGGGAACAATTGATGTAGTAGTCAGGAGCCCATTTAAAGCTTTGTGAGTTCACCAGACAGTCTTGGAAAACTGGTTTCCTAGTGGAAACCCACTGCAAGGAAAGGCTCTCTATGTTGGACCCCCTACCCATGTCCTACGCCAACTCCAAACCACCCAGAATGCCACCGCTACTCATCCTGAACATCCAGCGCAATAACCACATCTATCCAAACCTCAACAATTTCCACTAGCATCCATTCCAGGAAAGATGCATGTTCAAGCTACTCGCCCACGCCTACAAAGCTCTCCACAACACCGGTCCAGCTTACCTCAACCACCATCTCAACTTCCACCAACTCACCAGACACCTTCGATCTGCGTCCCAGGCAAGAGCACACTTCCCTCACATCAAGAATACCAGAAGCAGAGGACGCTTGTTCCTATACCTTGCAGCTTACTTAGACCAGGAATGACCTTCTGAAACACCTCGGAATCTACCCCTCCCTCATGGACTTCCGAAGGAATCTCAAGATATAGCTCTTATAGGCGAAACAGGCATGATCAACTCCCACCCCTCAGGCCTGCCTTACTCAATGCCTGGATACCCTCACGGGGGATTAGCCATGCTCTTCAAATTCACATAACACAACAACGTAACAAAGATGTCAAAGCAGAAGTAATGTGGTCAGACCGTCGCAAGGCTAAGGAGAGTACAGGCTGCAAGATTATTAGCTTTTTTGGGCTTCCCAAGCTACTTTTGTAGAAAGCCAGTGCAGGTAGCTTTGGAGTAGTCAAGGGGCATTCCTACTACAGTGATGACTAGTACAGTTCGGTGGGCCGACATAAGAGGCAGGGGCTCGTGAGAAGTCACTGGTGGCGGAGAGCACTTTTAGTAAGTTGATTTGGAGACTGAAGCTTGGGCTATTGCAGGTGATGGAAGATACTTTCAGTCACAGAGTAGGTTTGGAGAGGGATGTTCAGGTCTCTGGTGGACCGCACTGTAAAGATATTGTACATTCTGCGTAGGTTGAGGTAGTGGCCACAAGACTGAAGGTGAACTACTAGGAAGGGTGGAGGGGTCGGGTATGTCCAAGAGAAATCGCTCCATAATAGAACTGTTAAGACACAGAATGTGCAGTGTTTCCAAGAATGGATGTGAACGAAGCAAGCTCCAGTTTCCTAATGGTCTCCTTGGCCCTTTTACAGCTTCTGGTGTGTGAGAACGATCAGCGTACATTTGACAGTCAATGAAGTAGCAACCACTTCCTTGAGCTATGTCTACCTTGTAAATGTTAAAAGGGGCAGGAGATCAAGCTGAACTTTGAGGTAATCTCCAGGTTATGTTGTGTATTTTGGAGAAAAATGTATCCAAGTTTGATATGTTTTTTTTCAGGCAGGACTTGAACCAGTCGACAACCTTTACAACAGCCTGCGCCGTTGCAGGCAAGTGCATGAGGATTATAGTGTGGGCAATGGCGCACAATCTGGCAGTGTGGCAGAAGGCGGGTACAGGCCCTTCCTTAGTCTTTCTCAGCTAAATGGTCTTTCCTTATATTGAACAGGATGGTGTCTGTCCTTCCCTCCTGGTAGAAGCTGTACTGCATATCAATGAGGAGCCTGTGAGATTAACAGAGACTCTCCCCTACATGGGGGGAGCCGGGGGAGAACTGGGAGGATGGGGCGGGGTCACCCCATCCTTTTCGGGTGCGGGCCACAGGGGTTGGTCAGCCGCGCTCCCTGCCCCGGAAGCACTAATAGTGCTTCTGGGGGAGGCGCTTATCGAACAAACCCCTATTTAAGCGGTTACGTCGGGGCAGCAGGTCTCTGCTTCCTGCCTGCCTCAGTACGTGGTCGTCGTCACGGGCTCGGCACGGCATCATCGCATCGTGGAGCTTATGGGGCCCCTACCCTCCCGGATCTGTTAGGAACCCCCCTAGAAGCTGCGCTGGTTACTGAGTTTACCCACCCACCATCCCAAAAAAGATAGGTTTTTAAAGGTTATATTAAGGAATGGGGTGTTTATTTTGCTGAGGAGTGTTATTATTTTCCATTTGTTTTTGTCATCGTATGATTTTGATTTAGCAAGCTTTTTCTCCCTGGTCGTTACTATAACTAATGCATTGTTTTGTTTGACTGACATTTTCTTGTTTCCTTTTGTAAATTGGCATATTTATTGTGGCGGGTGATGTCAAGATTGGGGGACACTTAGGCTCCTTTTTTCGCCATCCTGTTTTAAAAATTTGACATCGGCATTCATGGACCCTACAAGGGGGGCTGCCACCAGGTCCGATGGAGGTGGCAGGGGCGCAGGGGGTTTCTGGGCAGTTGCTGACGCGTTCCTTTACCTAGCAGCCACCCACGCATACGCAGTTGGGTATAACTTTGCACTTGCACTTGGCGGGTGACAAACCTGGGTGTAGGGGGTGGCCCACGGTAGGTATACTAAGGGCAGCTGGGCCTCCTGCATAAGCTTCTTTAGACATAGGACCCCTCCCCGTGGGAACAGACGGGTAGGGAAAGGGACTCCTCCCATAAGGAGGGCCCGCCGGGGTCAAATAAGGGGCACAGCCAGTCTTAATCTCTCAGAATCGTCAAGTAATAATTTGCTTTGGTAGCACAGGAACAGACTAGTTAAGCTGAGGTGAATACATGTATTAGAGTGATGTTAAGGCTAGGGCACTAAACATGTAACAAAAACTGTAAATAATGTGGTTACGGTGTAAAAAGTTATCAATGTGTATTTTTAAATTTTGTTTAATAAATACGGCCTGGGGGTCTTACGACCCCTATCCCAAAGAAATACAGAAATTGTTTCAATTGCATTGGTGTTGGGGGGGGGGGGGGGGGGGGTTGCGGTGATGGTAGGTATATACTGGCATAGGCAATCAATGACTCCCTGGCCATATCCAGGTGGGTGCCTGGAGACTGTGCTATCACTACATTTTGCTTCACAGAGGAGTCCGTAGGTATTGCATGATTTAAACGTTATACTGTTTTATGTTATATATGTAGGTTATATATGCGATTACTTGGGGAGAGGAGTTGGACTAACAGCTAGAGTGGTCGACATCAAATCTGGGGAACCAGCCTCGAGTCTCGGCAAGGACGCTGGACAAATCACTTAATCTCCCCTTGCCTTTCAAAAACGAATGTGTCCTCATGTAAGGCAACTGGTGCTCCTGTAAAGTGCTCTGATAACTTTGGGTTAAATTTGCGCTATATATAACACTGTAAGAAAAAAATACTGTTTGATATCAATCTAGTTAAGGTACATAGTGATGCTATGCATAGAATAGCTAATGCACTTAGTATTTCATTATTTTAAGTAGTAATGTGATGTACCCACTTAAACACTCTTTGGTTTGTAGCGTGCACATTACAAGTGTTGTACCTCAAGCACTTGGTAAATAAATAATCGCTATAAATGGTGTTGCAGTATATCTACAATCTATAGCATGCTATATAAGATATCGCATCATAAATTGATGCTATGGACAATATTTGCAGTGTAATACTTTCGACTGAGTAACACAAGTACAGTGGATTTGTCTCCCTCTTGTGCTCATTGCTACATAATATCCCATTTAACAAACAAATATCACCAACTCGTGTCTCTATTAAGGAAAAGAAGAGACGACACAATTACAAATGGAAAATATCACTTAACCAGAACTCACAATTTTGCAGCCTGCATTTGCTGGGCGGCCATTCTACTATGGTATACAAAGGTGCAAAAACATGTTAGGGACATGAAAAAGTATCTCTTTAATGATGTGCTTGTTTTGCAGTTCGTCATCTTCAGGTGCTCCACAACAACAAAGGGAGTGCGTGGGGCTTTTCCAAATACACTTCGCCGTTGTCCCGCTGCTGTGGACAGACAGGGTGATCCGTAGATGCCGTGAGTGTGTGAACAACCTGGGGAATGAAACACAAGGCCTATGCTACATCCTGCACCAAGCGAAGACAGGCTGAGAGAGGCCGTTATAAAGCCTCCTTCACAGCTACTCCGCATCAAGCGCACTTGAAAGAGCCCCGTGGCCCTGAGCGACGCTTTGGTCCTCTGATATCAAACGCGCAGCGTCAAACACGTGGCTAGCGATTGGCTGCTTGAAGCAGGCCTTTCAGTCCGTCATCACAGGGATGGGGCGGAGCGATGACGTCAAGCCGCGGGAACCGCTGACTGAAGTGCGGCAACGGTTATAACACCTCCAAGGGGCCTTGGATGGAGTGCCGTGTGCGAGAAGTCACGGATAATTCGAATATTTTTTGTTCAGTTCTGCATCACTATGTGCCTAAAAACCGTTGCGGATAGTGGAGACGGTTGGAACTGGAGAATTCGCGACCTGATCCATGAAACGAATGCGTGGTTCTTATTTAATATTGTTTATCAGATGAATGTAATCTATTTATTGACCGTTCCCCAACAGTGCAGCACAACAGAGGTTACTCGATTAGGATGTTGACTGTCAAGGGACATCATATTCAAGTCAAGTCAAGTCAAGTCAAGTCAATGATCTTTATTCGGTATTTAAAAAGTACCATAAAAGTACATAAAATAGTTCACACATTAAAAATACATTTCAAGGGTCCGATACTCATACAGTTTTTTTTCCATATAATCTCACTCTCCCATCGAAGTCCTCAACCTTACAGCAATCTTAATAAAATGTATTATACAAAACAGCGTGTGGGAGTCATTGGCCTTTTGTAACAACAACAAAGCAAGCTTAGCACATTTAAACTTTGACTGATTTAAAATACCCCGTAAAAATTTACGCATTGGAACAGAATAAAATGAACATAACAATACAAAATGAAGGGTATCCTGCGGAGACCTGTTGTCGCAGCCAGGCCCGGACTGGCCGTTGCGGGCACCGGGCAATCCCCCGGTGGGCCGCATGGTTGGGGGCCGGTTTTGTTACAGGGCCGTTATGCTGCAAAAACGGCCCTGTAACAAAAACGGCCGAAAACCGGCCCTGGCACAGAGCGCGGCCACACCTCCCCCTCCTCCCGGAGAGGGGGTGGGGGGGCGGCCGAGCACTTTGCCAGGGCCGGTTCTGGTTCCCAGTCCGGCCCTGGTCGCAGCCGCAGGTACCCTTCTGCTCAACCGTATGTGTAAAACCTGCAGGATTTGCCAGGATATGGTGTAAAAGATTGAGCCTAAAACAAATCATATCAAATCATTCTAGGGCGTTATAAAGTAGTGCTAAGTAGGGTTCCATCCCCCCTTCTGTTTTAAGTGCTCTTTAGGCCCGGACTGTTACTTTGGGTTCTTCTCTGGACGCCCTATGAGCAAACGCCTGCTCCCTAAATATATCCCTACATCATATTCAATGGTCCATGCATCGAAGAGTTTCAAAGTGAATTGCCCGAGCCTTAATTTGATCATACAAGATGACCTTCATTGTAAGTGGGTGAGTGCGTACGTGCAGGAGTAAGCATATAGGTGAATTAATGAATGTGGACGAGTTAGTAAGTGGGTTTGTCGGAAGCTTTAATCCCAGCCACTCCCTCGAGGGCTGGACACACTGCACCCCCACACCCATCCATCACAGGTGACGTGGCCCCGTCAGCAAAAGGGCCCAAGTGCACGTGCTCGTGGCCAGTTGTAATACCAAACCAACAGTGTCTGTGTCCAGGACTTAGAATCATGTGGGCCTAGGGTCCGACACGACAATGGCGACGAGGCGGGTCTGATCCCGCGTGTCCCCTGGCAGTGGGCTTGCTATTTCTGTCCTGGGAGGCGAGCAGGGAGCAGCCCCCTCTCAAGGTTCACCTACTGCCTGCATGTAAATTACAGAGAGACGACAGGCACCCAACGGAAGTACTGGCAAAAAGGGGGTGAAGATTAACGGTCAGCGCTGGGCCAGAGGCGTTTCACCGCTGTAGACAGGCTGCAAGGAGCCCTGGTGTCCCCAAGTGTGACCCGATTGAGACGCTGGCACCGAGATCCCAGGCCGAGCGTTGCCTGTCCACCCCTGCAACGAAAGAAAGGAGCAGGAGGAAGCACAGCCCTGCAACAGCCCCTCGGGTGTCCACGAGGCCAGTCGGGAGAAGAGGTATGCTCAACTCACCGGTGACGGCGCATGGCGGCAGGCCGCCCGCCATCTGCCCGGGGGGGTGGGTAATGCCCTCTCCCAGCAGCGAGGAAGGTGTCATGAGCAGCGCCCACCAGGTAATGGCGCACGAGGCAAAAGCACCAGCAGCACACCGCTCCTACCCTGCGACCCAGAGAAAGCTGCACAAGTGCCTGCAGCCCTAGCCGCACCTGTGAAGCTGCTCCGTCCCGGAAAAGTGGCAGCAGTGCATGCAAGCATGATGTGCCCCCCCTAACCTTCAATGCCCTGCCAGTGGAGGGTGTAGCAGACGCTGCACCTGCATGGTGAGCCACGTCAGAGACCCCTGTGTGGCCGGCAGGCCAAAGAGCGACCGCGGCTGCAATAACAGAACAAGCATTGGAAATGCAATAGGTCTCACATCATTAGAGTTAGTGCTTTTAGAATTGTTTATGGGGTTTTTTTGTAAATCTTTAGCATTTTTGTTTCCTGTAGCCAATGCTAAAGAATTACAAATAAAAAAAGCCATAACAAGAGAAATGTTGTTGGAAGTCACATTGGTAGAAAGTGCACGGGCAGTGTTGATTTCGAAGGGAGTATACTATATAATAACGTTACAAGACAATGTCCCTAGCCTTCACGCAGAAGCACGCAGATTTGATAGTGGCCAATTTAATTTCTCAAACACCTGCTCCTCTTTGCAACTGCTTAAGCATATTTTACCTCACTTATTGGCCACCTTTGATAAAAATCCGATTCCGCCGTCAAAGTAACGCTCCCGTTTTGTCATTAAAGTGCGTGTTCAATGAAATGCTAACATTTCGCGGTTCAATGTCAGACAGAGCCGGGGCAGAGGCAAGCTAATCTGCCTCAAAGTCATGTTTTATACACACGATTACAAATGGAGTCTTCCTCCCGCTCGGCAGAAAAGCAATCTCAAATCCCCCATCTCTTAAGTATATTCCGAGCAACGGCGACCTGTTCTTTCAGCATTACTGAACTAAGAGATGAAATATGATTGCACCGGGCAGAGATATTGTAAAGGAAAGCCGCCGCACCTCTTGTTTGCATCGTATCAAAGCACCTTCTTAAGGATTAGCGCGCTGCGGCGCCGGGGTGCTTCACTTGTAAAATAAGCACCGTTCAATGCGAGATCAACAGTGGCACTAAGTTAAATTCATGTTCCCAGCTGCAAACAATCCATTTACTTCCCAGCGCCCGTTCATGGCACCATTATGATATAAAAAAAGAAGTATACTACCTGGAGAAGGAACATATTGCGTCTTGAGAGTAGGAGGAGGAGGGGGGAGGAGATAATAACGTTACAAGACAATGTCCCAAGCCTTTACGCAGAAGCACGCAGATTTGATAGTGGCCAATTTAATTTCTCAAACACCTGCTCCTCTTTGCAACTGCTTAAGCATATTTTACCTCACTTATTGGCCACCTTTGATAAAAATCAGATTCCGCCGTCAAAGTAACGCTCCCGTCTTGTCATTAAAGTGCGTGTTCAATGAAATGCTAACATTTCGCGGTTCAATGTCAGACAGAGCCGGGGCAGAGGCAAGCTAATCTGCCTCAAAGTCATGTTTTATACACACGATTACAAATGGAGTCTTCCTCCCGCTCGGCAGAAAAGCAATCTCAAATCCCCCATCTCTTAAGTATATTCCGAGCAACGGCGACCTGTTCTTTCAGCATTACTGAACCAAGAGATGAAATATGATTGCACCGGGCAGAGATATTGTAAAGGAAAGCCGCCGCACCTCTTGTTTGCATCGTATCAAAGCACCTTCTTAAGGATTAGCGCGCTGAGGCGCCGGGGTGCTTCACTTGTAAAATAAGCACCGTTCAATGCGAGGGAGCATATTGCGTCTTGAGAGTAGGAGGAGGAGGGGGGAGGAGAGTAGGGGAGGCACGGCCTAGCGGCCGTGCAACCAAGAAGTGAAGAGACAAGACGGAGGGAAGGCAGAGAAGGGGAGGGGGGAGGAGAAATGCGACACGGCGGGCAGGGGAGGGTGCGGAGCGGGGAGAGGGTGTGAAAGCAGCAGGGGCCTGGAGTGCGGCTGAGGGAACTGAAGAAATGCGACACGGCAGGCAGGGGAGGGGGCGGAGCGGGGGTGTGGGAGGAGTGCGCCTGAGGGAAAATACATGCAAGGCAGGCGGCTGGGGGCATGTGCAATTTTAAGCTCAATGCGCATGCGCATTGAGCTTGAATTTCACGGGCACTGCAAGGAATCGCCACGATTCCTTGCAAGTTGGTTAAAGACTGTTTAAGCCCCCATAGTCTCGCAAGCTCGGTGCGCATGCGCATCGACAGGCGAGACCTAAAAATCACCCTCAGCGCCACCTAGTGGCTGCCTGAGTGGACCACAGCCCAGAGTGCACAGCGCAAAAGGCAGTCTGAGAAAGGACTAACAAGCACATGCATCATTGTTGGCTTTTGCAATTCCTTAATTGCGATTTTTAAGGAATCGCAATTAAGGAATCGCAAAAGCCTATGCATGTAGAAATCGCTTAAAAAATTGCGATTTCTAAACATTCCTTAATTGCGACTCGCAAATTGCGAGTCGCAATTAAGGAATACCTCCTATTCATTCCTATGGGCCAATGCGCAAGTGATTGTACTTATGTTTCTTTTTACAAGTGACTAAGTGTGTTAGTAAGTGAATAAGTAAGTCGGCAAACAGGTAAGTGGGAGTGGGCAAGTGAGCCAGGAAGTGAGCTCACAAGCTGATCCAGTGGTGGAGTGAGCAAGCGAACAAGTAATCAAGAGGTGGGTACATAACTATACGAGTGAGTGGTAAGTGGGTGGAAATGAGCAACTGTCTCTGTCAGGGCGTGAGTTATTTGGTGTATGAACAGGTAGTCTGCAGGTGTGTGAGCACGCATTTTAATGATAATTTAGATGAAAATACTTGTGAGAGCTCATTCGACGACTAAAGAAAGAGACAATGACTATTACATTATAACAGCATGTGGCAGTTTTGGAAGGGTTCTGCACGCTGGCCGAGCCTACCTTGCTCCGCTGAGGCGTCTTTACGGTTCCCTGTTCGTATGTGGTGGCTGGGCTTGGCTCTGCTACGCTGTCCTGCACGCCCTGACTGGCCGGGCTTGGCTCCGCCGGTCAGGTAGGAACTACTACTCCCAGCAGCCTCGACGCCAGGACACCGCCCCCTCACTTTCCAGCACCAGGAGGCACATAAAACTCTGCCTGCTGCCGAGGACCTGGTGGCAGTTTTGGAAGGGTTCTGCACGCCGGCTGAGCCTACCTTGCTCCGCTGAGGTGTCTTTAAGGTTCCCTGTTTGTGTGTGGTGGCCGGGCTTGGCTTCGCTGCATTGTCCTGCACGCCCTGACTGGCCGGGCTTGGCTCCGCCGGTCAGGTAGGAACTACTACTCCCAGCAGCCTCGACGCCAGCACACCGCCCCCTAACTTTCCAGCACCAGGAGGTGCATAGGACCCGTACCCTCCAGATATGCCCCCGCCTCCCAATTGACATAGACATGCATAATCCCCACATTTGAAATCACCAAGAGATTCAGGTGCGGTAAAAAGGCCATGTTTAATCACAACATTGTATAAACATGACAAGCAAATAACATGCATATCTAATATTTACAAATTACATTTATAACTACATTTACGAGCATATCATGCTCCTTCAACCTTCCCAACCCTAAGGGAGGAACACCATCTGGTTCACATCTCGCAACTGGGTATCCTACGCCAGGTGCCGTACACCTGCCCCTTAGAGTGGTCCCGCCCTCTGGTCCTTGTCCGCCATTACCGGGGCACACCTCTCGACCACCAGGCTGCCCAGGGACGCCCGGGAGGCTCGAAATCTGTCGCCCTAGCCTCCCCAGCCGGTGGTCACTTCCTCCCAGCGGAGAGCTTACCATATCCACCCTCAGAGCTGGCCTATGGAACCCGGCAGGCGGGCTCCCATCCATTTTGTTTAGTCACTGGTTACTGATCGCAGGTCTCTTCTCCGCCACAAGGGTGGCCAAGGCCCAAAGGTCTGACACCCTCCCCACCTGCGTTCAGAATAAATGACCAAAGTTCTCTGATAAAAGTGTCTGTACCTAAGTCCGACAAATGTACCCCATCCTGGTGGTACATCACTTCTCCGGAAATCATCCGGTGTTGGAGATAGCGCAAGCGGCCCTTCACTGAGCACAACCTTGCTAGTTCGCCGTTCAGTCGTCTTACTGAAATGTTTAAAGACCTAGGACACACTCCTGGGCCCCATGTCCTGCGTGATATCATGCCTGACCAGACAATCTTCGCTGATGGAAACATATGCCCCAACCTGGCAAATTCTGCCAGTAGGGCCTCTTTGACCGCCAAGCGTCCTCTGTCGACCATGTCATTGCCTCCCAAGTGCAAGATAATCCAATCAGGTGATTTGTGTTCCCGTGCCCTGAGCTCCTCGACGATTCGCCTCAAATGCCGGATTCGCATCCCTCCAAAGCCCCGCCATAGGAATTCGGTCTCACCCAATGCGGCCGGTTTCACCACCTCTCCTCGCTGCAAGCGCACCGCCGTGCGACGCACAAAAGAGTGCCCGAGTACCCACACCACAGACGCGGACAGGAGAGAGATGGAACCGTTAGACACATTACACACATGTTTTTACAACAATTCTGGCCTTACATATCGCTTATAACACTCGGACGTCCAGCGACCTATGCCTTTCACTGCATCAGGGGCGAGACCAGCCCCAGCCGCCAAAGTGGTAGCGCCAATTCTAAAGGAATGTGAAGAGTAGCCCGCTGCTCCCAGTCCCAGTTTCCCCAGAGCCAAACCAAATACTGCCTTGAACTGGAATTGGGACAGGCAATCCCCATTTTCATGGACGAAAAGAGCCGACCCCTTCCCAGCTGGGCGTTGGGCCAGGTACGCCTGCATACGGGATACGGGGCAAGCCGCTACCCCCGGTGCTGGCTGCAAACGAATGGTGACCCCCTTTCCTGCTTGGTCGGTTTTGGACCGCCTCACCTACAACACTAATCCCCCCGGGGAAAGGGAGATATCCCAGAACTGGAGGCCCCCCCATGGTCTAGTCTGGAGGCCCTAACTATCTCACCCAGACGGAACGCCCCGTAGAAGGCCAGGCAGAAGGCCGCCCCCAGCATGGTTCCCTCGAACGGAGACTGGCAAATAGCAGGCAACACCCCCAAAATATCAATCAAGGTCGGGAGATCCAAAGGCCTACGACAGTCCCGCCGTGGCCCATCTAATCTGGCCCATCCTGCTAAGGCCTTCCTGATTAAGAATGATGCCCCAGGGTCCCGCTCCCCTGCCAACTTAGCAAAGAAGCCTATCGCTGAAAGGGAGGCCCTAGCATATGCCACTGCTCTGCCCTGATCCCGCAAAACCTGTAAAAAGGCGTAGATCGTTTCAGTAGAAAAGATCCTTGCAGCCCCTGTCTGCTCTACAAATGATCTGTAAACGTTCAACTGTGACTGATAGGCACGTTTGGTGCGATCACTCAGAGCGGCACCTACCAGCCCCGCTAAAGCGGGGCTCCAATTTTCCACAGTGATGTAGGGAACGTCGTCATACGCCCTTCCACCTGCGGATGGAACCTCCGGAAATCCTGCAACTTGGAACGAGACAAAGCGTCAGCAGCATGGTTATCAACACCAGGTATATGCGCAGCCTTAAAATTTAAATTCAATCTTAAGCATGCCAACACCAACAGCTTCAACAACCTCAGCACATGTGGGCAAGTCGCCCCTTGCCGATTGATAACTTGAACCACCGCCATGTTATCCGACCAGAAAGTCACTGCCCTGTCCCTGAAACGCTCAGCCCAGACCATCACTGCCACCCAGATGGGGAAAAGTTCTAAGAAGGCTAAGTTCCTCGTTAAGCCTGCTGAATGCCAAGCCGTTGGCCAGACCGCACCGCACCACGCGGGACCCAAGATCGCCCCAAATCCAATGCTTCCGGCCGAATCGGTGTATAGGCCAAGCTCAACGCTGGACACCGGCGGCGCGGGCCACACCACCCGCCCGTTGAAGTCCCTCAGGAAATCGCGCCACACCTTGAGGTCTTCCTTAATCCCTGCTTTCAATCGCACTCGATGGTGCTTCTGGTTAAGACCTACCATCGCTCTGGCTATAGACCTCGAGAAAGGGCGCCCCATGGGAATGATGCGCAAAGCAAAATTCAACTGACCCACAAGTACCTGTAACTGATGTAACGTCACCTTCGGACCCGCCAAGGCCGCCTTAATGGCTAGGGAAAAGGCTCTAACTTTATCCATCGGCAATCTACACTCCCCCGCTACCGTGTCAATCTCGATGCCCAGGAAGGACATGCACGTGTCAGGGCCAACTGTTTTGCTCGGTGCCAGCGGCACTCCAAATTCCTTCAACATAGCTACCAGCTGACCCAGGGCCAAGGCGCAGGCATCCGAAGACGCGGGGCCCATCACCATGAAGTCGTCTAAATAATGCCCCACATCTGTACATCCTGACTTCTGAGAAAACACCCACTGCAGCATGGAGCTAAAGGTCTCCAAGTACTTGCAGGAGACCGCACACCCCATGGGCATACATTTGTCGTAATAAAACTGCTGTTGCACCTGAAAGCCTAGCAAATGGTAATCCTCGGGGTGCACGGGCAATAAGCGAAATGCTGACTCAATATTGTTTTTACTAGCAACGCCCCCCGGCCTATGTCCCTCACTTTCTGAACTGCGGCATCAAAGGACGAGTACGTCACTGAGCATAATGCAGGATCAATGGCATCATTTACAGATGCACCTTTAGGTGCAGAGAGGTTATGAATCATCCTGTATTGTTCCGGCTCCTTCTTGGGCACTACTCCCAGAGCGGAGCACACATAGTTCACCCATGGAGGAGCAGGGAAAGGACCTGCTACTCGACCTAAGGCCCACTCTTTCTCCACCTTTGTAGCCACTACAGAGGGATAGGTTCTCGCTGAAACTTGGTTTCTACACTGGCTAATTGGGGGGACATGGGACGCTGGGATACGGAATCCCCTGGAAAAGCCATCAAACAACATCTTAGCAGCTGCCCTGTCTGGGTACTCGTTCAGCCAAAAAATCTATTTTTCGATATTCACTGGGGTAGGCAGATTAGACCTGGGGGGGCTTGATATCCTTAGGGGCGGTACCCCCCCCGCTCTTTGGATTTCTTGTTGCACTTGGACTCGGGAAGGGACGGGTGACCGCAGTAGGCGCATGCGTGCTTAAACTTGCACTGCCCGGGTGGCCATGTGCACCCTTTGCCATTGAATGCACAGCAGGTACCCTTCTTCTCGCCCGGCCCTCCCTGGGAAGTCCGAAAAGGCTGCCTAGCCGGGTGTTCCCTACTGCTCACGCTCTCTAACCAGGCATTAACCTCAACCTGATCCCAACAAATGGCTGGGTTCTCTTCCTTCTCCCAGCGAAACTCCCTATCATAAGTCAACCAGACTGAGCCCCCATGTGTGGAGTGTGCCTTCATGATCTTATTGGTGTAAAACACCAATGGGATAGCCAACTCTGGCCTTTGTTCCAACAATACCGTTACATAAACGTGGAAACCGAAAAGCCAATTCGTTATTGTTTCCTCAATGCTAGGTCTCCGATCTCGGAAGGAGTGCTCTTTCCCCTCCCTGTCCTTGTAATCCTCCTCTCTTCTCTTAGGCATGATAAGGGAGAATATATCTACGTAGGCACCCTTCCAAATCTTCTCTCGCACTTCCATACTCACATGTGTAGCTAACATCCCCGACTGAGACATCGCGTTCCCCTGTATAGCCCCCACCTCGCTGCTCCTCGCTGTAGTGTCACCAGGCTTACCTCCTGTGGGTGTTACAGCTACCGCTGTCGCGGGGGGATGCGCTCCAATCGCTACGCTGGGAAGTGCCTTGCGCGCCTCGACTAAGAGCGCCAACTGCCTCTGAATATCTTGCAACGCGCCCTGTTCCGTGGCCTGGGGGGGCACCCACGGTGCCGCCGCTCCAGCGCTCACTCTCTCCGATACTTTATCCGGAGCCGATAATTGGCCTACTAATGTGGAGACTGATGCCAGCAAGCTATATAACGGATCGCACGCGGCTGCCACTGCGGCCACCGGCTACGGTGGGAGTGGGGCCGGTGGGACCGTAATCTTTGGTACCGCGCCTCCCGGGGCCAACGCCTTCAGCGCCTCCCTAATCTCGGACAATACTGAACCCACTGGGTCTACTGGCGTGGGAACTACCACCTGTTGCACATCTGGAATGGGGACCGAAGGGTTGACCGGCCCTGCAGCTAAAGGAGGCGTGGAGACGGGACCTACTGATCCCTCGTCCCCCTTCCCCCTGGCAGGGCTAGGCCTACTCTTCCCCTGCTTGGCTCCCCCCTTCCTCTTTGGCTGTGCCTTGGCCTTCTTCCTTAATGGCAGAAAAGCGGCCCTCGGTGGTACCCCCTCCCTGCGTGGCCTTTCCACTACCTCGGGCTGCTCCCCCTGTGAAGAATCGCTATCCTCTCCGCTATCGGGAGCCTCCTTGCTTAACTTGTCCAGCAGCAATTTCATAATCTGTGCCAACTCAGGCTCAGAATCCTTCCTCTTTTGTCCTCCCTTTTTTGGCGCCATGCTGTCTGTATCTCGCCCTCACGCACTACCTCGCACTACCTCGCGACTGCACCTAACGCGCCCCGATTTCCCTGCTCCCGCTCCCCTAAGCACCGTTCACGCCACCCGGCAGGAGCCCGCACCGCGAGGATCCTTGCTCACAGCCGTAAGCCCCGTAAGGCAGCGACAATCCTATCCCGTCCCAGCACCCACAGTGACTCACGGCTGCCCACGAGGCCCCCAAAGGCACTCGACCCCTTACTTGGCTACGCGAATGATGCTCGATCCTTCTGCTTCTAGAGTTTCGGAATGCCGGCCTGGATCACGAGAATGGCCAGGTGCCGGCGTGAGCAGTCAGGTATCCAGGAGTGATAGCGGGAACAGAGACCCCAGTCACAGGAAGTTGACCCTAATTAGGCCAAAGGTCTCCGCCCCCTGACCCCCAAGTCACGCGATATCGCCTGACCCGGAAATGGGTCGGCCGGACGCCGATTGGGCCATCCGCCCGACCAACCACTAGAGACCAGGGGCGGGGTCCGGAGAGGCCGGGTCCTAAGTGCGCGCGTCGTGATTCTCCGCGCTTGTCATAAAACTCTGCCTGCTGCCGAGGACCTGGTGGCAGTTTTGGGAGGGTTCTGCACGCCGGCTGAGCCTACCTTGCTCCGCTGAGGCGTCTTTACGGTTCCCTGTTCGTGTGTGGTGGCCGGGCTTGGCTCCGCTGCGCTGTCCTGCATGCCCTGACTGGCCGGGCTTGGCTCCGCCGGTCAGGTAAGAACTACTGCTCCCAGCAGCCTCGACGCCAGGACACCGCCCCCTCACTTGCCAGCGCCAGGAGGCGCATAAAACTCTGCCTGCTTCCTCGTCCGCGAGGACGCGCACGGGACGCGCCGGGCGAAGCCCGGGCAAAGGGCGGGCCCTCTTAGGCCCTCAGAGGCCTGAGGAGACTGGACTGGGCAACCCCCCCCCCCCCTGTCTTTTACTTGTTCGATCATATTTGGCCACCCCACAGTGTCTACTACATAGTGAGTCGTATTGCATTTGGTATTTTGTGAGCTGTGCCTTGGTAAATATCGATATACTTTCAGCATTGCGGTATAGCACAGCCCAATTGGCCCAGCGGACACTATGTCCTCAAGGGGTAAAACTGCAATAGCAGGAGGGACCCATAGGGGAACTCTGGACGATTATTTCATTAGGGCTACACCTTGTGTGGACAGGGAATTAGTTCTCGCTGAGCGCCGCGCTGAGCAACGAAGATCCATTGAACTTATTAAAAATAAAAGATCCTCATTAGGCCCATTACAGCTAGCTACTTCACCATATGCTATGAACCATACCCACCGTGAGGGATTAGAGGTATCTAATGATGATGGTATCCCTTTACACTTCCAAAATATAACCTCTTCAACACCCGCAAACAGTGGACAACAACTAAACGTATCCGCAACTTTCTCTAATTCTATAGAAGATGTGGAAGTTCTAGCTGATACACAAGTAACAATAGTGAAAACTGTGCGGGGAAATAATATTAAAAAAAACAAATGCCCTCGATCACATGACCCCCCTCCCAATAAAAGGAGAAAAAAGAAGAGCGGGCCATATAGTAGCAAGCCTACCAAGATCGATTTTGGAAGTACCCACACTCCCTGTTATAACCACTCCACCACATCAGCCTATAATAAAAACATGTAATAACAACCTAATAGGCAACATTGAACATCTACTCAGAGCTCTCATATTACCATTAACAGAGAGACTGAAGAAAATAACATCTAAGTTGGAGAGTTTGGAACAAGCTATTGAGGCTAACAAAGGGTTACTAAAGGAACAATAAAAGTCGCCATCAGTACCTCCAGTAAAATTGGTTGCTCAAAATGGGCAAACAAGTGATAGGAAAGTAAACCAGAAAGCCCCAAAGCCAGTGCCCCCCCAAAAACCTATTCAGAATGTTGACATTAGGGATAAAAAAAAGCCCAATTCGTAGGGAAACCACTAGCCCCAGGAAATATCCAAAACACTAAAGTCATTGAAAAACCTACCAAGGCAACGCAACCCAAGAAATATAAAATAGAACTTCCACCTGAGGCAGTCCCACTAGCCGTTGTCCTCACAGGAGTCCCAGTATTAGAAGAAGGCAAGAGAGAAGATCATCACCAGTTAAAAAACAAGGTCATATTCTGGCTTAGACAAAATCGACCTCTCCCACCATATATAAATGGAGAAGTGTTACATGTTAGGCGCCTATCTTGGTTAGGGCATAGAGCAAAGGATTTAAAGGGGTACATTATTGTAATTAATTTCAGAGACCCCGGAGCTGTCAGATATATCTTAAGTTGGCCCCCAGAGAATCGCAGTTATGTCATCACAGCTCGTGAATGAACTTACTTCTACCCCAGATACTTAATGGTATCTGTAATCAATCAAAGGCCTCCCTTTGGTCACCAGGCTGACTCCCTCATCCCTGTCTATAACCGATATGCGGCTTCAACGGGCATGGAGGGAGTCGACTGACTTCATCCGTTGAGTGCAGAGAAGGGAATGGCCTGTTACAGTGTGCCATTTGCAAACTCTGAGCCACCTATACCACTCTCTGACCAGAAAATAACGACCTATGCCACTTCCAGCCCTATATTGACTGAGTCCGTAACACTTCTGAGTTGGAATATTGCTGGCCTAAAGACAAAAATGAAATCCAGGGATTGGATAGACTGGATTACCAATTACAACATTTTAATGTTTCAAGAAACCTGGTGCACTTCTTCCCTGCTTCTTGAGGGTTATAGTTGTCATAACCAAGTTGTTGTTGCCCCAACATAGGTTGGCCGAGTGGGGGCCTTTCAATCCGGTTTAAGATAACATCAGATGTTAAAACTGAATCCCTGAGGACCGATGACACGAACTTGCAGGCCCTGATTTATACTAATAGGAAAAGGGTATGTTTAAATAATTTTTATAATAATGATTTCACGACACATCCCAATGGAAGTTTTATAAGGTTGTTTGATTTTATTGATGGAATTGTGGAGGGGAAGAACTATTAAACTATCTAGCCACACAAGACCTGGCCAATGTCTTAGAAAAAGTAAACACTAATGTGGACACAGGCCCAGCAGCTACCTATATTGGGCGCGGAAGCTCAACAACAATAGACTATGTTTTTGTATCTTCCTTGCTTGGGGACTGTCTGTTGAAGGCTGAGGTTGCCAATACTATATATAGTGATCATAACCCTATTAAAAACTGTGTAAACGTAAAGAACCGGGGGCCAAAAATTTGGTGGCATCTACAGACAATCTTAGGGTAGTCTGGAAGGGGATAGATAATAAGGAGGTCTTAGCCCGCATAATTAAAAAGTACCCTTCGCTAGTGCCTGTCTGCTTATCCTGTGACAACTCTGGACATGATATCATCAAGGCTTTTACTGGGTTGTGTAGGGCTATAAAAGAGGAGATTTCTAAACCCACCCCAGTAAATAATAACAACAAAAACCCAAGATGGTTTGACACCTCATGTTCAATCAATCAATCAATCATCGTATTTATATAGCGCACTACTTACCCAGAGGCCCAGAGGTCTCAAGGCGCTGGGGGGAGGGGGGGGGGGGGGGGGGGGATCTGCTACTGCTCGGACAACCAGGTCTTGAGGTGCTTCCTGAAGGCGAGGTGGTCCTGGGTCAGGCGGAGGTGGGTGGGGAGGGAGTTCCATGTCTTGGCGGCGAGGTAGGAGAAGGACCGTCCCCCTGTGGTGGCTCTACGGATGCGGGGGACGGCAGCGAGGGCGTGGCTGGTCGAACGAAGCTGGCGTTTGGGAGCGTAGAAGTTGAGGTGGCTGTTGAGGTATCCTGGGCCTTGGCTGTGTAGGGCTTTGTGTGCATGGGTGAGGAGACGGAAGGTGATTCTCTTGTTGACCGGGAGCCAATGCAGATCTCTCAGGTGTCCGGAGATGTGGCTGCGACGGGGGATGTCCAAAATGAGTTGTGCTGAGGCGTTCTGGATCCGCTGGAGTCTCTTCTGGAGTTTGGCGGTGGTTCCGGGTGGTTCAGGGCATGTTCTAAGGCAAATCGTGATTTACTGGCCGCTCTTATGGCTGATCCGCGGGATCAGTCCCAGGTGAGGAGACTTAGGTCGAGTTATAAGCGCGCCATAAAAACACGAACAGAAGAGTTGCTAAAAGATCATTGGGAATCTCTAGCATGCACAGCTGCATTGAGAGATACCGCTGGATTCTGGTGTGGGGTAAAGAACCTGAGTTCGTTTGGGTCAAATATAACCCCCATAAATTGTAACATACCAGGGGACAGGTGGGTAGATCATTTCTCTAGCATTTACGCTGCACTTAATCTTGGATCCTCCTGAAGCACAGCCGGGAGTAGCTACGATCGCTCACTGCATTTTTTAAAGTTGTTAGTTTTTTTAAATATATCACCCACCTAGCTCTCCTTGCACACGATTACTGTTTGCAAGCACTCCTACCCAGCGGATTCAGCGCTGAGAGGGAGATCTCGTGGGGTCAATTCCAGCCACCATTCCCACGCTAAGACTAGGGACACGCCCACCTTGAGGCCACGCCCCCTGCAACGAGCACAAAAACGCGCTGAATCGCAAGCGCCTTAGATAATCTTGGGCCCTCCTGAGGCACAGCCGGGAGTAGCTACGATCGCTCACTGCATTTTTTAAAGTTGTTAGTTGTTTTTAAATATATCACCCACCTAGCTCTCCTTGCACACGATTACTGTTTGCAAGCACTCCTACCCAGTGGATTCAGCGCTGAGAGGGAGATCTCGTGGGGCCAATTCCAGCCGCCATTCCCACGCTGAGACTAGGGACACGCCCACCTTGAGGCCACGCCCCCTGCAACGAGCACAAAAGCGCTGAATCGCAAGCGCCTTAGATAATCTTGGACCCTCCTTAGGCACAGCCGGGAGTAGCTACGATCGCTCACTGCATTTTTTAAAGTTGTTAGTTGTTTTTAAATATATCACCCACCTAGCTCTCCTTGCACACGATTACTGTTTGCAAGCACTCCTACCCAGCGGATTCAGCGCTGAGAGGGAGATCTCGTGGGGCCAATTCCAGCCACCATTCCCACGCTGAGACTAGGGACATGCCCACCTTGAGGCCACGCCCCCTCCCCCTCCCCCTGTCCCATAAACATGTGCATCTACCGGAAGCGCAGCGGACGAGCGCAGCGGGCGCGACGATTGCGCGCCGAAGGCGCACTTAAGGCAAGCTCGTCTGCGCTCGTCCGCGCCGAGTCAGGGCCTAGACACAGTCACCAGAGTCTAGACATTACAGTGCTGAAACCCTCTTTAGCCTCAGGCCCCCCGCCACCTTATGCACTCGGCATTTCTATCACGCTGACCTCATACCACAAGCCTGTCCCAAATGCAAGTCTGCCCTGAAACCCAAACCCCCGCTGAACTCACTTACGATTTTCGTATGTTCCTATTGAACTGCCGCTCCCTGCCGAAACACAGGGCCGAAATTGCACTTTTATTCGAGGAATACACGCCAGACATACTGTTCCTGACGGAAATTTGGCTCACTCCCGAGGCCGACCCTGCCCTAGTTGACGCCCTACCTCCAGGCTTCCAAATTATCCGGCAAGATCGACCTAAAGGAAGAGGAGAAGGCCTGGCAATTATCCATAAGGAACAGTTCTACTGCCGAGTTACCTCTGAAACAATCCTCGACTGCAAGAGCCTCGCTTTCAACATCGATCTCTCACCTAATAGTTGCTTCTCAGTTACTCTTATTTATCGCCCCCCTGGCCCGTCGAAGCTGTTCTATGAGTGCCTACCTTCGAGCGTGGCTGAACGCATTAGCTCCACATCGAATGTCACCTTACTAGGTGATTTTAATCTTCACTTTGATTCTTTATTAGATCACCCAGCCACTACCTTGGCAGACGACCTAGCAGCCCTGCAACTCATCCAAAACGTTAAGACTTCCACACATGTCAAGGGACACTTGCTGGACCCAGTATTCAGCAACTGTGCAGACCTTGTAGCTGGTCCACCAATTCCACTGCCATGTACAGATCACTCACTGGTTCCCATCAGTTGGACATCGCTCAAACCCCCGCCTACTAGACCCACTACCAGGTTTATGCGAGCTTGGTCCCGCCTCTCAGTCGACGACTGGTCTATTAAACTTGCCAGCAATCAACCCCTCGATAACGAGGACCTTGGACTAGCCAACCAGGCTTATGTCGATTGGATTACTCAGACCCTCGATGCCACTCTTCCAAAAAGAAAAATCACACTGAAGCGTCCCTACAAAACTGCCCCTTGGTATACGGAGGCCCTCAAAAACAAGAAACGCCAATGTAGGAAAACGGAAAGACGATGGCGTTCGGACTACTCAGTAGAAAATAAAACCCTTTACCGAGAATTAATCAGCGAATATAAAGCTCAGGTCAAAGCTGCCTAAGCTACATACTTCTCCAACAGAATTCTTCTTGCCAAGTCAAAACCTAAAGAAATTTTTCAAATCGTGAAAAAACTAACAAAACCTCCCCCCAGCCTGCAGGTCACAAAATCCACCACCCACTGTAATAATGTTGCCGAGTTCTTCCACCAAAAAGTGAACACCATCTACTCAGCTTTCCCCCCTATAGGGATATCTCTTCCTCAGCCCAACTCAATCAAGTCACAGCTCCCCCCCCCCTCAGCCCCAACCCATTCTGACTCACTTCCCCCCTAGACCTGGCAACCCTTGAATCTGTAGCTCGGAAAGTAAAATCCGGATCCCCTGACGACCCAGCCCCGCCACACATTATAATGGCAGCCTCCCAGATCACTTTGCCCATTATTAGGGATGTATTAAACGCATCCATCACCTCCGGCACTGTCCCGACTGTCTGGAAGCAGGCCATGGTCAGATCATTATTGAAGAAACCCAATTTAGATCCGACTGACCTTGGAAATTACCAACCCATCTTCCTGCTCCCATGGGTGAGCAAGATTCTGGAAAAATATATAAACCTTCAACTGGTAAACTTCCTAGAAGATCACCATTTACTAGACCCCACCCAGACGGGCTTTAGACCTAAACACGGGACCGAGACCGCCCTCCTCATGGTTACTGAGGAATCCAGAAAAATCCTGGATCAAGGAGGATCAGTGGCAGTTATCCTCCTTGACCTCAGCGCGGCATTTGAGACGGTCAGCCACGACACCTTGCTGTACCGTATGTCTAGCGCTGGGATCAAGGACAAAGCTTGGCTGTGGTTTAAATCCTTTCTAGAGGACAGATCCTTTCAAGTCTTCGAGGGTGAGTCCGTGTCCACCAGCAGACCTTTAAAGTGCGGAGTCCCCCAGGGCTCCTCCCTAAGCCCCGCACTCTTCAACATGTATATGAGGCCACTGGCCGAGGTCATCCGCCCATTTGGGGTCAAGATCATCTCTTATGCGGACGACACACAGCTGGTGGTCTCACTGGCACAGGAGGCCAACATGCCTGCGTCAGGCGCAGTAGCGGTGGGTGAGATTTTAAAGTGGTGGGGCGCAAACTAATTAGCATACAGCACCGTAGCGAGCGAGCGCAGCGAGCGAGCCCGAACCCCAAAAGGGGGGTTTGGGAGGATAACCCCCCCACAAGAAAATTTTGAAAAAAAAGAAGAAAAATCGTGCATTTTTAAGCAAATTTGATAAAGCAGGAAGGTCAATAAAGCAATTGTGAAAGTGCAGTTATTACATTAATAGATGGCATAACATAGGTAGCTGCTTATTCAGTAATACCACAGAGCTTCATACATTCTGTCCTATTATGCTCAGGTGCTGATTCAGACTATAAGACTTTCATGGAAATCTCAGCTCTAAGAGTAGAAGAAGTTGCACAGCAGTGTAATGGTTTCCAGGCTCGTTCCGCAGGAGCGTCAGGAACTTGAAGAAAAGTCCACAGTCTTCCCCTACGGCCTTCCGACTCTATTAGACTCTAGAGTAACGAATGGCACGCAAGGGGAAAACAGGGAAACAAAACAAGGAAAGGCGGGGGAAGAAAAACAGTCTTGCAACATACTGAATATTAGACTCTAGAGTAACGAATGGCAAGCAAGGGGAAAACAGGGAAACAAAACAAGGAAAGGCGGGGGAAGAAAAACAGTCTTACAATATACTGAATATAAAAGAGGCAGCGCAATGCGCTGTTACCGTGATTCTGGTTGAGCTGAGCTTTGTACACACACTTCACATAGGTCCACGCAAATACCCCAAATATAAATGGTATAAAGGTTTTTGTAATTTGCCAAGGGGAAAGTTTTGATAGGCAACACAAGCAACGAATTGTTCACCCTGCGGGAGACAGGTCCGGCCAGTGAACAAAGGTGAGCAAATCTGTGTAGTCTCCAAATAGAACAAACACTACAAAACTTTTAAAAACAGAGATGCATTTCTTACCTCAATCAGAATTTTTTGTATTCAACAAACAAGTAGCAGCATTCACTTTTTGTAAATGAAATCCGCTCGTCTTTCTTTCAGTGTAGCAAACTTGTCAATTACTTTCATGTTGAAGTCCGGTATCTTTTGGACTAGCTTGCTCTCTACAGATAGCATCGCCAAAGCATTTAGTCTTTCCTCTAGCATGGTGTTCCTGAGGAATGTCTTTATGCGCTTTAAGGCTGAAAAACATCGTTCAGCTTCTACTGTTGTCATTGGAGTCGTAATCACAATTTTTAGTAAAGTCACTATCTCTGTAAGTGAGTTTTCCATATGCAGTTTATGAATTAAACTCAGCAAAGTCAAGGCGCTTTTGGCTTTTCGGTACACAGGCATTCTGTAGAGTACAGATAACTCAGTTCTCAGCTGCTCTTTTATGAGCATAGGATATGCTTCCACAGCCTGATTCAGAGCACGCTCAGGGAAGGATTCATCATATTGTGCAAACTCTTTACTTTGCAATAAAGTTGCACTCACCAAATGTTTTGTGAATGAAAAATGTCTTTTGCCTGCACAATTACAATGTCACATACCTCCTTTCCAATTCGAACCAGAGAGGTGATGTTTTGTCTGCGGTTTGCAAAAATAGAATCCTCCGGCAGTTTGCTCTCTAAATCGTCAACCCCATCTCTCACTTTCATAATCTGTTGTACAAATGCAGATGTATTGGCTTTCACAGAGACAGTATCTAGGTCTTTTTTTTGCAACTGATCGTATAACACCTCAACAGGAGTCATTATGTCATGAAATAAAAACAGTAAGAACTGAAACTCTTTGTCTTCTATTGTTCTAATAAAGCCATGGGCTTCACCCTGAGTTGTGTGATCAAAGTCTGCTCTAGATGATATGGCGACAAAACATTTATGAAGGCCCTCCCTCTGTTCATAGATTAAGTTGACTGTACGAGTGTGAAAGTTCCAACGAGTTGAGGATCCCCTTGGTACGCTTTTGTCCACAATCTCATGAAGGGCTTCTGTTCTTTTTGGGGAACGTGTGAAGAATGCTGCTATGCCTCCGATATCCTGAAAGAAAACTCGTGTCTCTCTGATCTTTGATACCGCCTGTTGCATAATAAGATTGAGTTGGTGGGCGTAACAGTGCACAAAATGAGCATTAGGGTACACATCTCGAATTCGTTTCTGTACTCCACTAAGGCTTCCACTCATTACGGACGCACCATCATAGCTTTGGGCGATAAGTTTTTGTTTTTGAGGCAGGTCCGGGAAAATTAAGTCCAGTTGATCCAGTATTGCTTTAGTGATGGTTGCTGCACTAGAGTCACTTAAATGTGTGAAGCCATAAAATCTTTCCACAACGTTTCTGTCACTGTCAAGGTACCGAAACACTAACACGGACTGTGTTTGAGTGGACACATCAGTGGTGTCATCAGCCTGAATAGCCACAAAGTCTGTGTTTTGCAACTCTTGCACAATATGGCTTCTTATAACTTCGAGCATACAGTCAAGGAGTTCATTTTGTATTGTATTAGAGGTGCCCTTAAAGACTGTAGCACGTGCTAAATATCTTTCCAAATCCTGGTCTATGGTTGACATTAAATCCACTAGGCCTCGGAAGATCCCAGGTTTTGAGGAAGTTTCTGATTCGTCATGGCCTCGCAATGCCAGTTCGAAAGCACCACAGAAACGAATACAATCAATGATCCTGGATAGATTTTGTCTGTTCTTATCCACAGCTTCATTGTGTTTTTGAATGGATTTGCGATACGCATCATTTATCTGCTGCTCAATTGGTGCGTCTTCCCCCAACATTCCCAGTCTTGTCAGGTTTTCCAGATGATTTCTTGTGAGCGCATGCTTCTTTATTTTTTCAGCGATGTGCTTCAGGTCGACCATTCCTTGCCGTGTCCAAGAAAAGTCACCGTTAAACAGCAAGCAGGGGAAGCAGAACAGAGAATTTCTTATAGGGCACCCTGTAAGCCAATCAGCTTTTTTGTACCAGGCATTTGAGAATGTACGTTTTGACATTTTTCCTCTGTCCTGGGTAGTTTGCTGTAGGTTTATTTCAGGCTGATGAGGTCCTAATTGTTTTATCTGTAGTTTTTGTTCAAGTGGCCTTGACTGGAATGACTTTGTAATCAGCTCTTGTACTGTATTCATGATGGTGTTGCTGGCCTTACCAATATATATATATTAAAGAAACCTGTCAATAATCAAAGTACAACGTATAAGGTGCAGTGCAATAATATCAAATTTCAGTATAAATACATTATACATATATCTTGTGGATTATCCTAATACATCTCAAATGACTGCTAAAAATAGAGCCGTACTCGCTCCTGCCTCTCTGTGCCATAGTGGTTGCTGGAGGCACTGAAAGGGACACTGCTTCAGGGCCTGGAGAGTGACCCGATACATAGCCCTAACTCCCATGTAAAAAAAAATATATAGCATCAGTTTCCTTACCTTTAACACTGGTCACTGGTGTTTGCTGGGTTGTAGTAGCTGGGGTCAGGTGAGAGCGCAGCAAAGGAGGTTGGGGTCCTCTTGCTGTTGTTGATAAACCTGTCAATAATCAAAGCACAACGTATAAGGTGGAGTGCAATAATATGAAATTTCAGTTCAAATACAAATACATCTCCAACAGCTCCCCTTCCCACAAAATGACTGCTAAAAATAGAGCCGTACTCGCTCCTGCCTCTCTGTGCCATAGTGGTTGCTGGAGGCACTGAAAGGGACACTGCTTCAGGGCCTGGAGAGTGACCCGATACATAGCCCTAACTCCCATGTAAAAAAAAAATATATAGCATCAGTTTCCTTACCTTTAACACTGGTCACTGGTGTTTGCTGGGTTGTAGTAGCTGGGGTCAGGTGAGAGCGCAGCAAAGGAGGTTGGGGTCCTCTTGCTGTTGTTGATAAACCTGTCAATAATCAAAGCACAACGTATAAGGTGGAGTGCAATAATATGAAATTTCAGTTCAAATACAAATACATCTCCAACAGCTCCCCTTCCCACAAAATGACTGCTAAAATAGAGTCGCACTCGCTCCTGCCTCTCTGTGCCATAGTGGTTGCTGGAGGCACTGAAAGGGACACTGCTTCAGGGCCTGGAGAGTGACCCGATACATAGCCCTAACTCCCATGTAAAAAAAAATATATAGCATCAGTTTCCTTACCTTTAACACTGGTCACTGGTGTTTGCTGGGTTGTAGTAGCTGGGGTCAGGTGAGAGCGCAGCAAAGGAGGTTGGGGTCCTCTTGCTGTTGTTGATAAACCTGTCAATAATCAAAGCACAACGTATAAGGTGGAGTGCAATAATATGAAATTTCAGTTCAAATACAAATACATCTCCAACAGCTCCCCTTCCCACAAAATGACTGCTAAAATAGAGTCGCACTCGCTCCTGCCTCTCTGTGCCATAGTGGTTGCTGGAGGCACTGAAAGGGACACTGCTTCAGGGCCTGGAGAGTGACCCGATACATAGCCCTAACTCCCATGTAAAAAAAAATATATAGCATCAGTTTCCTTACCTTTAACACTGGTCACTGGTGTTTGCTGGGTTGTAGTAGCTGGGGTCAGGTGAGAGCGCAGCAAAGGAGGTTGGGGTCCTCTTGCTGTTGTTGATAAACCTGTCAATAATCAAAGCACAACGTATAAGGTGGAGTGCAATAATATGAAATTTCATTTCAAATACAAATACATCTCCAACAGCTCCCCTTCCCACAAAATGACTGCTAAAATAGAGTCGCACTCGCTCCTGCCTCTCTGTGCCATAGTGGTTGCTGGAGGCACTGAAAGGGACACTGCTTCAGGGCCTGGAGAGTGACCCGATACATAGCCCTAACTCCCATGTAAAAAAAAATATATAGCATCAGTTTCCTTACCTTTAACACTGGTCACTGGTGTTTGCTGGGTTGTAGTAGCTGGGGTCAGGTGAGAGCGCAGCAAAGGAGGTTGGGGTCCTCTTGTTGTTTGCTGGAAAATTGCCCCAAAATGCGGTAATGTATCAGGTTGTCAGGTGCTGAAAAAGAAAAGATAACAATTTATTTTTGAAACAGTAGGGTAATGAAACAAAGACTGTGGGGAAAAAACATAACGCTCCAATTTTTTCCTTGCAGTTTGCATCCAGCTCTTAGATGACAGTTAATAGCTCGCTGTTGTGTGTTAGGATTTTAACTTAGAAACTGCAAGTAACAAAAGGATCTCTCTGACAAAAGCAGTGCCTCACTGACCTATTTACATCATATGCATTTTGTGATCTGTATCAGGTATATATGTTCTTTGCAGCAGGCACATTAAGCTTCTGCGCTGCCGCCTGCTGCTAGTTCACTACTGGGACCAGAAACATAGTCTTGCAGACTGCCAACGCTCCTACATATATAGGCCAACAACTGATGTTTCTATTTTTTGTTTTATATAGCGAAGTAGACCCGAGACATCGGGCATCAGAGCGGTATACATGAGCACCAGTTTTGTAACATCACCATTATTGCCTAAATAAACATTAGAATAAAGCTTAAAATCCATGCCGGGGTAATGTGGCCCAACATTGTCAGGAACGTGAAAACCAGAAATCAGATGGAGCCAGGCAAGACATTCAATGGCACAGTTATAATTATTGTAACTTTATTTCACTTGTAATGAAACCTACTTTATCATAAAGCACTCTGACATCTTTGGGTAATGACCGCGATATGTAAAAATTAATAAATAAATGAATAAGCACTGTCTTGGATTTATCAGTGAAGCAAACACTATCTTGGTAGCATTAAAGGATACATGAGTGAAGGCAAAGCACAGGCGTGGATTCCATGCTCCAATCCTTGCCTGTGTAACTTGAGTCACGCTTGGGAGCAGAGCATACTTGAGTGTAAGTTCAGCCACAGGATATGTGTGCACATTACACACATAGTAACACCACAAACACTGTGAACTGTTGTCGCCTCATTACACACTGGCAACGCAGCGAAAATGGAGACTGCTTAGCCGGATGATGGAATGAATTTTCGAACAGAGAACTTCACAAAATTAATTGTGCGCCAACACATGTTGCACAGACCAAACTTTTTTAAACTCATATTTCTGTTTAAAGGAAAACACAAGCATAATGATGGTTTGCGGACTTTTCCAAGGGTTAAAGTTGGGTCTTCAGGAAGGAGTAGTGGCAAGTGACTTGGTTGTTACAGGTGGCGAGCAGAGTGCTGGAAAGTGGAAGATGTAAGAATGAAGCCAGAAGCTGGTGGTCTGTGAACATAAGGTACTATAAAGTGAAGGAGGAGGAGGGCAACATAGCATGTTCTGTGTGACCCAATGAATCACTCCATGCCCGATTCATATCATATAGCCCGTGGCCGTGCTAAGGCTTACTCTTGCAGTACACGTGATTTTCAGAAATACTAAAACCCATGGAGGATGCGTGTGTGTGTTCCTCGAGGAATTCAGAAGAGTGGGGTTGAGGAGAAGGGCCCGGGAGTCGGGATATGGGGGAGAAGCGAAGGAGAGAAAGGGGTGAAGCCGTGAAGGTCAAGGATTGCCAGAAACCGGTCCTTGGATGCTTGATTCCGGTCCAGGAAATACATGGATTGGCAGTTCGGGCTGGACTGTTCCCATGAGGCACAGGGTCAAGGCTGATTTGCATATGGCCATGTCTGAACTGGGGTGGTGTGGAGTGCAAAAAAACGATGGATTTAGGCCCAGATCTCTGTACTGGCTGGGGTGAATGTATGACATTGTTCTGCATTCTGTACATCAACTTGTTTTGCATGTGTACTTGAGTTTGCACCAGAAGTTTGCATGGTGCAAAGCGCTGCATCAATAGGATCAGTTATTATCCAGCTGCTGGGTTAATCAAATGTAGATCTATAGAGATGTGCTATCAAACTTCACCCACCAAGTATTTCCAAGACAACAGAAAGACTGAGGCCAAAACAAGTGCTGGTCTCGTCACCTCCACTTAGAATTGTTGGCTTGCTCTATATAAGCATGTGCCTATTCTCAGGCTTTCCTTTTATACATACTTTACAGCTTGCCCATGACAGCTCGTGTGCTATTGCTGTGCGATCTTTTTATTTTCTAACAGTGTGCTTGGAGACCACCCATTGCTTATCATTGGTAGGCTTCATTGTCACTCTTGTGCTTGCTTTGCTCTATAAAGAGGACAGCACTGCCACGTCATATTTTCCCCCAACCACATCTTGCATTGTCCATATTGCCCCTCACACACCTTCCCTCCAGCCAGCATTTTTCAAAAATGCTAAGACACAGCCAGTCATAGCACCTGCGAGTCATGCCGGCCACGACTGCAAACAATCTTTATGAACATAGAAGATAAGATGTCCCCATATAGGCCATGGAACAGCAGCCACAGTAGTAGCCATCGTCCGGAACCAACACCTGCAGTAGGTCTCCCAAACTCAGAATGAATTATCACTCAAATATCATCCTTGCGTATAGATTTTGAAAATTAAATCCCTTTCTCACCAAACATGAGCTCACAATTTTTGAAAAGACACACATTTTGCTACCAGCACAATAATTTCTTTTTTTATACTAGACTCAAATCCTTAGAACAAAAGCTTGTCTTTTCAATAAACACAAATCTTTTGCCTCCAAACACTGTCTTTTTTAGTTAACATATGCTTAGTATCCAAACATCAGATTTCCATTTTCATTAAGCACATGCTTGGAATGCGTCTGTACCATTAAACCAGGGCCACCAATATGCTGGGGTTGGGTTCCATAATGCCACACAAGCTGACAATATGCTAAACATGGCCAACAGTAAGCCAAGAGAGGGTCCCATCAAGCCAAGAATAATCACCATTATGCCAGGTCCCACATTATTCCAAGAATGGGCACCATCTTGGTAAGTATGCACACAACCTTCCAAGAATAGCCAGAGTTCTGTCAGGAGAACACTCACCCATCCCAGATATGGGAACAATATTATAACATAGCCACCATTATGCCAATGCCCTCATCAAGTCGTACAGTAACGACAGAGATCTTTAGTGGTTGGCCACTATCAGGTCATTGATAGGCTCTGTCGTCCTAAAGATGCCCACAGTATGCCAAGAATGTTCACCATTAAACCAAGGCCTGCGTTAAGTAAGTGGTAGGCACCATCACACAGGTATGAACACAGAAAGCCATGAACTGCAACCTTTGTGCTAGGGTGGCCAGGTGTGGGCTTCGTCATGTCGGACATGTCCACAATTAAATAAGTATTCTTAATAAGGAAAATGTTTTATATATCCTTCAATGCAGATATGTTGTTTGTCTATGGTGGGGAATTTTACTTATATACATTTACTTTTGATTGATCAGCATTACAAGAGATACCACTGAGAAAACTCAAACTTCATTTGCTTGAAGTAGTTGATCAATAAAGCACATTTCAATTGTAGTGTTTGTAAATTATATGAAATGCTTTATTACCCAACTATAGTTAGTGTCTTCACAAAACATACACTGACACGCATATTCAGCACAAACCCAACGCTTTGTAACTAAAATATATTGCAAACACATTTTGGGTCGTGGAAGGCTTAGTGTGTGTTATTTTATTTTTTTAAAGTCACAGAACAGTCCTTAATTTGTGGTGTTATTTATTCTGCACCTAGGTATATAATCCATTTGAGGGAGAAGCCAATCTGGGTGTCTCATTTATTTATTTTGCTTGTAAGATTGGATTTATGGAATCGTATGTCAATATGGCCAATATTAGCAATTCGAGAGCCTGCATCAGGACTGTGTGATGGACCTCAAGAGAAGCAACACGTCCACAGGAACATCCGGGCATGGATGAAGACAGACTGTTTACATATAAATGTTGACAACAGAGAGCCTATTTCCTGCATTTTTCAGAGTTATCTCCTGCCCTGCTGATTAGTTAGACAGAAATCGTATATTCTCAGAGGTAAAGAAGCTTGGTATACATCTGGACTGGAGGCTTCAGTGACATTCCAGATGAACACACAACCCTCTTTTTTAAAACTGCAGAAATAAGTCGTTTCCTTTCCAGGAAAGCAGGGCTGTCGTGACTGAGACATTGCTAACACAAAGGTGGATTAATGTGGAATGAGCTTTGCATTCAGTCTGAAGGCCCTCTTCAGCCAAGCCGCCAAGTCAGACGGCCATAATTGTGACTGGCAAGCCCAGGAGAATGATGAACCGCCTGTGGTGTGACAGCTTCAGTGCCTGTCAGTGCAGTCACGCATAACATAACCTTTGGAGGCTTTTAGTAGTTGAACATGGAGTCATTTTACAGCCCGAGTGTAGGAAAAACAAGATTAGGTTTTATAAATACCCATCCTGCAATACGGGGACTCTGATTGTGCCCAAGGTGAAGAGGATGAGACGTCACAGATGTCAAAATATGTCTAGAGAATATATTTCTAATAAAAAATGAGTTGGTTCTTTAGCCACATGGTTTTAAATTGAAATATTCAAATGGTCCGGTGTTGGTCCGTTCTCCACGTCCCACAATTTCCGATGCATGTCTCGGCCTCTCCAGAGATCTGACTGCACTGGCCCGTGTATGCCTTGACGGACTACTAATATATCACTTACAGAAATGCATGAAATATGCGAAAAGATGCGGTTGGCTGGACAGCATCCACTTCAGGGCTGCAATGCGCAAAAAAGTGAGACAAACAACCCCAACAGGCTAGTCGGGAAAGGAAGGCCCTCGTCAGCAGATCACACCAGGGGAACAGCTGAGGGTGCTACAGAAGCAGAGGGTAGGCAGGTGGAATCTAGCTGTGTAGAAAGGTGCTATCGAATTTAAATGCACTTTTTTACGTCAAACAAGTGCTCACTGTCCTGCTTTTTAAAGTGGCAAAGTTTACTGAAGTCTGCAGTCTGGAAATATTCAAATACTTCTTCATCAAACATTAGTATTGGACAGTCCGACAGAGGAGACAAAAAAGACAGAGACCAGAGTGGAGACGACGAGCTGTACTCACATCGTCGACGATCACACACTAGAAGAATCAGAATGAGTCGACTCCACTCCAGAAAGAAAGGCGGCGGCGTCAGGCAATCAAAGGGCACTGTCTCGTCTCCACTCCACACACCGTCCACGAGGCGAGTGAACCGTTACTTGGCTGAACCGGATCCAACGACACTGCAGCAAATGATTTGCTGCGCAGGGGGCCAATCACTGCATGACTACAGAGACAGTGATTGGCCATTGCAGGGCACCCACGCTCGGCATCCAATGTGGATTGCCCCTGCTGTGCTGCGCGGTGACCGGCCAATCCTGGGCTTGGAGAGGGCACCCTAACTGCTCGCCCTGTCACCCTTTTGCTGCAGGGGGTGCCGCCAGCATAAACCTGCACCCCCCCCCTCCCTAGCTAATGGGCCCCTGGGGACTTTCATGCGCATGCTCGGGCAAGTTGCTGCCCGAAGCATACATGCGGGAAAAGTTAAGTAAAACAGCTAGAAGAAGACTCGTCGTGACGTCGTGATGTCAATCAATCACCGGCGTGACCACACCAGCCCGCCCCCACCCCCGCGCACTCCCGATTCAGTCGGGTGCTGCCCGGCGGCGCCGAATCAATATCGTGCTAAATATAATTAATGTCACACAGTGAGTAAAAACGTTTATTTTAATTATTTTACGGCAGCCGCGGGTCCAGGCAGGGCTGGTGGGGCTACGCCGCTACGCCCCAATGGACGCACCGCTGCTGGTCAGGCGGGCTTAGAGAATGCCTAGCAGAAGTAAAGAGCTGGATGTCATCTTCATCCCTCAAACTGAATGGGGACAAAACAGAGCTGATGCTCCTAGGTCCCCCCGATCTCTGCCTCTCTAACTCTCTGTGGCCCCCTTGTCTAGGCCCCCCCTCCAACCCCTAAAAATATCATCAAGAGTCTCGGGGTTTGGCTGGATAGATCCCTCTCGTTCAGTGTCCAGGCCACAAAACTCTCAGCCACCTGTTTTGGCCTCATGAGGATGCTAAAGAAAATCTTCCCTCTCCTTCCCATGGAAGCCAAAAAAGTGGCTATACAGGGGCTAATTCATTCACGCCTAGACTTTACCAACGTGCTCTACCTCGGTGCCCCAAAGTACACTCTACGCCGTCTTCAGACAGTGCAGAACTGCGCAGCCCGCTTACTGCTCGAGATCCCCCGTAGACAATCAGTGAGGGCTGGGCTGGTCAGCCTTCATTGGCTGCCAGTGCGCCAGAGAATTCTTTTCAAGGCCATGTGTATTGCCCATCAGGCCTTCTGGGACACAGGCCCCAGGATTACCCGTGACCTAGTTACCCACTACTGTCCCAGTAGAAACCTCCGCTCTAGCCAGATTTTTCTGGCTATGACCCCAAGGATAAAAAGGACCAGAACTGGCGGCAGAACGTTCGCCTAAAATGCATCTAAGACCTGGAACTCTCTTCCCCTGCATCTCAGAGCAAACCCCAACCTCTCTGCATTTCGCAAACAGCTAAAAACTTTCCTTGTTTAATCTGTATCATTAACCTCAGCTTGCCTCTGCAATAGGTTCCTGGTTGTCTTAGCGCTTGGACGCCTCCGGGCAGCAATTCGCGCTCTACAAATCTACATCCATTTCCATTTCCATTTCCACCTGACTCAGCGATAGCAACAGTAACACAGAACCACCCTAAGGCACTGAACGTTTCAATAATGGAGGTGGAGGATGCTATTTCCCAAAGTGCAAGCAACAAAGCACCCGGCCCCGATGGACTGTCCATTGACGAAATTAAATCAGAGCCCGCTTTCTGGTCACCTTTACTTTGTGATATTTGTAATAATTTATCTGATAATCAAGTCCCGGCAACCTGGTCAAATAGTATAATTGTGCCAATCTTCAAGAAAGGTGATAGATTAGATCCTGGTTGTTATCGTCCTATATTTTTAATAGATAACACCTTTAATATTTTAGGAAGGGTAATTTTTAACTAAATTCGGACTTGGGTTTTGAGGAAAACACGATTTTACACCCATGTTAGCTAGGCTTCAGAAGCAATGTAGGGACGGTGGAGCAATGCTTAAATCTAAATCTATTACTGGCCAAATACACTATTGCCAAAAAATCCCCTTTATATTTGGGGTTTATGGATTTAAGTTCAGCTTTTGATTTTGTTAATCGTTCCCGCCTTTGGTCTGTCTTGCTAAACTATGGGTTAGAAGAGTCACTTGTTTATTTTTAAGTTCACTTACATAGTGACTTGAAAGCACGCGTCCGAATTAATAATGACGGGGAAGTTTCGGGGTATATCTTAATTGGTAGGGGGGTCAGACAAGGTTGTGTTCTGGCCCCCCTCCTATTTATTTTGTACATAAATGAATTGAGTATCTCTTTATGTAAATTGACTAATGATGTCCCGAATATTAACAAATAGCCACTTCCCGTACTTTTGTATGCGGACGATGCGGTCCTTATGGGCCGCACACCCAATGCCCTACGCACTTTAATATCAGGTTTTGTTTTATATATGGCTGACCTTGGTCTTTGCACCAATTTTAGTAAATCTTTAATTATGTCATGTGGGCCAAAAAAGCACAACATTTCTCAAATCATCTCAGGTAATAATGTTTTAAAAAGCACAAGCACTTTTCCTTATCTAGGTTTATTGTTTTCAGACTCGGGCTCCTGGCAACCACATGTTGCCAGGGGGAGGAATAAAATGGGTAAAGCTATTAACTCGCTTATTAGCCTTCGGCAACCTAAATATGCCGAGATCACAGCACCATTGCTACAAATTTACAAAACTCAATGTATACCAACAGGAACCAATGGTGCAGAGGTGTGGGGCTACTCAAACTGCACCAATATACAGACCGAGGAGAATAGATTGTGTAGGAAGGTTCTGGGGGAGTGGTTTCTGCTCCAACGTTTATCTGCCACAGGGAACTGAATCTCCTCTATGTGGAGGACTTCATAAGATCAAGACCTACTCTATTTTGGTTGCAAATAAGGCGGAATCCTGCTGCTTCTCTAACCCGCGAAATCATAATAGATTGTTTAAAATGTGAACGGGGTAACTATATACCATGGATAAGAGCAGTAGAGAAAAGTTTATTAAGCGTGGGAATGGGGCATTTATTTTCATTACCCGTAACTATTGATTGTACCCATAAGAACCTTGTAAAAAGGGCTTTTTATGACCTGTATACAAAGGATAGGGAAAAGTCTGAGTATGAAAAGTCTACTATCCTAAAGTATATGCCACTTCTTGGAACATCCAACAGGTCTAATAATATGCCACAGGGCTACCTGCTGAAAAAAATGGGCAGATGGAACAGGAGCCTGTTGTTTCGTTTCGGGGATGGGAGCATCAAAAATGTACTTTGCTTCCCATTGGGCTTTAATAAAAACCTGGAAAATCTAAGCTGCCCCTGCAATCTAGGTGGCAAACAAAGCCTTTTACATTTTATGTTCTTCTGTGGTTTCTATGTAGAGTACACCAAACATTATTTAATGCCATATCTCAGAGAGAACGCTTTGAGAGACTTCAACTTAGCCCTTAGAAATGTATTAATGTTAGGCAATGATGTTGTAATTTTTAGAGTTAGCCGTTTTCTCCAATTGACTGTTCGTTCTCGAGCAACAATGAATATGGTCTGAAAAAATTTGCACTATGTCTGCACAGCTTTGCACTTTTTGTAAAATTGCATAAATGATTGTATTTTAGCACATACTGTGGTTTCTTAACTCATGTACCGTTTTTGTATTTTTATTTATAGTGCATATGTGGCAATTTAAACCAAATCCTTGCTGCATTTTTAAATATTGTTACTTGAGCTCACTTTATGTAAATTAATTGTGCCATCTTTTATCAGTTTTCAAAATGATTTCTTTTATGGCTTTTATCTGGATGAATTGTTGTGATGTATCTGTACTTTTATTGATGGTTTTACATCCGAATAAAGATTCATTGAATTGAATTGAATTATAACAGCATGGGTAACATCAACTGTCAAAGGTTCTGGACCTACCAAAGGACACTGGCCCGATTATGAGGCTTCAGTTTGTTCTGACTGAACAAGGTGCCATTTGATAGATGTTTCAGTGGTCTTTGCACAGTGCAAGGATGGGGGTCTTCAGCTTTTTTGTACCAGCTGTCCTGTTCCGTCATTCGCGCGGCCCTCACAAGTTCTCCTGTACGTTTTGATGTTGACTGTATTTCAGTGTCCCTCAATCTACCAGTGTCTTGAACACCAAGTCTGGTGCAAATTGTGCGCACCATTGGTGTCACATAGGAACAGGGGGACTTCCCCACTTCTATATGTCCTGCTAAGCCTCTAACTTCGTATGTTTCAAGAAACTGGCTAGGAAGAACAAACGTCACACCAGATCAGCCTCCCTGGATGTGCCTGCTGACTACCACTTCAGTAGTTTTGCTGTTGTGCATGCTAGCAACCGGGTGATACACCTCTGTTCAGTAGTATCTGCTCCTTCCTCGGCCCAGCCAATAGGGCCACAGATTCAGACTACTCTTGAATAGTTGGCCTAAAATATGAATCTAAGGAGCTTGACCCAAATGGAAGTGGGTGGCTACCAAACGTGCAAGGAGTATGAATATGAAATGAAGCTTGCCAAGAACGCGCCTACAATTACAGATGTGCTAATTTCAAGAACGTGTCTCTGCCTGACGGCTTGCTTAAATGCACCAAATTTTTGATTTCTGACTTTGAAGCCTAAACCACTTGTGAGTTCTTGAAACAACTGTCGTCCACCTAGCCTCGTGTGAGCATGGATCACTCAACTGCTTTAGATTCCATGCAGGAGTATATGTCCCTGAGTTAAGGTTATGGGTCCGCCTAAACCTTCTAGCCTGTGTCACAGTCTAACAAATGCCTGACGTGCCTGCTAGGTCCAGAGCTTCTGAAGATGTCTGCAAATTCTCTTTGGGTGCCCTTTGTAATCTGGAGACCCATCTTGCAATTTGAACCTCATCTGTCCAGTCCTGAGACACTTAATGCACAATAGAGAGTCCCCTTATATGTGGAACAGTTGACCCTGTGTTGCTTCCTTTAATGGGCTGAACATATCGAACTTCCAAGTCCCAAGCAGCTATTTACCACACACATGGGCACAGTGTTGGTCTATTTGAGCATCCCAGCATTGACATTTGCTGTCTCCACAGAAGTAGCCAGTTGAAGTTTGTGGGCTACCAAACCTCATAGGTTGGCAAGCCTGGGATCTCTTGGGCCACCAAAGTTTGTATATAGTGACCACTAGCAGTAGATCCTGAATTTTATTTATTGAAAGTCCTAGTGACATAAGGAGGAAACAATGAGACATGTAGAAAGGTGATAATTGAACTTCTATTAAGTTGTAAAAAATGTAAATGTGACCTGACTTTGATACTAGTGTTTTTGCCTTGATTTATTTCTCAGAATAACCCAAAGAGCAGTGATGAGGTTGGTGGATGGGATAGCAGTTAGTCTCCATGGGGCACACTTCCTTGCTAACAAATGAGTCCTTTCTTATCAGTCTCCCTGGGATACCTTCACAGACACCCACATTAAAATTTCAGAACCTTGGAGAGCTTCAAAACTATCCATGGTTCGAAAACTCCTTGGGCTACGATCAGCCCATTGTTTCCTATGTAAGGTTCCTGATCTGGACTCAAATGTATTTATGTATGAGGCATTTCAATAGTGCTAACCTAGCTGAAACGCAGTGGACTACTGAAGTGGTTCAAAGGGGAAGGCACAGTCAATGAGTAGGGAAGCTTCTGAGTAAGGAGGGAGAGTGTTACAGAACCATATCGTGATTTATAAACAAGGCGGAGTTGGTGTCTGCAGCGGTGAGCTCTGAATATTTGACTAGGACCATCTCGGACCACAACCCCCTCCTAGCGGACTTCCGTTGGTTTCCCGGGACCCCCAGTGTGCCCACCTGGAAATTACGCCCGGAGATCTTAGAGGACATAGTATTTAGGGCGGACCTGGAGGAAAAAATTTCTGATTATTTTGCGACCAATGGGGGCACCGCGGGATCGAGAGCGTCAGAATGGGACGCGTTTAATGTAGTGATCAGGGGCTATTGTATTTCTAAGAAGGTGGGTATGAGACGTGTCATCCTTGATGACCTGACCACGGCTGACCGGAAGCTCCGTGAGATGGAAATTCGCCGCCCTGGCCATCCTGAACTCCAGGAGCGTACGGCTGCGGCGAGGGAGGCGGTGGCGGCGGAAGTCGAAAGACTGCGCTGCTTCGACTATAAGGCCTATACCACTAGGTCGCTCAGGGAGGGTGATAAGTCGGGCGCGCTGCTAGCATGGTTGGCCAATCCCACACGCCGGACCTCTCTGACGACGGTCATGCGCACAGCGGAGGGGCTTGAGGTGCACACCCAACCGGAGATATTAGGCTGTTACCAGCGCCACTACGAACAGCTATATCGCAGTAATCCGACCAGAGACCCCGCTCTGATTGATGAGTATTTGCAACCCTTGGAGATGCCAGCGCTGGAGCCCGATGGGGCGAAGGCCCTGGGCTCTGACATCGAACTGGGGGAAATCCGTAGCGCCATTAAGGGGATGGCGAGGAATAAGACCCCGGGCCTTGACGGACTTCCGGTCGAATTCTACTCCACCTACGTAGACCTATTGGCGCCCCGACTGTTGATAGTCTACAGAGAGGCGAAGCGTTTGGGACGTCTCCCCGGCTCGATGTGTGAGGCCTTAGTAGTTCCCCTCCTCAAACCTGGTAGAGAGTCAACTGACCCGGCGTCTTACCGACCGTTATCAATGTTAACGGTCGATTATAAGATCCTAAGCAGCATATTGGCATCGAGGCTGCTAGGACACATGCGCTCTTTAGTGCACGAGGACCAGGCAGGATTCATACCCAAACGTAACACGACCATGAATATTCGCAGGTTGTTTCGCTTGTTGGGGGAACCGCTTGAGAAAGTCATACAGAACATTACTGAGATACATAAAGAAATCGAAGATTTAACAAAAGTAAATGTTTGGGAAAAGGTAGGTCATGGAGTGGGAAAGGTTGGAAATTGGTTTGCCAATCTTGGTAAAAGTGTTGTGTGGTACATATTGAAACCTGTTTTAATAATATTGATTTGCATAATTACATTGTTGGGGTTAGTGAGACTGTACAAATGGTATAGGTCGAACCGGTTACAAAGGTCCATGAGAGAGCAAGAAAGGAGATTAGCTGCTTTACAAGATCAACAGTATAAAAGTTTGAGAGCTCTCGAAACGATAAAAAGAGGGAACTTTGTAACTAGTTCTGTGTAAAGTGTCATTCAAATTGAAATTAGTGATGACCCCTAGAGGTCATCAAAGGGGGGAACTGAGAGAGCGCAATTTGAATGAAAAGTATATCTGTACCATATTTACAAGCATATCGCATAAACGTAGAAGTTGTAACATGAAGTAGCACTTGTAGCGTAAAGTTAGCCGATGTAACTTAAGTAATAGGAAATGTATTTGTATTCACTTTAGAATATGCCTTAGAAAGACCGTATATGTAGTGGTCTAATATAGAAATGTATAGAAATGCTTAAGAACGTTAGAACGTGCTAAACTGAATATACGTATGTAATCATTAGACGGAGAAAGAAGACGAAATATAAAGCGAAGAAATGTGTAGACTATATAGCACTGTGTAGAAACGAGAATGTAAACGTTGTATTTCATGTAACATGGATTCAAGTATAATCACCGATTCGCTAATTCGATTATATATATATGTATGTGTGTTAAAGGTTATACTGTGTAGAAGAAGGAGTTTTAGAAAGTGTGGTCATGTGTGATTTTAACCTAACTGACCAAGGGTTCGCAAGAGTGTAGTCCGCTGTATGTAATTTAGTGGGCTCACAGGAACAGGGGATAGCCTTGATCTGTACGTGCGAGACAAGAGTCAAAGGTCTTGTTAGATTTAAGGTGACAATGCTGGACGAAGTTTATGGCCTAAGTGAGATAAGAGACGCTTGGAATTTGGGGTCTTGTTTAGAAATGACCGTTCACAGGACCAAACGAGGTTATAATCACAATCGTAATGAATGGAGTTCTGTTGAGGTGATAGACTTTGCTCTGAAAGTGTCAACTGGAATGTCAATGAAGTCACCAACACGAAGACGAAGATGGCGCCTAAGAAGCAAGGTCAACTTAACGGACGACGCGAAGAGATGAAGCTATGGAAAAACCCAAGAATGAGAGCATGTGTAAATGTATACGTGGTGGGCGTCAAGGGGCGTTCCACCCATACTGTGATTGTGTATTTAGGGACAGCACGACGGGGAGAAGAGCAAGCAAAGAGCAAGCGCAGATGGCCTGAGGAGTCAGAGAGAGAAAGAGCAGAGCGCAAGAGAACAGTAGGCCGAGGACCCTTAGAGAGCGGATGGGTAGGCAGAGAGGGTACTGTTTCTCGACATAAGTTACCATTAGAGGCTAAGAGAGTTTGAACTTCTTTGGAAGTCAAACTGCTGACACCTTTTTTAGGTAAGGAACTTGCGAAGTAGGGATGTCACCTAGTATAGAGTAGGGACAGAATTAACTTTTTATTCTATTTTTATAGATGACGCAACGGATCCACTTTGTGTCTATGCTTTTTAATCTGTTGATTCTGGAATTGATCTTAATTGTATTCTTTTGTAGACTTAGATTCTTTAGGGAATTTATGTTCCTTTTAGTTCCTGTATATTTGTTGAATCTTATCCTGAGAGGATTGTATAAGCAATTGATTCTGATTTTATATTAAAACTTTTAAACTTTATCAGTCGTAAGTGGTTCTTCAGAGTTGCGTCAGTCTATGGGGTTGATTTAACCTATGTGGGTTTGCCTTTTACTCAATGACAGAAAATAATCGATCCAAAAGAAAGAATGAGATAGGTATCTAGGTAATCAGAAAAGGTATCAAAATCTCATTCCCCGCAGTTGGTAGCAGAGAAAGATGGTTTTCTTCTTGAGGAAGACAACCTAGGTCAGGCTTAGATTACCCCAAGGTCCCGAGTCATCGACGCCCAGAAGAAGAATCCCTGCCGAAGAAGGTGCTGACGGTGCGAGAGAAAAGCAGCAGAGTCGGTCGAGAGTGAGTATAAGGGTCATGCGTTGCCAGATTGCGGTGTTATGTGTTGTACCTGTGTTGTAATGTCAAGCGGAGTTGAATGCCTGTAGTGTGATTGAGGGAAGGTTGTGAGCGCGCGCAACCGGATAAAATCTTAAGATCCAGAGAAGGGCTTAAGTGGTTCGGGTGTATCGAACACCCAGAGTAATTGTCTACCATTGTAAAGGGGGTCATGAGGTACCATTGATCGCCCTTAGGACCGATGATAGGGGGAGTGACAGAGTGAGTGTATGAGTAACGGACGCTGGTCGGACGTTTACTGAGTGTAAGTAACCTATCAGTTAAGGCGAGCGTCTGAACGTGAGAGGAAAGACGTCTCGTCAGTTGAGGTGACAATTACAGTTAGACTGTGGACGTACAGTCAAGAAAAGTGATCGCTTGGACGGAAGTAGTCATTTTTCGGCGTATGAATGAAAACGCATGCAAGACCGTGAGACGAGCTGAGAAAGGAGGGGAACTGCTGCAGAGGGGACGAGTGACGTCAGCGTAGAGCCGCGCTGAGATTGGTCGGTCAGCGTAGAGTCGCGCTGGAATAGGCTGGTCAGCGAGAGCCGCGCAGGGATTGGTGAGTTGTCATCAGGAAGTAAATAAGGAAGAGAATAAGGAAAATCGTAGATTTTGAAAATGAAGTGTTTTAAACGTTTAAGGGCGATCTTTAAGAGAGATAGAGGAAACTTGTATGCAGGGGAAGAAGCTCCACCAGAAGGCACACCAGCTTATTATATGGCTGTGAATGTAGGGTTACACTCCATACTATGGATCTCAGAGTGGAGTAAGCTAACAGAAGGAAATGAGGAACTGACGTTCCCGAGATACAGGACGTTTAGGTTAGAAGTATTGAACCAACTGAAAGCGGTAATGCTCGCAACGAGACCTCTACCGAGGCCAACACAGTTCGAAGCCCTTAGTGCATGGTTTAGAACGGCACACGAAAAGAGCTTGAATAGGCGCCAAGAAAGAGTGAGACGATCGGTAAAAGCAGTGCAGGATGCTAAATGGGATGATGATGCTAAAAAGTGGAGGGTGCAGAAGATAGAAGCAGACAAACTGTTCACAATGCTAGAGACTACGGGAGAAAAGAAACCTCTAGAAGAAGATGAGGATAGCGAGCCGGATGAGGATCTGATAGAGAGGCTATTATTAGATAGACCACCACCGTACAACAGAGAAGCCGAAAGTCCCGAACTACAGCAAGGGGATGGGGCTAGGTGGGGGGAATATAAACCGCTCCTAGTAACAGAGTGGGATCCCAAGAAAGGTGAGGAAGTACCTCAATCTAGTCCCGTACAGAGAGTAGTAGGAAGATTCGTGGTCCAGAAGGTGCCAGAAACGCAGTGTGCAAGGTCGTATCAATTGCCTGATGCTCTACAAGTACCTGTTACCATAGGTCCTATAGTGTCAATCTACAACCCGGAGGGAGTCCAGCAGGAGGAACAGGCACGATGGGACAGGGAAAGGGCAGAGATGGAGAGTAGGAATAATACGATCAATTCCCAAAGGCAGTTGCTAGGACCAAAGAGTCGGAGTACCCCATTGGATTCAGCAACGGGTCCCTGGATAGAACAGGGGGGTCAGAGAGGACAGATGGATCTGAGGGGACCGAAATCGAAAACCTTTAAGGAATTAAGGGAGTATTTGAAAGAATGGGATGCTGCCGAAGAGACTCAGAATAAAAGATTAGAAACAGAAGCAGAATGGAGAGATCAGGATAACAGGATCCTCTCTCACTGCGGAGCTGGCGAAAGCAGCCCGGAGTGGGAGGGAGGGAGTCAAGGAAGCAAGGGAGATACTTGCCATACCATCGGTGGCACTAGACAAATGTGTGAGGACAAGAATGCAGGGTGTGGGGGAGTGCCTCGCCTCATTCTTAGTGAGGGAGAACGAAAGACGCAGGAGTACCGAGATAGCTTCAGGTGCACTCACCATGCCCCGGGAGAAAACGTGCGACATTGGAGTCACGAGAATATAGGGAGTCGCGAAAGGTCTCGCCATACATCCAGTGATCACGGACGGGATCGCGGGAACATGGAGGACCGTGAAGGACCTTACCGTTTATTGAGTGACACCAGACAGCAAGGGAGTTGCAGTGATATAGAACAGAACGGAGGATCCTATCTTGCATCTAGAGAGACCGAGCCGAAAAGACAGAACGCAGTAATGGGGGATAGAACATTGTTCCACCATACCCCAAGGGAGGATGGGAGAGCTTGGGATCTAGAGAGGTGGGAACAAAGAGAAGCAAGAAGGACGCCTCATAACTCACCTGTACCGAGATGTAGGGCTCGTAGTGGGGGTGAGAGGGATGTATACGAACCACCTAGGAGTGAGGTACTGAGAGCTGAGATAAAAGCAAAACGACTCGACGTAATGAGTTTAAAATCAGATTTGGATGAAATAATAGACGGCACATTGCCAATGGAAAGGATAGAGCTGTACGATCAGGGAGAAATACTGTTTATGTCTAAGGATGTTACTCGGAAAGCGAGATCAGTTCATGAAAAATTATCTGAGTTGGCAGACAGGTATATGATAGACCTATCACGAACTAAAGCTCTACAGGGTAACCATAGGCTAAACTGCACGGATCAGGATCTAGATGAGCGTAGGACGATTGGGCTGAAAGTACACATAAAGGAACTGATCCTGAGTATCAGAATGTGGAGGGATTTGGATAAATGGGAGGAAAGATGGTCCAAGAGGGGATCCGTCAGAAGGAGTACACTTACGAGGTCCCCGGATGGAGAGCTAATGCGAATGGAAGCTTTCCCTTTGCGAGAAATCGCGAACGGAAGCTACGTGCATGTGCCCTGGAGTAGGGGGGACTTAGCGGCATTTACCAATTCCTTTCCAAAGCTCAGGGAGAATCCCGTCGAGTGGTACAAACAGGTAGAGAGGTTCGTGAAGATCTCTAAGGTGTTGTGGATCGACTGGAACACCCTATTTGATATCGTAGTACCCGGAGATTTGTGGACGGCATGCAAACTTAGTGTCGAATGGCCCAGTTGTGAACCCACGAGGGATGTCCGGACGAATGGTCCATCAGAGAGAGTCATGGAAAAGTACGAGAGGGTAATTGCATGGTTAAAAGAGAAGGTGCCGGTGCAGGACATAGACTGGGTTAAGATAGATCGAACAACTCAGGAACCTAAAGAGACCGTTCACGAGTTCTATGAGAGATTGCTGAAAGCATTCAAACAGTACAGTGGGTTGGATGTGATGGATCCCAAAGACATAGGACAGTTTGTGTCGAAGTTTGTCCTGGGATTGCGACCAGACATAAGCTTAATGATACAACAGCATTTGATCTGTTGGCAAAACAAACCTTTAGATGAGATTCTGAGGTATGCGAGGTACTGTAGCGATGAAATAGATTCAAAGGCAAAGAAACTTAAGGAAAAGCTGATGTTGGTGCAGATGCAATCAGCTGGAAAGGGTGGACAGCGGCAACAGGGAACAGGAACCCTAGGAAAGAAACAGAATAATCAAAGCAGAGATGAGGAAGAAAGACCGAGACCGAGGGTAGATATCGCGACACTGAAAAAGACAACGAGGTGCCATCAGTGTAACGAGGTAGGACACTGGAGACGCGAGTGTCCCTATAATGTCGAGACGGGGGAATTAGAACAGGAGGAGGATGAGGTTCAAACCAGCATGGTAAAGGGAACAGCAGTCCCGAAAGGAAAGTTTATCAAAGGGGGGACTCAGACTCCTCGAGCCCCGTTCCCTCAACCGCCTCGGATTGCAAATGGAGGAAAAACCTATAGACAACTGCCACTGTTCGTAGGAGGAGAAGAATGCTACTACGTTGATCCTCTTACGGGGCAACGAGTGAATAGAGAAGAAGACTGTACTCTAGGAGCAGCCCTGGAGGTAGACCAGAGAGGACCATACGTAGAGGCTGAGGTGGCTGGATGTCCTACGACCTTTTTGGTAGATACGGGGGCCACTCGATCCACTTTGAGATCGGCGGTAGTCCCAGGTTTGCCAATGTCGGGAGAGACGATTCAGGTGGTAGGAGTCGCAAACAGGAGAATGACGAATCCTCTGACAGAACCAGTGTCAGTGAAGATAGGGAACTACAGTGATGAACATCAGTTTGTGATTTGTGATTCTAGCCCTGTGTGTCTACTAGGAAGAGATCTGTTGTGTAAACTAAATTGCACCATATATTGCACACCTGAAGGAGTAGAAGTGCAGACTAACGATGATGATGCCGATTTTAAGGTTGTAAACTCGCAGGGATGCGTGGAACTATATCCTACCCTAACGGTGGAGGAGCTTCCACAGGACTTGAAGGAGACAGTGTCAGCTGAGGTGTGGGATTTTACTGGAGAAGAAATAGGACTGATTAAAGGGGTAGAACCGGTAAAGATCATGGTAAAACCCAATGCTGAGTATCCAAGAACACCACAATACAAGTTGACACCGGAGACGATTGCGGGGATAAAGCCTGTGATCGAATCCATGATTAAACAGGGAATACTGAAGGAGATCGTGGGAAGTCCATGTAACTCCCCGATTATGGGTTTGCAGAAGCCTAGTGGGAAATACAGAATAGTGCAGGATCTTCGAAAGATTAATAATATCGTCGTTTCATGTTGTCCAGTGGTACCGAATCCATCAGTAATATTGTTTCAGATACCGTTCCAAGCTGAATGGTTCACAGTGATAGACTTGTGCCAGGCTTTCTTTTCGATTCCTTTAGATGAGGAGAGCCAGTATTTGTTCGCTTTTAAGCTGGAAAATCGCGTTTTAACATGGTGTCGTATTCCCCAGGGGTATACAGAAAGCCCATCGATTTTTAACCAGCTGCTGAAGAAGAATCTTGAAAGTCTAGTACTGCCCAAGAACTCGGTTCTAGTCCAGTACATAGACGACCTCCTAGTGGCGTCAGAAACTGAGGAAGCTTGCAAGGTAGACACCATCACCTTACTAAATCACTTGGCCGAGAACGGACACAAGGTGTCTCCAAGTAAATTGCAGTATTGTCTCACCGAAGTGCAATACTTGGGCCACAGGATTGAAAAGGGAAAACGGAAGGTGTCTCCAGACAGAATAGAGGCGATCATGAAAATGAACGCGCCTAAAACACAAAGAGAAGTCAGGATGTTTCTAGGCATGGTCGGTTATTGTCGGCAGTGGATAGCCAACTTTTCACTGAAGGCAAAACCTTTACTAAAACTGACGCACAAGGGAGTGAGTGATCCGGTACCATGGGACAAAGATTGTTTGATGGCATTTTTGCAGCTGAGGGAGGACTTGTGTCGTGCCCCGGCTTTGGGAATGCCTGATTACGAAAAACCATTCTTGCTTTACTGCTGCGAAAGAGAAGGTTGTGCTTTAGCAGTTTTGGCCCAGATACACGGAAATGCGCGTAGGCCAGTCGCGTATTTTTCGGCTACATTAGATCCAGTAGCCGCAGCGTTGCCCGGATGTCTCAAATCCGTTGCTGCAACGGGTGTCAGCATTGAAAGATGTGAAAATGTGGTAATGGGACATCAGTTAGTGGTGTACGTACCGCATTCTGTGGAATTGTTAATGACCAGGACTAAGACTCAGCATCTGACGAATAGCAGGCTCACACGCTACGAGCAAGTCATATTGGCTGCTGAGAATGTGACCCTAAAGAGATGCTCTGTCTTGAATCCTGCTACTTTGATGCCACTTCCAAATGATATTGATGACGAAATTTGTACAGATCATGACTGCCTTGATGTGACTGAACTATGCACCAAACCGAGACCAGATATTGTAGATGAACCATTGACTGACCCCGATGAAATATTCTTTGTTGATGGTTCATGCGTAAGAGACGATATCGGTCAGCTGAGAGCAGCATATGCAGTTTGTACAATTACCAGAGTTGTGGAAGCCGCTTGCCTGGAAGGAGTACATTCCGCTCAGGTAGCTGAAATCATTGCTTTGACCCGTGCCTGTTTGGCAGGTAACAAAATTCGAGTCACCATATACACCGATAGCCAGTATGGTTTCGGGGTAGTTCACGACTACGGGCAGTTATGGTCTCAAAGAGGTTACATGACCTCCTCGGGTTCTCCTATTAGGAATGGAGAATTCGTGAGATTATTGTTAGAGGCATTACAAGGTCCGACAGCCATAGCGGTTGTCAAATGCGCCGCGCACACAAAGAATACAGACTTTGTGTCGCAAGGTAACCGATACGCGGACGAAGTTGCACGTTATTGTGCAGAACAGGGGTATTCTCACACCAATGTAGAAGTGGGGGGAATACAGGAAAGAACTGAGTTGACTATGTTGTTAGACACTGTAGATACGTGGGACGAATTGAAGTGTGTTCAGGAAAATGCACCAGATGATGAGAAAAAAGCATGGGAGACAGCTGGATGTATCAAAAGTGAAATGAATTTTTGGATTTCTGCAGATGGGAGAGCAGTTTTACCAAACGAACTTGTTAGTCCAATGGCAAGGAGATTGCATGGACCAGCACACATAGGTAGAGATGCTATGGTGAGAGTATTCAGACAGACGTGGTATAATCCGAAGTTTAGAGTAGCGGCAGAAGCAGTATGTCAGCGTTGTGCGATCTGTCAGCAACTAAACGTAGGGAAAAGAACACCAGTTACTTTGAGTCACATAGGGAGGTCTGGGGGGCCTTTCAATAGGATGCAGCTGGATTTTATTGAAATGCCTAAGTGCAATCGACTCAGATACGTCTTAGTGATTGTCTGTATATTTTCCAGATGGGTTGAAGCTTACCCGACACGTAGGTGCGATACACTTACAGTAGCAAAATTGTTGCTTAGAGAGTTGATACCGAGGTTTGGGGTGCCCTCCTCTTTGGAATCGGACAGAGGAACTCATTTCAACAGCGAAATAGTGAAGATGCTATGTTCAGCCTTGAGTATTGACCAGAAGCTCCACTGTAGTTATCGACCAGAAGCCTCGGGGATTGTAGAGCAAATCAACAGCACAATTAAATCCAGACTTGCCAAAGTTTGTTCATCCACATCTCTGAGTTGGCCTGATGCACTTCCATTGGTTCTTATGAGCATACGTAGCACACCAGATAGAAGAACAGGTCTCTCTCCACACGAGGTGCTAATGGGAAGAGCTATGAGATTGCCATCGGTTCCGACTGCAGCATTGTTGAACATCACAGACGATTTGATCTTGGACTACTGCAAGGGACTATCTGATGCCATTCATTCTGTGTCCCTCCAGGTCCAGGCTGCAGAGGTTCCATCAGCACAAGACTTGTGCCATGACCTGTGTCCAGGGGATTGGGTCCTGGTGAAGAAGCATGTCAGGAAGAACTGTCTAGACGCACGCTGGAGAGGACCGTTCCAAGTTATACTAGTTACGAACACTGCAGTAAAGTGTGGAGGCTTGCCCAACTGGATACACGCCTCACACACCCGAAGAGTTCCAGCACCTCTGGAAGAAACAGCTCCTCTCTCGGATGAGAATCCAGCGGAAAGCGGAGAAGCCACAGAGAGGGAAAGCCAAGCTGTAGAGGTGATCGAAACGGCTGAGCCTGTGTCGGAACAGGCTGACGACGGTCAGGACACCAGTGAGACCGAAGTCGCCTCAGAAGAGGAAAGTAGCTGGGAGTTCGAGTCAGATACCGAACAAGCTACAAGTGATCAAGAGACGAGTCCAAGAACAAGGAGCAGGAGGACAAGGAATGGAGAAGCTAGTTGGCCAGAAAGACGGAGAAGGTCAACCTTGAGAGCAAATTCAGAGAGCACCCTTGTCCCGATCTCTGAAGATTCAGATCCAGACGAAGAAGCTACGGATTCAGGCTCTGAGAGTCCGAGAAGATCAAGAAGGGTACGTGTGCCCTGCAGAAGGTACGCCACCCCAGAGTGGACTTATCTAGCAGATGTCTTGGGGACAGAGATCTGGGAGAGTGAGAGAAGTGCAAGTGATCAATCTCGATCCATTTGTGGCAGTGGAGATATGGATGTTGACGCCTGGAATCGAGACTGAGGGGTTACTGACTTTCACACTTCCCATTCCCCTTTACCTAAGTCGGATCAAAGACCTAGTACTGAATCGATTAGAGTTTCCGACTTTTGGTCATCAAATACCAGCACAAGAAGAAAAAGTCATTCGTTTAGAATTGTTGGAACATGTTATTAGAGCTGCAGGTACGAGAATCATTGTAGATGCATAAAGACTTTTGTGTTTAAGCTATAAAGAAGAAGATAACCTAGCGCCGAGTGGAAAGAAGAATAAAATTAGGGATTACATTTAGAGGACGGAGAAGGGTTAGGGTTGTCTATTGCTGAAGATAAAAAGACATTGTTGTGAAAAGAGACTTTTTGTTGATTAAGAGCGCTTCACAGACTGAGAAGGCAAATAAAGAAAGACAAAGACTTGAAAAGAAAACTTTCCTTCGAAAAAAAAAAAGAAAGAGCTACGCTGTTTTGATAACATGGAGAATGGCAACCCAAACCGAAAAGCCAAATGCATAGTAGGTACACTAATAGCAGTAGTAAATTTTTCTCATTATTATAGTAGTTACCACATCGTACATGGTGGGACATGCAAGTGAAAAGGAGACAACAGATGTAAAGCCTGTAACGACTTTGAAACCTGCTCTTGTTGGGAAGAAGGAGGAGAGCAATGTCATCCGTGAAAAGACGTTACTGGCAAATGAAGCTCGTAGGTTACACGTAGACGAGTCGCAGGGAAATTTTAGATCAAATGCATATGCCAAGCTATTGTATGAGTATATTGATGCCATGGAGGCCAAAGATTGTTATGTGTGCATGCAATTGCCGGCTTCTGTAGATGAAGGCATCAGATATCATCATCTCCCACTGACATATGGGATAACATGTAGTTTATTGCTCAGTATATTTTATGGTAGAGAAGGGTTCGAGTACTACTTTTCAAATTATGATTCGGTACTGCCTGAAGTCCCGAATTATAAACAAATGAATAAGTGGGACTATCACAAAAAGGAAGATCGATTAGCAAAATTCTTTCTTCCTTGGGATACATTAGATACTTCATATGCACGCAGAAATAATCTGACTTGCAAGGTGTCAGAGGTAGAGAAAAAGTTCATAGGACAAGTAGATGACCGGTATAGAAGGCAGAAGATTCTAAAAATGTCAGGACAGTGGAAAACAGATTGGACCGAAGAAGAAAAAGCGCACAAGAAGAAGGGTAGCAATGGTCCAATAGCTTTGGATAGAACGCAGAAAGGAAAGTTATGTTTAACTCGAAGCAAGACATATTATGAGAGTGTATTTGTAGGTGAAGTAAATTGCGAACATGCTTTTCGGTTAGAATACTATACGAAAGATTTTATGAAAGGGATGCAAGCGATTCCTAATGTATATTTTGTATGTGGAAGAAATGCCTATGTAAAACTGCCTGACAATTGGTATGGTTCGTGTTACTTGGCAATTGTCTTCCCCAAAATATATCATGCAAGGGATTTAGAGATCATAGAAGGAAAAACTTTGAGAAGAGCGAAAAGGGAAGTAGGAGATGCTGAGGTAGTTGGAGACATATTTGGAGCAATGTTTCCTCTTTTAGGTTTGATACTTAATGATGTTAAGATCAGGAGACTAGCTACGGTTGTAGATAGATTGTCTGCAAGTACTGCAAGGTCATTAATGCTAGTAGAAGGAGAGATGCAGTCGATTAGGGCAATGGTTCTTCAGAACCGTCTTGCTTTAGATGTTCTGCTAGCAAAAGAGGGCGGAGTCTGCAAGGCTTTGAAGGTCCAAGAATGTTGTACTTACATTCCAGACAATTCAAAACCACTTGAGAAAGTCATACAGAACATTACTGAGATACATAAAGAAATCGAAGATTTAACCAAAGTAAATGTTTGGGAAAAGGTAGGTCATGGAGTGGGAAAGGTTGGAAATTGGTTTGCCAATCTTGGTAAAAGTGTTGTGTGGTACATATTGAAACCTGTTTTAATAATATTGATTTGCATAATTACATTGTTGGGGTTAGTGAGACTGTACAAATGGTATAGGTCGAACCGGTTACAAAGGTCCATGAGAGAGCAAGAAAGGAGATTAGCTGCTTTACAAGATCAACAGTATAAAAGTTTGAGAGCTCTCGAAACGATAAAAAGAGGGAACCTTGTAACTAGTTCTGTGTAAAGTGTCATTCAAATTGAAATTAGTGATGACCCCTAGAGGTCATCAAAGGGGGGAACTGAGAGAGCGCAATTTGAATGAAAAGTATATCTGTACCATATTTACAAGCATATCGCATAAACGTAGAAGTTGTAACATGAAGTAGCACTTGTAGCGTAAAGTTAGCCGATGTAACTTAAGTAATAGGAAATGTATTTGTATTCACTTTAGAATATGCCTTAGAAAGACCGTATATGTAGTGGTCTAATATAGAAATGTATAGAAATGCTTAAGAACGTTAGAACGTGCTAAACTGAATATACGTATGTAATCATTAGACGGAGAAAGAAGACGAAATATAAAGCGAAGAAATGTGTAGACTATATAGCCCTGTGTAGAAACGAGAATGTAAACGTTGTATTTCATGTAACATGGATTCAAGTATAATCACCGATTCGCTAATTCGATTATATATATATGTATGTGTGTTAAAGGTTATACTGTGTAGAAGAAGGAGTTTTAGAAAGTGTGGTCATGTGTGATTTTAACCTAACTGACCAAGGGTTCGCAAGAGTGTAGTCCGCTGTATGTAATTTAGTGGGCTCACAGGAACAGGGGATAGCCTTGATCTGTACGTGCGAGACAAGAGTCAAAGGTCTTGTTAGATTTAAGGTGACAATGCTGGACGAAGTTTATGGCCTAAGTGAGATAAGAGACGCTTGGAATTTGGGGTCTTGTTTAGACATGACCGTTCACAGGACCAAACGAGGTTATAATCACAATCGTAATGAATGGAGTTCTGTTGAGGTGATAGACTTTGCTCTGAAAGTGTCAACTGGAATGTCAATGAAGTCACCAGCACGAAGACGAAGATGGCGCCTAAGAAGCAAGGTCAACTTAACGGACGACGCGAAGAGATGAAGCTATGGAAAAACCCAAGAATGAGAGCATGTGTAAATGTATACGTGGTGGGCGTCAAGGGGCGTTCCACCCATACTGTGATTGTGTATTTAGGGACAGCACGACGGGGAGAAGAGCAAGCGAAGAGCAAGCGCAGATGGCCTGAGGAGTCAGAGAGAGAAAGAGCAGAGCGCAAGAGAACAGTAGGCCGAGGACCCTTAGAGAGCGGATGGGTAGGCAGAGAGGGTACTGTTTCTCGACATAAGTTACCATTAGAGGGTAAGAGAGTTTGAACTTCTTTGGAAGTCAAACTGCTGACACCTTTTTTAGGTAAGGAACTTGCGAAGTAGGGATGTCACCTAGTATAGAGTAGGGACAGAATTAACTTTTTATTCTATTTTTATAGATGACGCAACGGATCCACTTTGTGTCTATGCTTTTTAATCTGTTGATTCTGGAATTGATCTTAATTGTATTCTTTTGTAGACTTAGATTCTTTAGGGAATTTATGTTCCTTTTAGTTCCTGTATACTTGTTGAATCTTATCCTGAGAGGATTGTATAAGCAATTGATTCTGATTTTATATTAAAACTTTTAAACTTTATCAGTCGTAAGTGGTTCTTCAGAGTTGCGTCAGTCTATGGGGTTGATTTAACCTATGTGGGTTTGCCTTTTACTCAATGACAGAAAATAATCGATCCAAAAGAAAGAATGAGATAGGTATCTAGGTAATCAGAAAAGGTATGAAAATCTCATTCCCCGCATCGGCCAGGGTGAGAGCAGGCCCGCTGATCTCCCAACAATATCCAGTAGAACGAGGCACGAGGCAGGGATGCTCGCTGTCCCCATTGCTCTTCGCGCTAGCAGTGGAACCACTAGCGCTGTCAATCCGGTCCGGAGTTTCTTTCGGAGGTTTGCAGACCTTAACTGGCCAGCATTATATCTCGCTATATGCTGATGACCTGCTGCTCTTCCTCGAGGATTCGAATACCGCTTTGAATGGGGCTGCTGAGGCACTGACGTCTTTCGGGGCGGTCTCGGGCCTTTGGCGTGAATTGGGCCAAGACTGGTCTGTTCCCGGTTCGCAGGGGAACGCCCAGACCCGACACCAGCAGGGAGATTAGGTGGGAACCTAGCTGCCTCAAGTACCTGGGGGTATACATATATCATGACCCCACCGACCTCCTGGACGGCAATATAGCCCGCTGTACTCGCGTGTTGCGGGGTAGTATGGAATTTTGGGCTACCCTGCCGCTTTCGGTGGCGGGGCGGATTGCACTATTGAAAATGGTGGCACTTCCCCGGTTGCTATACTACTTTCGAGCGCTTCCGATTTGGATCCCGCCGGCCACCTTTCGGCTATTGCGATCCATGGTGGTGGGGTTCCTCTGGGGATCGGGCCGCCGGAGAGTGGCTCTCAAGACGCTGATGAGACCAAAGTCAGAAGGAGGCCTTGCGGTGCCAGATTTTGAGAAATATTATCAGGCAGCTCAATTGCAGACCTTCACCCAGGAAATCGCGAGGGAGTTTCGTGGCCCGGAGGTTGGGAGGGGTACGGGAATGCCTAGGCATGTTATTTCCTTCATCGCACTGCGCCAGCGTCTGGCCCTGCAGGACCTGACGCTTGAAGAGAAGACTATCAGATTATGCTGGAATCGCGCCCACGCCTGGGGACAGCTGAGGTTTCCATATGCACCAGAAATACCGCTGGGGATGCTGACGGCCCTGCCTCACGGGGGAGACTGGTCGCGCCTGGGACAGTGGGAGGACGCGGGATTGCAATTGGTGGGGAACCTTTATGAGGACGGGGTGTTACTGCCCTTCCAAGAGATTCTAGACCGGTTCGATGTTCCCCGAGGCGACTTCCTCCTGCACACGGCTCTGGTTAGAGCGATTCAGACATACTGGAAAAGTGGGCTAGAGGAACCGCCTACGTCTCCGGTGTGCCAGTACGTTATGATGTCCGCGGGGACGGTCAAGGCAGTCACGTGCCTATATAACAGATTGCTTAACGAGGGCTTGCCCCCCCCTCACCACACTGCGGAATCGTTGGGAGGCCAACATAGGGAAGGAGATACCGGAGACGACCTGGGCACAACTCATGCGCCGAGCCTGGAAGGGAGCACGCCATGCCCGGTTTCAACTGGTTCATTTTTACATACTCCACAGGGCTTATTTGACCCCGGCGAAGATTCAGCAGTACTTCGCCACGGATTCAGCGGATTGCCCTAGATGCCGAGTGCCTGAGGCAGACCTCCTTCATATGTTGTGGTCCTGCCCGGCGCTGTCCGCATACTGGCTTTTGGTCGAGGATACTCTAAATAGGATCACGGGGAGAACTTTGGCGGTCGACGTGGCGGTGGGGCTCTTACACTGGTTCCCGCATACCCCTAAAAATAAAATTTCTAGTAAATTCATTGATTTAAGGCTCGTCCTCGCTAAACGGGAGATGACCAGGAATTGGAAGGCAAGAGTTGGTCCGACGGGAGCTAAATGGCACAACGAACTTCTGAAGTGGGCTGCGGGGGAGAGCGCTCTGCGATACCAACTGGCGAGGCGGCAGCACAACGAGAGGGCGCTAGAATCAGCACTGGAATGGGAGACAATAGTGCAGGCCCTTATAGATTACTGCGCTTCCAGCAATTTCGAGGGTGATGATGCCGCGCAACCTGAGTCCCGTTAGACGTCCACGATACGGATCTCAATACAGTCATCTGGGGTTTTTCCCATAAGCTCTTTCTACACATACTGATACACACTGATGGCGGGGTTGGGTGGGGGGAGGGAGTTGAATCGTGAGACTGTTGTGGGGGAGTTTTTTCGGTTAGGTTGATCTAGAAAAGCAGATGAAGCCCGTGGGATTATCCAGATCAGCTTCGACGTTCTACCGGATCCCCACCTGTGTTCTATGTAAGAAGACGCCGCCCGACCCTTGGGTTGTGGGCTGAATGGCTGTGTGCCCACGATGTTTTCTCACGGGGATCGGATGTATCTACCCTTTTATTCCTGCAAATGTGTTGCTGATCTGACATGTAACTTTGACTAATTCCTGCAATAAAAATATATTAAAAAAAAAATCGTGATTTATAAACAATTAACCATAACCCAGAGTGACCCACAAAGCACAATTTGAAACCTTGCCAAACTATTTGGGCTCATAACTAGGCAACCTGTAATGCTATAATACTGCAACTTTCAGTAATATTTTCGGGGTTACTTCATGACAGCATCGAGGTGCATATTTAAATGAAGTGTTATTCATTTTGAAAATTGTCAGGAATTTCATCTGTATTGTGGTTGTAGCTATTGTGTTACACCGTATCAAGTCTGAAACTTAAGATGTGCTATTACTTCAGTGTTCGACCAAGCTACTTGTTACAATGAAGAAGGAAGCGAAGACATGTTGTGTAGAATAGGATCACAGCTTTATTAGATGTTAGTCAGATCCATTGAAGTGCCCCACCAGGAGCAGGCTCTCCACTGCTCAGCCCATCCACACCAACTGACACACTCTACCAATCCAAACACAATCAACATTCCATCTGACCTCATCACTGGCTGAGCAGCAGGGAGAGAACCTCTGTAGGGAGGGTGCATAAAGTAAAAGGTACATTACAACACATCCCCCCTTTATAATGACAGAAAACAAACAACACATGTGAAGATGATAAAACACACGTTCCAACAAAAGAGAATGCAATAATAAGAAAAATTATACATCATCCCCTTGCTAAAATGATCACAACAACAAATGCATGAAAGTCGCCAAACATACAAATGAGGACAAAGGAAGATGGATGAGAACTCAGATACTACACCCATCTCCCCTTCATAATGATCACAAACAAAAAGAAGGGAAGTTAAATAAAAACATTCTTCAAAACCAGTGGAAACTATCCACAAAACTCCCGTCCCACACTGCGGGTACAATAATGAGTAGCCAAATGCACCACAAACTAAGGCACAAAACAGTGGCAGAAGAGGGATCTACAACCCCCAACAGCACAAACCAAAGAAAGAACAAGGTCTACCCAAAAGAAATGGAATAAGACACAGCCCAAACTAAGACAGGGTAATAAAACCCCCAAAACACTCTAAAAACAAAAAAGGGTTTCCCTTAACCCAAAGCAAACATAATATGGGTGAGCTTAAACCCTTGTCAAACATATAACTCAAAACCCAACATGCACAGCCAAAATGCACCGTACACACACCTCCTTGAGGTATTAACCACATAAAGGGTATCCTGAAAACAAATAGGAGAAGTTACACTCGAAGAAAACTTCTCACGTGTCTACCCGTAAAACACAGTCTGAAAAATCCTCTACAAGCGTATCCATAGTGCACAGTTCATAACACTCTCCAAAGATACTTTAGTGCACAACCAAATTGTACAGTCCAAACTCTTGAATCAAAAAATAACTCTATAGAACCCAAAAACTAAAACAAGGGTAACCCAAAAGAAAACTAAGTAAAACTTAAACACCACAAGACACACTCATTAAACTATAGGTAAGCTTAACCCACGACACCCTCACAAAAAAAACTTAAATAACCCCAGTACACACAAACTAGACCAAAAATAAAGCAAAAGTCACCTTTCCTACACAAGGGTAAAAACTAATAAGCCAATACAAAAGGGTAGACTCTCTGTCATGTGTAATGTCCCGCACAAAGTATATAGGACAAAACACTACCCACACTCCCCCCTTACATACAACTTGTGAGGTGAATATACAAGAAAATCAAAAGTCCACAAGAAAATAAAAAGTTATAACAAAAAACGTAGTCACCGTGGTCTCAAAGGCATACAACAGGATGAAACTCTGTAGTTCCGTGGTTCGTGAGTGAGGTTCGATGATTCCGAACCCGTTCAATAAAGGTCGTCGGAAATAGACGATTTTGGTGTCAGAAGACCGCAAATGACGAGTGTAGTATGTCTGAGTGTTTTCGCATGAATCGATCAATGGGAACACTCTGTATTTAAGGATTTAGTTTGAACCTTTGGGTTCCATTTTGTGTATGACAGCCATTTTGTATGGTTGCCCTCACATAGGCCGAAGACTGCGGACGAAAGAGTACTTAAGGCACGTATGCCTTAGCTGACTTCTGAATGACCTGGCCGAACTGACTCCTTGCCCGAGGCCGACCTCGCTGAGCCAGTTCCTTGTAAAGCAGCTGGTCTGATAAAGATCAAAGAGTAGGGCAGGCCCGAGTTTATGGTACACTGCTCCCACCTTTCTATCTCACTTCCAATCTGTTTCTGTTCCTTCCTTTACGACATAATCACTGATTTGGGTTAAGTGTTTTATTTTGGGTTTGTCCGGCCTGATCGAACAGGAAATCAGGAATTTGCTTGGTCATTTCTAGCGGGCTGGACAACGGAAAGTGGGATTGTCGTCATACGCTACTTTTGAATTGTGACACTGTCATTGGTCAGTTTGTAAGAACCCAATGCTAATTTGGAATGTTGCCTGAGGCTTGATTTTTGGCATAAAAGACCATGCTCCGCTCATTGAATTTGTGCAGTCTCTAGCGAACCTCCCGTGTGTGCTTCGTAGATCTCTGTTCCTGGTTGCAGCCAATAAACTTTGGTCTTTGACGTCATCAAGAAGTATCCCGTGTCTCTGTTTGCCAAGACAGGGGAACTCGAAGGCATCAGGCGTTCTCCCTGACGCCGCTGGGTTCTAAAACCCGGTCCTTCAACACCCTGTCTAACTCACAAACTGCGTTGCTTTGGTGAGCGATATCTCACCCGAGGTCAACAAAAATCCAAGACATTGTGTAATAAGAACCGGAGCTCGATCTATGCTCCCGAATAAGGTAAGACACAAAGCAAACAACAGTATCTTCAAGCCCCACAAAACACAAAAGTCCATGTGTAAGGCTCAGGCAGGAAGCAACTAGTTCCCATGGTGACAATCTTAGAATGACGTAAAGTTTTCCCAAAACAGAAACTAGAAAAGCAAAACAAACTACCAGCTCTCCGTGTATGATGTTGTGGCAGTCCAGTAACCATGGATACCAAAAATGGCTGCATGCGTGCACGATGATGTTTATGCGAGACGACATCACACGCATATCGCACCACAAGCCAGACAAACAGAATGAGGAAAGGAAATGACAGCGCAAGAAGCGCTTCTGCTTCACGACTGCCCCGGAGGATTCTATGACGCCTAAGATCGCCAATACTGCCAGAAGATTCTGTGACATCATCAGTCACAAACTGAGGCGGCAGGGGAAAGACGACTCCGGACAGAAACCGCCAACTGTCACATCAAAGGAAAGAAAGCGGTAAGACTTGGTTTTCTCCGAAGGCTATCGGAAATTACATTGAAGAAAAGGAAAAACAAGACATCAGCACCACCCAGTGGCTGAAAATAAGTACTTTCCTTCCAGAGGTTTGATTTTTCCTCCCGATATAAACAAAGTATGCAGAAGCTGGTTTACAATTAGCTTAACGCTGCAAGGCTTGATTATTTCACAGGACCACACATCAGCTGGTAGTATCCTTGACTTTACACAAAGGTTCAGATTTCAGTTCCAAACCACAAAAAACAAAGTTAGTCTCTTGTTATTATTGAGGGACTTAGCACAGCTGTAGACAAAAATGTCATTCCAAAGATTAACAGGAGAGCTGAAACAAAACTTCTGGATTTACACCAAGATTGTCCCAAATAAGTAATTAAAAAGTTCAATACTGGGAACTGAGAGTCAGTTGATAGCAATTAATAATCATGTGAAACTGGCAGATTTCAATTCAGGGCGACCGTTGACAGGGTCACTGGTGGGGCAATTGGGTGCCTAGTTTCATCAAATCCATAAGTTTAAGTTCACTTACTCAAGACTTTTAAGTCCCATAATTTCCAAGGTCGCACACCAACATTAGGAAATTTCTTAAATTTCTTACTTCTTCAAAAACAGCTTCATTTACTTCTGTCTTAGAAGTCAAATCCAATCCAAGGTAGTTCTATGGGTTCTTCGAATCGTCGCCAGTGTTACAATGAAGAAGGAAGTGAAGACATGTCCTGTAGAATAGGATCACAGCTTTATTAGATGTTAGTCAGATCCATTGAAGTGCCCCACCAGGAGCAGGCTCTCCACTGCTCAGCCCATCCACACCAACTGACACACTCTACCAATCCAAACACAATCTATATTCCATCTGACTTCATCACTGGCTGAGCAGCAGGGAGAGAACCTCTGTAGGGAGGTTCATAAAGTAAAAGGTACATTACAACACTACTCTTAGGAGTCAATGAAGGCCAGACATCCATTGCAGACCCAAGTCCCTAGCATCGTGGTCAGTAGGGAGAGCATCTAGTCTCACCTTTGGTACTCCTGGGTGGTCTTCTATTTAAAGTATCTGGGAAAAGGCCAGATACGCAGAAGAACAAGTTTTATTTGTTGCTCAACAGGCTACTTAAGTAAACAGAAAATAATATTATTCATACGTAGGGTCTTATGCCCTCCAGATATAAGGCAAATGGCTGTATTATGGTATCAGCTAAGCACATTTGGAGCCTCATTTGGTTGAGGGTGGTAAAGAAACATGCAACAATACTTGGTGGATACACCATTTACCATCCTTTCAGTTTCTATGTCTCATCTATAGTGTGGAAAATCCAATGCCATTCCCACCAAAATTCTTTCTGTCTGGGTCCACCATGCCATCTATGGCAGTCTTCAACAGAAAAAGTTGAAAGATCTCTCCCATGCACTGAGAGAAAACTCCTAGGACATTGTATACTACAGTTATGTTATTTCTGAAGATGAAGCTCTGGTTCAATAAACGTATTGAAAAACATCCCACTGTGTATTCTCTGTATACTTCTCTGAGAATAAGTGAGCACATGTGACTTAGCAACATGTTCTGTATTGTTTCCACGAACCCTGAGGGGTCAGAGTTGTCATGCTCAGTGGTTGCTCCCTGGTAGGTTAGGGGGGCTTACGGTGGCACTATAGGCCAAAATAGCCTGTGGGATGTACAAAATAAGCCTTGGCATCAAGCCTGTTGTTTATGTTGTCCAAATAAATGGGCAGATATTACAGATTAGTAGGAACTACATGACATGGCGCCACCAATGTTGGTTGAGTTCCTATTTAACAGACAAACTGAGTAGTTCAGTTGTGCTTTCTCAGATGCCTCTTCTCACATTTAAAACAAGAGACGTCTGAAGTGGGAGGGAAAAAAATCTGCCACAGCTGAGTATGTATACCCTATGTATTGGCTGTAGGTTATTCAAGCTTGGAGGATTAGATGTTCCCACATTGTGCATAGCATATCTCTGTAGGTATTGTAACTAAATACTCCTTCTCCGACAATGACCGAACAAGCTGAGGACGTTAAAGAACAGGTAGCAGCTCTAAATATTACAGAACATTGCAGACAGGCAGTTACTATGAAATTATAACAAAATGGCCTCCCGGAAACAGGTGGAGATGTTACCTGACATACCATAAAAATAACATAAGGAGCTATACTTACCAAGTGCCCCAATACCAATTACCAAATAACCAGTCAGTTGGCAGTGAAGAAAGTTCAAGTGTTTGTTATGCAAAATACTCTATAGAGGAGCCTCTCCAATCCTCACCCTTCAAGGTGCGTGGAGAAGACTGCTGGCTTACATTCAATTTGGTTCAGATGCTCTGTCCATCACCACCCCCTTTTGAACGGCTTACATTCAAAACGGCACATATATACTTTCAGTAAGGTACGTGAAGTCACCGTAAATGGAAAACACTACTTGGCTCTTGGTCCTCGAGGAAGGACCATATATGGCACACATGATTAGTTCAAAGCTCTGTTTAGCTATTATTGAGGAGGTCAGGAGGGGTGACTCCCTTTCGTCCCGGTGCTCCGGAGTGCAGGCACAGCGCCTTCAGGAATGCGCTTATCGCACCCAAAGCCAGATGCAACCTTGGGTCTTAGGGCAGGGAAAGAATAGCGTGCATTCAGCTGCTTTCAGTAACTCAACTGAGCCGGGGCCTGACAACTACTGGAAGGTAACACGTGACTACTGCTCGTGTCTAACATTACAGAGGAAGATGGCGTCTATATGGTTCTCTGCCTACTCGAAGTGAACAGAGCACGCGAACAGCATATACCCTTACCCACTAGCTAAAACAGATATAGGTTAGACTTAATGCATACTCACATAAAAGAGTATATAGATACATCATGCTAACACAACATAAATATATGGAGAATACCACTGACATAGGGGAAATCTGATCTTATCCCTCAGAACTGCCCTTTTAGCATGATTTAGCTAACTAATAGGGAAGTCAGTCTTCAAAAATCCCTTCATCAATCTGCATGATATCCTTTATTTCCTGCTGCACTAATTGAGCTTTTACTGCTGCTGGGGAAGGACAAGTCACAGAGGAGGTAAGTTTGGTAGCACAGTAAGAGCAACAAGCGGGCCCACACTGTATGCAGAGGCAACAGGTGAATATGAAACCAGCAATACCTGCCAGTACCATCAAAATCATCCACCCCGAGGTGGACAATAGACCCCAAAACCAACCCAATAAAGACCAGGTACTAGTATCTGCATGCACTTCAGATTCCAAGCGATGCAACATCTGAATGGCCAAATGAACAGAAGGAGCAGAGTCAGGAATATACACGCAGCAGGAACTGCCGATCACGCGGCATGCTCCTCCTCGATCAGCCAAGATGACGTCTAAAACCATTCGATTCTGAAGCGAGACGAGTCTCGTAGCTTGAAGTTCTACCGTTAAATTGGTCAATATACCTGCGGTAGTATTGATCACTCTTTCAACAACCCTAGACAAATGCTGTACTTCTTTACTAGTGATGATGGGTCCCCAGATAGGAAATACTCCCTTCACAATATCAATAAAGTGCTGCTCAGGTGTATCTGTTTGATCTATTTCAGTGGTATCTATATCTCTTTCATTTCTAATGAGGGACAAACTCTGCTTATCTCATCGATGATCCTTATGATAATTAGAAGGGGCTATATATACTGGAGGGTACAAGAAAGACAAATAGCAACAGCCGGCCCAACCACGAGGAAGCCATGTATATGCATTTCCTCCACAGACAAAATATACATTCGGGGGAGTCAATAATGGGGGACTACTGAAGGTGCGCAGTCGATAAGTAAAATTACATCGACTTTCTCCTACTGAAATGTATCCTGCTCCCTGAACACAGAAGGCCCAAGTACCATTTAATATGGGCACCGGGATTGCTTTGTCGTCTGTAACATTTCTTTCCTGAAACTGCTGAAAATACTGGGTAAAATTGAATTCTGTAAAATCAAGGATTTCAGTTTTCAACCAGGTGACGTTTTCATGTTCAGTATCCAAGTTGATACATGCATTTGGATCTAAAACCCCTCCCCATCATTTCCCTTCGGGTCAAAACCTTGGTGCGTTTCTACATATGCTAAAATCATCTTGTAGTCCTTCTCCGGATATCTTTGGGTGTCTACTGTATAATGCATATGCATCATTGAAAGTAACTTAAACCATGCTTCACAACTTCCTAAATAGGACAGGGGTAAAGAGATAAATAGATCATGTTTATGCATAACGGAGGGCAGAAGGCCACAAACTCACCAATTTTTAGTATTCGTAGCACCATGTGTTTGATGAAGCATTTCCACAAATATATTTTTCGTATAAGTCTGACGGTGCCTTTCTTTATGCGGGGCCAAAGTATAATATATATGTTCTGGGTGTGGGATAGTTGTTCCCAAGACTGTATGCATAGAATGACGATATTCCAAATATACAAACACACTCATTAATATTATCAACAAAATTGTTATCGTGACCACAAAGGCTATTTTGACACGCATGGTCCAACTAGAAAAAATGGGCATATATGCAGGATAATAACGGGGTGCAAGAGGACGTTCCTCTTCGGGAACAAAACTAGCAAAAGATTACATGCTAGCTAAAAGTCCACAACTAAACTCGGGCAATGCCGTCCAGCCTGCCAGACGGTTCTTCTTTCCTGTGTCCATCTAGAGCCTCAGATGCAGGCTCCTATCGTTCATCACAAAGGAAACCAAAACAGATCCTCATGTTGGGGTTATGCTCTCACATAATCCTTGAAGAAACACAACCTGGGCCCCCTTTACAGGAAATTCAGTCTTTCTTTCTGAACAGAGCAAAATAAAATGTTCCAGGCTTTCAACGTGTTCAGTCCAGTGTCTCGGTCAGTACCCCAGAAAGGTTTCTAACAAACCCTATTACTCAAGTCTTTCCCTATCTCCTTCCATCTTCACCTGGGGTACCGTGATGTTTTCTGGGCCGCTGATTGTATCGAACATGGCCAGGCATTTCCTGATTAGGGAACAAAACAGAGGAGGGTGCCTCCGTTGCAACAGGAATATCATGAACCTCTCATTCAACTTCAGGGGCAACGGAATCCGGGGCAATTACTGATGCAGGTGACAAAACCCCTTCCGAGCCCGGTATTCCTTCTCCTTGCCCATCTCCAACTTCCAGGCCATCAGAAAAAGGAGCAAAGTGAGGGGCTCGTTCACTCTCCTGGGTCAAAATTGCTTCCTGGTTCTGCTGATCATATGGAAGGGGGAAAGGCAATTTCTGTACGTGGGAGACATGTATCCAATGTCTCTTGCCGTCCACCTTCACGCCAAAAAAATTTGGTACGGCTTGGAACACCGAGGGTCCAAGCTGGATTTTTGCTGATAGTTTTGGACTAGGACCCACTGTCCAGGTTTTGGACTAGGACCCACTATCCAGGTTCCAAATGATGTCCGGGGCCCTCCAGCAGGGGCTGCAACACTGCTGACACCTGTTGATGAATGGAATGGAGATCTTTAGTCAAAGCATACAGATAATCTGTCATCATAGGATAATCAATATCACAGAATGTTCTGGGTTTTGGAACACCCCAAACATTAGCTAGTTGTCCAAAGACAACCTCTTAAGGTGATAGACCAAATCGGGAATGTGTTGTAACTCGTAAGCACATCAATGCTAATGGTAGGGCATCGGGCCACTTTAGCCCAGTACCTTCCTGAATTTTGGCCAATTTCAATTTCAGTATTCCATTATACTTCTCCACCAGTCCCGCAGACTGCGGGTGTCGTGGCGCATGAAACTTCTGCTTAATTTGCAACCCATTACAAACATGTCTGATAAGATCTGCAATAAAGTGTACCCCGTTATCTGTCCAGATCACCTGAGGCAATCCATAACGTGGGAAAAACTCTTTTATCAAAGCTTTTGCTGTTGCTAAGGCAGTGTTTTTTTTGGTCGGGTAGGCCTCCACCCATTTACTGAAGGCGCACACCACGACCAGGACTTACTTTAGATTATTCACCTGCTCCAGTTGTATATAATCCATTTGGAGCACCTCAAAGGGCAAAGATGGTGGTGCAAAGTTCCCACTGAGAACAGGCTCCCTGCCTCCCGGATTGTGTTGTAAACAGACCATGCAATATTGAACCAAATGGGCAGCAGTCTTAGGGATATTAGGATTATTCCACACAGGATCCAAAAGCGCACAAATGCCTTTTGCCCCGATGTGTGCTGAGCCATGTGCCATGGTTACAACAGCATTAACCAATGCATTTGGCAACAACCACCTCTGTTTTTCTGACAAGTCAACCCAACAATCATTTTCATCTAATCTCCCCGCTTTCCCCTCCCAATGAGCCAATTCAGTGGGTGTAGCTTCTTTCTGTATCTCTCGGACACTCTCCATGGTATTATCAAAAATCTCCGTATCCGCAACCCACCTCGCAGAGGTAGTTACGAACATCGAAGACATTGTAGATTTTTCAGTTTCCTTCTCTACCTGATCAGCAAAAGCATTTCCTTCACCTACTGCATCCACTATTGCTTTATGTGCACTGCATTTAACTACAGCCACTTTCTCTGGTAACGTTAATGCTGTTAGTAATCGTAAAATGAAAGGGCCATATTGTATTCTTTGACAATGGGAAGTGAGAAAACCCCTCTCCGTCCACAGCCGGCGAAAACTGTGAGCTACGCCGAAGGCGTATTGGCTATCTGTGTAAATGTTTACCCTCAATCCTTCACTCAACTCACAGGCACAGAGCAATGCCACTAACTCAGCTGCCTGTGCTGACTGATGGGGTACTCGAGAAGCCTCAACTACAGTGTGGAGGGTCGTAATTGCATATGCAGCTGTTGTCGTGCCATCCAGTAACTTGAAACAAGAGCCTTCCACATACAATTCCCCTTGGGGGTCAGATAGAGGAAGGTCTGTGAGATCTACCCGTCCCTTCGTCTCTTCTTTGGTCCGAAATATACATTCATGTACGTCATTGTTTTTCTCGTCCGAAGGGAGGGGTGTCAACGTGGCAGGATTCAGAGTGGCACACCGCTTAATTGTAATATGGGGAGCAAACAAAGGCAATTTATATACAGTAAGACTCGCACTCGTAAGGTGCTGAGTCTTTGTTTTGTTCAATAATGTATCCACAGCGTGCGGTACCATCACTGTGAGGTCAGTGTTCAGAACGAGCCCTTCCGACTGTCGAATGGCCACTGCAACTGCAGCAGTAGCTCTTAAACAGCTAGGAAGTGCTCTGGCGACGTTATTCAACACCGCCGAAAAATAAGCACAAGGGGGCATATTATTAAGGGGGTTTATCTCTGCTTTTTTGGCTTTAAAAGCCAAGAAAGCGGAGATAAAAGTATCTCCCTATTACCTAGCTGTCGCTAACACCAGTTAGCGACAGCTAGTAGGAGATAGCGACCATCTTGGGCCCCGCTTTGCATGTCAGTGAAATTTATCACTAATGACATGCAAAGTGGGCGTGCCAAGATGTTAGCAACTGGAAACAGTCGCTAACATCGCTATCTCCTATTACCAACTTTTGGAGATATTCTCGCTAAGCGCGAATATCTCCAAAAGCTAACACCTGCCCCTGAGCAGTTCTTAGCCATGTTATCCAATGGTAGGTGGATAACATGGCTAAGAGCATTAGCTCGGTAATGCATGAATATCGCTGACTTTTCAGCGATATTCATGCATTTCGGCCGATTTTTATCGCTTAGGAGATAAACCTTGTTAATAGCAAGGTTCCTAAGCGATAAAAATCGCGCAGCAGAGCGATATAAATATTGCCGCTAAGCCAACATAGCGATAATTATCGCTATTTGTTGGTAATATGCCCCAAGGTCTTTGGTTGCCACCAAATCCTTGTGTTATCACAGAAAGCGAACAACCGTCCACCTCGTGTACGTAAAGCACAAAAGGTTTTCGGTAGTCAGGAGTACCCAAGACTGGTGCAGAGCAAAGCTCAGATTTCAAAGAGTCAAAAGCTTCCTGACATTCATCAGTCCAAGGTAGAGGATGCACATCTTTAGTGGTTAAGTACAAGAGGGGTTTAGTGAGAAGAGAAAAATTAGGAATCCATTGACGACAATAAGAGGTTATACCAAGAAAATGCACGAACATCACGCTGAGTACGTGGTACAGACATATTAGAGATGGTAGTCACACGTTCAGGGGTTAGTCTCCTCCCCTCTTTCGACAGTAAATGACCAAGATAAGTCACCTCTTGTCGACAATATTGGAATTTAGAGAGGGAGACTTGATTACCATTAGCAGCCAAATGAGACAATAATTTAACAGTGGCTTCCTTGCAGCCTTCCTTAGTATCGGAAGCCACCAACAGATCGTCTACGTACTGGAGGAGCACATTACCAGGGGGCAGGATCAATTCATCCAATACCGCTTTCAAAGCCTGACTATAAATACTAGGACTCTCAGTGTACCCTTGGGGAGCGCGGCAAAACCGTGGTGCAAGCAGCGGCTCCATGATGGCATCAGATGGCATCGTCTGTGAGACCAGGGTGCGGGTGCCAGTTGAAGGCGGTGCTCGTCGCAGAGCTGGCAGGTCACGGTGCAAGCAACAGCATTGTCTTGGCTGAAGCGCTGTCATCGGCTGACGAACTGGAGTCGATGGTGCAGACGTCGGTAGGCCAAGGCTGCAGTACGGGATGAGGGCGGTGCATTGGGTAACTTTACAAACGGTGCCCTCAAACCATGGTGCAAGCAGCAGCGTAGATTTCAGTGTGGAGCAGCAGCGTCGGGGATACCAAGGTTTCGTTGTGAAGCACGGCAGTACGGAGTGCGGTGCCCACAGGTCGCGGTGTGAACAGCGACTCGGTGGCGGCGTCAGCAGGCATCATCAGTGAAACCAGGGTCACCGTGCGGTGTTGTGGTGGTGCCCTCAGCAGTGCCTTCAGGACACGGAGTCGGCAGTGGCATCGTAGACGGCGTCAGGTTGCTTTTTCCTCTGTTGCAGCACAAAACACACAGTCCCCAGTGCTGAGGGCAGAAGAGCTTGAAGTCTTTGCTGTCCCTGAGACTTCTTGAACAGGGGGCAAGCTCTACCTCAAGCCCTTGGAGAAACTTACAAAAGTAGATTGCAGAAAGTTCAGTCCAGTCCTTTCACTGCCCACGACAGAAGCAGTCACTGCAGGCCAACCCAGCAAAGCACAAAGCAAAGTGGCAGTTCCTCCTCACCGCTTTTCCAGCTCTTCTTCTTGGCAATCTTCTTGATCCAAAAGAGTTCTGGAGTTCAGGGTGAAGGAATATATAAAATCTATACTCTACAATATTGTCATAACATACCCAATATATATATATATCACTTCCATCACAGTCCCTTGTAAATACATTCAACCCTCGTGCATTGTAAGAATCAGGCTCCAATTGAGCAGGCGCCATTTTGGTTTCATTTCCAAAGGTCTCTTTCATTAGTAAGGAAAACACGTGACATGTTGCTAAGAAGAATGTCTGAAAGGTCGGCCTAGGCTATGAACAGAGCATTGCTTCTAACTCAGGAAACCCAAGGTCACATCTGCTCTTTCTTGTAGGATGAGCACATTCCTGTAGGCGCCATGCTTGTACTACCATGCACTAGAACGAAAGGGAGGCACCTTCACTGACCTACCCCCAGAATAGCTTTAGCAGAGTTTCACAATAATCAATTGTGCCTTATATGGGTGTTCCTGTTGCTTTCCTTTGAACTGGTACTTTTCCCTGTACGGGGTTTCTGTGAGGTATGTCGAAAGTATATAAGCACTGTCTTGACTATGATCCAGCAGTCTCCTCTGCACACCTTTGTGAGATGTGGTCGGAGGGAGGCTCACCTGTACAAGGCACTTTGCGAAATAAACGATTGAACCTTTTCCTTTGCCTACTAATTTATGTATGGTAAATGAGGTATATGGGCTAATGGTAAGTATACCTCTATGGTATATTTTTCCAAGTACTTCAGTTGGCGACTCCGCCGGTACTCCGCGATAGGGTTGTCCCCTCCCGTAAACGGGAGAAGAGGGACAGGGAGGGGTTCTGGTCGAGGGGGTGGATTGAAAAAGGATCCTAAGTGAGAAACCAGTTTGTGGTAGAAGCTGAACATTCCACTCTTCGACACAGAGACCTTCCCAACTGCTAAATAACCCTTCGCCGGGGTCCTTCGGGCCTAACCCGGGAAACAGCTGACCTTGTTGGTCTATAAAGGAAGTTGGCGGTGGAGAACGTTCAATCGGACCTGCGTGCACCAGGTGAGTGGATCGTATGGTATGAAATGAGCACTTTTGAGAAGAGGCTCAAAGAAACAGTTAACTGTGTATGGTATGGTGGTTAGTGAACCACAAGGGAATCTGGGTTCTGACGTGGCAGAGGTGTGACTGCATGGGCAGATGCTCCACAGACTTGTTTGGGAGAACGTCGGACGCCTTTGTGTTGCATGGCGGGTGCTCACTCGGCCGGGTCCTCTTCAGAAAGGCCCCCAGGAGCAACTGGGTAAGCACAGGGTCTGGGGTGGCACCCATAATGCCTGGCCCAACCAGCACAGGACTGGGGAATAGTCTGTAAGAGGGTCCGTGGTTCGCCTGTCTGATTATCCCAGGGCAGTCTTTGGACTGTCTCTTTTGTAAAACTTCTTGGTGGTCTGGAATCCAGGGTGATCGATTCCCTGAACAGGAGTCGATGGGCTCTGTTCTCGTATGAGACATGTCGTAAAAGAATTGTAAAGTCATGATCGGAGCATTTTGCTTTCTCGATCGAAATATGTGCACTTCATAGTGATTTGTGGTAACTGGAAAAAGAGAGAGTGTATGGTGAATAGACGCGTCTATACGTATGACTGCAGTTGAAATTATATGATTTGCTGAATATTATCAAAATGTCTTGTTTTAGTAAGTTATGTTTTGGGTGCTGCCGACGGAAAAGTGGGCGGTTGGAAGAAAGACAGTCCGCTCCTCCAGAAGGCAGCCCCAGCTTTGACATGTATGTTAAACATGGTCTTACTCCTATTTGGTTTAATACATTGTGGAATAAATATATTAAAGATAATGTGGAATTACAGTGGCCCTTAACAGGGTCTTTTGATGAAAGGAAAATAAATTACCTACAAAACAAATTATTCTTAAAAAGGAGCCGCCAGAGTATGTTTGACTCCTTGACCTTATGGGTCAAGGAAGCAAAGCAACGGCGAATACGAGGAGAAAATTTTGAGAAAATGAAAGCAGGACAGACTGTAACCCAAAAGGCAGTAGCGTACGAAAAGGAAAAGGAGGAGAAGAATATTGAACAATTAGATAGACAGTTTAGATTACAGACTGATAAAAGTTATGTGACCCGAACAGAAGCGGAAGATGAAATAGAGGAACTGTTGGAGACTCGTCCTCCGCCACCATATGCCCCCCAGGGTCTGTACCCAGCAGTTCTAATAGATCGAAAGAGAGGGATAGGAGCAGCGGTTGCGACTGCTCCAGTAGCAGTGCACCCTCCTGCTCCGTTGTCTGTCCCTCCTACCCTCCATCCCACTACCTCAGAATTAATCACCCTGCTACCTGGGACGGCAGTTGCTTCCCCTACCTCTCCAGTATTTTTAACACCCCCAGCTAGGGGAATGACGGTCACCCCTAGTGGAATGACCACTGCCTTTTCAGATGATACCCCGCGACGCCCGATAGGGGGGATGGAAGGTCTTCGGGTTTTTACTCGATCATCTTTAGGTGAGGAAGAAAGACGGACTGTAGTGAGTCAGGTGTCCCAATGGATGCAGAATCCCATTTATACTCTAGAAGACATTTGGAGTACAATGAAAGATTATGAACCAGTCACTCAGCAAATAACATTAGAACATATGGCAATAAGACTGATTTATTTATGGGAACAATGCTTTCATGAAGGCCTGGCCCCTCAAATATTGTGCGACATCAGAGATCGAGCGTTTAAGTTCGAATTACAGGTTAACGAGGTATTCCAGAATGTTGAAACTTTAATAAACTATCGGGACCAAATGGTTAAGAGATGCCCAGATGAGGGGGCACAGTACCCTATGAGAGAAGTGCCCCCCATCTTCCACCCTGAAGTTCCAGAAGTATTGGATGGAGGAGGTAATGTCACTAGAGCACGGGTAGAGGCACATTTCCAAGACCAATGGGTCTATACCCCTTGGAAGCAGAGTGAAGTTCTCACTTTGAAAGCTCAACTCCCTGACCCTCGGAAGAATCCTACGGCTTATTATAAAGAATTAACTGAAGCCGCTAATTCGGCCGTCATGACACTAGCTGATATTGAGTTATTTTTCGGTCTTCTAGTCCCTGTGGATATATGGAGACAAGTGCATGATTCAGATCATGCTGCTGAACTTGGAGGGACCTGGGATCAGATTAAGGCATGGGACAAAGATTAGAAGCCTGGCAATAAACCTAAAGATGAGATTTTAGCCATTCCATCTCGGATTATTACATTTATGCAAACCCTTATTCCCCCAAGGAAGGTAGATTGGGATAAGTTGACAGCCTGCATCCAAAAGAAGGATGAGAATGTGTCAGATTTCTTTACCCGATTTGAGAAAGTATTTATTGACTTCAGTGGACAGGATTCGTCCACTGAGGGTGGTATAAGACTATTTGTCAATAGATTTCTTACTAATTTGTTGCCAGAAATAAAGACACTCTTGCAAGCTGCTGAAAGCACTTGGACTACGTCACCACCTTCAGGTATCCTGAGTATGGCTCAGTATTATGAACATCGGGTAAATGAGAGTAAGGATAAACGGATATAAAGGTTAAGGACTTGAAAACTCGTGTCCTGCTGCAGCAAGTTAGCAGAGGGCAAAATGGAAGAAGAGCGAGTAGGGGCCCTCTCTCGAGGGGTGCAATGATGAGAGGAGGAGGAGGTCAGGTAACCCCTTTAAGGTACGATCAGTGTTCCAATTGCAGACAGAAGGGACACTGGCGAGCCCAGTGTCCATTACTGTATGAGCGGGGTGGTTTCAGCAGGGGACGAGGAAGAGGAGTTACTGACCGAAGCAGCATGAAACGTGGTGACCGGTCAGGCGGTGAGTCAGGGAAAAATTATTTTGCTGATTTCCAAGGAAGGCAGTACTATAATGAAGACTATCGAGAAGATACCTATTGTGGAAGCAATTATGCATGAGACAGCCACGGACAGAGCAGGGACCATATATCAGTTTGAGTTGACCAACAGGGGCCATACGTCCAGGGAAAATTAATGGGGACATCTGAGAAGTTTCTAGTAGATACTGGAGCTATGAACAGTTCTATAGCTCAAGCACTGGTCCCAGGGGCTGCTCTGTCTGGGCAAAATAACGTATCAGTGGGAGTTTCAGGCATCCCCATTGTCAGCCCTGTCTCGAAACCACTTCCGTTTACCATTGGACCCGTTACTGTACAATCACCATTTTTGCTTACCTCTAGTTGTGGCGAGAATTTGTTAGGTTTGGACATATTGAAAAAGTTGCATGCTCATATTTATTGTTCCCCTGATGGTGTGTATCTAACATTGCGGCCCCCTATTGAATGTGCTTCTCAATGTTTGGTTAAAAATGTACCCCTCCCTCCTGAATTCTCGGATATACCTCCCACTTTATGGGCTAAGGGGGACAGGGATGTCGGATTGTTAAAAATACCACCTGTATCTATTACATTAAAATCGAATGTGCATTTACCACGTATTCCCCAGCATCGGATTTCGCCTGAAGGTGAACTGGCTTTATTACAGGTCATTTGCGATTTGATTAAGAATGGAGTTGTCGAGGAAACAGCGTCAAATATTTGTAATAGTAATAGTGCCATTTTGCCGATTCTAAAAAAGGCCCCTTCTAAATGGTGATCCTGATTATAAAGATACTTATCGTTTTGTAATTGACCTTAGAGAGGTTAATAAATTAGTGATTCCCCAGTATCCTGTGGTTCCTGATATCACCGCCATCTTAACTATGATTCTCCCGACTGCGTAGTATTTTTCGGTGATCGATCTAAAGAATGCTTTCTTTAGTATCCCCATACATCCTGACAGCCGTCATATTTTTGGATTCTCGTTATCTGGCCGCAGTTTCAGATTTTGTCGCGCACCCCAAGGCTATACGGAAAGTCCTAGCATTTATAGCCAAGCTCTGAAAGCGGTACTGGATGAGTTGGTCCTCCCTTCTGGCAATGTTCTCATTCAATATGTGGATGATATTTTGGTGGCGTCTGATACGGCGGATGGTTGCAAGGAGGCCACTGTTAAATTACTGCGTCATCTGGCTACTCATGGTAATAAGGTGTCCCTGTCCAAGTTTCAATATTGTCGCCTTGGTCACTTACTGTCAAAAACGGGGAGACGATTACCTCCAGAATGAATATCTGTCATTACTAACATGTCTGTGCCTCATACTCAACGTGATGTTCGTGCTTTCCTGGGCATAACCTCTTATTGCCGCCAATGGATTCCTAATTTTTCTCTTCTGACTAAACCTTTGCTGCACTTGGTTACGAAAGATGTGCATAAACCCTTACCCTGGACGGATGAATGTCAAGATGCTTTCAACTCTTTGAAATCTACACTTTGTTCTGCACCCGTTCTGGGTACTCCAGACTACCGAAAACCCTTTGTACTCTATGTGCAAGAGGTAGACGGTTGTTCTCTGTCAGTGTTAACCCAGGATTTTGGAGGAAAACAGCGACCCTGTGCATATTTCTCGGCAGTATTGGATAATGTTGCCTGAGCCCTTCCAAGCTGTCTAAGGGCTACTGCTGCTGTGGCAGTGGCCATTCGGCAGTCGGAGGGGATTGTTTTGAATACTGACCTCACAGTGATGATACTGCACGCTGTGGACATATTGTTAAACAGAACAAAAACTCAGCACCTCACAAGTGCACAATTGACTGGTTATGAACTAACACCCACATTAAAATTAAACGATGTGCCACTCTGAACCCAGCCACGTTACTACCCCTCCCTTCGAGTGATCAAAAGGATGATGTCCATGATTGTATATTTCGGAAGGAAGAAGAAATGAAGGGACGTGTAGACCTCACTGATTCCCCTTTATCTGACCCACAAGGGGAATTATATGTGGATGGCTCTTGTTTCAAGCTAGCAGATGGCACAACCACAGCTGCTTATGCTATAACTACTCTTAGAACAGTAGTAGAGACCGCTCGGGTTTCTCAGCACTCAGCGCAAGCAGCTGAACTAATAGCATTATTGAGGGCCTGTGAGCAGAGTGAAGGGTTAAAGGTGAATATCTTTACTGACAGCCAATACACCTTTGGCGTGGCCCATAGCTTTGGGCTTCTGTGGAGTGAACGGGGATTCCTTACTTCCCATGGTCAAAGAATACAACATGGCCAGTTGATTGAAAGACTGTTATATGCTTTAACTTTACCGGAAAAGGTAGCTATCATCAAGTGTAGTGCTCATTAGAAGATCACTGATACCACAGGAGAAGGAAATGCTTTTGCTGATCAAGTAGCGAAAGAAACAGCACAAACTAAGGCGTCCACAATGTTCCCCAGTGTAGCAACTCGATGGGTGGCGGAGAGTACAGTATTTGATAACACTATTGAGAGTGTTAAGGAATTGCAGAATGAGGCCACGACCGAACTGTTAAGATGGGAACTGGAAGTAGGGCGGTTAGACAAAAATGATTGTTGGACTGATTTGACGGACAGACAGCGAAGGCTATTGCCTAATGCCCTTGTGTATGCAGTAGTAGTGATGGCCCATGGCACCGCTCACATTGGAGCAAAGGGTATCTGTTCACTATTGGACCCAGTATGGAATAACCCAAATATTGCCAAAACTGCCGCCCATGTTGTTAAATATTGCATGATTTGTTTGCAGTATAATCCTGGGGGAAGAGAGACAGTCCTTAGAGGAAATTTTGCTCCCCCTTCTGTACCGTTTGAAGTATTACAGATGGATATATCCAATTTGACAGAGTAAATAACCTCAAATATGTACTGGTGATGGTTTGTGCCTTTAGCAAATGGGTTGAAGCCTACCCCACCAAAGAGAACACTGCCTTAGCCACTGCAAAAGCCCTAATAAAGGAATTCCTGCCCCGATTCGGTTTGCCCCGAATTATCTGGACAGGTGATGGGGTACATTTTAATGCAGAGATCATTAAACATGTCTGTACAGGGTTGCAGATAAAACAAAAAATTCATGCAGGACAACACCCACAATCTGCAGGATCGGTCGAAAAATATAATGGCATATTGAAATTGAAAATGGCAAAGATACAGGAGAGTTCAGGTTTAAGTTGGCCTGATGCATTACCCCTAGCATTAATGTCAATACAAGTGACCCCCCATTCTCGGGCTGGGTTGTCTCCTTATGAGGTTGTTTTTGGACGACCCGCCAATGTGTGGGGTGTCCCACAACCCAAATCCTGCCGAGACCTTGATTACCCTATGACGACAGATTACCTGTACGCTTTAACTAAAAATCTGCGTTCTATTCATCAACAGGTCTCAGCAGTACTGCTGCAGCTGCCGGAGGGTCCCGGACATCGCCTGGAACCAGGACAGTGGGTCCTAGTACGGAATTACCAATGAAAATCAAGTCTGGAACCGAGGTGGAGTCGCCCTTATCAAATCCTCTTGGCTACTCGGACAGCAGTAAAGGTGGATGGGAAGAAAAACTGGATCCATGCCTCCCACGTGAAGAAGCTGCCCTTACTGTTTCCCTCTGATCAGCAGAACCGAGACGGGGTTCTAACACAAGAGGGAGAACAAAGAGTACGGTTTGTGCCTTTCTCGGATGCCGTTGAAATTGGGCAAGAGAAAGGGTTGTCGACACCACAAGGAGGTGAATCAGCTTTGGTATCTGAAAATTGCAATATAGCTGATCCCCCTGAGGCTTCTGGAAACTGTGTTGCACCAAATGTCCCTGCTGCTGTGTTGTTCCATGATCAGGAGCAACCTGGCCATTTGTGATACAATTTATGGCCCCGAAAATCACACAATACCCCAATTCCGGATTATAGGAGAAAGGGAAAGACTTGAGTTGCAGGGTAAGAGATAAGCTCCCCTGGGGTATTGAGCAATACACTGGACTAAACCTGTTGAGAGCTCGGAACTGACACATTGCTCTGTTCAGAAAGAAAGACTGTGTAATTTAAAAGGGCCTAAATTGCAACAGTGAAATTGCTGGAAGATCATTGTATGGATAGATAGTAAGAGCCTGCCTGTGAGGCTCTAAACTGACACAGGGAGAAGAAACCCTCTGGCAGTTGGCTTGCGTTCCTTCACGAGTTTAGTTTAGACTTTTAGTTAGTATGTATCCCTTTGCTCACTTTGCTCTTGAAGATGAGAGACCCCTTGCACCTCGACCTTTTATTGAGAATGTTCCTATGTTTTCTGGTTGGGCTACCAGAGTGAAGGTGGCCTTTGTAATAACTGTTGCAGTAATTATGATAATCTTAATGAGCGTGTTTATATATTTAGAATTTCAATATCCAATGCACCATGTTTTAGGCACTACCGCAACCCCACCTGAGCATTTCTTTTATACTTTGCCTCCCCATAAAGAACAACATCAAGAAACTTAGGTTAGAAATGCATTTATAGAAATGTTACATGAGGCTCATAGCCCTACGAATAAGACAAACTGTTGGGTATGTGGTCTCTTGCCATCTGTAATGCATCGCCATGATTTGTTTATTTCCTTACCGTTATCACACATAGCAAGTTGTGAAGCCTGGTTTCAGTTATTATCACTCATGTATTTGCATTATGTAGCTGACCCCAGAAGATATGCTGAAAAGGATTATGAAGCCGTTTTGAAATATATAGAACAACATCAGGGATTTGATGAGCAGGGGAACCATGGGGAGGGATCCTTAGACCCGGATGCTTGTATGAATATGTATACCACTTACGAAAATGCTACTTGGTTAAAAGAGGAAATGTTGTACCAATTTAATTCTACCCAGTACTTTCAGCATTTCCAGGATCGGAACGTTACTGATGACAAGGCAATGCCCGTTCCTATTCTGAATAGCACTGCTCCTTTTTGTATACAAGGAAAAGGTCATGTCAATGTAGGAAATAGTAGATGTAACTATACTTACATTTTGCATACTACAGCACACCACCTCTGATTACTCCTCCCAATGTATATTTTGTATGTGGAAAGAACGCCTATACTTGGCTTCCGAGAGGGTGGGCCGGAAAATGTTATCTGTCCTTTTTGTATCCTACAGTTTATATAGCTCCTTCTAATTATCACAAAACACACCAGCTGTCCAAGCAAAGTTCAGGTCCCCATCGGGTGTACAGAAGCATTAGTACTGAAGGCACTGATCAAACTGATACTGCTGCTCAGCAGTTTATGGATTTTACAAAAGGCCTCTTTCCAATATGGCGTCCCATTTTTACTAGTAGAGATGTTAGGCGTCTCTCTAGAGTAGTAGAAAATGTAGTTCAAACTACTGCTGGGATTCTGACTAACCTCACTGTAGAGCTTCAGGCTACGAGGCTTGTTTCTCTTCAAAATCGGATGGTGCTTGACGTTATCCTAGCTGATCGAGTAGGAGCATGCCGCGTGATCGGTAGCTCCTGCTGTGTATATATTCCAGATTCTGCCCCCACTATACATTTAGCTATTCAAAAATTACATCGCCTGGCTGCAGAAGTGCATGTTGACACTGGTACTTGGTCTTTTACCGGGTGGTTCTGGGACCTCCTCTCTACCTGGGGTTGGAAGATATTCATGATTTTGGCTGGAGCACTGGGAGTGGTATTTGTTTGTTGCCTTTGCCTTCATTGTGGCCCGGCATACTGCTCCTATTGTGCGGCCAAACTTACCTCCTCCCTGACAGTTTCTCGACAGACTAAAATTGAAAAGCAGTTATTGCAGAAGGAAGTGGCCGACCTCATGCAGATAGATGGGGGTGTGTTCTTAGAGTAGGAAACTAGCCTTTTCTATATTGGCTATGTTATGCCAAAAGGGCGGTCTAAAGGAATATATAATCTATACTCTATAATATTGTCTTATCATACCCAATATATATATATCACTTCTATCACAGTCCCTTGTAAACACACTCAACCCTTGTGCATACATTGTAAGATATGGGCTCGAATTGAGCAGACGCCATTTTGGTTTCGTTTCCAAAGGCCTCTTTCGTTAGTAAGGAAAACACGTGACATGTTGCTAAGAAGAATGTCTGAAAGGTCGGCCTAGGCTATGAACAGAGCATTGCTTCTAACTCGCGAAGCCCAAGGTTACATCTGCTCTTTCTTGTAGGATGAGCACATTCCTGTAGACGCCATGCTTGTATTCCCATGCACTAGAACGAAAGGGAGGCACCTTCACTGACCTACCCCCGGAATAGCTTTAGCAGAGTTTCACACCAATCAATTGTGCCTTATATGAGTGTTCCTGTTGCTCTCCTTTGAACTGGTACTTTTTTATGTACGGGGTTTCTATGATGTATGTCGAAAGTATATATGCACTGTCTTGACTATGATCCAGCAGTCTCCTCTGCACACCTTTGTGAGCTGTGGTCGGAGGGAGGCTCCCCTGTACAGAGCGCTTTGCGAAACAAACGATTGAACCTTTTCCATTGCCGACTAATTTATGTATGGTAAATGAGGTATATGGGCTATTGGTAAGTATAGCTCCATGGTATATTTTTCTTAGTACTTCAAGGGGTCTGGGCCTCAATATTTGTATCCCAAAATCCTTTGATCTCCTAGGCAGATAGTGTCTGTGCCCAACCAGAACCAGTTCTGCCTTGTCTGGTGTGACTTCCTTGCAGGAGGAGGAGCTTTGCACAACCCAATTTTGCATAAAGTACAATGTGATGGCATAGCGTCGATTCGTCGGGCTATGCCAGCACGTTGTTCTTTATGCAAAATCGGCTTGTGCAAAGCTCTGTACCCTACAAAGGTATTGACAATGCTTTTATTATTGAACACACATTGACCTTACTAAAAGAAAAACTTAAGCTCTCACCATGGACTCAATGTCCCATCAGGCATTTTAAGAACACTGCACTGAGCAAACGCCCACTATGGGAAAATAGAAATAAATAATGCTGGAAACATCACAAGCCTTTGATGTGTTGTTTTGTGAATGCAGCCCTGAAGAAAAGGAGTCATCCTTGAAACGCGTCTGCACTTGAAATTCAAAACGGAGCATTGACACAAGTTGCAATTCAATGCTGAATGGCCAGAGCAATGTCGTGTGCCTGCTCAAAGCTTTTGGGCACGTGTTAAAAAATATATATATATATATATATATATATTTTACGTTTTCTCAGTTCAAGTCTCTAACCTTTGATCGATATCTTGCAGATGATTAAGCATTAATAGTTTCCAAATTCTACTCTCTCTCAAATCTTGCGACTTGACTCTTGATAATTTTTTATTGTCAGAGTTTTATGTAGTGCGAACTAGACCCGAGATATCGGGTATCAGAACACTTTACATGAGCACCAGTTTCGTTACAGATGTACACATTAATTTTTGTTAGGCACAGGGAGATTAAGTGATTTGCCCTGAATCACAGGATGTTGAGCGTCGTTGCAGAGACTCGAACCTGGTTCCCCAGTATCGAGGTCGACCACTCTAGCCATAAGGCTACATTCTCTCCCCAATTTGAACCTCTCGACTGCCTTGTAAGTATTTTAATTTTCTTGTGGTAAAATCTATGATGACTAAATAATTTACTGTCAAAGTTCTTGCCTTTTAAAGATTTGAAACTCTTACTGATGACTTCTACTTCAGTCGCGTAGTCTCACTAATGATTTATATCCCGGGAACAGTACGCACAATACAGCTAACCTGCTCAGACCCAATTGCTAAATCAGACTGCTACCACTCTTTTTCAATGTGACAAAACTGCTCATGCACCTCGCTTTAACTCTTCTCCTTTGACCAAATAATACTGCTTGTGTCCCTCACGAATTAAACGTTTTTTACATGCCTTAAGATTGCGCACTCTAAGAAACGCTACTGCCTGTCTAGAAATTTCCATATAAGTGCACCGCACATAGAGTGCGCACGCACGATAACGGGACACAAGGAAATAAACAACTAGACCACTACACGCAATTCCATGGAACTACGGCATCCATGAAGGATCTTTTTAACTGTTCGCAAACCTTGCAGGATGACTCTAGGAAACACGGAACTTCTTCTCCAAAGCGGGTATTTATTGAGTTTATGGACTCTTATGACATTACAATTCAGAGGGTTCCTGACAGTACCCCCCTCCAAAGAACAACTCCTCCTCTTAGATTTGTTGGGACGGTTCAGATGAAAAACTCGAACCAACGGACATTACATTAAAATAAGGTTCTCAGGACCTTTCCTCAGTAGCTAAATGTTTCCAGTTATAAGATAGTACAATGGCCCTTTACAAATCTTGAATCTAAAATGTTATTGATTTGAAACTCCTCAGAAGTATCAACTTGAATATGGGCTGAAGGCGAGTTCATTCTCAAATCTGGTGGACTCCTCTTCACCAAAGAAACATGTATGGCTGGGTGAATTTTTAACAATGAAAGGTAAACATAATTTGACCGCTACAAGATTTTTCATTTTGTCAACCTAAAAAAGACCTATGAATTTTGGTAGAAATTTACGACTTCCTTTTAGATGGAAATGACTAGTAGATAACCAGACCTTGTCATCTTCATTTTAACTAGACCCGTCTTTTTGTTTCTTCTCTGCTTGTAACATATAATATTTTTTAGCCTTCAGAATGTTTTGCTTGGCTTTCAAAAAAGTGTTGTCTAAACCTTTAACTAATTCTTTAACTGCAGGAACTGCTTCACCTTCTTTACCTAAAAAAAATACTTGGATGTCTACCACTATTCAGATAAAAAAGTGTGAAACCAGTGGCAGAGCTATAGCATTATTGTATGCAAACTCAACTACCCAAATCATGTCCACCCAATCCTTTTCTTGATCTAATAGATAAAGTTGTAAATATTGTTCCAATTTCTGGTTGACCCTCTCAATCTGACCATCAGTTTCTGGGTGGTAACTAGTAGAGTATTGAGAGTCTATGTCAAATATTTTGGTGAAAGCTCTCCAAAATTGAGAAATAAATTGAGACTCCCTGTCAGAAACTAGTATTTTGGGAATTCCGTGAGCTCTCACTATATGCTGAGTGACCAATTGAGCTAACTGTGGCACTTTCGGAATTCCTTTCAAAGGTATGAAATGTGCCATTTTAGAGAATGTATCCACAAATACTAAGATTGTAGTATAACCCTGACACATAGGAAGATCAACAATTAGATCAATGGAAACTGTATGCAAAGGATGAGATGCGCTAGGTAAGGGTTGAAGTAGCTCCAGTAGAGCTGATCTACTGGGTTTCCCTCTCAAACACTTTTAATAAGTGGAACCATATTGTTTTATATGACTCTCCATCTTAGGCCACCAAAAATTCCTTTTACATAATTCTAACATTTTTTGAAAACCTTTATGACCAGCCAGTTGATCGTCATGACACGCCTGAAGAGCCTTTTTCTGTAAACCTTCGGTATGTAAAAATAATGCTCCTTTAAAAAATGGCAAACTCTCTTTAACCATTTGATCAGGTCCTTGACTTGCCCATTTATGAATCTCTCTCTCAGATAAACTCTCCAAAATGGCTGTCTTAAAATGCAAAAACGGAGTTGCTAATACAAATCTTGTTTCTTGAATGATCGGTACCTTCTCTGTAAGTTATTTAGTAGAATCAACGCCAATTCTGGAATTAGCATCAGCTTTTCAGTTAGCAACTCCAAGAAGAAAGGTTATAACAAAATTAAAATCTGCAAAAAAATTAGACCAGCACAATTGTCTAGCGGTAAGAGTTCGGGCCTCCATTAAAAACTGTAAAATCCTATGATCTGTAAACAAAGTGACTTTGTGACAAGCTCCAGATAATGTCTCCACTTGAGAAATGCTTCTTTAACTGCCAATAATTCCTTATCAGCAATTGAATATTTCAATTTAGGTGAACGTAACTTTTGAGATTAAAAGGCCACAGAGTGCAACTGCCCAGTACTTTTATGAAGCTGAGGTAGAATTCCTCCAATTGCCGTATCCGATGCATAGAATGGTTCTTCAGGATCCGGGTGCATCAAAATGGGGGCAGTTGTAACCAGCTCCTTCACAAATCTGAAGGCTGAATCCGCCTCTGGTGTCCATTCAAACTTCACCCCCTTTTTTAACAGCCCAGTGATAGAACTGTTTGTGAAAAATTAGAAATGAATCTATGATAAAAATTTGCAACGCCAATAAAACTTTGTATTTCTTTCACGTTCTTTGGAGGCAACCAATTTTGAACTGCTTTCACCTTGGCTAGATCCATGTTGACTCCATTAGAAGAAATAATGAATCCAAGAATGTCCACCTGTTTGACATGGCAAGCACATTTCTCCAATTTAACATAGAGATGATTTTCCAATCATTTTTTAAGAATGGCTCGAACATGAAATATATATCCTTTAAGATTGTTGGAAAAAATCAATATATCATCTACATAAATTACTGCAAACCTGTCAAGATATTCTCGAAGAACATCATTAACAAAATATTGAAAAGCTGCAGGTGCATTACAGAGCCCATAGGGCATTACTTGAAATTCAAACAACCCAAAACTAGTTCTAAATGCTGACTTTCACTCGTCACCTTGAGCAATTCGAACCAGATGGTATGCTCCATGCAGGTCTAATTTTGAAAAAACCTTAGCACTCTTGACTTGATCTAAAAGTTCTGATATTAACGGTTATGGATAACGATTTTTGATTGTGACCTGATTAATTGCTCGATAATCAATACACATTCTTAATTCTCTGCCTTTCTAAGGGATAACAAATAAGGTGAGGAGACTGGGGACTCAGATGGATGTGTAAAACCATTGGCAAGATATTTATCCAAATACTCTCTTAAATGCAAATTTTCTGCTTCAGTCAAAGCATAAATTCTACTGCAGAGCAGTACTGCTCCAGGTTCTAGCTCAGTTTTACAATCGTACGGTCAATGTGAGGGTAACTTTTCTGTTTCCGTTTTGTCAAAGACTTTGGCTCCATCTTCATATTCGCTAGGAATTTCTTTGGTTTTAATTGTGCATACTGTAGCATGAAGAGAAGCAGAACTTGTGGTGGGAAAGTTTTCTAGCTTCTTCTCTTGGTCTTGAAAACAGTTCTCCTTAAAATACTGAGAATTCACGACAACTGTTCTGCAACTCCAAACTATCGTAGGCCTATGTTCTGTAAGCCAAGGTAGTTCCAGAATCACCTGGAACTGTGGAGCATCAATCCATTTTTTTTGTTAATATTTATTTATTGTCATTTTCAAACAATGCTACAAACATTACGAACAACAAGCCAGTTGCTGATCATTACATTATTGTCCATACACTAACATACCATTTGAGTTACAGATGTTATTACAAATGTGCGCGTCCATCTGTACAAACAAAAAGTTAAATAAATAAAATCCTTCAAGGCACCATGCATCATCTACCAACAGGTTAACATTGTAGCGTCCACTTTATCTATGCTTCGGTCTGTGGGTGGTAGGTGGAGAACAGCCGGACGTCCAAATCCATGGCAGCACACACCTCATTCCAGAAACGGGACACTAACTGGGTACCACGGTCTGTTATCACCACCAATGGAATGCTGTGCAACCGAACCACGTTCTGCATAAAGATCTCTGCTAGTACGACAGCCGAAGGCAGTTTTTTCAGCGGTATGAAGTGAGCCATTTTTGTGAGGTGATCCACTATAGTCAGGATAGTGGTAAACCCTGAAGACGTGATGGGGAGCTCCACGACGAAATCCATGGAGATGGTATGCTATGGGTAAGGAGGAACGGGTATCGGTTGTAATAGCCCGACGGATGGTCCTGGCACGTTCTTGGCCTGGGCACACGTCACACATCTTGCCACATGTTCCTTGGTGCCTTCCTCCAACGATGGCCACCAGAAATGTCTTCTCACAAGATCTGCTGTTTTATGTGCTCCTGGATGGTTTGACAGAACGTGGTTATGACACATCTGTACTGCTTGCTGTTGTCGGGCCGCCAGCGGAAGGTAATAAGCGTCTCCTTTATACAGGAACCCGTCCCTGGCTGTTATGCCTCTGTGAGTAGACGTCTCCACGGCTAGATCGACCTGTGTGAGATCGTCACGAAGAAGGGAGAGAAACTCGGAAGTCAGCACAGCGCCATGGAAGTGGTGCTCCTGAATGATAGGCAGCGGTTCAGGGGAACAAGCAGTGTCCTCGGTGTCCTCCAGGCGAGACAGCGCATCCGCTTTGGCATTCTCTTTCCCTGGTCAGTAGGTAATACGGAAATCATATTCGTTAAAGAATAAGGTCCAACGCAGTTGTCGTGACGTGAGGGCATGGGCCGAACGAAGGAATTGAAGGTTCCGATGGTCTGTGTAGATCGTCACAGGGTGTCTGGCATCTTTTAGGTAATGCCACCACTCTTCGAACACTGTCTTTATGGCCAATAGCTCTCGGTCGGAGATGGAGTAATTGCGTTCGGCCGGCAGGAGTTTTCGGGAGTAGAATGCCACTGGTTGCAGAAGACCAGTCTCTGCATCTCTTTGCGACAATACTCCTCCCAGGGCGTCTTGTGATGCATCAGCCTCCACGGTGAACTTGTAGTTCGGGGTCGGGATGTCTCAGCACAGGGGCGATGGTGAATCTCTGTTTCAATTCCCCAAAGGCGCGTTCCGCCTGTTCGTTCCAACAAAAGGGCACCCCTTTACGTAACAAACGTGTAATGGGGTTGATCATTGTTAGACGGACCGGGAGGGTCGGCCAAGGACAAGGGGAGAGGTCTCCAGGGAGAGCCGTCTCCAGCGATCGTACAGACGAGTAACTTCCCCCCCACAGATGTACACCACACAAAGATAAGGTTTAACGTTCTTTATAAGCAATCTTGAAGTACGGTGGAATTGTACAAGGAGGTCTGGACTCAGGGGTCCCCTCGATTCTAGTCTCTTGGATGGGAAGGGGGTAGCGGGACAGTCTTATTACCAATCTGGTAGATGCAAGGGTATGATGGATAGCTCACAATCCTCGAGCTCGGCGTTCTAGATGGACGGGCCGCGGCAGCGCCGGCAGGTCCCGAGATGATCGTAGGTAGCGACGGTCCGCGGCGGCGCCAGCAGGTCCCGGTGAAGGTGGTCGTTACAACGGTCCGCGGCAGCGCCAGCAGGTCCCGACGAGGTTGAAGGATGCAGAAGGTTGCGGCAGCACCAGCAGGCAGGACGATAGTTCGCAAGGCAGGGCTACAGCAGCGCCAGTAGCCCGTCAAGGATGAGTTCTTCACGGTGTCTCTCGACTCCAGGATACAACTGCCTTCCTGCTCTGGAGCTGCCCCAGTTATAGGTCTGGCGCCCTTTGATGTCCGGACCCTCGCACTTGGAGGTCGGGAGGTCCGGGATGAGGGAGTCCAGACACCCGGCAGGGGGGTAGAGCCAGCGCCCGGGGGAGCTGGGGGCGATCGGCACCTGGCGGGGGAGAGCCATCGACACTTCTTCCTCCCATTGACCTGCCAAGTGGTCCGCTCACCTCCTGGGTGGATGGTGGTGCCGGGATGTTGGGGCCTGGCCAGGCCCAGGGTTAGGGTTGATCTGAGGCCACGCGGCCTCGTGGTGCAGTGTCCAAGATGGCGGCCGGGCCGGGCGAAGGCCGGTAGTGGTTCGGCCCCAGGATACAGAGATGTCCGGGGGTAGGAGTCCCGTATGAGACGGGGGTGCGGGTTGCTTCTGTGGGTAACACCCGGAGGGCCGGGGCTCGGGCCCTGTCATGCGGGGAGGGAGCAAGCCCTTCATGTGGCCTGTCCAACATGCGTCCCCCCCAGCTGAAGGCGGGGAGAGTCACCCATCCTCTTGGGGACTCTCCTCGTCGAGGCGGAAAAAGCGTGACAGGCCATCTGCGTTGGCGTGGTCTTGGCCAGGTCGATGTTCCACAGTGAAGTCCATCCCCTGCAGGGAGATGGACCAACGCAATAGTTTTGGGTTTTCCCCCCGCATCTGCATTAGCCACTGCAGGGGCCGATGATCTGTCTGCACCCGGAAGTGGGTACCGAAGAGATAGGGCCGGAGCTTTTTGAGGGCCCACACCACTGCGAAGGCCTCCCTCTCGATGGTGCTCCAGCGCTGTTCTCGGGCCAGGAGACGTCTGCTGATGAAGGCCACTGGTTGGTCAAGCCCTTCGGGGTTCAACTGGGAGAGGACCGCCCCAATGCCATGGTCGGAGGCATCCGTTTGCACGATGAATTCCCGACTGTAGTCGGGGGCCTGGAGCACAGGGGCAGTGCACATGGCGGCCTTCAGCCTCTCGAAGGCTACTTGACAGTCTGGGGTCCAGTTGACCTTCTTCGGGTGGTTTTTGGATGTGAGTTCCGTGAGGGGCCCCACAATGCTGCCATAGTCCCTCACGAACCGCCGGTAGTAGCCGGTGAGCCCCAAGAAGGCTCGGACCTCGGTCTGCGTGACGGGGGGCTGCCAGGACTGGATGGCAGCGATCTTGAGTTGAAGAGGGGCCACCAGACCGCTTCCCACCTGGTGTCGGAGATAGGTCACGGACCCCTGACCAATTTGGCACTTGCTGGCCTTGATTGTGAGGCCGGCCCGTTGGAGGGCCTGCAGGACCTCTCGGAGGTGGTGGAGGTGGTCGGACCAGTGGCGGCTGTACACAGCGATATCGTCCAGGTAGGCGGCGCTGAACTCCTCAAGCCCCGCCAAGACCTGGTTCACCAGTCGCTGAAAGGTAGCTGGAGCATTCTTCATGCCAAATGGCATGACTTTGAAGTGGTAGTGGCCATCGGGGGTGGAAAAGGCGGATCGTTCTTGAGCCCGGGGTGTGAGACCGATCTGCCAGTAGCCCGCTGTCAGGTCGAAGATGCTGAGGTAGCGGGCAGCCCCCATGCGGTCGATCAGTTCATCCGCTCGGGGGATGGGATGAGCGTCGGTTCTTGTGACAGCGTTCAAGCCCCGATAGTCGACGCAGAATCGGAGCTCAGGGGTGGTGCCGGGGGCAGCAGCTTTGGGGACCAGCACGACCGGGCTGGCCCAGGGGCTGTCCGAAGGCTCGATGACCCCGAGCGTGAGCATCTTTGACACCTCCTCTTGGATGCAGGCCCGTACCCGATCTGGTACGCGGTACGCCTGATGTCTCATAGGGGGACTGTCCCCAGTGTCCACGTCATGCAAGCACCAGGGGGTGACCCCTGGAGTGAGGGCAAACAGGGTCGCAAACTGCAGCAGGAGGTCCCGGCAGCCCTGGCGCTGTTCCGGGGTGAGGGCATCTGAGAGTCGGACCCCGTCCACGGAACCATCTTTCTCCCGGGTCTTTAGGAGATCAGGGAGAGGCTCGGAGTCTTCTTCCGCTCCGCTGTCTGTAGCCATCAGGAGGCTGAGCTCCGAGTGCACAAAGTGGGGTTTGAGTCTATTGGCGTGGAGGACCCGGAGGGGGTTCCTTGGGGATTCCATATCAATGAGATAGGTGACGGGGCTCTTGCGCTCGACCACTTTGAAGGGCCCCGTCCACTTGTCCTGCAAGGCACATGGTTCGGTGGGGGACATCACCCACACTTGTTGGCCAGGTTCGAATTCGATGGAGGAGGCATTTTGATCGTACCATTTTTTCATGTCCTCCTGACTGGCCTCAAGGTTCGCTTTCGCCATTTCTCTGAATCGCCTGGTCTGATTGCGTAGGGTCAGGAGGTACTTGAAGACATCTGGAGGGGTCTTTAGGGGGGCCATCTCCCAACCTTCTTTGACTAGGCTGAGGGGCCCTAGCACAGGGTGTCCGTACAAGAGTTCGAACGGGCTGAAGCCGAGGGACTTCTGGGGGACTTCTCGATATGCGAAGAGGAGGCACGGCAGTAGCACATCCCACTGGCGACGGAGGGGCTCTTCCAACCCCCCAATCATCCCTTTGAGCGTGTGGTTGAACCGCTCGACTAGTCCGTTTCCTTGAGGGTGATAGGGGGTCGTGAATCGGTAGGTGACCCCGCACTGTTGCCAGAGGGACTTCATATATTTTGAAATAAAGTTTGTGCCTCTGTCGCTGACGACTTCTCGGGGAAAGCCCACCCGGGAGAAGATCCCCATTAAGGCCCGGCCGACCACCAGGGCTGTTACAGTTCGCAGGGGAACAGCCTCGGGGTAGAAGGTGGCGTGGACCACCAGTACCAGGATGAACCGATGTCCTTGTGCTGTACGGGGGTCCAGGGGCCCCACAATGTCTATTCCCACCCTCTCGAACGGGGTGGTGACCACTGGGAAGGGTTGCAGGGGTGCTTTAAGTTTGCGGCCGCTCTTCCCGCTGGCCTGGCACGTGGGGCAGGACCGGCAGTGGTTGAGGACGTCGTTTCTCATCTTGGGCCAGAAAAAGTGGGTCACCAGGCGACTGTAGGTTTTGTCTTGACCCAGGTGTCCAGCCAGTGGGACATCGTGGGCCAAATTTAACAAGAAGTCTCTAAAACGGAGGGGCACCACCAGTACTCGACTGGCCCCTAACTCCGCGATTCTCTGTTCACTGTACAACAGGGCGTTGTCCCAATAGATCCAATGGGCTCCGGTGGTGTCCCCTGCGCTCTGGGCGAGGGCTTGCTGGCGGAGTCCCTCGAGGGAGGGACAGGTCTTCTGCTCTTGGCGGAACTGTTCCTGGGTGGGCCCCCCTTCTTGACGCCACTGGGCCAGGCCGGGAAGGTCCTGGGGCGGAGCGAGCCCTTCGGGAGTTTGCTCTGGGGGGTCGGTGTGGTCGGTGTCCTCTACTGGAGCGATCGGGGGAGGAGGTGCTGGCCATTCGGGTTCTTCTGGTCGGGGGATGGTACGGGCGGCCATGGACCGGGTGGTTACGCACGCCAAGTCCGGGAGGCCCAACATCCCCAGGTGCCTCCTTCTTTCTACGGCGGCCCACGGGGAACTCTCAAGATCATTCCCCAGGAGACAGTCCACGGGGGCATCATCTCGGACCGTCACCTTCAACATGCCGGAGACTCCCCCCCCATTCGAAGGGGACGCAGGCCATCCGACATAGACTCTCCGAATTGTCGGCTGAACGGACGGGGCAGAGAATGTTCGGCAGGATCTGTTCTGGGGTCACCAGGTGACAGCGGACGGCCGTCACACTGGCCCCTGTGTCACGTAGTGCTTCGGCCCTGCGCCCATTAATGTTCACCCACTGACTATATTTTCTGGTGTTGGCGGGTAGGGGAGCCCGCGGGACCATGTCTCTTCCCCCTAGGCACGCTAGAACCATGGCGGCCGGTTCCCACTCTTGTTGTTCTTGTTCGCATTCTTCCTGTTCTTCGGAGATTTGTTCTCCCCCCAGGGCGGCGGCAGCTACCTGGCGGGGTCTCGGAGTCTGGTTCTGTGGACAGTTCGGGTCATTCGCGTAGTGGCCGACTCGCTGGCATCGGTGACACGTGACATTGGCTCGGAACCCCGGGCGCACCGGGGGGCTGCCCCGGTTGGCCGGGGGCGGGGTGCTGGCAGCGGGAGCGGCCGGGACGGTGTCTCTTCCTCGTCCCTGGCCTCCTCCTCCTCCTCGGGGACGGTGCTGACCTTGGTTGTTCCGGTTCTGTTCGTGTGGCCCACTCCGGCCTATTCGAGTGCTCTCCATCGGTCAGCCTCAGCGGCGAGCTGCCGTGGGTCAGTCAATTTACTGTCGAGGAGGTGCTGCCTGAGCTCGACGAAGCAGTTGTTAGAGAGGTGCTCCCACACCATGAGATTAAAAAGTTGCTCGTAGGTCGTTACATGGCTTCCCTTGATCCAACCCTCGAAGGCTCGGCTGAAATAGTTCACGTATTCCACCCAAGTTGTACCCGGGATCCGGGTGCAGTCTCGGAACCTCTGGCGGTACATTTCGGGTGTGAGCCCATATCGGGTGAGGAGGGCCGCCTTCATGTGGTCATAGGAGGTCATCAGATGGTCTGGGAGCTGTAACAGGGCATCGCGGCCTTCATTGACGAACCTCCCCCATAGACCGGCTCCCCAGTCACTTCGATCGATCCGGTGGGAGGTCATGGCGATCTCGTAGGCTTTGAACCACTGTTGTATGTCGTCATCTCGGAAATACTCTCGAACGACATCCTTGGGGATGTGTACTTTCTTTTCTGTCGCTCCTGGGGTGCGCGGTTGCTCGGGCACCCCCAGTTCTTTGTTCTGCTTCCGTAGGTCTATTTCTGCTAGTTTGCGCTCGTGTTCGTACGCTAATCTCTTTTCTTCGAGCTCTCGCTGCCTCTGTTTTTCTTCCCGTTCTTCTCGGAGCCGCAGATGTTCTAGGTTCAGTTTTTGTTCGGCTAATTTGAGTTCACCGTCCATTTTGAGCCGGGCCATTTCTAACTCATGTAGTCAGTTTTTTTCTCTCTCTTGGATCTCTTCCTGCGAGAGACCCGTTCTGCGCTCCTCGGGAGCCGTGGTGTTCCTCTCTGATGCTGCAACGTTTTGGTGCGGGGGTCTGACGGCCCCGGTTTCTGCCCATGACTCAATGGCGTGCTTGAAATCGTCTTTAGTACTCAGACCGGTGGTAGCAATGCCTAGTTCAATGCAGAACTGTTTTAATTCACGATGGCTGTACTCTTCCAATTTCTCCATCTGGAATTTCTCGGTGGATCCGCTCTCTTTGGTTGTCATTGTGGTTTCGTCGTGGGGTGAGCTACTCTCTGTACGATTATGCGTTGATTCGGATCGCGCCGCTGGCCACCAATGTTAGACGGACCGGGAGGGTCGGCCGAGGACAAGGGGAGAGGTCTCGAGGGAGAGCCGTCTCCAGCGATCGTACAGACGAGTAACTTCCCCCCCACAGATGTACACCACACAAAGATAAGGTTTAACGTTCTTTATAAGCAATCTTGAAGTACGGTGGAATTGTACAAGGAGGTCTGGACTCAGGGGTCCCCTCGATTCTAGTCTCTCGGATGGGAAGGGGGTAGCGGGACAGTCTTATTACCAATCTGGTAGATGCGAGGGTATGATGGATAGCTCACAATCCTCGAGCTCGGCGTTCTAGATGGACGGGCCGCGGCAGCGCCGGCAGGTCCCGAGATGATCGTAGGTAGCGACGGTCCGCGGCGGCGCCAGCAGGTCCCGGTGAAGGTGGTCGTTACAACGGTCCGCGGCAGCGCCAGCAGGTCCCGATGAGGTTGAAGGATGCAGAAGGTTGCGGCAGCGCCAGCAGGCAGGACGATAGTTCGCAAGGCAGGGCTACGGCAGCGCCAGTAGCCCGTCAAGGATGAGTTCTTCACGGTGTCTCTCGACTCCAGGATACAACTGCCTTCCTGCTCTGGAGCTGCCCCAGTTATAGGTCTGGCGCCCTTTGATGTCCGGACCCTCGCACTTGGAGGTCGGGAGGTCCGGGATGAGGGAGTCCAGACACCCGGCAGGGGGGTGGGGCCAGCGCCCGGGGAGCTGGGGGCGATCGGCACCTGGCGGGGGAGAGCCATCGACACTTCTTCCTCCCATTGACCTGCCAAGTGGTCCGCTCACCTCCTGGGTGGATGGTGGTGCCGGGATGTCGGGGCCTGGCCAGGCCCAGGGTTAGGGTCGATCTGAGGCCACGCGGCCTCGTGGGGCAGTGTCCAAGATGGCGGCCGGGCCGGGCGAGGGCCGGTAGTGGTTCGGCCCCAGGATACAGAGATGTCCGGGGGTAGGAGTCCCGTATGAGACGGGGGTGCGGGTTGCTTCTGTGGGTAACACCCGGAGGGCCGGGGCTCGGGCCCTGTCATGCGGGGAGGGAGCAAGCCCTTCATGTGGCCTGTCCAACAATCATCTTGGAAAATCCTGCGATGAAACGACGATAATAATTGGCAAAGCCTAAAAAACTCTGTATGTGCTTTACCGATGAAGGAGACGGCCACCGCAGGATGGCTTCAACTTTCTTGTCGTCCATCTGGATACCAGCAGGAGTGATGACATGGCCCAGGAATTCAACGGATTCGGTTTGAAAGATGCTCTTTTCCAGCTTAACGTACAATCCGTTCCTTAACAGTTGTTGTAGGACAGCTCGTACGTGTTGGGTGTGGTCAGACATGGATTTGGAGTAGATCAAAATGTCATCGATATAGACAATACAGAATATGTTGAGGAAATCACATAGTACTTCGTCGATGAAGAACTGGAAGGCCGCAGGGGCGTTGCAGAGTCCGAAAGGCATGACCTGGTACTCGTAGAGGCCGTATTTGGTTCGGAAGGCTGTCTTCCATTCGTCGCCCTTTCGGACTCTAACAAGATGGTATGCCCCCCTGAGGTCGAGTTTGGTGAAGATGGAGGCATCCTTTACTTGGTCCAGCAAGTTTGAAATCAGTGGCAGCGGGTACCTGTTTTTGATGGTAATCGTGTTGATCGCCCTAAAGTCAATACATGTCCTCAGATCCCCTTCCTTCTTCGATACGAAGAAAAGAGGAGAGGACACAGGGGACCGAGAATGGCGTATGAAACCGTTTTGTAGGTACTCATCAAGATAAGAGCAGAGATGCTCATTCTCTTTTTCCGTGAGGGAGTATATTCGGCTACAAGGCAGCGTGGAATCAGGAATCAGGTCTATTCTGCAGTCAAAAGGACAGTGCGGAGGTAGGGTGTTTGCCCCCTTCTTGTCGAATACCGCCGCCAGGTCTAAGTAGTCTGCGGGTACCCCCTCTGGGATGGCCATGCAGGTTCCTGTTAGGGCCAACGTGCGAGCTTGTAATGAGCGCATACCTGAAGAAGCCTTGGATGGGTAACAGGCTGCACTACAGAAGGAGGAATCCAGAACCAACACACCAGATGCCCAGTCTACTCGTGGATTATGATGCACCAGCCAAGGCAACCCCAATATGATCCTGGACTGGGGTGCGTCGATAACGTCAAAGGTGATGGTTTCCGCGTGGCCATTCTTGAATACCATGCACAGGTCCTCAGTGCGATGCAGGATAGGCCCTGAGGTAAGGTCAGTTCCATCTACAGCCTTTACGGTTTCTGGTCTGGTTTTATCCACTGTTCCGATACCCAATCGCGTCATGTATTGAGTATCGATGAAATTGCCCGTGGCGCCTGAGTCAAGAAGAGCGGTAACCTGCCATGACTGTCCTGTTGCTGCACGAAGTAGCACTTCCACACCGAGGTGTTGGTTGCCACTGATGAAAGCGGGGGTTGCGGTATCACAGAGAGAGGAACCCAGTAGCTGGACCCCGCTACCTACTGGGCTTCCCCCTTTCCCGGTTTGTCCGTTTTGGTTACAGGCAGGGTGTACGGACTTCGTCCTCTGGTCCGAGTGGGTCTCACCGGACATTCGCGAATAAAGTGTCCGCTTTTCCCACAATATAGACACTGATTTTGTCTCCTCCTTTTCTCCCGTTCTTCATTGGAGATCGGACCTCTTATTCCGCCTATCTGCATGGGTTCGGGAGTGTCTCCTGGTGGACCAGGCTCGTCTTTGTTCTTTTCTTTTACTACTAGGAACCGGTTTTCGCCTCCTTTACCCTTCTCGTTCTTTCGCTCTTGTACTCGGTAGTTGACTTTGATCACTGAGTCTATGAAAGGTCCTATCTCATCCGGTGGGTCGGGCATTTGTGAAATAAGGTCCTTCAAGTCATCGCGTAGGCCCCTGTAAAATACAGAGATTTTTTTTGTTTCGGGCCATTGGGCCTCGATGACCAGCCTGTTGAAGGTCGTGATGTAGTGAAGCAGATCGGTGTTTCCTTGTTTTAGGTTAAGAAGCTCGTTATCTGCTGCTTGGACGAAGGTGTGACGGGCAAACATACATCGCAGTGCTTCCTTGAACCTCCGTAGGTTGTACAGCATAGGATCATCGTTCTCCACCAGGGAGATTGACCACTGCGCGGCATCACCACCTATGTAAGAAAGGATAAACGCTACTTTGGAAGCGTCATCCGGGAAGGCTGTGGCTCTGGCCATAAAGTACAGGTGACATTGATGGAGAAAGACGCTATACTTGCTACTATCGCCGTAAAAGCGTTCTGGGGGAGCTAGCTGAACAGGATGGGGCGTGATCACCTGCATGGCGTTTTCTGGGGATGTGATGGAAGAGGCACCCCCATAAGTGAAGGTAGGAGGGCGGAGCAGCCCTTCTTGCCGGACCCTAGGAGAAGGAGTAGAACACCAGGGGCTTGTGATTTCTGCTGCCAGCTGGCCCTGCAAGGTCTTCATATCCTGACGCAAGCTAAAGTTTTCCGCCTGCATGGTGACGAGCATTGCTGCTATATCCTGTAGGGTTATCTCGGGATCGCTCATGTCGCCTGGGTGAGGTTAATAGGCTTGGGCTTCGCGTTCTGTCCGGGGGTCCCCACAAGTACCTGCTTCTTGTGGTGGATCCTCGCAGAGACGACACGAACTATCGCCTCCACACACACCCTACCCTGTTCTGGGTAGATAACAAAATCAGGAATAGGATGTGAGTGAGGATGGCAGCCAAATTTCTAGGGCAAAATGCTGGAGTTGGTAGGCGTTGGCGGTCGTCCCTCACGTGGGCAGTTTCAGGGCACAAACTGGACAGGGAGACAAGGGAACATTGATTTACCACCGTCCTCTGCCAAACATCCACAATCATCAACACTCATATGGGACACCGCTTACCTCCTCATATGTACAACGGCCCCACTGCCATCAAAGGAAACAAAGTAAGGCATCCATAAGCACTCCAGGAAGTGAATAGGGTAATGTCAGGCGCTCCTGGCGCGGAAAGGATATCAGATTGCAAGCCCTCCTCGCGCTGCTGCCACAGTACACAGTCCAAGCGCTCCTCGCGCTGCTGCCACAGTACCCAGTCCAAGTGCTCCTGGCGCAGAAAAGAAATACGTGTGCTAGCGCTACTCGCGCTGCTGCCACAGTACACAGTCCAAGCGCTCCTCGCGCTGCTCCCACAGTACATTGTCCAAGCGCTCCTGGCGCGGAAAAGAAATAAGTGTGCTAGCGCTACTTGCGCTACTGCCACAGGACACAGTCCAAGCGCTCCTGGCTTGGTAGCCCAGGTAAAGAGTCAGGGTGCCCTGGACACGGAAGGCATAAAACAAAACAAGGCGCTCCTAGCGCGGGTAACAGGAAATGCACGGCACCCCTCGTGCGGTCGTGAAAGAAAGCAAAAGCGCTTCTGCGCTATCAGGTCCGGTATGGAGAAATGCGTCTGGCATCGGCAAGACGCTGTTGCAGTACGCAAAGCGCCGAGCCTCGGGGAGTCGCGTCTGATAAGCAGCCCTCCCCAGAAGCTCCGATGATGTTGTAGCGCTTCCGGCCATCGACTACACCGCTACCAGCCGAGGCCGGAAGTGAGGATCCCCATACGAATGTTAACCAACAGGCAGTCCGCAACAAGCATATGGACAACAGGTATGCGGTGAAAAGGAAACATGACATGCAGGGGGGTACCATAGGTACCCCCCCATGTGCACCCCCCACCCCACCTTCACCCAGGGGGCCCGCAACGGGCCCCCGCAGTGAAGTTAGACATGCTTTTCCACGGCCGAAAACCGGCCGCGGAAAAGCATTTTTGACAGCCCATCCTAATATGGCTGACGGTGTCTGAGAGACACCGTCACCATATTAGAGCTTTTCCGCCGCGGTTGTAAGCCAACCGTGGCGGAAAAGCTGCGGACGGAAACCAGGGCCCACCAGCCATCCTAATGTGCCGGTGGGTCTTTGGTGAGTCCGCTGCGGTTTTTCCGCATCCTCCGGGCCGGCGGTGGCTTGCGCTGGCCCGGAGGATGCGGAAAAACCGCAATCCTAATCTGCCCCTAAGTATGATAGGACCATTTGGAATCTAGTTTTCTTCTACTCCTTTCTTATATTTGAAGCACGTACGCGCTGGTTATCCACCTATAAGACCTTATCACTATCACTTGTAGGGGTCTCATTCTTTTATACAATGCTGCTGAAGTCTAAAAATGGTGAATTGAAATTAAATTTATATCTAAAAACACATAGAGGGTTCACTCATCTTTGATCAAAGTCTAAATGCTTCTGCACCATTCAGGCTGATATTCTTGCACATTCTCTTGAGTTTATTGAAACCAAGTAAATAGAGCGACAATATAACAAAACAATTTAGTACATAGATTAATAATAGAGTACATATTAAAAGATATGAAGCAGAATGGTTACAATAAACATTATATGTAAGAGTTAAAGGAAGGAAAAGGGGAGGGAAGGGGGGGAAATAATACAATTATCATTACAAGAAAATTTGGAGAAAAATGGAGTTTGAAATTAACATTGTATGCAGGTAAATATTAATAGCGATACGATTATATAATTACATAAGTATAAACTTATTAAACATTGTTAGAATTATTAAGAAGGAAAGACAACAGGGTATGAGCATGGCGGTTTACAAACCTCATCTGATGTATTTACACTAGTAGCAGTAGAAGTATCTGGAGTAGCAAGTTTAGATAAATTTGTAGTGAGAGGAATCCACAATAAATCTCTTTTAATTGCCAGGGAAATAGGAGTGATATAATTGGTGTCAAGTCTGTGATGAAAGCATATGGCGTTCCACCAAGATTTATAAGTGACTTTGTTTGCTTCTTTCCAATTGGAGGTTATTGCATGTAGGGCTATAGCTTGTAATAAATCTAAAAATGTAAAGTGGGAAGGGGCTTGAGGCCAATAAGGGGATAGGGTGAGGTTCCGTGACGATTTGAACCTGTGTTTTCAATATTGTCGGAAATACATAATATTGGTATCAGCGAACCGCAAATGATCCATTTAGCATATCCTGGTGTTTTCGCTATGCTACGAGCAAGAGTACTCCTGTTTTGAACACATTTCTGATGCACCCACGGCATCCATCTTAGAGCATGGCAGCCATTTTGTGTTTCTTGCCCTCACATACGCAATAACCTCTGATCATTTCATTTCAATTAAGGACACGTAGCCTTAGCCGGAGATTCACCTCTTTCAGTGACACGTGCACCTTGGAACAGAACACGCTGTAGCTGCATGACTCGACAAAGGCTGCCTCCTCTGCCCGAGGCCAGCCCCACCGAACTGGTTCTCGTGTCCATTGTCCCGATCATGATTAGGCGGCCGAAGCCGGTAGCCTTGCCCATTTACAACCCACAAACATCTCTTATCCCGCTTTTCTATCTTCCACACCTGGCTCCGTTCCTTTCTTTCTGAATCTTTATTAGGGGGAGGTAACGAAATTTATGATGAGGCGGTCCGGCTCTTGAATACAATATTGACAAGGGATTGTGATGAACTAGTGGGAACCCCTCTTCGTAATGTTTGGCATCAGATATTATCAACGGTTCTTGTGTAACACCAAATATTTATTGTTTTAGACACAAAGGTTTTGGGAATGTATTACATGTAAAGAATTTGCCCCCAGCTTAAAATTCAGTATATAAGGAGCAACCCTCTTTGTACAATTTGAACAGGCTCCTAGAATCTGCCCATGTGTGGTTTCTGTGACTTCTGTGTCCCTGCAGTAATAAACCTTTGGTCTTTGACGCCACCATCGAGAAGCCCGTGTTTCTGTTCATTTGCGCACCAAGGCAGGTGGAACTCCGGGGTCTTTGGGTGTTGTTCCCTGACACCTCTGGACGGAACCAAAAAGTCCAGAACTCCAATTGGCGCCCATCGTGGGGCGACGTCATTCGGTACCGGTCCAAAAGCCTGAAGAGTTCGAGAAGCTTCGTGTGAAGATTCCTGAGGGAGGCGCCCCACTTCATCGATCCCGGCATATCGCAAAAGTGGCCCGAAGTTCTCTTCCACGAGGGTTCCCGTTCAGGACGGCTGCAGTGGGCCGTTGCCTTGACCGTCGCCCTGTCTTGGACCCGAGGTGCAGTCCTTAGTACAGCGAAACGTGGCGGGTTTCTCCTTGGTGACGTCTTCAGTGCCTCAGTTAAGTATTTAGTGGTTGCTAGCTGGTTACTTCGTGGGGGTTGTTAAAATCCTTTTTGGTTCTTGGTTTGGTTTGGTTTCGTAAGATTATCACTGGTTGTTCTGGTTACGATAATCTATTTGGTTTAGTTTGGGTATCGATACATCAGTTCGTTTTGGTAGGCCTAAGTTCTTGGTTCAGGTGCACATATCTGTTTCTTGTTTTGTTTGTTCTGTGTTCCGGATTGCAAAATGGTAAGTCGGAGAAACTGTATGTTGTCTTGTTTTGGTTGCAACAGTGACTCACGATTGGAGGACTCATGTCTGGTTCCTCCGATTGGGACTCCCCTATATGACTTGTACTGTAAACATGGTGTGGGTCCTATATCTTATAATGAGGTGTGGGTCCGATACACTGAGAAAGATGGTGTCCTTAGTTGGCCATTGCATGGTAGTTTTGAACCCGAAATCCTTGACAATTTAGAAGCGAAATTGTTTAGGAAGAAAGCCCGGCCGGCAATGTTTGATTCTTTCCGTTACTGGCGAAAAGAATCCAAACAGAGAGAAATGAAGAGGTTAAAGAAAGAACAAAAAGAGCAAGAAGAGTTGACTCTGGAGCAAGCGGCTAAGCAGCTGCAAGTTAACGAGTCAGAGAAGGCCATAGAGGTGGCCATTAGAGAGCATAATTTAGCGATTGACAAGTGCTACCCTGCCTTGCCATCGAAAACAATTAAGATACTAGAGGATTCTGAAAACGATCCTCTGTTGTCTTATTTGTTACGGTCACCTCCACCGTATGCACAAGGTGCTACGGCTCCACCTTTACCGAATGTACAATTGCCGGTTGCTGGACAACTTGGTATTCCTGCTCCTGCCCCTCAGAATCAAGTTCCTGTACCTCCTGTGGTCAATGTGAATGTTCCTACGGCTCCTCCTCCTCCTGGGTTGCCGACTTCTATACCTGTATCTGTCTCGCTTACACCTACTGTTCCACAAACTATCTTTTTCGATACTTCTACTGTCCCGCTATCTGTTCCTACCTCTAGTGTGTTCTCTGCGTCTGCGAGTGTGTTGACTCCACTTTCTGTTCGTCGAAGAATCACTGATTCTGTATCTAACATTCTGTCTCCTTTATATAAAACTTTAATCAAGACTCCTACTTCTGACTCTGTTCAGAGACGTAGTCAGCTTCCGAGTACTGAGGAACGGGGAATTTTAGATTCCACGGCTCTCAGATGGATTTCGAAGAGTAGGAGATATAGTACGAGAGATGTGCTAGATACCTTTATGCAGTGGAAAGAACCAACGCAACGGTATGTCTTTGATGAGATGTGCTCGCTGTTACGTGAGGAAATAGAAGAAGATGATGTTGAATCAAATCTAGAAGACTTAATTAAGGTTCAGAAAGAGTTTGCTGCAGGAATGATAGTAGGCCAACATATAGAAGAAGCGATGGAACTGATTTTAAGTTATAGAAATGATCCATCACTTCGTTCACCGCGAGATTTAGAGAAAAGCAAAACGAAGCTAAGTCGCCAATATCCAATGAGGGAGGTTCCTCCAATTTGGCGCGATGCTGTACAAGCTGATAATGTCTGTGGTATTGCAGCCGCTCCGGCGCAATTCCAAAGAGTGTGGATACACATTCCGTGGAAGCGAGCTGAAGTGCTAGCAGTGAAGCAGGCCTTGCCAGATCCGCGTAAGAATCCTGCTGGATACTATAAGGAATTAACAGAGACAGTTGAGGCTTGTATAATGAACTTAGCAGACATCGATATGTTATTTGGGAATGTAGTTCCTCAACCAATTTGGGCTAAAATTCGTAAAGAGAATCATCCAGTTGCCCTAGGTGGTGATTGGGCAGCTATTGTTGCAGCGGATGGTCAGCAAGTAGGTGGTGCAAAACCCGAACCTCTAATTGCTGACCTTCCAGGTAGGATAATCGACTTAATGAAGACTCTGATGCCCGCATTGCGTGTTAATTGGGACAAATTATCAGCATGCAGGCAAAAGAAAGACGAAAGTGTCTCCGACTTCTTCACGAGGTTCGAAGAGACTTTTGTAGATCACAGTGGTCAGGATATGAGCACAGAAGGAGGACAGAGACTGTTTGTCGATAAATTTGTGCATAATTTGTTACCTGAGTTATGCAACAAATTAAAAGATTCCGAGAGTGCGTGGGCTGTTTCTACAACTGCGCAAATTCTTGCAACTGCACAGTATTATGAAAATAGAGATAAAGAGGAAAAAGAGAAATCAGACAAGAAAACGAAGGATTTAAAAACTAAAGTTCTTTTGCAACAGGCGTATCCGCCTCGCACGAATCAGACTAATACACAACAGAACTCATATCAAAGAACAGATTATAGTTCACCGAGGCCTCAATATCAGTGGAATCAGTGTGCGTACTGTAAGAAAGAGGGTCACTACAAGAATGAGTGTCCGATCTTAGCGCAAAATAATGCAGCAGCAGCTCAGAGAGGTCGTGGTGGTTTTGTGCAAAATTCTAGAGGTCGAGGGCGAGGTGCTATGCCTCCACAAACGAATGATCGTCCTTCTAATCACTTTGATCAACGAAATGGACAGTCTGCCCAGCAAAATAGATCTCAACAGTATCTTGTTGAAGACTATTGTGAAGTGGATGAGGGATTTCAGCAAAATGGGTACTAGGACAGCCATGGACAGAGAGAGGGAGTAGTATCAGTTCCAGTGGATCAGAGTGGGCCTTATGTTGCAGTAGCAACATCAGGTGTAGTCGAACCGTTTCTGTTGGATACTGGTGCAGCAAAAAGTTCTATCATTCATGCGAAACTCCCTGGCGCACCTTTGTCCGGCTCAACAAATGTCTCTGTAGGTTTTTCAGGCGCCCCTGTTTACAACCCGATATCTGGTCCTTTATCTATTTCTGTTGGACCGTGTCAATTGAAAGCACCCCTGATTTTGACGACGGGTTGTAATGAAAATCTGCTTGGTTTAGACTTGTTAAAACGACTATATGCGACATTGTATTGTTCTCCGGAAGGAGTACAGCTTACATTGGGTAAAAGAATCACCTCTCCAATGTACTTGTCAATGGATGCACTCCCGCCAGAGCTGCGTTCACTCCCTGATACTCTTTGGGCGACTGGTCCTAACGATGTAGGCCTTTTGGAAATACCACCATATGTAGTCACTTTGAAAGCAAATGTAAAATTTCCACGAATTCCTCAATATAAAATATCTAGTGAAGGTGAACGAGCACTTTTACTGATTGTACAAGATTTGATTAAGAAAGGTGTGGTTGAAGAAACTAGAGGAAATGTCTGTAACAGTCCTGTATTACCGATTTTGAAACGAACTGATCCTACAAAGCCTCCAGTGTATAGGTTTGTCATCGACCTCAGAGAAGTTAATAAGATTGTAGTTCCGCAGTTTCCTGTGGTTCCAGACATTACTGCCTTGTTAACATTGATTCCTGCCACAGCTACTTGGTTTTCAGTCATTGACTTGAAGAATGCCTTTTTCAGCATTCCGATAGCCGAGGAAAGCAGAGATATTTTCGGCTTCTGTCTAGGAGGTCGAAGTTTCAGATTTAAACGCGCTCCACAAGGCTATTGTGAGAGCCCATCTATTTACAGTCAAGCATTAAAAAGTCAGTTAGATACCTTTGTCCTTCCTCCAGGTTCTGCTCTAGTACAGTATGTAGACGATCTTCTAGTGGCTGCTGATGATAAGGAAACTTGCAAGGCAGCTACGATCTCGTTGTTACATCATTTGTCTAATTTGAATCATAAGGTGTCACCTTTGAAAATGCAATACTGTTGCCAAGAAGTGACCTACCTAGGTCATCTCTTGTCAAAGGAGGGAAGGAAGTTGACCCCAGAGAGAATAAAAGCAATTACGCAGATGAGTGTTCCTCGCACACAGAGAGAAGTACGTGCCTTTTTAGGTATTACCTCTTACTGTAGGCAGTGGATCCCAAATTTTTCTCTTTTAGCAAAACCGTTGGTAGCTTTGACTGGGAAAAATGTTCCGAGTCCGGTGCCATGGTCTGATGAATGTCAGGAGAGTTTTTCTGAGTTACGAAATGCATTGTGTTCAGCTCCTGTATTAGGTACACCTGATTACAGCAAGCCATTCACGCTCTACGTTCACGAGAGAGAAGGTTGCGCGTTGAGTGTTCTGACACAGACATTTGGTGATAAGCAACGCCCTTGTGCGTATTTTTCATCAACATTAGATCCGGTAGCTAGAGCGTTACCTAGTTGTTTGAGAGCTACAGCGGCAGCTGCGGCTTCCATTCGACAATCTGCTGGTTTGGTGATGAACAACATGCTAGTGGTCATGGTTCCTCATGCAGTGGATACACTCATGAATCGAACTAAGACACAACACCTTACCAGTGCGAGACTATCTGGTTACGAGCTGACATTACTAGCGAGTCATATTCAGATCAAAAGATGTAATGTATTGAATCCAGCAACGTTGTTGCCGGCTAATCAAGAGTCGAGTGATTCCGAGCCACATGATTGTTGTTTTAGAACGGAGGAAGAGACAAAAGGACGTATTGACTTAAAGGATACTCCATTATCAGAACCAGATGGTACGCTGTATGTAGATGGGTCATGCTTTAAATTAGAGAATGGTGATGTGACTGCTGCCTACGCAGTAACGACTTTGAAGACGATTGTGGAGACTGCAAGAGTGAGTCAGAATTCTGCCCAAGCTGCAGAATTAATAGCTCTAACAAGAGCGTGTGTTTTAGCTAAGGGAAAGAGAGTGAATGTGTTCACAGATAGTCAGTACGCGTTTGGCGTGGCCCATAGTTTTGGCCGTTTGTGGAAAGAAAGAGGTTTCATTACGTCCCATGGGACTAAGATTCAACATGGTCAGCTAGTTAATGACTTGTTGGAATCTCTAACCTTGCCGACTGAAGTTGCGATTGTAAAGTGCAATGCTCATAAAGCAATCACGGATGATGTTGGTCGTGGGAATGCTTTTGCTGATGAGACTGCTAAACAAACAGCTAGAGACATGATGAGCAGAATGTATGTTGCTACGTCTGCAAGATGGATTGCTGAGTCTGGAATGTGTGAGGATACAATGGAAAGTGTGAAAGAGATTCAGAAAGAGGCAACTGAGGAAGAAAAACGTGTATGGAGAGAAAGTACGGGCAAGTTGGATTCGAATGGGTGTTGGATTGATTTGACGGAACAGCAGCGTTGGATGTTGCCTGACGCGTATGTGCTTGCAGTGGTGACGATGGCGCATGGAGTAGCGCATATAAGTTCTAAGGGAATCTGTAAGATGTTGGCTCCAGTCTGGAAGAATGATGGGATCAGTAAATGTGCAGAGAGAGTGGTGAAAAATTGTATGGTATGCCTGATGCATAATCCTGGCAAGGGAACTCCAACTCCTGCTGGTCACTTCGCTCCTCCTTCCTGCCCCTTTGAAGTGATTCAGTTAGACTTCATTCACATGGATCGCTGTAATAATCTGAAATACGTCCTTGTGGTAGTCTGTGCTTTTTCCAGGTGGATCGAAGCATATCCACTAAAGGACAATACTGCCCTATCAACTGCCAAAATTCTTCTCAAAGAATATTTCCCTAGATTTGGAATGCCACGGATTGTATGGTCAGATAACGGAAGTGAGTTTATAGGGAAAGTTATGCAGAGTGTATGTACCGGCCTAGGCATAAGACAGAAGTTCCACAGTGCGAATCATCCCCAGTCTGCTGGTTTAGTAGAGGGTTACAATGGCACCCTCAAGCTGAAACTAGCTAAAATACAAGCATCCACAGGTTTACCCTGGCCAGACGCACTTCCTTTGGCTTTGCTATCAACGAGAGCAACTGTACATTCTAGAGTGGGGCTTAGCCCCTATGAAATAGTTTTTGGCCGCCCGGCAAATATTTGGGGAGTGCCGAGGCCTAAGGAATTTTGTTCTCTGGAATACCCTATGTTGATAGACTACCTTTACGACTTGACTGCTAAATTGAGTCTTATTCACCAACAGGTTTTCGATGCATTGCCAAAGCCTCCGGAGAGTCCAGGGCATCAGCTGAAACCCGGCGATCAAGTCGTGATCAGAAACTTCGCGAGGACGAAGAACCTTCAGCCCAGATACGTCGGTCCCTTCCAGGTCCTGCTTGCAACGAGAACAGCAGTTCGTGTAGCTGGCCGCAAGCATTGGGTGCACGCATCTCATGTCAAGCGTGTACCTTTGCCACTTCCTTACGACGACTGGGTGAAGAAGGGAATTGGTGACTCCGAATTTGAACGTACGCCAAAGTTCATCCCTTTCAGCGATGCCGAATTGATTACCGACACTCCAAACTCTGACTCTCCTCCTGAAAAGACTCCTTTGAACTCTGAACATTTGTCCCCTACATCAGAAAAAACTCTGTCATCTGCGAACCTGAACACTGCAACAGCTACCAGTGATACACTATTTGCCGACCAAACAGTTCCTGCAAAGCAAAGATACAATTTACGATCTCGTAATATGGACAAATAAAGCAGGCAACTGCCCATTGTGATATTTTGAAATTTTGAACTTTTGCCTTCAGCCAGGAAGTTTGCTATTGTTTTATTGTTTTTAAAAATTGCCTTGCCGTCTGGGTAGCCGTAGGGTCGTGGCTGTGTGCCTAGTTGAATCTGCGGGGGTCTGACACAAGGTCGATCTTTCTGTTGGTTCTGGGAACTCCCAGGGCTGATAGAGGCATTTTCATCTACGTACACATCATCAGTGGTCGCGAGCGGATTGTAGAAGATGGAGCTTCCTGCGCTGCAACGAGATAATGTGATTTATGTTCGCAGAAACAGACTTTACAGAGTCCTTCACAGCAAATGCTTTTTAATACAATGTGCCATTACATTTTTGATTGTTTTGATAACATTGGTGGGTGGAATCGTTTTCGGTATGAGTTTGATTTTTGTGCCAGTAACTACAGTACCTCCCCTTGATCCTGCTACTTCTACTGTTTCTTCTATACACTCTTTTCACTCGTTTCCTGAACATGAGCAAGCTCGACGCTCAGAATTCATTAATAACACTTTTGTACAACTCTTGCATCAACACCAACTGGTAGTTAACACTACAGACTGCTGGGTGTGTGGCTTGATACCCCACACTATGGATAAAGGTATTCCTTATCTGGTTTTGCCTTTCAGCTACAATGGATCATTTCAGGCCCTTCAAACCATCTTCGCTTATGCCCTTGAAACCTATCCTCCACGTCCACCACGTTCCACTAAATATAACTCTGCCAACAAAGCTTTAGTCCAGGGAATTATTGACATGATCAAGGACGTCAATAATACTCCATCTTACCCTAGAGACGAATTGCGAGTATATTTAAGTTGGAATTCTTCAGAATATCGCCTTAGTTTGGGAGAAAGCAAGCGTAAAAGCTCAACTCCAATCTGGGTCGTACCTCACCGAGGTCAGGTCTGTTTGCAAGGTAATGGGAGAAATCCGAGAGCTCAGCTAGGGAGGAGTGAGTGCGTAGAGACTTATGTGTTTCCGGCTAACTCTTCCCCTGCCTTTCTTACTGCTAGGGGTACCTACTTTATCTGTCGAGACCGAGCTTATACATGGTTGCCTGCCGACTTTTCAGGATCATGCTATATTGCTCGATTGTTGCCCCCAACATACACTGCTTCATCTGATTACCACAGGACCAGAGTAGCGAGAGGTGTCTTCAGCAAGGAAGATACTGCTGGTCAGGAAGCTGGAGACTTCTTCAAAGGCTTCCTTCCGTTCTGGGGGCCTATGGCCAATAGTAGAAACATACGTCAGCTAACACGGGTAGTTGAATCTACTATTACCGAAACTGCTGGTGCCCTTAGCAATTTGACAGCTGAGCTTCAGGCGGATAGACTCATGACGTTGCAGAACCGTATGGTTCTAGACGTTATACTTGCAGATCGAGGTGGGGTATGCAGAATGATCCAATCGAGCTGCTGTGTCTTTATTCCTAATAATGCTCCAACAGTCTATGAGGCGATCTCGAAGCTACACAAGATTTCCGATTCTATTCACGTAGACAAGGGAAACTGGTCCTTCATGGAGTGGTTTTGGACTCTGATATCAGCATGGGGATGGAAGGTTCTGATGGTCATTGGTGTCATCTTAGTATTCCTCTTCTCATGCTGCCTGATTATCCAGTGTGGTCCAGCTCTGTGTAGTCTTTGTGCTGCAACCTGTTTCAGGAAACCACCTGCGTTTGGAGAAAAGGCACGAGAAAGGATGATGATACAACAGCATGTCACTGACCTGATGAGCATAGAATTAGACTCTGACATAGACTGAGTAATTGCCTATGTAAGGGCAAAAGGAGGGTCTGAGGTTCCGTGACGATTTGAACCCGTGTTTTCAATATTGTCGGAAATACATAATATTGGTATCAGCGAACCGCAAATGATCCATTTAGCATATCCTGGTGTTTTCGCTATGCTACGAGCAAGAGTACTCCTGTTTTGAACACATTTCTGATGCACCCACGGCATCCATCTTAGAGCATGGCAGCCATTTTGTGTTTCTTGCCCTCACATACGCAATAACCTCTGATCATTTCATTTCAATTAAGGACACGTAGCCTTAGCCGGAGATTCACCTCTTTCAGTGACACGTGCACCTTGGAACAGAACACGCTGTAGCTGCATGACTCGACAAAGGCTGCCTCCTCTGCCCGAGGCCAGCCCCACCGAACTGGTTCTCGTGTCCATTGTCCCGATCATGATTAGGCGGCCGAAGCCGGTAGCCTTGCCCATTTACAACCCACAAACATCTCTTATCCCGCTTTTCTATCTTCCACACCTGGCTCAGTTCCTTTCTTTCTGAATCTTTATTAGGGGGAGGTAACGAAATTTATGATGAGGCGGTCCGGCTCTTGAATACAATATTGACAAGGGATTGTGATGAACTAGTGGGAACCCCTCTTCGTAATGTTTGGCATCAGATATTATCAACGGTTCTTGTGTAACACCAAATATTTATTGTTTTAGACACAAAGGTTTTGGGAATGTATTACATGTAAAGAATTTGCCCCCAGCTTAAAATTCAGTATATAAGGAGCAACCCTCTTTGTACAATTTGAACAGGCTCCTAGAATCTGCCCATGTGTGGTTTCTGTGACTTCTGTGTCCCTGCAGTAATAAACCTTTGGTCTTTGACGCCACCATCGAGAAGCCCGTGTTTCTGTTCATTTGCGCACCAAGGCAGGTGGAACTCCGGGGTCTTTGGGTGTTGTTCCCTGACACCTCTGGACGGAACCAAAAAGTCCAGAACTCCAAGGGAACCTAAAAAAATATTAGATATGGAAAAGGGAACACTAGTTTTAAAAATGTAGTTGATTTGAGACCAAATGAATTGCCAGAATTTTTAGATATTAGGAAATGTGCTTTAAATCAGCATTTGGGTAGAAACAGGACCAGCAGTTAGATGATGTATCGAGGGGAAAAGATGCTACTGTTGCTGGGGTGTGTAATAAACATTTATAAATAAAATAAAGAGTTTGGGTAGTGTTAGCTGCCCTTCAGGTTTTATGGATCTTTAATCATAACTTATCCCATATCGAAACAGACCAGGTTTGTGATAGATCTTTTTCCCATGCCAATTCAGTCTTTGTTTTAAGCATTTCTGAGGGTAACAATAAATGTTTGTAGATAGAAGATGCAGAAGGAGAAGTGTCTAATAAAGGAAATATTGTAGAACAAGTTATAGGAAGGGTATGGAGAGATGGGAGCGAAATAAGATATTCTTGAAGGGCGGGGACTAAAAGATCATACTGTTTTTAAAGGAGTTAGGAAGTAGAACATTAGGTTAAAGATCAGTAAAGGATAAAGGTTTATTGTCAAGTAGGAGTTGAGAAATCCATATCAGGCCTCTGGATCGCCACGATTTCCAATAGAAAGCATGATTTTTGATGTGCAAAAGTTTATTATGCCAGATGGGTTGTTGAGATAACGAAGTAAAGGAAGGATAAGAGGATGGTAAGAAGGGAATTAAAAGTTTACGAGTGTGAGCAATAACAGAGGAATGTAAAAAATAAGTGTTAGTGGTAAATGCAAGAGTTTCTGGGGAGTCAAAGGAAGAAGTAAGGGATTTTTCGATGGACAACCATATCGGGGGATGCATAGAGGAGTCTGAAGAAAACCATCAGGTGGCTTGTTTTAGAGAAAAGGCGTAATGATAAGATTTAAAGTCAGGAAATATAAGTTCTTCATTAATTGTGTCCTTTTTAAGATAGGATAAGGCTATTCAAGAGTGTTTGTATTTCCAAAGAAATTTTAATAAAAGTGAGGCAATTTTTTTAAAAATAATATCCTGGCATATATACAGGTATCATGGAAAGAGAATATAAGATTAGGGGGGGGAAGCATCATCTTAATTGAATCTAATCTACACCACCAAGAGAGAAAGAGGGGATGCCATCTGGTAATTGAGTCATTTTGTTTTTTGGTAATATAGTCAAAACTTAATTTGAGGATTTCTGAGATAGTTGAGGAGAACCATACTCCTAAGTATTTCAATTTAAATGGTTGCCAGGAAAATCCCGTCTGAAGGAAATAGTGTTTAATACACAAAACATTAAGCGGCAAAACTTCACATATATCTCTATTGAGGCGATAACCCAATAATTGCGTAAAAGTATCAACTTGATGGAGAAATTAAGGGAGAGAAGTATCTGGATTAGAACAGTATAAAAGGAAATCATCTGCATAAACAGACAATTTTGACTTGATGGGAACCTAGTTGAAAACCTGTGATTTGAGAGTCCTGTCTGATTTTAGTTAAATAGGGTTCTAGTGCTACTATAAACAATAAAGGGGATAAGGGACAGCCTTGACGAACTCCTCTAGAGAGAGAAAAGTAATCTGAAATGTTACCATTGGCAAATAAAGAAGCTTTGGGGCCAGAATATAATAAAGAAATCAAGGAGATTAATTTGGGAGGAAATCCTATCCATTTGAGAGCATGGAACATAAAATCCCATCCAATCCTATCAAATGCTTTTTCAGCATCATAGCGGAAAGTGGATAATCTAGGGACTAGGCTTTGCTAAGAATATTGAAGAAGACCCCAGAGATGTCAGAGGATAAACAACCCTTTACGAAACCAGATTGTTCTGGTCCAATGAGTACAGGTAATATGGGATCAATGCGTATGGCAAGTATTTTTGCCAAAATCTTGTAGTCTGTATTAACTAGAGAAATGGGACGGTAATTATTAAATTAAGAGGGGTCTTTACTGTCTTTAGGGATTAAACAAATCATGGCTTCTTCAAAGGTCCCTGGGGGTGATCCTTCGCAATAAAGGAATTGGATAGGAGTAGAAGATCTGGAAGAAGAAGATTGAAAAAATGTTGGTAAAATTCAATGGGGAAACCGTCAGGTCCAGGAGTTTTACTTCGTCTTAGTACTGAAACTGCGTGAGAGATTTCTTTCAAAGTAATGTCCGTTTCAAGCGAATCAAAGTCAATATGATGAGAAAGGGGAGAGTTAATTGATTGGAAATAAGAGGATATATCAGACTGAAGTGGTTGTGTCTCAGGAGACAAATCCTTTTAGAATGTCTTCATCTTTAAAAAGAGTATCTCCATTAGAATTTTGTCAGGTAGGCTTTTCTAGTTCTATCCCGGCGTGTTTTTAAGTAATTAGCTAATAGTTTTCCCTTCTTATTTTGTCCTCCATAATATCGGGCACTACTCTTTGGGAGATAAGAGACTGCAGCTTCTGTGGATAATTTGTTAAAAGTAATCTTAGCAGAAATAAGATCATTTAAAGAGGATTCTGTGAAGGAATGATAAGTATGTTTTATTTTTTTAATTTTAGTGAGTAATTGAGTTGATTGTTTTTCAAAACTTATTTTTCTCCTGAGATGCAAAATTGATTATGAAGCCTCTTGCAGTTGCATTGAAAGAATCCCAAATCATTGTTGGAGAAGATTCAGAAATTATATTAGAAGCGAAATATTCCAAACAAAAGAACTGAATTGGCTAGAGAATTTAGGGTCTGCAAGTAGGGAATTATTAAATCGCCATCTACTAGCGGCTGGGGAAAAGGGAATTAGATCAAAATCAACAAAAACTGGGGCATGGTCTGAAATTAAAATAGAACCTATCCCTGAATGGAGGACATGTTGAGTTAGAGATTTACTTAAAAAAACGATAATCAATACAGGATTGCAATTTATGTGGGAGGGGAATAGGTGTACTCTTGATGGTCTGGGTGACAATTCTTGCACAATCTAATGCCTTACCTAGTTGTTGAAGGAGGCGCTGATAGATTTAGTTCGCCACAAGATTAGAGGTTAGTTCTCAGTAGAGTGCATATCCCTTATTCCCTGCCAAGGAAAACATAGATTTATTGTTATATTTTCTGGTTTCACAAACAGTCCTAACAGAGTTCATCTCTACTTTCAAATTAGTCCAAAAAGCTGCAATTTATGCAATTCAAAAATAAAAATGGAAACAGTATTTCGGGATTTTCACTCAGTAAACAGTTAAGTTCTATAAACAGTCATTTTCACTCCACGGTTTGCATGTTTCAGACTATTATGTGTGATATAATTACAAACAAATACATTACCATCCATGACATAAAATGTATTTAATGGTTGATTCCTTTGTCTAAAGAAATTCCTCTTTTTGCATGATCACCTCCAAGTTTTTGGACTGATGCTGCTAGTTTTTCGACTCTGAAGGTGTACTGAGTCCTGACAAACAGACCTCAGTGCCAGTGCTCTGACCCTTAAAAAGATATATGTCTAATTCACTCACCACCAATTGACATAAGTTAACATACTTAGAAGTCCCTAGTTTATGGTACCAGGGGTATGCAGGGCCTGTAAGTTAAACTGTCCCTGGTGAACTGCAGCACCTATTATGACACCACAACTGTGTTGAAGCAAAGCATGACTGCCATTTGGTGGCTGGCAGAGCAGATTTACGCTGCCAACTCAATCTTAACATTTAATGCAATGGCAAAGTCCAAAACTTTGTTTCTAATATTTGTAAGTCACCTTTAAGGTAGACAAACTGGGCCCTAAAGACAGGGTGCACTATATTAAAAAGATGGACATGTGGTAGATAACTTCACATGACCAGATAGTAAAAACACCACATTGTTGATCCCACTGTGGAAAGCCTAGTAGCCTCATTGGCAAGTACAGAGTCATAAGCAGACACCTCAGCAGTGCTAGTTTCTGAATGGGACTAATAAGTATGGTACTTCTAAAGAATTGTTGCATTAAATACGACTTGTTTCTCAGGTCAAATTTAATGTAACTTTTGCACAAATGGCAACTTTAGAAAGTTGCCTCTTCATTGCTTAAAGTTTCTAGTGGCCATTTATGGTTGCACACAAGTTGCTGTTCTCGAGGAAGTTTTCTGCCTTCCTGGGAAGAGGTGTGACCTACTCTCAGGAAGGAACACAAAGGGCTTGCTGGAGGAAGAGGTGTCATCTCCTCCTGACAAGAACACCAAACAGGGTGTGAGCCCAAAAGGCGAGCTTCAAGGTGGAAGCCACCTTTGAAGGGCAAATGGTAGTCAAACACTGAAGAGGCTGCTCTTTTGTTTTAGCAGACAGACAGGCAGGCATCTTGGGCAGAGAGGGAGCAGCTGTTGAAAAAACACTTGTTTCCGAGAGTGTTTAACCCCCAGTTAGCCACAGCTCTGGGATGGGCTAGGAGCTCCACACAGCTAAAGAAGGGCACTGCCATGTTGGGAGTGGGCAGACTGATCCATTCAACACTAGCTGGCTGCCTTACTTGACAGTATATCGTCACAAGGTGGGAGGAGACCTGGTAATCCATTGGCTAATAGTTGTCACATCCCGAGGGCACGAAACGGCCTGAAAAGTGACATCCAGACCTCAGATCACATCTGAACTTGAAAGTAGACCAAAGAAGGACTGCCCCGCTGTTTCCTTTCCTGGACCCAGCAAAGAGAGGCTGCAAAAAATACTGGACTTCATCTGCTACTGCTCGGGCTAGCCAAGGGACAACTGTGCCTGTGGTGCCCTGCTCAAGGAAAAATCATCTTGAGCCCAGACGTAGAAGGTGACTCCAAAAGTCAGTTGGCTAACTCCGATACAGACACAGGGCCATAAAAGCTGAAGAGGACTGTCTTGAAGAGTTGTTAGCCAAGAATGCCTGATTGCCATTGACTGCCAAAGCACAGCCAGGGAGACTGAGTCCCAATCCTTAAAAGATGCACCTGAATCTGCTGGACCTGGAGAAATAATTGGCAGGCAGTCTGGCCATCCAGAAAGGAAGTTACTGCAAGTTATACGGCACATAATGCTTGGCAATATCAGTAGGCCATTGGACAGTGGCAATTGTTTTTTTGGCTGGACTCCACCTGGACTTCAAGGGACATCACACTTAAGGCCAAAGTTGCCCCACCATGTTTGTGGATCAAGGTGTGGCCAGTGGAAGACCCCTGAAACTGGCTCAGCATCCTTGAGCATCTTCAGTATTATGTATCCTTTGTGTCAGGACCTCTCCATTGATTCCTTTAGCGATTTGCCAATAGACCCTAGAACTGGACTAGAGGCTGCTTTCCTTGTGAGGTGGAACTGTGCTGTTGGAACTTATTGGTCCCTCTGACTGGCTCCCTGCTGGAGCTGTTAGCAACAAGAGTGCCCTTATAGCCGTTTACAAGTTATATGTTGTGGCTAACTCCCAAACCGCAAGTTGCTGAAGATTAATAGATGTATTGCACTCAGTGAAAAGCTGTGATGCATTGCTTCTTTAAAAACCCATAACTCCGGAACCTTCTGGTGGATTTATGCCTTTGAGGGGGCTATTTACAGATAAAGTTCATAAAGAGAGGGACAATGGATGAATGAAGGTCCAGCATACATGCCCCATTGCACAAATACAATCAAAGGTATTCAGGTCCTAAGGGAAGGAGGAGAAAAGTCGGAAGCACCTGAGGTCTCCGATCAGGGGATCTGATCCATCAGGAGCAAGATCTCTCACACCCAAAAGAGGTGTCATGCTTCATTCTTGGGCAGCTCCTCGTTGGGCCAGTGTTGCAATGCCCAACAGGCCCCACAGGGAGGGTCTTTGCCAGATTTCTTTTCTTGTGGTGATGTGAAGGGTGGGGTGCAGTGTAAGTGTGATAATGTGAGTAGGCTGCTGTGAAGTGAGTTTAAAAATAACTAAAGTCAATCCAAAGATACATTTTATGTCTTGATGTTTTTTTATATAAAAAATCAGGTGATAGCCAGGAGTGGATATAATAGTCCACGTTGGCTCAAGGGATTACGTGGAGGACGACATGTTTCTTGCCTTTCAAATGTCAAAACAATGATTGCGGCAATTCTTCAGGACCAAATAAAGGCTAGATTTACTCAGGGGTGGGTCGGTCAGGTTATGTGTCGTTTAGAAAAATAGATAAATAAACTGAGCTGAAAGTAAAATTGGGGAGGGGGAAGGGAACAAACATGAAGCAGAAGCCTTGGAACAGTGTATGCATATGTGCATGCTATACAAGTGAAGCTCTGCATACTGAGGTCCTTACCTCTTAAAGACAGGTGAGTGTGGAGTGGCATGTAACTCAGGAAGCTACTAAAATAGAGATTTTAAAAAGGTCACGTGGCCGTATCTCAGAAGTGAACCAACACAGTAGTAAATATCACACTAATGCACAGTGTAAGGACAAAAAATGAGGCAATGGCCTCAACATAAAGGGAGTCAGAGGTCTTACCATCGGGGGACAAACTGCGCCCCCACAGTAGGTAGTGGAGTCAAGCTCAATGGCGTTGGACCGTATATAGGAAAAAGGAACAGACAAACAATCTGATACCTCCAAGTCTCACTATGTGAAGTTAGGTGCATGACTTCGGAGGCCAGGAGATAGTAAATGCAGTACTTACAGTTTGTTGTGTCCACTTCTGGCGTGTGACCAACCCAGGTCTCTGCTATCGCTGGAATAGCTGGTAAGCAGAGCGGGAGGAGTACAAAGGGTAAGGACAAATCTCGCATACAGGAGTGCCAGAGCTTCCAAGACCGTGATGTTAGACAGGGAATGAAGGGCCGAGGTGGCAAAAAATTGGTACCATATTGGATGGGGCGCTGTACAGACTACGTCCCTTGTAAATAGTGGCTAAAGAGAATGTAAAGCCACTGGACGCGGAAAAAGGATTTGAATGAATGAATAAATGCTGCTAGAAGGTACATATTGTGAGGAAAGAAGAATAAAATATAGCGCAGTGGTGCCATACCACATGATTTTATCAAAATTCAGTGGAGAGATGGGGTCACCATACTGCGCAAGAGTGGTCCAATGTGTAGCCTGGCCACGAACAAGGTAGAGTTCGACGTGAGGAGTTCTGTTAGGACAGTAGCTATGTATCATGGCACATGGGGGTGATCTATGTAGTCAGTACTATCAGTGGTGGGTTAAGTAGCCATCTCACCCCGGGTATATCATTGTTAAGTCCTGTCAGGTGTGTGGCCATAGAGGTGATCTATGTAGTCAGCACTATCAGTCCAAATCCCTTTTTGTTCTCTACAGAACAGGTTACTCTTGGTCATGTTGGGGTGTGCTTCGAGCACAGTCCAACGTGGGTCATCTGTGAAATGTCGAGCATCTAGATAGTGTGTGCTCATCCTAGTGGTAGTCTTTTTGCAACGTATGCCACTGCGATGCTCCATGATTCTCATCTTCACTGTTCGAGTGGTCTTACCTATTTAACATTTGTCGCAAGGGCATGTAATCATGTAAATGCTGTTTTGGGGACTTCTTTGTCCGTACCTGGGTTTTGTAAAGTTGGATAGTTTTGGAGAGTTCAGTCAAAGTACATTTCCTGTAGGATCCACAGGGGAAGTGTCCAGTTATGAAGGGAGAGCCCATAAGTGCTGTTGTGTGGGTTTTGTGTAGCCCCTTTGTCTGATGTGGACAATAGTATCCTTTGTGTTGTAAGTGCATGTCAAGGCAAACCTTGGGGTAGGGAATTTTCATCACTCTATTTGTAAAATGTCCCAATGGTTCGTCATTTTTTTTTTAATTGTATTGGATTGTGGGGTTTAAGATGTCACACATGTGAGCATATCATCTGGGGTCTGTTGTGGTTCGAGTAGTGAAGCCCTGTTGTTGTTTCTTTCCCCTTTTGCCAGCCACTTTCACCACATGGGGTGGGTAGTGGCCTGCCTCCAGGATCGGTACAAAAGGGGGTGGTGATGGATGGAGCATCTGAACTAATGCCAGAAACCGGTCCTCGGAAGCTTGTTTCCGGTCCAGGGAAGACATGGCTTGGCAGTTCGGGCTGGACTGTTCCCATGAGGCACAGGGTCAGACTGATTTGCATATAGCCATGTCTGAACTGGGGTGGCAGAGTGGGCTAAAGAACGGTGAAGGATTAAACCCAGATCTTTTGACTGGGTGTGAGTGTTTGATTGATTCAGATGCTCCGTCCATCACCACCTCCTTTTGTACCGCTTTTGGCCGCCATAAGTGTGGCAGGGTATGCTCAGACGTGAGTCCCTTGCTCACTTTGCCACTGGATTCAAGCAAGCCGGACTGAAGACGGCTGGAATGCCAGAAACCGGTCCTCGGAAGCTTGTTTCCGGTCCAGGGACGACATGGCATGGCAGTTCGGGCTGGACAGTTCCCATGAGGCACAGGGTCAGACTGATTTGCATATAGCCATGTCTGAACTGGGGTGGCAGAGTGGGCTAAAGAAGGGTGAAGGATTAAACCCAGATCTTTTGACTGGGTGTGAGTGTTTGATTGATTAAGATGCTCCGTCCATCACCACCCCCTTTTGTACTGCCTCCAGGATGGCAGTTAAAGAGAGTGCTTGGGAGTCGTAGTAATTAGAGGAACTACAGTTGAGACGCAGCCGCAAGAATTGCCCACATGGTAAATTATCCCTGAGGTGTTTGGGATGGTGACTGTCATACCGTAAAAGACTGTTACAGTCTGTCAGTTTTTTGTAGGCAGTGGTGTGCAGGCGACCCGCTTCTCGAAAGCTCAGCAAGCCCAGAAAGGGAAGACTATCAGTGGAGATGTTCCTACTGAATCGTAAGAAAGGGTTCCATACAGTCTTTCGAGAATACAGCGGTTGTATCGACATTACCATGTTTTGCTTGTTCAAATACCATCATTGTTGTATCTCATCCATTAAGATGTACACATTTTTTTATACAATCCAAGATGTCTGAAATTTCACCAGGACGTAACTTGACTTGTATGTCGCAGAGGGGCCAATCGGTTTACCCCATACGGTGATCACATGATACGCGCCGCATTCATGAGTTCACATATTTTTACCGCAGGGCACCCCGCACTAGCCGGGTGATCTTTCATCACGGATCTAAGTGGTTAGGAGCCCGGGAGTCCACGCTTGGTGAGTGGAACTTTTGTTTTGATATGTATGTCTGCGTCTTTTGGAACACAAGGGCTTTCCATTGACCCTTATATTTTTTTTCTTCCCCAGAGGATTGTCAACCACTTAGACAATCGATTGGAAGGTTGATTTACTCTTCCGTTTCTTAAGATTTATTCTCCTGCCCTACCATTGCATTACCGCAAGCATCAATGTGAGCAGGTGTGGATGTGATGGTATTGCATACTTAACTAGAATAATGAATCATCAAGGGTAAGCATTTTTTATCTTCACACAATCCCCACTGCGTACCGGTTCATGGTGGCAGCTTGTTGGTTAAAACTGTATTGTTCTTTTACAGGCTGCTCACATTGGGAGAAGGTGATCTTCGGTGAACACCACTCCACATACAGATGGGTCCTAATCACACGACAGAGATAGGCACAGACCTGCCTTATGATTTAATTCGTATGGTGAGTGTTTGGCCACCTAGAAACTTTTAATACTACCAGTCCATTTTCAGATTACGTAATTGTGACACCTCATGTACCCATAGAGATTCTATTGTAAGTCAAGTCAAAAACCACTTTATTCGATTTTGTTAAAAATCATAAAAGCATACTACAACAATATAAAATCATTCCAATACATATTTTACAATTTCATATACTACAATACATTTAAAAACACATTAAAAAAATTCCATATGGTACAATTCAATTTTAAACTATAAAAAGTCATAAAAGACTTATGTGCAAAAGAGCCAGAATACTTAAATCATCCCAGTCCCCGTTGTTGGGCTTGTTTTTTCCTCCTCCTAATTCGAACAGCAGCCACAAGATAATTTGCCACACTGAACATTACCAAGGGAGAATCAAGCATTTGTAGGAACAGAAAAGCGGGTTTTGCTTGCAGGAACGCTTTCTCCTTCAATAAGGGTAACAAATACTTTCTCCTTGGGACTTGATAGAAAGGGCAAAATAACACAAGGTGTATATTGTCTTGTATGGAAAAGTTGTCACATTCACATACTGGTGCATCCTCAAGTTTGCACCAACCCTGTCTGTCACAGAGTACCAAGTATATCTGGTTGAACCTAAACTTAACCAGAAGCCATCTATGAAATGGAATATTAACTAGAGCAAGGTACGGTTGGATGGCAATACAGGTGAGTGTCATATAATGTGCTCTGACCGTAGGTTTTGCTAACTGGAGTTGTTCTCTCTCCAAAGACTTGAGTTTGCAAAAATTCTCTTTGACCCAAGCTAGGTCAGCTTTTTTTAAATCAAGCGGGGAGGAGAAAATCTCCGGGCGTCCAAGTTCTTTCGAGCACTTATTAATATAAGCCAGCCAAGCAATATCTTTATATTTATCCAATTTTAAACAGTCCAACAAAATTTTGTGGTTAAGACCTAAGTTGTTATTGGTCCAAACTCTTATCCACAGTAGAATAGGAGCCATGGAGAGGATATCTGTGATATAACACACTCCAAGCTCCTGATGTACAGAAAAAGTGGCTGTTGATAAGGGGAGTCCTAATATAGAACATAAAAACTTATTAACCTCTGTTTGAATGGTTTCAGTTTTTACATAACCCCATAATCCAGCTCCGTATCTAGCTATAGCCAATGTTTTTGCCCTATACAAGGCTAGAAGTGCACCGCTTGGTTTCCCCCCCAGTCTCCTTGAGAAGCTTAAGATGGCATTAACAGAACTCCTTACAGCTTTGGTCTTTGCTACTACCTGAGGGGTCCAGCTGCCCTTGGTGTCAAAGATTACTCCGAGGTAAGTGAAGACTTTTACATTGCTGATCACTTCCCCTTTGCAGTAAAAGGATTTGGTGTTATTTTTTGCCGCCCCAAAGACCATAACATGGGATTTCGCGTTATTAACTACCAGGTCAAGAGAGGACATAAAGTCACTAAATGCATTAAGAAGTCTCTGGAGGCCCAAGTGTGTCCTAGCTATTAAGGCAGCATCATCCGCGTACAGGAGCACTGGGATGTGAGTGTCTCCTGCATGTGGAGTGTCCACAGATGAAGCCAAAAGAGTTTTTTCCAGAGAGTTTATATACAAAGTGAACAGCATAGGGGCGAGGATGCAACCTTGTCGCACACCCCTGCCTGATTTAAACCACGCTGTGCGGTGCCCCTCTTGATCCATTCTAATGGAAGCCTTGAGATCTTTATGCAGTTCAGCCAAAAAGTGGACCAAAGGGGGGTCCAATCCCATCTGTAACAGCATGCCCCACAACTTAGCTCTATTCACTAAATCGAACGCTGTAGACAGATCCATGTATGCAACAAAAATAGTCCCTTTTTTAGCCTTTGTATATTTAGCAATTATCATGTTCAAGTTCAGGCATTGGTCCTCTGTCCCTCTGCCTGACCGGAAACCATACTGGGCATTGGACAAAATGTTATTCTCTGTGGACCATTTGTTAATTTTCACCAATAAGACTTTTCCCAGAATCTTCATGGAGGAATCCAACAGGGATATGGGGCGATAACATTTTGGGTCATTTCTTACTCCTTTTTTAAAAATTGGTACAATAATTGAACATGCCCAGGTATTTGGAAAGCCCCCCTTAAGCACATTATTAAAAACATTCGTTAGTACAGTTGCCCATAGCTCTAGGTTTGATTTATATAAGTCCAATGGGACCCCATCGGGTCCTGGTGCTTTGTTCTTAGCGGACCCAATTATAGCGACCTTGACTTCATTTTCAGTGAAAGCAACCACGGGTTGCGGATTAGTGTTACACGGTAAACAAAAACTTTCATAAAATAAATTGCTCCCATAGATAACTGAAAAATGATTAAGCCAATCTGACTCAGGTATATTGGCCTCAAGGTCTGTGTTACATGTCTTAGCAAATATGGGGTTATTTACAATGGACCAGAATTTAGAGCTGTGTTTTAGGGTGGTGGAGTCCATTAGAGCATCCCAGGCTTCTTCTTTGACAGCTTTTTTTCGTATTTTTACCGCCTCTGCATATTTTTTCCTCAGTTGAGCTATCACTGGCCTGTTTCTTGGGGAATGTTTTAGTGCAGCTATCAGTGCAGAGTGGGCTTTTGAGCAAGAATGGTCAAACCAGCCAGAGGCTGGAGCGGGTCCCCTCTTAGGGCTGAGTGTTAATTCTTTCTCCACCTTCGAGCAGATCGCCTCAAAGGCGGCAATAATCTCTTTGTCCCCCCTAGCTGGGTCCCTGCAAATCTGAAATTCCACCGCCATTTCATGTTCAATGAGATTCAAAAAATCTTCAGGGCAAACTTTGCACCATTTTAAACGCCGCCCATTATCTTTGCTCTTAATGTGCTTCACAGAAGTGGACAACAAGACCTCCTTCAACAATCCAAGTGATCCATCCAGCGTTAAGCACACCGGATTGTGATCACTAAAGCCACTTTCAATGGCGTTGTAAAAAAGGACATAGTGGAGGAGCCCTGGGGACATAAATATGTAATCAATGATGGATTCACTACCCCTAGCATTGTAAGTTACCACCCGTTCATTTTGATCAGCAAAACTAGGTTCATAAAGATCATTAGCTGATAACAAATGTTCCATAGTGGAACCCTTCAGGCTATGCTCAAAATGGGGAGGGGTCGTAAGATCAGGCCCATCGAGATCTTTAATCTGACAATGTGATTCACATAAGTGAACATTAAAATCACCCATTAAAATAATTTGAACAAAAGTGGTTTGTTTTGACATGTAATCCGCAACAAATAAATTTAAACAATCTAAAACAAAATTTTGGGGGCCACCCTGCAGAGAATTATAGCAATTTATAAGGAGTGTTTTATTTTTGTCTAATTGACATATTTCTACCAGTTGAAAATGGTATGAGGAACTATAAATTTCTCTCACACTCCCAGCTATATTAAGCGATACCAAGAACATCAGGCCGCCAATGTCCCTTCCCGCCACGGAACACTGTGCTTTTACAAAAAAAGAGGAATAACCATCCAGCCAAAAAGAGTTGTCCCTGGCCCATGTTTCCTGCATGGCTACTATATCATATTCTTTCAGCTTGCCTAGCCAGATTGGATCATTTTGTTTAGCACGTAAGCCAGCAATATTCCAGGTCAGAATCTTAATTTTTCTATTACCTCCCTCTGTTGTTGCCTCCCCCACATTTGAAGCTGCATTACACGGGGTAAAGTTATTAGCTAAATTACAGGGGGTAGGGATGTCCATAGGGGCATCCTGTATAGTAGCTGAGTGGTTAGTTAGCATAGGATCTAGTCAGTCCATGACGACCTGGTTGTCAAGAACCGCAAATCTATTTAAAAGAGGCAGGTTTTCTGGAAATGTATTCATTACCGGTGCGGCTACACCACTACCCCTAGCCCTCTTAGTCACCCATTCATTTCCTTGCTGCTGGAAATTTTGGTTGCCCTGGTGCCCTGGATTGATGTTTGGCTGGGGCCTACCATACCCATCCCCCGTTGACCTGGGTGTGGGGGGGTAGAAGAAACCCAGCGGCATAGCACGTACACCCTTACCAAAAGGATCTAGCGGGGAAGCGTCCCAGAAGAGTCGGCTAGTGACATCACGCGATTTAAAATTTACTATGACACAGTCACCCTCCACACATTTCTTGGTTTTACCAACCCAATTGACCCTTCTACACATCAATATATTAGCTGAGATGTTGCTTTCACCCGTGCAATTTGTATTGCACCACTTTTCTGTGTGGTTACGCAGCGTTGCATGGTGTTCTACCTCCCCCGCACCTAGTTTAGGTACGTTAACCAGGACAGCCACAAAGGGTGTTGCATCAGGAGGTAGATGTACTGGGGGCACCCTAGCCCTCTGGTCTCCCAAGGGGCATGATGGCCTAGCCGCTAAAGATGTATCCGGTTGAACCTGGTTTGGTGCAGCTTGCGGTAAGGGTGTGTATCTACCATTTACAACTTTTCCTATGACTGGTACAAGGATTTCTGTTGGTAAGTTAATTACTGGGTTACTTGGTGGGTCAATTTCTATGGGTACTGGGACAGGCGGCTGATTACTCACAAAATTATTAATGCGTTCACATTTGATCAACAAATTGTTAACACAGTCCCTCAGTGTCTCTGTTATATCTGTTGCAATTTGGATTAGGGCTGATTCTAGCCTCTCAGTAAAAAGTTTTTCCAATATTTCCATGAGACCCTCCTTGGTAACATAGGGGGCCTGCTGTCCCCCAGGTTGGATGTTGGCCACAGTTTCATCCACACTCACAACCTCATTACCAGCGGGTTTTACAGAGATAGGTAGTTCTGGGGAAGGCAGGACAGTGGGGGTCTGTGCCAGATTAGTCCGACAAGCTTCGATTATGACCCTTGGCTCCAGTGGTAGACACCTAATGGGCGAAGAGATAGTAGTGCTAATGCTCCCAGATGTGGTTTCCAGCGCCAATGCACGTTCAGAAACTGCTATCTGGGTGGTTAGTTCGTCCACTTTGGAAGTCAAATATGTGAGAATACTGGTTGTGTATTTAGGCACCTTTGCATTAGCCTCCCCTGCCGCCGATGTGTTCAATTTGCGCTTACCCATGATGAAAGGGACGAGGCCCGTCCCGTCCCTGGTCGTCCTTGGACGGCCTTAGACGGCCCGCCCTCTGCCCGGGCTCCGCCCGGCGTCGCCCGCGCGCGTCCGCGACGCGGAGGTCGAGGCTCCGCTTTGTAGCGCCTCCGGGCGCGAGTACAGCGGAAACCGGAAGTCCGCGCTAAGCCCACTGGGAGCTGTAGTCTCTAGCCGCTCCTGGTGTCGATGGGGGCGAGACTCACAGCGTTGGCAACCCAGGGGCTCTGGCAGAGTGCTGGCGTGCTGGCGTGTTCACAGGTAAGCAGGCTGGCGCTGTGTGCGCTACTCGAGACCCCCGCTCCACCGAGGTCGAGGCTCCGCTTTGTAGCGCCTCCGGGCGCGAGTACAGCGGAAACCGGAAGTCCGCGCTAAGCCCACTGGGAGCTGTAGTCTCTAGCCGCTCCTGGTGTCGATGGGGGCGAGACTCACAGCGTTGGCAACCCAGGGGCTCTGGCAGAGTGCTGGCGTGCTGGCGTGTTCACAGGTAAGCAGGCTGGCGCTGTGTGCGCTACTCGAGACCCCCGCTCCACCGAGGTCGAGGCTCCGCTTTGTAGCGCCTCCGGGCGCGAGTACAGCGGAAACCGGAAGTCCGCGCTAAGCCCACTGGGAGCTGTAGTCTCTAGCCGCTCCTGGTGTCGATGGGGGCGAGACTCACAGCGTTGGCAACCCAGGGGCTCTGGCAGAGTGCTGGCGTGCTGGCGTGTTCACAGGTAAGCAGGCTGGCGCTGTGTGCGCTACTCGAGACCCCCGCTCCACCGAGGTCGAGGCTCCGCTTTGTAGCGCCTCCGGGCGCGAGTACAGCGGAAACCGGAAGTCCGCGCTAAGCCCACTGGGAGCTGTAGTCTCTAGCCGCTCCTGGTGTCGATGGGGGCGAGACTCACAGCGTTGGCAACCCAGGGGCTCTGGCAGAGTGCTGGCGTGCTGGCGTGTTCACAGGTAAGCAGGCTGGCGCTGTGTGCGCTACTCGAGATTCTATTGTACCCTGACGATTGTCTGCTACCATGCTCCTACCCTAATTAGAGGATCTGACCCATTGCCATTGTTTGGTGAGTTATTTTCCGTGCAATTATTTAAGCCACACATTATGACACCTTATAATATGCACACACTTCTCTAATATTCATTTTCTCTTTCTTGGTGTTTAGGCTGACACTAGGTTTTATCTTGTCCTGAGGAAGAGCCAACTTGTTGACTCTAAAATCACACTCATATCAGGGTTGAAACAACGACTTAGTGCTCTCTCATGTCCTGAATCTCTGTAACCGTCCTTTTTTGGACATTGCTGGTTATTGCTGAGATTCAAAAGAGGACAAAGAGCTTTATATTTATGTTTGTTTTGTTTATGAATTTTATATTATTTTGGTTTATTTCACCATTTGTCACATCAATAACTATTTATGTGATTTTGTCATTGTATGTTTATGTTTGTCTGTCAGCCTTTTTGTAATATTGAATAATTTAATATATAAAATAAAAAAGAGATCCATTTCTGACTTTACAGATAAAGAGGATTGTTCATTGATCATTAATTCTTTTTGGTGTACATCTCAGGCTAATTGAGTTATCATCAGTATTCATTCCAAGCCAACGCTATGGGGTCGATTACTATGTCGTTTGAAAATTATTCCGACCGAATCGGTTTCGGAATAGTTTCCAACCAACTCAGGTTCTGCAAGTCCAACCGACTGAATACGATGCTCCCCAACATTGTTTGGATGGACTCGCATTGCCTTCAATGGGACCTGTTTTACGAACGAGAACACAGGCTCCCATTGAAAAGAGGGGTGGTTGGGGGAAACCATGCACCTTGTGACGGGTACCCCATAGTGCCTGCCAGAGGCGCAACTAGAGCCAAATTTCAGGGGGGCTACTAGAAAATGTCAGGGGGGGGCTGATTGTGCCAGCAATATGCAGAGTGGAGATGCAGGGGCTCTAAAAAGGGAATAAAACACAACAAAGCCTTGTTAGCAAATAAATGGTCTTTTAAAGATCTGTGAAGTACTCAGGTGCGGCTGTGTGTGTGCCGGGAAGCTGTCTCAGCCGGGCTGCCACACACAACAGGGGGGGCTGAAGCCCTTTGAGACCAATGGTCATTGCGCGCCTGGTTCCTGACACACTGTGCATGGTTTGTAAGCTGCATCCCTTGGGTACTCCCTGAGGCCTACGGGTAAAGCAGTGCCTGCTACGGGCCCCTAAAGTCAGATTCTAACAGCCGTTTCATGTCGGGCTGACCAAATCAGAACGGTTGTCCGATTTAGTCATCGTAATCGCTCCTTCAGAAACCGTGTCCATAGAGCTGGCCGGATTGGCTCAGAACGACTCGGGCTGACCCAATGCCATTCAGAAACGATTCGGACAGCCCAAACGGTTTCCTTGCATGGTAATCGGTCATCCGGAAAGGTGTTTGATTCAGTCAGAAACATAGGTCCGAAACAGATTCCCAGAATCCGAATCCCAAGGCTTAATGGACGGCATCCTAATCGACCCCTTAGCAGGAAGTACTTGTGATTTCCAATCTGTTTTGTCACGGCCTGAAGTCTCCAAGGCACCATTTCAAAGAGTTTGCAAACTTTTTTAAAATTATGGAAGTGTTTGAAAGAGGTTCGCAAAGTTTCTGAAAGTCAGTAAAATGTTCAGGCAATATGAAGATCAATTTGGACACGCTGCCCACACTCAAGATCAATGAGTTGAGGATTGTGCAAGGACAGAAAGGTTAATCTTTGCTTTTCAGCAAAGAAGGAGGATCTTGAGAAGTTCCTCAGCACCTGGGAAGGAATCTTTGACAAAATATAGACTACAAAAATATCTAAATACAAAAATATCGCAACAAAAATATCGATGAAAACAATATGGACATCCTATCTCTAACAAGGTGAGTACAAAAATATTGGGAAAAAAATATTGAATGTCAAAAATATCGTTTTTTTTTAAATATCGTTTTTTTAAATTAAAAAAAATGTAATAGTGACAAAATAATACTTATAAATGTAATACACATAGTTAAACATATATAATAATATTTAAAATTAATAAATTATGTAATAAAAACTAATAATAATAAAGATATATTACATAGTATATACTTCATTAATAATAACTCTAAAAAAATATTTTAATAACTTATAAAAAAATGAAAATATAATAAATTACAAATACATTTATATACATAAAATAATAATATAAATAACAATTAATAAAAATGTAAAACACATTTAAAAAAGTAAGTAAATGTTGGATAACGTACGGGTAAAAATTACTATTCCAACTTCAGAGAGTGCAACAGTAGGGAAAGTGTTGAATAGCGTAGGGGTAACAATTACTATTCCAACTCCAGAGAGTGCAACAGTAGGGAAAGTGTTGGATAGCGTTGGGGTAACAATTACTATTCCAACTTCAGAGAATGCAACAGTAGAGAAAGTGTTGGCTAGCGTAAAGGTAACAATTACTATTCCCACTTCAGAGAGTGCAACAGTAGGGAAAGTGTTTGATAGGGTAGGGGAAAAAATTACTATTCCAACTCCAGAGAGTGCAACAGTAGGGAAATTGTTGGATAGCGTAGGGGTAAAAATTACTACTCCAACTCCAGAGAGTGCAACAGTAAGGAAAGTGTTTGATAGCGTAGGGGTAACAATTACTATTCCCACTCCAGAGAGTGCAACAGTAGGGAAATTGTTGGATAGCGTAGGGGTAACAATTACTATTCCAACTCCAAAGAGTGCAACAGTAGGGAAAGTGTTGGATAGCGTAGGGGTACCAATTACTATTCCAACTCCAGAGAGTGCAACAGTAGGGAAAGAGTTGGATAGCGTCAGGTTTCAGGGCTGGTCATTCCACCGAGTCCGCCCTCCTGGGAGTCACCGAGAAGATCAGGGGGCTCTTGGACGAGGGGCAAACGGTTGCACTTGTCTTGCTCGATCTAAGTGCAGCCTTCGACACCATCTCACACGACAGACTGCTCATCAGGCTGAGTGAGGATGGTGTCGGAGGGGCAGCGCTGGACTGGATTAAATCCTATTTGTGCAACCGGACGTTTCAGATCTCGTCTTCACAGGCTCAGTCAGACACCTTTGTTTCGCCCCATGGTGTGCCTCAGGGCTCAATTTTGAGTCCGTTATTTTTTAATCTGTATCTCCGCCCTCTCGCCGATCTAGCAGAGCGAGTTGCTTTAGAACTTATGACCTATGCGGATGATTCGCAGATTATTTTTTCCCTCACCAATTCGGATCCTTCATCCCCCTCTGTGTTGAAACTGGGTCTTCATGACGTCTTCAGCTGGATGTCAACGAACCAGCTGAAGCTCAATGGGGAGAAGACGGAGATCCTTCTCTTAGGTAAAAACAGAGATCTTTGGCAGGATATTCACTGGCCGCCATCCCTGGGCGCCTTTCCTATTCCAGCTACTCATGTTAGGAACTTAGGGGTGCACATCGATGACACAATATCGATGAAACAGCAGGTCAACAAAGTGGCTGGGACTTGCTTTACTATCCTTAAATGGCTGCGGAAGATTATCTGGATGTTGCCTGTGGATACCCAGAAGACCGTAGTCAATGCCCTTATTACATCTCGGCTTGACTACGGTAACATTCTTTACCTGGGTTCCAACTTAGCCGTGATCAGGCGGCTTCAGCTAGTCCAGAACTCCGCAGCCAGGTTGCTGTGTAAAATCCCCAGGACAGCAAGGATTTCTAAGCACCTTAAGGACCTGCATTGGCTCAGGATGGAGAACCGGGTTCGGTTCAAAGCCCTGAGCTATATGTTTAAAATAAAGGCAGGAACCGCACCAACGTATTTTCAAAAATTAGTTAGGCCCTACTCTCCTGCACGTAACCTCCGTTCCTCTAATGCAGCAAACTTTGTGGTACCCAGATTTAAACTGGCCAGAGTGGGAGGGAGATCCTTTTCCTATCTGGGACCAGTCCTCTGGAACTCCCTTCCCCCAGCTCTACGAAAGGAGGAAAACTTCGCCAGCTTTAAGAAAAGCGTTAAAACCTGGCTTTTCAACAAATAAATAATGGTGGCCTCTGGTCGCTTTGCTTTCTGTGTTGCTGGTTTCTGAGTCCTGGCGCCGGGAAACCCTTTGTGGGTATCTGTGCGCATTACAAATGCAAAAAATAAATAATAAATAAATATAATAAATAGGGGTAACAATTACTATTCCCACTCCAGAGAGTGCAACAGTAGGGAAAGTGTTGGATAGCGTAGGGGTAACAATAACTATTCCAACTTCAAAAAGAGCAACAGTAGGGAAAGTGTTGGATAGCGTAGGGGTAACAATTAATATTCCAACTCAAAAGAGTGCAACAGTAGGGAAAGTGTTGGATAGCGTAGGGGTAACAATTACTATTCCACCTCCAGAGCGTGCAACAGTAGGGAAAGTGTTGGATAGCGTAGGGATAACAATTACTATTCCCACTCCAGAGAGTGCAACAGAAGGGAAAGTGTTGGATAGCGTAGAGGTAAAAATAACATACTTATAATTAAAAAAGAATTGGAAGTAATACATTTTTTTACTATTAAATAAATATAAACCATTTACAAATACCAATACATAATTATTAAAAACATAATTAGCAATAAATAATTAACTAAAAAAATATTAAAAATACCATTTAATAATATTTAATTACCAAATATTAATTAATTAACAATTATATAATTAACAAAAAAATTAATTAAAAAACATTATTACTTAATTACATTTAAATTACTTCCCACCCTACTCTCCTTTAAACCCACAACCAGCTACAGAACATAATTATCAATTAATCAATTAATCAATTAATAAAAATTAATTACCAATTAATTACAATTATTTACCTATTAATGAAACTTAATTTATATTTCCTAATAATTATTAATTAATTTTGTATAATTAAATTACTTCCCACCCTATTCCCCTATAAACCCACAACCCGCTACAGAACATAATTATCAATTACTCAATTAATAAAAATGAATTACCAATTAATTAAAATTAATTACCAATTAATTAAAATTAATTTGTAAATCCTACTAATTAATAATTAATTTAGCGTAATAAATTACTTCCCACCCTATTCCCCTATAAACCCACAATCCGCTACAGAATATAATTATCAATTAATCAATTCATTAAAAGTAATTACCAGGGGGGCGTGGCTAGCGGCCGATGATGGCGGCAGCAAACTAGAGAGGCTCCCGTAGCGTGGCGGCTTCCCGCATCAATCCGCATGCCTATCCGCTCAACAACGAACCCAGAAGGGGTGCCCCGGGTCCGGTGACCGAACGACATCTGCAGGAGAAGTTTGGGAGCATTGACGCCCCGGGAACGGGAAGAAAAAGCTACCTCAACTGACCTCAGAGTGCGGCCTGGTGGCACGAGTGCAGCCGCGGTGGCTGAGTTGGGACCTGCCCGGACGGAAGTGGAGCATTGCCGGCGCTATCAAGCGGAAGTGCCCGCGGCGACCACGGACCCACGACAGCGGAGCTTGAAATTTGCAGATCCTTTTAGAACAATTAAGAGATTGCTTTATCGCTCCGACGTCAGAGCACTACAATGAACAACGGCGGCGATAAGCGTCACTGAAGTTGGAAAGTTAGTGCGTAGTCACCAGTGTTGGAGCGGACTCATCCCCGAAGGGATTAGACGCCATCAGTGAATCGTAATCAACGACTGGCACGTCTGCCAACTAAGGAGACTGGAGACCGCCGAAACGAGGGCGGCCTAACCACCCATCCGCCGTGCTTGCTCGGCCAACGGCACGCAGTGGCTGCCTGAACACGCCAGCGTGCGAGTATGGGGGGGAAAGGACTCCGACAAACCACCACTCAGGCTAAGCTCGATAAATTCGCCTATGATAAACAGTAACTTTCCCAACCGGAGCAACGCAAATCTATGGGCAAAGGCACTGAAGGTGACGGGGCAAAGAAGGCTACCCTGGAAGATGTCTTACACGCCCTGGCGCAAGTACAAGCAACGGTGGGTGCGACTGCTACGGAAGTGACCCTGATACGAGCGGACCTCCAGAAGATGAGTGAAAGAGTGAAGCAGGTGGAGGTGGTAGCTAAATCATTGGTGGAGGATGTCTCAGATCTACAGGTCGCAATGGAGAAGCTGCAGGCCGACAATAAACTGCTCAAAGACAAGCTGGACGATCATGAAGGGCGCTCCCGGTGGAACAACGTCCGCATTTTGGGGGTCCCGGAATCTGAAACCAAAGGGGCCATGGACTTGTATGTGGAGGATTTGATTAAAAACCAACTGGCCCCCAAGGGACTCTCTAACGTCTTCACAGTGGAACGAGCTCATAGGGTACCTGGAGGAACACCTAAGCCAGGGGCCCCGCCGCGTCCGATCCTAGCGAGACTTTTTAACTTTAGGGATCGCGACACGATCCTTCAGGCCGCCAGAGTGGCACCAGCCATTCAAATCCAAAACTCACGGATATCCTTTTTTCCGGACTATACAGCGGAGGTTACGAGACGGAGGAGAACTTTTCTGGAAGTGAAGAAGACACTACGCGAACAGGAATTGCCGTACTCTATGTTGTTCCCAGCCCGGCTACGGGTGGTCGCCAACAAGAAAGTTTGGTTTTTGACTCCCCCGAGGCAGCAAGAGACTGGCTTGAAGGATGGCGCACAGTAGACCGCACGTCTGGCCGACAGCGCAATAGACACCAAAACGACAGCCGGCCCGGCTCACAGACTTCGGTTGGAAGAAGTGCGAGTGCATCGCCGATGCAGGACCTGTCCGGGGCTGCCGGGGGCAAATTATGTCACCAGGCCGTGAAATGTTTGAACATGGACTCCCTCCCACATTAATGGCTCATACAGGTCGTTTGTGGACGCCGGCCTGGGTATTCCGAGGGCAGCAAGGGAGCCGCCTGCTTTGGGAGACACTCTCCCCCAACGTGCAAGTACTCTGTTTGTTGGATGGGTCAAGCGCTCTGCTAAGTTGGGGTGGCGGGCAGTTGAAGGTCCCTTAAGCAGGGAGGCAGGGAGGGAAGGGGTGGGGGGGATTGTTCCTTTTTCATTGGAAATTCACTTAGTCGGTCAAGAACTGGAGTGTGTGGTGTAACTAGAATGGTGTTATTGCAGGTACGATTGATTCTCTTTGGACGGTTTGCATGTGGCTGCGTGATTAAAGATGGCGGATGAACGACTAGTTGCCGCGGGGACTGATGGGTCGCGGTCGAATGGTTCCTCCCTTAGAATACTTTCTTGGAATGTTAGGGGCCTAGGGGATAAGGTGAAACGCGGCCTAGTACTAACCGAGCTAAGAAGGCATAAACCCCAATTGGCACTCCTGCAGGAAACACACTTGGTGGGAGGGGCTACTAAGGCCTTAGATAGAAAAGGGTACAAGATGTTTGTGCATTCGGAATTTTCATCGGGTTCCCGAGGTACGGGTGTCCTGATTAAAAAAACTCACACTTCATTCCACTAAGCACGAAAACTGATAGTCAGGGATGCTTTGCGGCGTTGCTGGGACAATGGGACGGTCGTCCATTGACAGTGGTTTCTGTATATATTCCACCGTCCCTCCACTCAGTAATGCTTTCAGCCCTCGGTGATTTTTTGTTATCTCTCCCAGAAAGTGATGTCATTTTGGGTGGGGATTTTAATGCAGCGGCAGATCTACAGCTTGATAGGTTTCCGGTGACAGCTTCTCCTGAGGGACCCTTCCGGTTTCAGCGCTTCCTAGTGGCACTGGGATTGGTAGATATTTGGCGTCACGTTCATCCTCATGTCAAACAATACACGTTCCATTCCACAGTCCATAACAGTCTTTCCCGCATTGACTACTTTTTGGCGTTGGGGGAAGGGATACAGCGCGTCGACACTGCTGACATACACCCTCGAGGCATTTCAGATCACTCCCCGTTAACTCTAACCATTTCCACCCAGGCAAAATCACGTTACCGCATATACCACATTCAGGCATCATATCTCAAAGTCCCAAAAATCAAAAAGGCTCTTCAGAAGGCTACGGAGCAATATTTTGTTGAGAATGTGGCAACTGTGGCCTCCTCCGAGGTTCTCTGGGAGGCCTAAAAGACAGTGCTAAGGGGGCAGGCTATAAGCTCAATCGCGGCTCATAAGAAGGAACAGGCAGCTGAACAGTCTACACTTGAGCTCCAACTGCGTGCAGTCACAACTCTACACGAGGCAGACCCTACAGAGGACACGGCACATACCCTTGCACTCCATCAGCGACTGTACACTGACCATGCTCGTCTCACAGTACAGGGGCACATTACTGATACTCAGAATTGGGTATATGACGTAGGCGACAAGGCGGGAAGGATGTTGGCCTGGCTTGACAAACGAGGGGGTAGCTCCAGAGGGATTCAACAGGTGAAAGATAGAAATGACGTGGTACAGACCAACCCTGAACAGGTAGTGGAAGCACTGGCGGCCCATTTCGAACAGGTGTATACTCCTGAAAGGGAGGTGACCGCGATCATGGCCCAGGGTGCACTGAGTGGAATAGATATTCCAGTATTACAACCGGAGGCAGTGGCCGACCTGGATGCGGCGATAACTACCGACGAAATACAGCTAGCCATACGGGCACTCAAACCCGGGAAAGCCCTCGGTCCAAACGGCATTCCGGTGGAATGGTACCAAGCCCGATCTGAGGACCTTAGTCCCTACTTGCTCAACATGTATGAGGAATGCCGTGAGAAGGGGCTGCTTCCACTAGACCAGAGAACGGCCACTATCGTGGCAATACCAAAGCCTGGTAAACCACAGGAGGAATGCTCCTCCTACCGCCCCATCTCCTTACTAAATGCAGAAAGCAAAATCTTGGCTAAACTCCTGGCCAACCGGCTGATGGCTCATCTGCCTGATCTTATCCATCCAGATCAATCGGGGTTTATGCCTCATAGGAACACTGCACTAAATCTTCGTAGGGTTCAAGGGGTGTTGGCGAGGGCAGACCAGATTCGTGACAGTGCAGTTATACTGGCCCTGGACGCGAAAATGGCTTTTGACCTGGTGGAATGGGCCTACCTTTTTGAGGTGTTGTCTTACATGGGCTCCGGCCCGAACTTCATATCGTGGATTAGGCTATTGTATGCAGCGCCTGTGGCACACGTGGTAGCAAATGGCCACATTTCGCGCACATTTTCGCTGGGAAGAGGCACCCGGCAGGGATGCCCCCTATCTCCCTTGCTCTTTGCGCTGACCCTGGAACCAATGGCTAATCACATACGACAAACACCCTTGATTCAAGGGATACAATGGAGGGAGGGATGGGAAGACCGCCTGTCCCTATATGCAGACGATATGCTGGTATACTTAACAAATACCGAGCAAGGAGTACCGGCTCTTTTGAACCTATGCGACGAGCATGGCAGGTTTTCAGGATACACCATTAATTGGAACAAATCAGAGATGTATGTACTGAGAGGCCAGATCCCGACGCTCGGACCAGACTGCCCCCTGAGTTTGGCCGGTTCCTCCTTCAAATATTTAGGGATCCATGTCACGAGGGATCCACTGGAATATACGAAACTGAATTTAATGCCACCGCTGGAACGCCTCAAGCAAGACGCTAAATTCTGGGCGGGGTTACCACTGACCATGCTGGGAAAAGCAGCACTGTACAAAATGATGTCGTTGCCCCGCTTTCTGTATATCCTAGATAACACGCCCTTTTCGGTGGCACCGGGATACTTTAAAAAGGTATCCGCGGTTGTTTCGGGGCTGCTGTGGGGCAATCGACCGGCACGTATAGCGCAGGCTAAACTATGCAGAGGCTGGTACGATGGGGGCATTGCGCTGCCGAATCTGTGCCTGTATTACCGGGCAGCGCAACTTAAGCCCATTAACCAATGGTTACTCGCTCCACAGTCTGATCCGGCTTTTCAAGCAGATAGGGCGCAGCTGGGTGCTAACAACATACTTGCCCCACTCTATGACCGACGAAAAATAAGACTCTTATCAGGGCCCACTAAACTCACTGTGGAAATCTGGCACGTGGCGACGGCTGCGTTGGGCTGGAAGGGGAAAATTACCAAACTCACCCCGCTCTGGGACACACGCGCCTTGGGTAACTTGAGATATAGCAAGGGCTTCTCCCACTGGGATTCCATCGGAATATCCACGGTGGGCGACATGTGGGAGCGGGGAGAGGTTATTTCATTCTCCCGCCTGAGAGAAATATATGAACTAGGGCCACACGAATCATACCGTTACGTACAAATACGTCATGCTCTGCTCACGGCCATCCCCTCCGGGTCGACTCTACCGGAGTCCTCCCCGCTGGAAGATCGCCTCCTAACTGACTTTATGGTGGAAAGAGCGACATCGCTGACTTATCGTAAGCTCATGAACAACTCGCCAGACCCGCTGGCTCCCCTGAAGGAAAGGTGGGAGCGGGAAGTGGACGCCCTAGATGAACACGAATGGAATGAGGCATTGGCGTCACCGAAAGAGGTGGGCATTTCGGCTAGGATGAGACTCGTCCAACTCAAGGTTCTCCATAGAGTATATTATACAAGAATACTGCTACACCGCATCCACAGGATACAACACCCTTTCTGTCTACGCGGCTGTGGGGAAGAGGGTTCCTTTTTTCACACACTTTGGGACTGCCCACGCATACAAAATTACTGGCGGCAAATACTGCGCACTATATCCCAGGCTCTTGAGGTCTCGCTCCTCCCAGAACCAAGGCGATGTCTTTTAAATGTGTGGGAGCCAACAGATCTACCCAGACATAGTCGACTCTGGGTGACGTTGGGAATGATTGTGGCGAAGAGAGATATTGCTCAGCGTTGGGGGGCGACAGAACTGCCAACGAAGTTGCAGTGGTGCATGAATATGGACAAGATAATGATAACTGAGAGGGCGGTATACCTAAGCCGTGCGTGCCCAGGCAAGTGGAATAAGGTGTGGTCCCCGTGGAATGTGTACCGTGGCGACATATGTGACCCGCTGCCGGAAGATGATCAGTTGGAATCAGATGATGAGGGAGGGGTGGAGTGAAGGGTGAGGGGAGAGAATGATATGTTACTTGGGTAGAAATGAGGGTGGGGGGAATGTCTTCCCTCGCTCCGGATAGGATCCTCGGACCATACATAGCAACTTATACTGTCCTATGAATCTTTCATACAGCTAACCTGCACTGTTACTTTTCATTGACCGCAATGTGATTTCCTGCTTGTTCTTTTAGTTCTTTTCAAAAAAACTAAAAATGAAAACCTCAATTAATTTGTAATTTGATTTTGGCTAAATACCTTCAATTCGAATTAGTGATATGCCCTTTTACCACAGTGGCGTAATTACTGTATGGACTTCATTTATGCATGGCTGTCACTGCTCTTTTTTCTTATTTTTAGCGGCTGGCCCCTCAGGGTTGTAGGCGACTTGCTGTGTAAATATAAGAAGGTACAATAAAGGTTTAAAAAAAAAAGTAATTACCAATTAATTAAAATTAATTACCAATTAATTAAAATTAATGTATAATTCCTAATAATGAATAATTAATATAATATAATTAAATTACTTCCCACCCTATTCCCCTATAAACCCACAGCCCGCTACAGTACTAAAATACAAAATGTAATTAAATTACATAAAAATAAATTAAATACATAATAAATACATAATAATATACAATAAAATACTATAAAAATTGATATTTGTAACATCGAAATTATTAACATCGATATTACTAACATCGATGTTTGATACATCGATATTACTAATATCGATATTTAATACATCGATATTACTAATATCGATATTAAAATCTATCGAAATTACTTACCTTCGATATTATGTCCCTTCGATATTTAAACATTGATATTATTGTATATTGGTATTTAAATTTCGATATTTTGTCTGAATACCCCTGGGAATATGCCAGTAGAGCCCAAGTATTTTTAAGAAGGGAAATTACCCTAAACAGTGGGGAAGAAGATGATGACAGGTGGGTCATGGATGGGGGGGGCGATGACGCTCTGACTCTCACCATAGCCCAAGGCTCTTCGCAGCATCTGGCAGTGAGAGGTATTCAACTTCAGAGAGGGGGTCAAGAGACCTTGAGGAAGAAGTAAGCCTCCAGGAGGAAAGGAGGTTGGTGTGGTGTCCTCTGCATGAAAGAAAGCTCAGGAACCAGAAAAGTAAGCCAAGAGGTATTTATTAAACCTCATCCACAGGAGACAGCATAGTAACTGAGCAAGAGGGAACACAACCAAGGCAAGGTTCCAGAACCACTACAGCAAAGGTTCTTGGTACATTAAAGATACAGTAACAATAAATGAGCACCTTCACATATCTCCCCCCAACAGAGAAAGAAGAACAATGAGTAAAACAGATAAAACAAAATTCAAACGATGAAGAAAATGGAAAGGTCATAAAGCATAGTCTCTCAAATAGGAGGGTGGTCTACGTATTCTTTGACATCTAGAGGGAAGCATGGGTAAGTTAGGATCATTGGCAGAATTGGAGAACATATGAGATGAACCTTGTCTATCATAAGAGGAATCAGGTATAGGTATTCTTGACTTGACAACGACAACTCTGCTTTTATTCCAAATTCTACCATCCTCTGTTTTAATGGCATTCCTAAATATTTTCACAACAGCTTTTTACATCTGAGAATTTGGACCAATTTCTGCAACCAACAGGAGCTTTAATGCGAACCAGGTCACCAACAAGAATTTTTTGAGCATTTACACACTTTCTCTTATCAAAATAAATCTTTCTCTCATCTTGCTTCCTCTCCTCCCTCCTTCGCCACTCACCTATTCCTTTATCAAGATCCATCCAAGCAGGACACAGATAGGTGTTGGGAGCCCTTTCTTTAAACAAAACAAAGGGGGATCTACCAGTAGTTGTGTGGGGAGCATAGCGATAAGCATTTATTCTGTCTTGCAGGACAGATTTCCAATTTAATCCAGATGATCTTGCTAACTGTATAGCCTCCTTCAGGGTTTTATTAACTCTCTCAACAGCACCGTTGGTTTCTGGGTGATATAAAGAACATTTCTTATGTAAAATACCTGATTTTCCCATAAACTCTTCAAAAACCCTTGAACAGAATTGTGGTCCATTATCTGACAGGAGACTATTAGGGAAACTTTCTTTTTTAAAGATGGTATCTAGAAACTTTATTACTTCTTCAGATGTGATCTCCCTTACAGCACTGACCTCAATCCATCTGGAATAGAGATCCATAAGGACTAAAAGATAAGGTGTATCACTTACACCTGACAACGGACCAACTATATCTATGGCTAGTTCATCCCAAGGATGTCTTGGAAGGGATCGCTTAACCATTGGCATCTGTCTAGTTTTAAGTATTTTATCACTTGCAGAACATTCTGGACAACCCCTCACTAATCTTTCTATCTCCAAATCCATCCCTGGCCACCAAAATTGCATGCGTAACATTTCTTTGGTTTTTACAATACCAAGATGTCCAGAGTGAGCATGAGATAAAATTTATTTTCTAATACCCAGTGGAGGAACCATTTTTGTTCCCCTAGTTAAAAAACCAGAGTGAATAGAAAGTTCATCGGACACCAAGGTCCACGGTTTCTCTAAGCGAGAGTTATTGCTCAGGGACAGCATAACTCTTTTTAAATCTTCATCTTTTTCAAGTTCATCTCTCCACTCCTTTTCCTCAATCGCTCCCTCTGTAATCTCACATACATTTATAGATTCATCACAACAACCTACAGCATCATCTTCATCAAAATTCTCTTTACCAACCATTCTCGAGAGACAATCAGCAGACTTGTTTGAGACACCTGGGATATATTCAACAGAGAAATCAAACTCTTGTAATGAAACAATCCATTTTCTAATTCTTGAAGAGATTGAATCCAATCCCTTCTTATCACAAATTTCTTTTAAAGGTTTATGATCTGAATAAACTAGAATCTTGGTACCCCAAATTAGGTTTTTTAACTTTCTCAGAGCCCAATAGATGGCAAGGGATTCTTTTTCTATAACGGAATAATTTAATTCCGAGCCCCTTAGACATCTTGAGGAGCAGCAAATCAAATTGTCTCTCCCATTTCTTTTTTGTATTAGGACAGCACCAAGTCCTTTTTCACTTGCATCAGTGAATAAGATTGTAGGAAGACCTGGTATAAATGCCTGAAGAGAGGGAGCCTTGTTAAATTCAGATTTAATCCCTACAAATTCAGATTTGCATACATCTGACCACACATACTCCACATTCCTCGATGTCAACCTTCTCATAAACTGTGTTTTGTTTGCAAAATTAGGAATAAACCTCCCATAGAACTCCACCATACCAAGGAAGGAAATTAATTCTTCCTTATTCTCTGGATCTTTTATTTTGTTGATGGTGTCAACTAATTCTTTTTTTGGAAAGATGCCCATGTCAGTTATTCTATGGCCTAAGTAATTTACTTCCTTCACACCAAATTTACATTTGCTTTTCTTAAGTGTCATACCTGCATCTTCCAAACGTTTGAGTACAGCACAGACACGACCAAAATGTTCTTTTGAACTATTTCCATAAATAAGTAAGTCATCTTGGTAACATCTTACACCAGATATTCCCTTTAAAATTCTTGCCATGATCCTTTGAAAGACGGAAGCCGCTGACACAAGGCCAAAAGGCATCCTTTTATACCTAAAAGTACCCATGGGGGTGATAAAGGCAGTTAGGTCTTGGGAATATTCATCTAATACAACCTGATGATAGGCTGAGGCAAGATCAAGTGTGGTGAAATATCTGGCACCTTCAAGAGTGCTAACCATTTCATCAATATTGGGAAGGGGAAATTTGTCCACAACTACTTCCTTATTTAATGCCCTTAAATCAACACAGAGCCTAATCTCACCTGTAGGCTTCTTAACTATGACAACGGGAGCCAACCACTCAGTAGCCTCCACTTGTTCAATGACATCATTCTTTAACAATTTGTCTATTTCTTCTTTTACCTTATCCTGTTCCATCAATGGTATTCTTCTAACTTTCGCTATGACAGGGACGGCATTCTCTCTTAATCTAATGTGATGCTTATAACCTTGTAAACAACCTAAGTTTTCCTTAAATACTTTTGGAAATCTACTAGCTAAATCCTCTCCCAATTCCTTATCTGACTCATTTCTCTCCAGTATATCTACCTGATGAATTTGTACCTGCGGATCTGCATTGGGATCTAAAGTTACACCAAGTTGACCTTGATGTACCCAGCCTAACAAGATATCACCCTTCTTTGCCACATATATTTTCCCTACAATAATTCTACTCCCAAGTTCAATCTCCGCCATGAAACATCCAACCATTTTAATTGGGTTATCTGAGTACCCAAGGGGCCTAACATCTGATCTCATTAGTCTTACCTTTCCAGCAAAATGCTTATTAAATAATTCTTCATCAATTAAGGTGATACGAGAACATGAATCGAATTTAAAATCTATCATTACATTTCCTATTTTTACAGGATGAATTGGATGATCTCCTTCCTCACATTTTATCTCAAATGTAACAGTTCTGACTTGTGGTTGGGAATGATTCCAACGTTTTCTAGACATGTCAGGTCTAAACATTTTTGATCTGCAACATTTACCATAATGTCCCTTTTTGCCACATACATTGCATATAATTCTTAATGCAGGACATAGTGGAGAATTAGCTAAATGGCCTACTTGGCCACATCTAAAACATGTACATTTATTACTTTGTCCCGGAAAATTGCTTTGAAAACCAGGATTTGTAGAAAAATCATCTTTTCCTGAGGCAGACTGAGTTTCATTCTTGTCTTGTTTCTTGACTTGACATATTACTTCTTCAACTTTTGTGTCCTCTTTCTTTTCAATAATAGATGTTTTATCTTTTTCTTTTCTTAATTCTCCCACGCATTTTGTCATGTGTTCTACTTGTTTAGCTATTGCTAGAACTTCTTCAAGGGGTGGTTCGTCTTTTAACCAGAGTTCTTTTCTTATTTCATCATGGGCACATCTGAGGACAAATTGATCCCTAATCCTTTCATCGAGTGTTAAGCCAAAATTGCAAGAGGAAGCTAGTTTCCTTAATGAAGAAACATAGTCTTCTACAGTTTCATCTCTCTTTTGTTCCCTTAAGCCGAAGTGATAGCGTTCCATGATGGTACTAATCCTTGGAAGATAATGTTTATCTAGTTGTGCAATCGCAATTTCATATTCATTTAAATTACGTTGTTCCCCAGCAGATAGATCAGGGAGATGTTCTAGGACATCTTGTCCTTCTCCTCCTAAACAATGTAAAAGGAGGGCTAGCTTCCTTTCTGCACTTAGGTTAGTTCCACAAACTCTTGCGTAGTTGGCAAAAATCTTTTTCCATTTTTTCCACTTTATATTAGGTTCTCCTGGAGTATTTAAAAAAAATGCGGGTTGAGTTACATTTTGCATTTCAAGTATCTTCTTTTAAAGTTAATAATTATATTAAATTCTCTTTTTTTTTAATGAAGAATGTTCACAACAAGAAGAGTTTGTTTTCAGAATCTTTCTTTCTCTTGTTGTGTTCTTTTCCTCTAGGCTAAACAATTGTTGAGTTAAAGAAGATTAGAACCCTTCAACAATGGTTAAATTGGAATGATCTGTCTTTCTTTCTTGTACACGATAAGATTCTTTTGATGACAACACAATGTGAGATGATTGCGCAAGAAACGTTCTTTTATTTCAGTGCTTTGCGTTTTTTAAACAGGGCAGCAGAGGGCGCTGTTGCATCATAATAGAATGAGCAGAGCAGCGCGAGCAAAACAATCCATGCGCGTGTATCGCTCGTGGTGTCTATTTCATAAACACGAGCAAGGTAATTTAAGCGCGAGCAAAAGAATCAATGCGCGTGTAACACTCTGATGTCAGTTTCATAAGCGCGAGCAGGGCACTTTAAGCACGAGCGTTGTTCAGCGCGAGCATTGTTCGTTTTGACTCTTTCAGCTAAAGACAGTCTTTTCCTTTTAATAAAAATAATCTCCTCGAGAAGCCTCCCACCTTACTCCTCACCGTTTTAATTGTATCACCCGCTGGGAAGACTCCGCTTCCTTTTCTTTGCATTTAACTGCCGCTGGAGGAGAAGCGGAAATTCTCTTCTTTTTTCAGTCTCTGTGTTGAGGTGGAAAGTGATGTGGGTTCACCCGATCGTCGCCATAAAAATGTGGTGTCCTCTGCATGAAAGAAAGCTCAGGAACCAGAAAAGTAAGCCAAGAGGTATTTATTAAACCTCATCCACAGGAGACAGCATAGTAACTGATCAAGAGGGAACACAACCAAGGCAAGGTTCCAGAACCACTACAGCAAAGGTTCTTAGTACATTAAAGATACAGTAACAATAAATGAGCACCTTCACAGTTGGCCCAAGAGGAAAGAATACTGGCCCTTGAGTAGAGGAGGGTTAAGCTGGGTCTGAAGCCCAAATAGGTTAGTGGCAACAACAAGGAGACTGAGGTACCTGCAGGGGGTGCTCATGGCCCAAGATTGCCCATAGATGTTGCGCCTAAGTATGTTGAGGGGGTGACATGGATAAGTGGCTGGCATCCTATGAGAAAGCTCCTAGGATGAGGAAGGTGGGTGCACAGCACTGGGGGTCCTTGATGTAGGAACTGGTTTCAGATAGGCTCCTGACACTAGAGAATGAGGTGGCAGAGTCTTACCCACACACAAAGGCAGCACTAAAGAGTTATTTGGTCTCACCCTAGAGGAGTCTTGACAGGAATTCAGGAACACACACACAAGGCAGCAACACAGACATGGGTGGACTTTGTGGATACTTCATGTAAGGAAATACTCTTTTTGATTCACTCGAGTTTATGGACGGATGCTGTTTTTTTGACTCTGAAGGTGTCAGCTGCCAAATAACACAGGATCAGTTCAATGCACAAAACGGGTCCACCTCTTGAACGTCTCAATGCTGCTTGCTATTTAAGCCTGGAATTTTGTTATGATCAAGTGAGGATACGAAGAGAACAGCAGGTAAGGAGACCTAAAAGGAAACAATACTGATTAAAACCACTCTTGACGGAAGCAAATGTATATGTATCTTTTTCTCTATTTGAATACCTACAACCAAACAAAATAGCTAGCATCAGCTACATTTTTAAGATGTATGGAGTATGAACATCTTTCCCAAATAATGCTGATTTATGTATACTCTGTGTAAGAGGAGAGTCAAACAACAGGGTCAAATTTTCCACACTTCTTACTTCCAGTTACCTTCTCCGTTTATTTAAGGTAACACAATTAGAGAAAATACCCGCCACACGAATGCACTTGCCAAACTTCACAGGGGTAGAGATTGAATCCTCTCTCTCTAGTATGCATCACCTTTAAATGGTAACATGAAATAATAATGGAATAATTCTTCATAATGAGAACCAAGCTTCATAAACCCTTATAATAGACCAAACAGCACTAAAGGAAGGTTCATGCTTGTATAACAATAGCTCTTAATCTATAGAGCTGATAAACAAAAAAGATAATTCTTCACTGAAATGTTATATTACACTTCCAGAAACTGACTTGAATGGCAAACATTCAGATCTTGAGTGAAATACCTAATGTACTGTTTTAGAGCCCACAATCTTCATTAGATGTAGAAACCTCCAGCTCTTGGACAAATTCAAATGAAACAAAAATGGCACTCCCACTCTTTTTTTTTTTTTAATTTGTTTTTATTGTTGCATCAAGCGGATCATGGGTACAGGAGACAAAACAACTCGGGGGAGCGTCAACATTCCACTCGTCCCGATAATCTGCAACTTTTTTATTAGTCGGTTACACATCTTTCAGCATGATGAACTCGTTTTTCATTTTCACCCCAAACTCCCCCCCGCCCCCCTGAACTCCTGCAAACATCATCAACTGAGAGGCCTCTGTCGAAAGCCCCCCTTCCCGCCCTCCCTTTCTCCCCCCCCCCCTTTCTGCAGCATATCACCCTTCCCCGCCACCCACCCCGACCCCCGAGCCTCCCTCCCTCTCTAAGCGACGACATAGAGTATATACAATCCAGCGACCCAGATCCTCCATAGACATCTTATGTCGGAGTGGCACTCCCACTCTTATCCTCAGTGTCTTGCTCCGCCTTTCAGATAATACAGAATCTCCCACACCGTGGCTCAAACACTGCTAAGCAAAACGCCTAAAACACAACAAAACCTAGAAAAGGGTTTACTTTACAAAATACAAAGACTCCCTTTTTAGAATAAGGCTTGGGGTTTTATGTATGCAATGCTCTCTAACAGAAAGGCTTTCCCAGATGCCAAATGAATAACATTCAAATGTATATAGAGATATATATTTGTATGCAAGCAATAATAACATACTTGGTAAATGCACCAGTTAAATGCATGAATAATACTAATGAATAAACAAGCAGCAAATAGTATGAGATAAAACTCAAGCAAATATACTGGAACCCCTGCAAGAAATAAGAAAGATATATACAATAAATAAATCAAATGATTACTTTGGATGTGCACTCTGACTCATTCAAATATCACGAAGAAAACACCTCAAACGATCAAAGCCACTGGTCACACATCACAATGGCAATAATCAGAACTCTGCATCTTAGCCCACTCCTGATCGGGGGATTTAACAGCAGGGGAGAAGAGCCTCAGCAACCAGTGGTCCGCTGTACCGAAGTAGACGCGTCCGTCCCTATTCAGATTCCAAATTCTCTGTTTTTTAAGTCAACAACCCTCAGCTTTAAAATCTCAAAACACACACTGGAAGGTTCATGAGTCTTCCCCTCTGTGCCAAGGAAACTTACTGGAACTGTCCAGCTTCCAGGCAAGCATTCCATGGCAGGAAGGAGTTCCCACATTCCCTCTACATTCTCACATGTTCCAGCCTTGATCTTGACGAAGCTTACGAAAGCCTTCCAGGGTACATTAAACAATCTCTCACAAAACAGACCTTGAACGTGATTATCCTAAACAACTTGCAACCCCGTCTGTGCACGCAGAAAAGCTCAAGCACGGCAGAGTCAGAATTCTGGATGACATGAGGCCATGTCAAAGCCAATAGTAAGAACTACCCCTCCAAGGATAGGTCTAATCTTAGTCGCTCTGTCACAGCTCAACGCATGCGCCGGACATTGATTAATATGATGCATGACCTTGGACTGGTGGATCTATGGAGTGTAAAGAAGGAGGGCGAACCTGGTTTTACTTTCTTTAGCAAAAAATATGGTCATTCTTCCAGATTGGACTATATCCTCACAGATAGGTCATGTCTGGACCGTTTGGTGGATATTTCTATCCTTCCAGCCATTTTGTCTGACCATGCTCCAATAACCTTCCTTTATTGTAAAGTAAAATCAACTATTGCTCCTAAGTGGACATTAAAAAGGGTGATGCTGGCCAATGAAGAGTTAATAACAGTTATTAAATCATCGACTGTGGAGTACTTCGCTGAGAATCTGGGCTCAACATCATTGGAGTATGTTTGGGATGCGTTTAAGGCCCACACCCGCGGTGTACTCCACAGTTGGATAAGCTCCAAAAATAGGGAAGAAAGGTCAGAACTAAAAAGGTTGGAGGAGGAGATTTCTAGATTGGAAAGGGTTAGAACCAACTGTCCCTCGGATAATCTGTCTCAAGTCCTTAAGGACTTGGAGGGTCTTCGCTTTATATATAGGGATAAGTTGCATCAGAAACTTAAAGCCCAGTGGGCGGTCTATAATATGGAAAACTTCGAATATGGGGAAAAGGCAGGGACTAACCTAGCTCGGAAGATCAAAAGTGACAGAGTTAGAAATAATATTAATAAGCTAATGGTAGATGAGATTGGTACGACTTCCTGCCACCAGGAAGATATGCAGAGATGTCTCCTGTCCTGGTTTTCCTCTCTTTATAAAGAAGACGGGGCTTCATCTACTGCTTTAATTCAAGTTTGGTTGAAAAATAAAGCCCTACCTAGCTTGTTGAGGGAGGGACGGGATTTGCTAGAACGTCCATTCTCTGATGATGAGATATGAAGCTGTTTGAAGAAGATCAAAAACAATAAAGCGTCAGGGTCAGACACGATCCCGGGAGAGGTATATAAAATCTTGGAAGAAGTTATCGTGCCCAGACTCAGAGAGTTGTTTAATTTTATCCTCAGTCCTGAGGGTAGAATTCCTCCTTCATGGAAGGAAGCAATAATTGTATTGATTTCGAAGCCTGGTAAAGACCCCCTTAGACCTGACTCATATAGACCTATCTCCCAGCTGAACGCAGACCATAAGATCTTCACTAGCATTTTGGCAGGGAGACTGGGGAGTGTCGCTCCACAACTGATCAATGAGGACCAAAAGGGTTTCCTGCCTCGAAGATACATTCAGGAACAGACTCTACAACTAATAGGTTATATTGACCTGGCGGTGGCACGGTCGGAACCCTTGGCGGTAGCCGCTTATGATGCCGCCAAGGCATTTGACCGTGTCAGGTGGGTGTATCTCTGGGAGACCTTAAAAGTAATGAGTTTTGGTCTTCCGTTTATTCATGGTCTAATTAAATGCTATGAAGGGGCCTCTGCTGTTATCCTTCTTAATGGTTTACTGACACCAAGCTTTAGTATACAGAGGGGCACACGACAGGGATGTCCTATTTCGCCCCTACTGTTTGATATTTACATTGAGCCTCTGGCTCAAGCTTTGAGACTCGATGAGAGGATCACCCCTTTTCAGGTTTCTGAGTTTAAGTGTAAGTTAGCCCTCTACGCAGATGACAATATAGAGGATATTCCCACGATCAATTTTGAAGAAAGCATCTAAAGAAATCGACCACCTTTTCTTGAAATGGCAGAATCTCCCCCTTACCATCTACGGGAGAGTAAACTTGGTCAAAATGGTTATCCTGCCAAAGTTGATATTTCTGTTTGAGCTATACCACTTGATTTTCCTGGGAAGTTGCTGGGAATATTCAAAGTAAGATAGGGAGCTTTATATGGGCTAACAAAAACTCCAGGCTGTCTTGGAAGAAGTTAAAATGAAGGTTGATTAAAGGCGGCCTTGCCCTCCCCAATATTTCTTTATATTCTCTTGTCTTTTTGTTTAAAAATATCCGCTGCTTACTCTCTAGTCCTTCTAGTTCCAATTGGGGATTGATTCTGGATGCTATGGTCCATTTTGAGGGAGGTAGTATCGGGTTTTTGTATAAGTTTGGTGCTCCCAGATTTTTTAAAAAGGTACGACTAAAAGTAATGAGGTCAGCTCTCAGAGTGTGGCAAAACTTGAAAACAAAGTGGGGAATAAGATATTATTCCGATTTTGCCCCAATCTGGAACTCTCTAGGCCTCCCCGCCTGCCAAAATGACACCTTGGCTATCCCTATTAAGAGGGCAGGAATTGTCATCTGGTCCGATTTAATATCACAGGATGGAGTTCATCCACGGGAGGTGTTAAAAGCTAAAACAGGGGACTCCCTCTCCCACTTCAAATACTTGCAAGTATGCTCTTGGTTTGCTGCTGAGAGAGAGCTTATTGGTGGAAACTGGGAGATCGAGAATATCCTCCAAAATGTAAACCCCCAAAAAAAGGAAGTACGGATATGGTATAGAGCGGTAATTGATGCAGAGGATATAGCTCTTCCTCCTCCTTATAAGGTATGGAGTGTATCACCTTTGGAAGATGTCTCTGTTGATTTGTTTTTTCCCTGTCTTCATAATTTATATAAGTATGTTAAATCAGCTTCTTTAAAGAAAAAACATTTTTTGTGGTAAATACTAATTAGACTGTATTATACTCCCCAAAAAATTGCTAGGTTTGCTTCAACATTAGCTTCTAAATGTCATAGGTGCGGTTTAGCAGAGGCTGATGATACACATATGTTTTTTGATTGTATACTCTTAAGAACTTTTTGGGGAAATGTGGGGAGGTCATTGGAGGGAGCTTTTAAAGTTAAGATTAATCTTAATTTGACATTAGTTGCATTCGGTATCGAGAATAATCCTATATACCAATTATCTATTAGGTTGACTGGTCTATTCCTGTGTTTGATATTAGTAGCCCGTAGAGAGATCTGCAGGCTGTGGAAAGATCCTGAGCCACTGCAATATGAGACCTGGTTAAGAGCAGCTTTGTGCATGGCGAGATTGGACCAAGGAGAGGAGAACATCTGGGGGCCATTAATCACTTGGGGTACTGAAATGAGGCTAGTCTAAGTGCACGAGGTCCAATGATTACACCAAGCCTCGCACAAATGAAGCTGGCCTGGTCGGTCTAAAAGTGAATGCAAGAGCATAGACCTAGGGCGCCCGGGATGGAAGGTGGACTTTAGTATGCGAATTTGAAAATGCTTAAGGTGAAATGAGGACCTTTAAAAAAAAAAAGCCAATAGTAAGAACTTAATAATACTTGCCAATGTACAACACAATGCACATTTGTGCACTACTGCCTATAGCATCACATACTTCATCTCTCAAAGTACAACATGGTGTACATTTGTGCAACACTGCTTATAACACAGCCCTTTGAGACCAAAAAGTACATTCCACACCTCTGTCTTTCTCATGCTTTCAAATGCACATCCCACATGTTCTGTTCTTGGCAAGGCTGTTCTTCTCTGTGACAGACCCCACTATAAGACTGCAAGATTACAAGAACAAAACCTTTAAGAGAAACAAGGCATATGCAGGACGTCATACATTCATGCTAGGGTAAAGTAAAACACCACAGTCAATTACAATGATGGTGGTCAAAGGTCATCACGTGGTGGCAGACCACAAAAGTGCCTCCAGCACTGCACTCAGCAGGAAATTATTCTAGGAAATGTTAAAAGTATATCAGAGGCAAATGTCTTGTACTCAGCCAATCACCTCAATCCGCTTATTCCAGACACCACACAGCTAAACAGCGACAAAACATTATCATTCAGAACCAACAAGGAACAACATGGAGCCTAACTAGATCAGTCGACCCGAATTCTCAATTTAAGGCATAAAAACGAACTATCAGGAATCCAAGAGATGCTAAGGCACCTTTTGCCCTCCACAATCTGTTCTACTTCCTGCTGAACCGAGGAATAATCTGCAGCGCTCTGCTGGCGGAAGTGCTTTTTATAATGCCACTCCTTCCGTCTACTGATAGGAGTCTGGCATCCTGTAACGTCCTTGCACAGATTCATGGGAATTGAAGTCCTTAACCATCGTATGGTTGATTACAGTCTTTCAGATTAGGAACCCTTCTTGCAAAAAACACAGTTGATGGACAGAATGCAGAACAATGTCTTACATTCACCCCATTACAAAGATCTGGGCCTAAATCCATCGTTTTTTTGCACTCCACACCACCCTAGGTCAGACAATGGCTATATGCAAATCAGCCGTGACCCTGTGCCTCATGGGAACAGTCCATCCCGAACTACCAATCCATTTCTTTCCTAGACCGCAATCAAGCATCCAAGGACCGGTTTCTGGCTATCAGCCTTCTTCAGCCTGGATAGCTTGACTCCAGTGATGTGGAGAGCCTGGGACTCACGTCTGAGCATACCCAGCCCACTCGGGGTGAAAATTGCAAAAAACACAGTTGATGGACAGAATGCAGAACAATGTCTTACATTCACCCCAGTACAAAGATCTGACCCTTCTTGACCACCAATACCATAACATACAGGACTTGGTAACATACTCCCATTTAACCACATTGATAGATTCTTGTATATTATACGAGTTCATGACAGCGTTCACCGGATCCACATTGCTGGATGTAACAGAATGTCCACTGAGGCTTGCTAAACAGATCGCAGTGCCAGTGCTCTGATCTTTAAAAGGTATATGTCTGATTGGCTCAAGCATTATTTGCATACGTTAAATCCCTAGTATATGATGCCAGGGGCACGTAGGACCTGCAAGTTAGTGTCTCTCGTGGATGGCAGCACTTATTATGCTACCACGAGTGTGACAAGGCAAAGTGTGACTCCCAGCCCGCCACTGCTAGCTGGCAGAGCAGTTTTAAGCTGATTACTCGACTTTGCCATTTAAACTAAGGGAAAAGCCCAAACATTCCTTTTTAACATGTACAGAGTGCTGTAAATTAAAAAGTATGATGTGTTTTTCATATCCTGACAGTAAAAACCCCATATTGTCATTTTTACTGTAGAAAGCCTAGAAGCTCAATTTACGAATACAGGGTGAGACGTTGACAACTCAGCTGTGCTTACTTCTGAATAGAGCCCCTACATGTGATACTTCATGCTATCGAAAAAATAGTTGCATTGAACTTGACTTGATGCTCAAGTCGAATTTAATGTAACTTTTGCACAAGTGGCAACTTTAGTATTTACCCATTTTGTTGCCCAAAATTTCCGAAGGACCATTTACAGTTGCTGGCCACAGGACAACCTTCAGGCCTCCTGGGGGTAGTTGTGAACGACTCTCAGGAAGTAACAGAAAAGACTGCCATTTGAAGAGATGTGCAAAAAGAACAATTGATGTACAGAATGGTAAACAATGTGAAACATTCACCCAAGCACAGAGATCAGGGCCTAAATCGATAATTTTGTTGTTCACCACACCTTTCGAGTTCAAACCTATGGTTATTGTATCCTACTGAGTCCGGGCCGTGTTTTCATTCAGACTGAGAGCGACTGAGAACGCGGAGTCAGGTGCGTGGAGTGAGGAGCAGGAGGACACGGGAAAACCTCCCCCAAATCGCTCCTGAACTGCTTCAGAACTACAAGTTGTCACCCGATTGCCGCTGATTGCCCCACTGACTGCCGCCCATTGCCCCTGCTGTCTGTTGACTGCTCTACACGTCATCTGGTGACGGCGGATCGGCCGATTGGCCCGTGGGTCTGTGGTCAAGTGCTGTGTTCAGGCGCTTTGATCCTCAGCCTAGTGCCTCCTGTTGCCTCCCCCTGGGGAGGAGGGGGTGTTCCAGCGAAACCTCTCTTGACTCCTTGTGCAATGAGAGAGAGGTCAGAAACGTGACTGGACCTGGAGTCGTGTGCCTGTGCCTGCACCCAGCCGGACGACGAGTATTGCTTGGCAATAGGAGGGGTGAAGTGGCCTTCACAGAGTGCCCGGCTCACTCTGGCCCCCGCAGTTTCATCGCCGCCAACCCTCATCAACTGTTTCCAGCTACAGCAGCGGTAGCCACAGAAGCACTCACCCCATATTGCGGAGAAAGCCGAAGAGGGGTGCTATAAGGCGCCGCATCAACAACCAGAAATCAGGGCGCCGTGACATCAACAACATCAACATCAGCAATCAACAACCAACATTTTAGCAGCAGCAGCAGTTGCATACTGACAGTGGTAAGCAGTGCTTGAGGGAGTGAAGGGTGGTTGGCTGGGAGCTGGATCAGGAACAGGCTGTGAGCGCCACCGCCGTTAGAAGGCAGCGGCTAAGTGTGTGCACAGGCAAGGTGGCAGAAGCGGCCTAGCTAGGTGAGGGTGCGGCTTGCTGCCTCGCCGTGTGTGCCCCGCTCGACAGCAGCTCCCATATCCCAGTCAAGTCATACCCCCCTAAGTCAGAATCCAATAACCCTCTACCCAAAGCAGGAGACGCCACTTGCACGTACAGTTAAACCAAATGAAATAGCAAGTATTGACACTCGCCACTCAATTGACTGTCTAATTTACTGTCTAATAGCTAAGTCAAGTCATACTGCCTACTACTGCTGCTGCTCGGAAACTACAACACCAGGCAGTACAATGAGGTAAGGCAGGCCAAGGAAGAACCCATCACATCCCACGAAGCGGAATTGTAATCCTAAAGCAAACTCTAAAGGAGCTGCATCGCCCCAGGGTGGTCCACTAAAATCATCCCAAAATCACCTACCTACTCCGTCTTTGGCTCAATGAATCCAACTGGGAAATTCACCGTCCTAAAGGATCCAACTGCAGCTATTTACTCAACGCCGGAAAAGGTAAACAGCCTCCTAAAACCACTGTCGCCATATAAATCAGCCTCTACCCAGATAGAGGACAAAAAAGATAACGTGTCACATAAAACGATGGCAACAGTCATGAATGTCGCCCCACAAATAACTGGTACCAAAGAAGCCGCCCAAGTGATTGAACGTAGCGAACAAGAGGTTAAAAAATAGTACTGTTGGAGCAACAATAAACAAGTCATTCAAGCACAAGTACACACAAAAACAAAAGTACACTCCAAGGATAAAGTTTTAACACATAGCAAAAGTACAGCCACCACCCTGGGGACTGGGAACATTGACCAAGACGCTATAATACCGCTCTGCCAGAGTAGCTTGATGCAATCAGCGCAAGCACATGTTCATTCGAACAACAATCAGTATTCAATGCAGGGGGTAGATGCAAGACCAGCCAATAGATTGAACGCCGTCAGAGATGCAGTAATATCCAAAACTCATTCTGCACCGAGACAACAGTCAAAGCAAAACAATAAAAACGAAGACACCCACAACACAGACGAATTCAGCGACTCCTGGATAGAGTCCCAATCAATTCCAAACACCTAATGGAGCTGAAAAAAGAATAGAAAAATAACTTGGAAGCTCTTTCAAATCTACACGCTTCCTTAGTCAAAGCATTGCAAACCTCAATCAGTACCCTTAACATGCAGTCAGATAAACTCGACATCCAAATCAATCTAAGGAACATGATTGTGGAATATATCTCCTGCATAAACACCAAACTTGACGCCATGATGAACCAACTATCATTCATCAATAAAAAAGTAAAAGACACGTGGGTGCAAGCTCTTAACTGTGCTTGCTGTCCTATTCTGGAAAAATTAAGGGACCTACCAACAATATTAACAAGAATTCTTCATGAATGCAAACAGGCAACTTGTCCTACTGAATCAAACAAAGCAACCAGCAAAGAGCCACCGAGCAGGGAAAGAAGTTCCCAAAACATTGTTTTACTGAACAGATAACCCTTTTGCCAATAGGAAACAAGTCAAAAGCGGTGGAATCTAGTGATGATTTATTCATTGCAGATTCTGTCGCATCGCACTCTGTTACTCAGACCCTCGCCTCACAACCTCAAGTGATCCAACAACCATCCAACCAGGCGATTCAAATAATCAATCTCCCCCCTGTTTTAACAAAAAGACAAAAAAGCGGGCCAGGAAAGCAAGAAATCGTCTTCATATAAATAAAACATAAAAAATACAGGTCAAGGATAACTACCCAATAGTTAATTTTTATCACAATAAAGTCCGGTTACTAGCAGCCATAGGTTAGCATCAAGAACCCAAAGAGGAAAATGAGGCAGGATGCTCGGACCAGTCAGGAAGAACTGAATCATCAGACTCATCGCAAAGGGCATTGTCAGTACCAAACAGCCCAGCCTCGATGAACCTGAGCGTTGAGAGTAGTGTCCTCCTGTCAGCTAGAAAAAACATAGAAGAACTCAAAACTGGTGTGAGAAGAGCGGGATGCCCAAGGGACAAGACAAAAAAAAATTCCTAATGGGCCTGTAAGCCTCTAGCGAGAATGACTCCAAGCACACAAGAAAGTAGCTGCTCCCGTATGAATCTAGGCTCCAGCTCACAAGTTAATAACGGAGACATTAGAGGAGATAGGGAAGTTATCTCAAGGCAAGGTCAGCAATCAGGAAGCACTAAGAGAGACCATATACAGATAAACATAAAATTGCAACGCAAAAACGCAAACTGGAGTGAACCAGAAGAACTGGCCAGCAATCAAAGATTAAGGCAGGTATCCACAACTCACCCACTAAAAAAAGAGCCTAGACCAAGCCGGAACAACAGGATCTTTTTCACACAACACTACTCCTCACAAGGACCACAAGATTATTTAAATAGAGGGAACATCATGCGCCTCATGGCAGTTATCCCAACATTAAAACATTTGACAACCACAGAATTATTGGCAATATAATTCATCATGACACTACCGTAGATTGGGGGTCAGAAGGGAAAGTTTATAGACCAGTGGGTGTGTGTTCCCTCATTAAGACTCTAAATACCAAAGGACACACCTATAGTCTCATTCATGTGAGCAATATATGCAGTGTGGCCCTGATTCTCTCGAAACTAACGTTGAAGTGATCTTCAAGGGGAAGACATCCCTTAAGGATAAGAACCCTCACTCACCAGGAGGTGACATGCTTCATCATATGGGTCCTCCTTACCAGTGTGGAAAACCTAGTCAACACTGGGAGCTACTACTTCAAGATTTAAGGAAGGAGCTCAGAGATGTTTTTTTGGGTAAGGAGCAGGATAGTAATCCCATATGTGAGATGGTGAGTGTAGTGAGGTTTGCAGCGCTGTGTGAAAGAATAGAATGTGAGTTAAAACTGCCTAGATAGAGTCACTGAAAATTACTTTATTAATGTGTTCTACCTGACAGGATTAAAATGAAACAGCACAGTGGGATGGATATAGAACCACTGTCACTTTGTGGTCAACATGTTTCAGCCTGTTGATCAAACCTATGTATCAGCGGCTTTCTTCAGGACCAGATATAAACGTGCTATTGCTGCTGCAACTATGTGATAAATAATAAAGTTTATACAACACCGGTATTCCTGCTTTTCTTTCTTTTGTCAGGTTATACCCAAGGTATCTATGGATAAAACACAAGGAACACAAGGAACAGGAAATGGGGATAGATTTGAGAGAGGAAAAGAAAAAAAAACAATAAATCCCATGAGAACTTGAGCATTGTGCATTGTCACTATGTCACAAGTATTTTTATGCTTCTTATTAGTCATAGGCAAAAAGGACTTACCCTCAACTGTAGGATAGCCCTGCCTCACCTCTACCTGACAGGCTGCTCTGGAGGGAGGCCCCGCGCTGCGGGAAAGAACAGAAAGGTGCCGAAATTGTCAGAGATTTTTACACCATCTCTACTTTGAATCCTAATTACTTTGTAAAACAGGAAGCCAATAGGCAGAACTAGGTAAAGCAGAAGCAGAAACCTCATGTTTATTTCCTCTTAGTTTATCTTTAATTTAAAAAGAGGAGGATATTAAGAATTAGCCAAAGGTTCTTAGCCAAAAATTCTATCGGGAGATACAGATGATAGAGAGGATAGTATTTTCCTTCAAAGTACTTGATACCTCTCATGTATGCCTAGCAACAGTCAAAAACAGAGGCTGCTATAAAAAAAAGGATTTCCCCACCGAATAGCTTACCTTTCCGTCGGTACCTCAACTCGAACAAGAGCTCGCCCCGGGAGGTACCGAACGGAAAGGCGAGCTCACATTTATATGCTAGCGGCTTAATTGTCTGCCGCTGTGCAAGGAAAAGGGGTCCTTCCATTCTAGCGGTCTTTGCCATTGCCTGTAATTCTATTGCGCATGCGTCTGTACGCGTAACGCTATACTCCACATGCGCTTTCTAACCGCATTTATTTTTTGAGAAAAGTTGCTTTATGATGATTTCTCTAAACTGTCGATACTTAAACTCAAGTACCACTGCCTTCATATGTATTATGCATTATGTTTTACACCTCGTTCTCTCATGGAGTATCGTACTTTCCGGTAGGCATATGTGTATGTGGGTGACACTGCTTTACGCGCTTGTTCAGTGTCAGTTTCTCACTGTTCTATATTGGAAAAAAGCGTGAAGTCATGGTCACTCTTACGATGTATTCAATTTAGGCATGTATTTGCATGAGTGAATATTATACATGCTTTTTTAACAAGCCCCATAGAGATTCGACACGTGGTACTTGTGATCCCAGTGACTCTCTCATTTCTTTTAATTAGGGCACATATTGACGTGATTGCTATTGTAACATGGACTTGATCTATGTCTTTCTCTTAGGATATCTAGTCCAGGGAAGACAATAAAGACTCATTGACCACATGGGTATTAAGTTACAAAACACGTGATTCATGTAATAATTGTGTCTTTCGTTCGTGTCTCTCAGAATAATGTACATTGGTAATGTGACAAGTCACTAGACCTATTTTTAAGATAATTGCACTATCTCTTCTTGGCACACGATGAGTGTGAGGGTTAAGACATTCTTTTCACTCTGCAACCCATCACCGATATATTTCACTCATACATTTTCATTGCTCAGCCTGTCTTTCTAATTCTATGGAAGACGTTTGTGAGTAATGTTTTAGATAGAGGCCCAGGGTATTTCATCATTAAGACCCATTGTATCTGTTCTCAGTCTAAAGACCCACTGTTGTTCTTTGCGGAATAAGAACCTTGAGGGATCAGTCAAGTGTGGTGGGATCCAAGGTTTTTCTAATACCACCCAATGTAGATCGGTATCAAGGTGGCCTTTATCTAAAAAGTGGTTGGTCAACTTTGTGGAACGTTTTCCACACCTAATCGTGCTTTTATGTTCTTGAATACGGGTTTTAATTTTTCCATATCAAATAGATCAATCGCTCACTATTGCAATTAGTGTGTTTCTCAATCTTCCATGGGTGAGAGGTTCCTATGTCAATTTCTAGAGTTTTTTTCTGTTTTAGGGCAGACTGTACAGGTCCTGCAAGGGAAATGTCCTACCACAGGAGACATATTCCATAATGTAGTCTGGGACCCGTGTCCTTTATTCCTTGTGGTCGAGTATGGACTAATTTGTCTCTCAAATTGGCACTCCGTTTGTATGCGAACAGAGGTCAGAGAAGCACATTGTCCACTAGATTCAAAACTTGCCAATGTTTGTTAATGCTTTTTTAACAGAGTTGGAGAAACTGGAGCAGGTATTCACAAAAGTTATTCTTTGATTTACTTCTTTAGTTTTTGTCTTTTCCAGTAACACTTCTCTATTATTGTTAGCCGCTCTTTTCTTAGAGTTGCGAATTATTTGGCTAGGGTATTTCTTCTCCCTTAGATCTCGTGATAATGCTTTCGCATGTTCCTCGTATTGTTCCAATTCTGTGCAGTTACGTCTTATACGTAAAAACTGCCCAAACTGTAAGTTTTCACAAAGAGCTCGTGGATGGTAACTCTGAAATGACAGAAGGGAATTACACACAGTGGGCTTTCTATACAGTTCTGTTATCAGTTCTCCATTTCTCGGTTTGATCCACAAATCCAGAAACGGGAGACTAGTTCTGGAAAATTCTAGGGTAAACCTCAAAAAGTCATCTTGATTATTTAGCCATTCGTAGAACATTTTAAAAGTCTCTTCATCACCTCTCCAGATGACAAAAATGTCATCTATGTACCTTTTCCAGGTAAGTAGATGATTGAAGAACGGATTGCCTGATGTCAATATCGTCTCTTGTTCGACTTTATGGACATATAAATTGGCCAAGCTGGGAGCACACACACTTCCCATACATTTACCTGATATTTGAAGGTACAGCTGATCCTCGAATTTGGAAAAGTTTTCTTTAAGCACCATCCTTGCACAAAACATGATAAATTCAATGGGTTAATACTTTCCCAAGTCAGTTTTTCCAACATTCCTTTGATAGTGGTTAATGTCTCTTCTTGTGGGATACACGTGTAGAGAGATTCCACGTCGAAGGACACTAGCCAGTCCTTTTCTGTATCAAACGGTAGATCTTGGATATCCGTAAGTAGATGTTTGGTATCCTGGATGAAAGTCGGCATCTGCGATACCAAGGGGCGAAGAAAGACATCTACGAAGCTTGATAAGTGTTCGAGTAAAGAACCGATCCCCGAAACAATCGGTCTGCCTGGTGGGGGTCTAGTGGCTTTATGTATTTTAGGTAATACATAGAAGTAGGGTACTATTGGTGTTGTAGCTATCAAGTATAGTGCTTCATTCTCCGTAATACACTTCTTTTCTTTTGCCTATTCCACTTTCTTGATGATCTAATTTTTCAGGCGTGTGGTAGGATCTAGTTGTAACCTTTGGTACGATCGTCTCTATAGGTCTCTTTGTTCAGAAGTACCACCGCGCCCCCTTTATCAGCGGGTTTTATTACTATTTCTGAATTGTTGGCCAGGTTTTGTAGAGAAGTCTTCTCAGTTCTAGTAAGATTCTGGAACTGGCTAGGGTTACTACTCGAGATTCTTTCAAAATCATAGAGCACAGCTTCCTCAAAGGCAATGTTGCGTGCTGGGACCAGATGTGTAGGTGGATTAAAAGTAGATTTAGGACATAATCCAGTATTGACAGAACGTGTCTCTCCAGTGTCTTTGTCTTTGAAGAATGCATTAAGACGAATCTTTCTGAAGAAAGACGCCAGTTCTTGGCGCGTTTGAAAAGCATCTCCTTTAAAAGTCGGTACATATCCAAGCCCTTTTTCCAGGACTTGGAGCTCCAATTCAGTAGGGACATAGGAACTGAGGTTGACTATCATTTGTTTGTGCCGCTCGTTGTCGCTGTTCCCGGAGGTTGTGCAGTCATTGTCGTTGCTACTGGTGAATTCCAACTCACCCTTGTTTTTGGTGCCTGTACTGGGGTGGGGTTTACCGGGTCAGTAACGGAATCAGAAGGCTTGAAAGTGCTTTTAGAGAGGGTTTTATTTTCAAGTAAGCTTTCTTTCTACGACTGGTCAGTCTTATTCGGGCAATCTCGTCGGGCTCCGTTCTGACGCCTCGTGGAAAACCAGGTAGTTCCAGGGTGTTCCGGCGTTGTGCGGGTGGTGTTGCAGCCAGAGTGAAGTCGTCAACGCCGGTCTCCAGGCGAAGTCCGGGAGAGTGCCACCAAAAAGGAAAGGAAACAAAGAGACTATATTAGGGAGACGTTCAAGACGCTCCACACAGGGGCCGGGGGTGAGGGAAACCTGGTGATGATTTTAAGTAAATGAACGGTAGAAGTGCTCGTGAGGGAAGGATTTCAGGGGAACGACTAGGCGGTATGTACACAGTGGTCTAACCACTCCAACCCGCCCACCCCGCAACTTTGCCCCGTACCTTGGAAAGCCACGCTCCTCCTTCACGGGAACGTTGGCCTCCTGGCTTGTTGTCTTCCACTCGTCCGCTCGTGCTCTGCTCCGTGCTCGATCTCCACTCCACACCACTCTCGTCCTCCGGGGGAAAGTATTCCAGCGTCTTCCGGGATCCTCCTTCTTTTAACGTGTCCACGTTCAAAGTGGGCGGAGTCTCGTCTTCCACGTACTCTGACTTAAAGGGACGCTGTCCAGTTTCTACCTCGCATTCCCAAGGGTCCACAGATTCATGGTTGGTCCAGTCCTCCCCAAGCAGAGGTGAATGTTGCTGGAGGGAAAAAGGCGAGAGAGGTACAGCTGACCACCAGTCACGTAAAACAGGTTCCTCACTCTTACTCGCACCCTGCTGACCCGCCACCCCGTCACACACCTCCCCCCCTGGATTCTCCCGATCGGGGAGAGGAAAGACACGAGAAAGGTAGTCAGCGTTGCCATTGTCTTTGCCCTTTTTGTGCTGGACCTCAAAAGAGTAGGGCTGCAAGGAAAGGAACCATCTAAGAACCCTGGGATTCACAGTCCGGTTTTGGTACATCCATTTTAGAGGTGCATGGTCCGTAAGGAGGATGAAAGGTTTCCCCTCTAAATAGTTCTGCAGTTTCTCAATGGCCCATTTAATGGCCAGACACTCGCGTTCCACCGTGGAATATTTACATTCTCTAGGAAAGAGTTTCCTGCTGGCATACAATATGGGATGTTCCACCCCATCTTCTCCTCGTTGTGACAGCACAGCCCCTAAGCCCACATTGGATGCGTCTGTGGCAAGAACAAATGTTTTTTCAAAGTTGGGTGATTCCAACACAGGGGCGCTGGTTATGATGTTCTTTAACTGTTCAAAGGCATCCATGGCTTCCTGGGAAGGCTGTTGAATTTCTTTGGGTTTGACGTTCTTTCTCAGAAGATCAGTGAGTGGGGCGGCGATTTCCGCAAAGTTCAGAATAAACCGCCTATAGTATCCGATCAAACCAAGAAATGCACGCACGTCTCTTTTGTTGCTCGGGAAACCTGTTTTTTTGATGGCTTTGATCTTCTCAGCCTGCGGAGCGATGGTACCTTCGCCCAACACATATCCCAGGTAGTTGACTCGAGTGAACGCTGCCCGGGATTTCTTTGCATTGACATGTAAGCCTGCTTGTTGCAACGCTGTCAAGATGGTGTGGACGTGCTTCAGATGTTCCTCCCAGGTCTTACTGTAGATAACAATGTCATCTAGATAGGCTGAGCTAAATGACGTATAGGGCTTTAACACACAGTTCATGAGTCTCTGAAAAGTGGCAGGGGCACCGTGGAGACCGAAAGGCAGGACTGTAAACTCATAAAGGCCTTCTTCTGTACAGAAGGCTGTCTTCTTTCGGTCTTGTTCACGAAGGGGCACCTGCCAATAGCCTTTAGTGAGATCGAGAGTGGTGATGAACACAGCGTCACCCAGTTTTTCCACCAACTCATCAACCCTGGGTATGGGATATGCGTCAAATGTTGATATTGCATTAAGAGCCCTAAAATCCATGCAAAACCTCTTGGATCCGTCGGTTTTTGGTACCATCACAATCGGAGATGCCCAGTCACTTTTCGACGGTCGGATGACTCCTAGATTTAACATTTCCAGGACTTCTTTCCTCACATCCGCGAGTCTGGCGGCTGGAATCCGGTATGGCCGCTGTTTCACTATTTTTCCAGGGAGTGTCTCGATACAATGTTCCACCAATGTAGTCTTGCCGGGAAGGTCTGAAAAGATAGGAGACAGTGGTTTTAGGACCTCCATGAGGCTTTCTTTCATCTTTCCCGACAGATCCGGGTTAATGACCAGGAGTTCCAGAGTGGACGTGTTTTCGGACTTCAGGGGTTGCACCATGTTGTTGTTCCGTGGTAGAGGGCCGATCCATTTTTTAAGTAAGTTAATATGATAACTCTGAGTTTTGCTAGGTGTAAGGCGTAACCTATAGGTGGTGTTTCCTATCGTGTCTACCACTTCGTATGGTCCCATCCACTCCTTTTTGTTGGCAAGAGTAGGAAGAAGTACAAGCGCCCAATCTCCTACCTTGAGGGTTCTCAACTTGGTTCCTCGGTCGTAGTACCGCTTTTGTTTCTCTTGTTGTTGTTCTAAGTTGGTCTCAGCCAAGCTGAGTTTGGCCAGTTTGGCCCTTAGCTGTGAGGTGTATTCCAGAAGAGACTTCTGTTCTTCGGCTTCCTGGGTTTCCCATGTTTCTTTTGTGATTTCCAGCAAGGATCTGGGGAGTCTCCCATACAGTAGTTCGAAAGCTGAACATCCTAGGCTACTTTGTTTTTGTGCTCTAAGCACGTATAGTGCCAAAGGAAGTAGTCGATCCCATGTAGTCCCTTCCGTAGACAGCATTTTCTTCAAGGTAGACTTCAGAGACTGATTGTAGCGCTCCACTAGGCCATCGGTTTGAGGGTGATAAACCGATGTTTTTATGTGCCGTATACTGAAGGATTTGCACACTTCCCTCATCAAGCGGGATGTAAAGGGAGTTCCTTGATCTGTAAGGATCTCTTTTGGAAATCCAACACGGGGGAAGAGCTACACCAATTTCTCTGAGACATTAGCTGTGTTAGGTGCACGTAAAGGAAATGCCTCTATAAACCTGGTGGCGTAATCTACTAGTACCAAAGCGTACTGATGTCCCCTCGAAGACTTGGGTAGTGGCCTGATCAAGTCCATCCCTACCCTTTCAAAAGGCACTCCCACAATGGGCATGGGCTGTAAAGGTGCAGCTGGGGGTCTGTGCGTGTTTCGTCTTTGACAAATGTCACATTTCCTGCAATATTCCTGCACATCTTTATAAATACCTGGCCAGTAGAAATGCCGTAGGATGCTCTCCGTGGTCTTTTCCTTACCGGCGTGTCCTGCTGTTAAATGTGCATGGGCGAAATACAACACTTGTTCCCTAAAAGATACCGGTACCAGAAGTTGTGGTGTACTCCCCTCTTCTGCTTCACGATATAAGAGGTCTTTTCGTATGACAAATCGTGGAAATGGAGTGTCCGGGTTATCCTGTGCAGTGTGTGCAGCTTCCCATGCATTGTACAGTGTTCTATCTTCGGATTGTGCAAATTTGAAATTACGATCCATAATCCAAGGATCAGGCATTAGGAGAGCTGGTTTAGGGTCCCCCGGCGTTGGACACCGAAGGCTCAACCTCTTTTGAAACAGGGCGAGGAACTCAGGATTGTCTACCTCGAACATTACATCTTCGGGCAGAGAGTCCACAACCCCCACTTTCACCAAACAGGCAGGTTTGTCTTTTGGCCGTATGACAACTTGTGCTAAGGGGTTCGGCTTGACATCTCCATGGACACATCGAATATGTACTAGTGTGTTGGGGAGGTACTGTTTGGGGTGCATCAGGCATTCTTGTACCACAGACTGTCTACAGCCAGAATCCAACAGAGCCCTCACCTCATTGTCATTAATGGTTATACTCACATAAAATGATGTTCCCATCTCGGCGGAGTACAGAACCGTTTTCGGAAGATAGCCTACTTCCATGGGTTCCTCCGTCTGATGTTTTCGAGGGCACAGTCGGGCAATGTGGCCCCATTCGCCACACTCAAAGCATTGCGGTCTGCGCGTCATAGGAGACTCCATTCTCAACGGTCTGGGCCTAACTGAGTCCATTGTCGGTTTGCTTTTCTTTTCCATCTTTGGAGGTGGCGCTTTTTTAGAATGTCTTTCGTTTTCCCAGCCAGTTCCACGGGGTTGGGCTCTGGCGTAATTGGCAGCCATTTCAATAGCCTGTTCTACGGTCAGGCCGGAATGTTGTCTCAACCACCTCTGCGACCCATATGGGAGGGCCTCCATAAACTGCTCCAAATAGATCTTTGCTAGTATGTCTTCCTTTGTGCTGGTCTCCGGCTTCAGCCACTTGTCGGCCATCATTTTTAGTCGGAAGAACAACGTGTTAGGGTTCTCGCCGGCAACACCCTTCTCCTTTCGAAACCGCACCCGGTACGCTTCAGGGTCTAGCCCTAAATGGTCCAGGATCAAATTTTTAATAAGAGCATAGGGAGCGCTTCCTGCAGGGTTGGCTACCTGGTATGCGAACTGGGCCTCTCCGGTTAACAAGGGAGCAAGAAAAAACTGCCATTTTTCTTCTGGCCAACCTAGGGCTCTAGCAGCCCTTTCAAAGTTCATAAGAAATGCATCCGGGTCTTCGCCATGGACATATTTCTGTAGGGCGATTCCTGAAGGACTAGGTGTATGGCTTCTGCTCTCTACATGCACTACACCCGTAGGAGTCGTTACGTTCTTCTGCATACACTCCAGTTGAGCTATGACGGTGTTTTTAAACAGGTCTCTGTCAGCCTGCGCGGCCGTCAACTGTCTCTCTACGGCCCACTCCAGTTTTTCTTGTCCTTTGATTAAATGTTGGATAAGGGCGTCCATCTCGGGATTACAGACGGACTCAGTTGACAATCCCACTTCTGACACCACTTGTACTGGGGTGGGGTTTACCGGGTCAGTAACGGAATCAGAAGGCTTGAAAAGTGCTTTTAGAGAGGGTTTTATTTTCAAGTAAGCTTTCTTTCTACGACTGGTCAGTCTTATTCGGGCAATCTCGTCGGGCTCCGTTCTGACGCCTCGTGGAAAACCGGGTAGCTCCAGGGTGTTTCGGCGTTGTGCGGGTGGTGTTGCAGCCAGAGTGAAGTCGTCAACGCCGGTCTCCAGGCGAAGTCCGGGAGAGTGCCACCAAAAAGGAAAGGAAACAAAGAGACTATATTAGGGAGACGTTCAAGACGCTCCACACAGGGGCCGGGGGTGAGGGAAACCTGGTGATGATTTTAAGTAAACGAACGGTAGAAGTGCTCGTGAGGGAAGGATTTCAGGGGAACGACTAGGCGGTATGTACACAGTGGTCTAACCACTCCAACCCGCCCACCCCGCAACTTTGCCCCGTACCTTGGAAAGCCACGCTCCTCCCGCGGGAGCGTGGCGGGGCGCTTCGGGGGGACGTTGGCCTCCTGGCTTGTTGTCTTCCACTCGTCCACTCGTGCTCTGCTCCGTGCTCGATCTCCACTCCACACCACTCTCGTCCTCCGGGGGAAAGTATTCCGGCGTCTTCCGGGATCCTCCTTCTTTTAACGTGTCCACGTTCAAAGTGGGCGGAGTGTCGTCTTCCACGTACTCGGACTCAAAGGGACGCTGTCCAGTTTCTACCTCGCATTCCCAAGGGTCCACAGATTCAAGGTTGGTCCAGTCCTCCCCAAGCAGAGGTGAATGTTGCTGGAGGGAAAAAGGTGAGAGAGGTACAGCTGACCACCAGTCACGTAAAACAGGTTCCTCACTCTTACTCGCACCCTGCTGACCCGCCACCCCGTCACAGTGCCCTTCTTCTTCCCCTTTGATTGATGGGGCCAAACCCTAAAAAAGGATGTATGGGAAGTATGTGTGCTCCCAGCTTGGCCAATTTATATGTCCATAAAGTGGAACAAGAGACGATATTGACATCAGGCCCTCCGTTCTTCAATCATCTACGTACCTGGAAAAGGTACATAGATGACCTTTTTGTCATCTGGAGAGGTGATGAAGAGACTTTTAAAATGTTCCACGAATGGCTAAATAATCAAGATGACTTTTTGAGGTTTACCCTAGAATTTTCCAGAACTAGTCTCCCGTTTCTGGATTTGCGGATCAAACCGAGAAATGGAGAACTGATAACAGAACTGTATAGAAAGCCCACTGCGTGTAATTCCCTTCTGTCATTTCAGAGTTACCATTCACGAGCTCTTCGTGAAAACTTAATGTTTGGGAAGTTTTTACGTATAAGACATAACTGCACAGAATTGGAACAATACGAGGAACATGTGAAAGCATTATCATGAGATCTAAGGGAGAAGAAATACCCTAGCCAAATAATTCGCAACTCTAAGAAAAGAGCGGCTAACAATAATAGAGAAGCGTTACTGGAAAAGGCAAAAACTAAAGAAGTAAATCAAAGAATAACTTTTGTGAATACCTTCTCCAGTTTCTCCAACTCTGTTAAAAAAAGCATTCACAAACATTGGCAAGTTTTGAATCTAGTGGACAATGTGCTTCCCCGACCTCTGTTCGCATACAAACGGTGTGCAAATTTGAGAGACAAATTAGTCCATACTCGACCACAAGGAATAAAGGACACCGGGTCCCAGACTACATTATGGAATATGCCTCCTGTGGTAGGACATTTCCCTTGCGGGACCTGTACAGTCTGCCCTCAAACAGAAAAAACTCTAGAAATTGACATAAGAACCTCTCGCCCATGGAAGATTGAGAAACACACTAATTGCAATAGTGAGCGATTGATCTATTTGATATGGTGCCCCAACCAGCTTCGCTACGTGGGAATGACCCCTAGAAAAATTAAAATCCACATTCAAGAACATAAAAGCACGATTAGATGTGGAAAACGTTCCACAAAGTTGACCAACCACTTTTTAGATAAAGGCCACCTTGATACTGATCTACATTGAGTGGTATTAGATAAAACATGGATCCCACCACACTTGACTGATCCCTCAAGGTTCTTATTCCGCGAAGAACAACAGTGGGTCTATAGACTGAGAACAGATACAATGGGTCTTAATGATGAAATACCCTGGGCCTCTATCTAAAACATTACTCACAAACGTCTTCCATAGAATTAGAAAGACAGGCTGAGTAAATGAAAATGTATGAGTGAAATATATCGGTGATGAGTTGCAGAATGAGAAGAATGTCTTAACCCTCACACTCATCGTGTGCGATTATCTTAAAAATAGGTCTAGTGACTTGTCCCATTACCAATGTACATTATTCTGAGAGACACGAATTAAAGACACAATTATTACATGAATCACGTGTTTTGTAACTTAATACCCACGTGGTCCATAAGTCTTCATTGTCTTCACTGGACTAGATATCCTAAGAGAATGACATAGATCAAGTCCATGTTACAATAGCAATCACGTCAATATGTGCCCTAATTAAAAGAAATGAGAGAGTCACTGGGATCACAAGTACCACGTGTCGAATCTCTATGGGGCTTGTTAAAAAAGCGTGTATAATATTCACTCATGCAAATACATGCCTAAATTGAATACATCGTAAGAGTGACCATGATTTCACGCTTTTTTCCAATATAGAACAGTGAGAAACTCACACTGAACAAGCGTGCATGCGCGTAAAGCAGTGTCACCCACATACACATATGCCTATCGGAAAGTAGATCCTCCATGAGAAAATGAGGCGTAAAACATAATGCATAATACATATGAAGGCAGTGGTACTTGAGTTTAAGTCTCAACAGTTTAGAGAAATCGTCATAAAGCAACGTTTCTCAAAAAATAAATGCGGTTAGAAAGCGCATGCGCAGAGTATAGCGTTACGCGTACAAACGCATGCGCAATAGAATTACAGGCAATGGCAAAGACCGCTAGAATGGAAGGACCCCTTTTCTTTGCACAGCGGCAGACAATTAAGCCGCTAGCATATAAATGTGAGCTTGCCTTTCAGTTCGGTACCTCCCGGGGCGAGCTCTTGTTCGAATTGAGGTACCGACGGAAAGGTAAGCTATTCGGCGGGGAAAACCTTTGTTTTTGATAGCAGCCTCTGTTTTAGACTGTTGCTAGGCATAGATGAGAGGTATCAAGTACTTTGAAGGAAAATAATATCCTCTCTACCATCTGTAACTCCTGATAGAATTTTTGGCTAAGAACCTTTGGCTAATTCTTAATATGCTCCTCTTTTTAAATTAAAGATAAACTAAGAGGAAATAAACGTGAGGTTTCTGCTTCTGCCTTACCTAGTTGTGCCTATTGGCCTCCTGTTTTACAAAGTAATTAGGATTCAAAGTAGAGATGGTGTAGAAATCTCTGACAATTTCGGTTCCTTTCTGTTCTTTCCCGCAGCGCGGGGCCTCCCTCCAGAGCAGCCTGTCAGGTAGAGGTGAGGCAGGGCTATCCTACAGTTGAGGGTAAGTCCTTTTTGCCTATGACTAATAAGAAGCATAAAAATACTTTTGACATAGTGACAATGCACAATGCTCAAGTTCTCATGTGATTTATTGTTTTTTGCTCTTTTCCTCTCTCGAAACTATCCCCATTTCCTGTTCCTTGTGTTTTATCCATAGATACCTTGGGTATAACCTGACAAAAGAAAGAAAAGCAGGAATACCGGTGTTGTATAAACTTTATTATTTATCACATAGTTGCAGCAGCAATAGCACGTTTATATCTGGTCCTGAAGAAAGCCGCTGATACATAGGTTTGATCAACAGGCTGAAACATGTTGACCACAAAGTGACAGTGGTTCTATATCCATCCCACTGTGCTGTTTCATTTTAATCCTGTCAGGTAGAACACAATAATAAAGTAATTGTCAGTGACTCTATCTAGGCAGTTTTAACTCACATTCTATTCTTTCACACAGCGCTGCAAACCTCACTACACTCACCATCTCACATATGGGATTACTATCCTGCTCCTTACCCAAAAAAACATCTCTGAGCGCCTTCCTTAAATCTTGAAGTAGTAGCTCCCAGTGTTGACTAGGTTTTCCACACTGGTAAGGAGGACCCATATGATGAAGCATGTCACCTCCGGGTGAGTGAGCGTTCTTATCCTTAAGGGATGTCTTCCCCTTGAAGATCACTTCAACGTTAGTTTCGAGAGAGTCAAGGCCACACTGCATATATTGCTCACATACACATGAATGAGACTATAGGTGTGTCCTTTGGTATTTAGAATAGAATTCATCAGCCTTGAAAATAATACAGGAAAGGAAAAATCTTAGCGATTTGGAAAACTGAAGAAATGGTGTCAGACATCTTATAAGAGGCTGCACAATTTGAAAAATGGGATATATCTCTCCCTACTCCTGCAAAACTAGGTTATCCATTACCTTTCCAATCATCAAATACTCCTTTAAATAATAATCCAAGCATAAACATAGTCACCTCGGTTCTGCGAGGTGCAAAAGGCCCAGATGGTACAAACTCACAACAACAGAAGTGGCAAAAAATAGCATATCATACACCCGACCAGACAGGAGAATGACATGCAACTACACAACATACATAAGAGTCTCCTCCAATCAAAAGCTTGTCCTGGAATATAGCAGGAGCAAAGAGAAGCCTACAGGAGAAAGGGTCTCCTGAGAATTGGGATAAATAAGGAATCATTGCCCTCCAAGAAACATGGGTGACAGCCCCAGTAGAGATTCCAGGGAGGATCCTTCACCATGTGAAGGCGATAAGAACGCGGCAATATGGAAGACCTAAAGGTGGCTTAGCCGTCTACATTTCAACATCACTAAACATGTCCTCAGTCCAGTTGTTAACAACAACATCTGCCATGCAAATAATAAAAATGGAGTTGGACCCACATCCAGCACCATCATTTTTATCAACATCTACGCACACCCAAAACAAAAGACGAAAAAAGACCTATTCAAACAACTCATCGCCACATTCGCAGAAGTCAGGTTTGAATAACCAACTTGGGAAATAATTCAAACTTTAATTCAAATCTACTGTATTCTCAAGAAGAAGATAATATCGCAGCAGCAAACGCAAACTGGACCGTACAAACACAATCTTATCCCAATCCAAATTGAGCGGACAACGTAGGACAGCAACTTGAAACTGACCTCGAACATCTAGGGCTGCGGGTACTAAATGGTAGAATAAAACAGGATAGACCTGCTGCATGTACATATAACGGCCCTCGCTCGAGCTCAGTCTTGGATTATACAATAGTAACTCTCCCGCTCTTAGAGGAAATAGAAAACTTCCAGATCACATGTTCCACCGAGCGTGATCACATGGCTCAGCACATTGAACAAAAAACGTCAGTTCGAAAACACACAGAAGCCCCAGAAGTGGAAGGGTCCATATCGACAATAAATCTGAAACGCGGCAATGGACAAACAATGCACTACCACATATAGCTTCAAGGTCAAAAGATCTAATGGCAACCCTTGAGTCACAAAAAAACTTGATGATTGAAACATGGACTACTTTCCTGGCAAGTCTATCACAATCAGGGGAAGCTACAAAACAGCCATGGAAAAAGAGGACAAATTACAACAGTCGCCTTAGTCAAATAGCCTGAACTTTAAGGAAACAATTGAGAAGGGCACGCCGGATGGCACATCAACAAAGCCCATCATCAACAATATGGGAGCAAGTACGTCAATTAAACAAAAAATACAAAAAACAAATTTGGAACGACAAAAAAAACACAACATAATAACTTTTGGACTAAGCTATTATATAACACAAAGAAATCAAACGTCAGAGCTTTCTGGAAGCAAGTGAGTTCCTTGACTAGAATTTCGAAAGTCATAAATGCGACTTGCGTTACAGAGCCTGCATGGGTACAACACCTAATCATAACACAAAAAAAACAGATGAGAGGGTCCGAGGGAGATAATTTAAAGACAAGCGAGTAGAGTATCCCCTATCACAGCACAATAATAACACCAAAAAGTACTCGGGTATGTGCTAGCAAGAAGTCAGTTTTGAAAATTAAAGATAATGTGTCTCACTGAGAAAAGCCCAAAAGGGGAGCAATCCCTTTCAGGACGAATGCCCTCACCCACCATAGGTGGCATGCTTCATCAAATGGGCTTCTCCTCCCAGTGGGAAACCTAGTCACCACAGAGGGCTAAAACTCCTTCACAGAGAGGAAGGAGCTCTGGTAAGATTTATATGAGATGGTGTATTGAGGGTGCTAAAAACCCATATATGAGTTGCCAGTGTAGTGAGGACGCAGAGCAATTTTTTTTTTTTTTTAATAGATAAGTGAGATAGAAAAGTGAGTTTAAAACTACCTAGTGGGGCAAACGTTTCTTTAGTTACTTGCTCGCACTGGTAGGGTTAAAAAGCAGTGCAGAAAGCAGTATAGATTCAAACTGCTAGATATAAAATACGGTCAACATGTTTCAGCCTCAGTGATCTGTGTAAGTATCAGGGCTTTCTTCAGGCCAAGAGTAGAAAACAAAGCTGCTGCTATTAATGTGAAATAAAGAAAAAAGATACAAAACCAGTAATCCAATGTAGTTCGGTATTACTGGAGCTTATCCGTCGACGGAGAGAGCGGACCCCCTTCCCTGAGTTGTTGCCAGATAGAGGTGGGGCTACCTATCCTAAAGTCTAGGATAAGCTACAGTAATACCGAACTTTTCGGCCGAGTTCAATTACCTCAGATTTCATTTGAACAAAGTACGTACTCCGGGTTTGTATGAAAGATCATCCTTTTTCTAAAACACTTTTCTCTGTAATGGTCAGGATTCTCTCTGATAGATTGTAAAATACGCCTGAAAACTTTTTTTTGCTGAAAATCCATTCCCCAATTGCATGGCTGCAACAGGACTTAAGAAAAAATCCTCTTTCTGCCCACCATCCACAAAAGTTCCGAAGGAAGTAGTTACTTTTGAAAGAACTGTGTTATCTGCGATCGTTGAAATGGAGTAAAAGAAAAGATTTGTCAAACAAAACATATCAAAGTCACAAAAAGAAGCCCTCCCAGACTTGAAAAAGAATCCGTCCATAATAATAATTCAGGCAGATAAAGGGGGCTCCGTAGTGGTTTGGCGCACCCCAGATTATACAGCTGAAGTCATGAGACAGACACCCAGAATGCTATAGAAGAATAGCTAAAGATCCCACAGGGGAATTACAAGGTGAACTCTTCAACATCTTAAAAACCGGACACGGACAAGGTTTTTCGGGGAGAAAAAAATACGATTACTTACAGAACAAACACCTCAGGATTCCAGTGTTCTATGTACTACCAAAAGTGAATAAAAATGAAACCCACCCGCCCGGAAGACCAATAGTCTTGGGCTGTGAGTTCTTATTGAAACCCATCTCAAAATGTGTAGATCATTTTTTAAAACCTTTCAGACATTCCTCCAAAATACTACGGATTTTATCAACAAACTAGATTGTATGAAATTCGATGAAAAAGAAAACTTCCTAGTAACATTGGACGTGGTGTCATTATACACACAAATACCTCAGGATGAAGGCATAGCAGTTTTATCTTCCTTTTTGAACAACAGATCAAAACCAGTTCGAGTGACTACAGAATTTATAGTTGAATTAAAGAGCTTTGTTTTGAAGAAAAACGACTTAAATTTTAATCGAGAATTTTACTTTCAAGTAAAAGGAGTAGCAATGGGGTGTCCCTTCGCCCCAGAACTGGCAGTGCTCTATATGTCGAAATATGAGGACAAGTTAATCTATAACAACAACCAGTTAGTGCAGTTCATTAGGAGTTTGGTACGATTCATAGACAATATTTTTATGGTGTGGACAGGAGATGAGGAACAACTTCGCTCTTTCCATAGCTGGGTAAACAGCAGGACAGCTGACATAAAATTCTGTGTGAACCATTCTCAACAAAAAATGTCATTCCTTGATGTGGAATTGTATACAGCAGATGGAGGACAAGTGACGACTTTATTCAAGAAAACAGCAGACAGGAATAAAACACTCCATTTCACGATCAACCATTCTAGAAGCCTAAAAGAACATTTACCTTACGGTCAATTCTTAAGGATAAGGCGTAACTGCTTGTTTAAAGATGAGTATGTCCTACATGCTAACAACCTGTTAGGGAGGATTATAGACCGAGGATACCCCAAAAAACTGCTCAAAAAAGCAATGAAAAGAGCATGGTGGACTCCACTTGAGGCACTGCTACAGAGAAGAGCAAAAAGGCCAGCAGAAAGAATAGTTTGTGTATCAACGTTCTGCCCTAATTCCAATAGGCTAAAGAAGATCATCCATCAAAATTGGCACCTGATAAAGAATTTGGACCAGTCTTTGGCTTCAGCTCCATTATTTGCTTTTAAAAAAGATAGGAGCATTGCGAATCAAGTTGTCAGAGCAGCATCTCCAAAACCAAGGACGAATACACCACAGGATTTTATAGGCTTGCCACCAGTATCTGGACATCACAAATGCTGTACATGTGTGTGCTGTGATTCGACGTTAGAGGGGACATTGTTTTCCCACAATTCAATTAATTGGAAACATTACACTTTCTCGAACTGTAAGTCCAAAAATGTGATTTACAGAGTTTTCGGCCCATGTAGGAAGTTATACATAGGAGAAAAAAAACAGAAGGTCCAGTATAGAATTTCACAACACAAATCAAGGATCCTTAAAAAGGTTCAAACAGCACCACTAGTTAATCACTGGAGGCTGAACGCACACAATGAAAAGGAATTAAAATGGACAGTAATCTCTAAAGTGGAACAGGATTCCAGAGGAGGAGATTTGGAATTAAAACTGACACAACGCGAGGCAATGCTGATCATGAAATTTAATACAGCGGTGGATGGTTTGAATGAACTCTCAGAGATTTACAAATTATGAAGAATTGAGTGACATCATACAATCAATTATTCCACCCATTGACACTTTGAGAAAAGCCCCAGCCAGCAACAGGCTTCTATCCCAAGATGCAGGGACCTGTAAGACCACTAAATGACATGAGATTATCAATTTGCGGCCCGACCAATTCAGGACTCTTGAATCAGCAGTAGGCTTGTACATCAGGTTGAATGGTTCATGAAGCGCGATCCAATTTTCTAAGACCTACATCCACCTGGCCCGATTAGAGTGGACACCACAATTTCCAATGTCCAGAAGGACAAAGTTGGGCAAAGAGATCGATCTACCAGTGAATTAATTCCCATTGTCGCTGGCGGTCATTATGAAACTAGTAGGCGGTCTAAGGGGACAGACGCTGTGAAGTGAAGACCCTCGTAGTGAGGGAAGACCCTTCAAAGAGAGGTTTTAATACTAATAACTCAAAAATGGAATAGGGATGAGCCCTGATTGGTCTTTCAAGAAAGGGACCGTTCAGACTACAAATCCTATTGTGCAGCAGGACAAAATTACAGCTTTTAGCCGCGCCACCATTTAAACCTCTTCATCGTTCATTACTGGTACTGCCACACTAACCGGCAGCAGCGGGATTGCCAAACTACCCGGCGGCAGTGGAAAAAAACAAACTCTGTTATAATCAGCCTAGTTTTTAAAGGTAAGAGCCCCTAAATGATTACAACCCGTCAAATACTTGGCTAACAGGGATGCGCTCTCACAGGCTTTATTGAAACAGGATGGTGCAGTTTTCTCAAATGGCAAGTAGCGACACGCCGAGCTTGATTGTTCACATGGATCCACACTGTGTATCTAAAAATGAACAACAAAATCAGGACACATGGAGGAGCTTCGCGCACAACCGTGATGGCCGCGTGAGCACAGGGCTCCCGGACTTTCGCCACCTCCTGCACTTATCCTGAATATTATCCTGGTTATGACGACGGGTCATTGAAGATGCAACCCAGCTGATATAATAGCTGTTTTCATAAATCGATTTGGACTCCGGGAACTGATCTTACGATACTCTGAACTTTTGTGGCCTGCTCCACGGGACTGCCCGGGGCTCGAGTCAATGGCCTGCCCGGGCAGTAATTGAACAACATCGGCCTGCTTGATCCTGTTCACTACCCAGGTCTTAGCTTTCGGTTTCACTTTTGGCCCCAGACCCTCTCCTGCATCGATCGCGCTCCTGCCACCCAGGGCGTAATCAACTCCGCAACTCCGCTCCAGTATCGTCATTGAGTGTCACTGGTCGTTGTACTGCGAGTTGTAACCTGTTCTTCTAGCGGACCCTTTTGGGTGAACTGAAAGGAGCCATTTTCACCAGGTCTCGAGGGCCCCTCGGGGGCGCAGCTTCTAATATGGCCGGCAAAACGGAGATCGAGAAGCGAAAGACCAAGTCCGTCCACCGTGGGGGTACCATACAATCGAATGTTATGGACCGATACATTCATTCCAGGGATCCCCCGGTGGTGCGAGTAAGTCCCTGGGAGATGCGGGAGAAGATGCAGCGGTGGGAGACGGTTTGACCCTACGTACTGTCATGGGCGCCATTGCCAGTATGAAGACCTCTATGGGCCAACAATATGAGACTCTGGCTCATAAACTTGACACTGTGGCAATTGATGTCAACTTGATTAGGGGGGATTTAGCTAAGACTAATGAAAAAGTCAAATCTCTGGATTTGAAGACCTCCAGCCTCACGACTGATGTCTCTGATCTACAAACGGAGGTCCACAATCTACAGTCCTCCAACGATCTCTTTTCTCGCTGACTGGAGGATTTGAAAGTCGAGCAAGACGAAACAACGTTCGTATTATTGGGGTCCCTGAAAAACCAGAAAGCTTAACTATTGATCTCCTCGTTGAGGACCTCATCGTAAACCATCTTGCCCCCAAAGGCCTAAGCAATTTCTTTGCTGTGGAACGTGCACACAGAGTGCCGGGAGGAAAGCCTAAACTGGGCGCTTCCCCGCGACCCATAATCCCCAGGATCTTCAACTTTAGGGATAGAGACGCTATCCTGCAGGCATCGCGGTTGGGTGGCCCCACAAAATTCGAAAATACCACGGTGAGCTTTACCCGAATTTCACCCAGCTCGTGCAGAAACAAAGGATCCAGGGGGTGAAGAAACGATTGAGGGACCGGGACATGAAATACGCAATGAGATCGGACGTTTTTCTTTGATCACCCTGAGGCCGCAAGTGACTGGCTCGACACGCTGCCAAGGCAACAGGAACACTCTGAACACTCTGGAGGAGCTGAAGGTGGCCTGATGGAGCAGGAATGAGAAACGGACTCGGTTTTCTGGATTACATATAGACCTTCCAGCTGTGGTTTGATGATTCTTAAATTGGCTTTAATAGTGGTGTTTACCCAGGGGTGGGTCTCTTTCTCCTCCGGGGTTTCTTTACGTAGATTAGTTATATGTTAGGGCGACAGGCACACTGCAAGTTGGGGTGGCTTTTGAGTCTAACGCAGGGGTGCAGGGTGGTGGGGTGTGTTTTGGGTATTTGTTGGGGGGTGGGGGTGAAGTTGTTTGTGTTTTGTTCATTTCAAGGCAATGTATTGATGGACTTCTGGACTAGGAGGTCGCGTTCGTTGTGGGGTGGATGCAGCGATTATTCTTGGGATGGGGGTAGGGGATTGAAATTGCTGTATTGGAATGTCAGTGGGTTGGGGGATAAGATAAAACGGGGTGTGGTGTTACAACTATTGAGACGCCTCTCCCCCGATGTGGTGTTACTGCAGGAGACACCCCTGATGGGACACACATGTCACGCTATGAATCGGCGGGGCTACCGTCTTCTGGCACATTCTGAATTCACTACTGGCTCTAGGGGGGTGGGTATCCTGATTAGGGGTTCCCTCCCTCTGGAGGTCGATGATATTATCCTTGACAACAGGGGGCGGTATGCCGCTATTACTGGAAGATGGGAGGGGAAGACTGTCACTCTGCTTTCTGTCTATGTCCCGCCTGGCCTCCAGACTTCCACCTTTGCCGACTTGGGGAGAGTAATTTTGGGGCTTCCGGAAGGCATCCTGGTGGTGGGTGGTGATTTCAATTTGGTTGTCTCCGGAAGTGATGACCGCTATCCCCCCAGGGAACTCGTAAGATCACAGTCCTGGCTGGGTGGCTTCTTGGACACGTTGGGATTAATAGATTGTTGGAGGCTTCTTCACGCAGGGCGGTTACAATACACGTTTCACTCTGGTGCACACAGTAGTCTCTCGAGACTTGATTACATTCTGATGCCCGCGACACAGGCCTCCTCTGTCAGGGAGATTAGACATATGGCTAGGGGTATTTCGGACCACTCCCCACTATGGCTTGTGATGGAAACGAGGTTGGGAACTGAGGGCCGGGTGGGTCCGATTAACCCTTGGTATCTCTGCGATCCTATGACCCGTGTGGAATTGGTCAAATCACTGGATCAATACTTTACGGAGAATGTGGGGTTTGTGTCCTCTTCTATCTCGATGTGGGAAGCCTTCAAGACCGTTATCCATGGCCAGGCGCTATCATTAATCAATGGCACGAAAAAACTTAAAAATGAGGCTGTGGTTCGCCTTGAGACCGAAATAACTGACTTGGAAGGGGCATTGGAACTTGGTGTGACTCATGACAAGCTCCACCTCCTCAGTCTCAAACAACTCGACTATAGGGCACTGGTAACGGACGTCGCCAAAGTAATGAGTAGAGAGCAGCAAGGACGTTTGTATGATGTGCTAGACAAGGCGGGGAAGTTGATTGCCTGGCTGGACAAGAAGGAGAGGGCGAGTCGTGTGGTCCCTTTGATCGAGAGAATGGATGGAGTGAGAGTGACTGACCCTACTGAGATTGTTGAGTGTTTTGCGGAATATTTCCAAACTGTATATTCCCCTGTATCCGACAGGCCAGAGCAAGACTCGCATCTGCTTCTACGAGACATTACACTGCCCCGCTTGTCGGATTTCGACAGGGAATCGATGGACGCGACGCTTTCCGTCGAGGAGGTGGCGATTGCTGTCCGCTCCGTGCGATCGGGGAAGGCGATGGGCCCTAACAGGCTCCCCATTGAGCTTTACAAGCTGCGACCGGATAGAATAGCACCGTATCTTCGGTCGATGTTTTTGGAGTCATTAGATGTGGGCTCCCTCCCTCCTGATCAACGACTGGCATCTATTGTTGTGATTCATAAGGAGGGGAAACCACGAAATCATTGCGCATCGTACAGACCTATTTCGCTCTTAAATGCTGAGCCCAAGATCCTTGCAAAAGTGCTTGCAAACCGCTTGATAACTGTAATTGGCGACCTGATCCATCCAGATAAATCCAGTTTCATCCACACCGTAATACGGCATTGAATCTGCGGCGCTTACATGGCGCCCTTGCGAGGGCTGTGTCGCTACGTGAGCTGGCCATATTGGCCTCCTTGGACGCCACGATGGCGTTCGATACGCTAGAATGGCCGTACCTCTGGGGCTCCCTTGCGAAGTTTGGTTTTGGCCCTGTTTTTATTGGCTGGGTGAGACTGCTGTATGAGGAACCATTGGCCCAGGTGGTCTTGAATAGTCGAGTTTCTGGGCCGATTACCCTCGGAAGGGGTACACGCCAGGGGTGTCCATTGTCTCCACTTCTTTTTGCCCTCGCCTTGGAACCCTTGGCAGCCTGGTTGCGGTGGGAGCCATCGATGAAGGGCATTCGGTGGACCCCGGATTTCGAAGACCGAGTGTCACTCTACGCGGACAATATCTTGTTGTACCTCACGTTGCCTCGAAAGTCGCTGATAGTATTATTTGATGTTTTAAATTCCTTTGGGAAAAATTCCGGCCTTGTAAATAATTGGTCCAAGTCTTGTGTCTACGTCCTTTTGGGTGAATCTCCTCCCTTGCGGCGTGGTTGCCCCATACAGGTGGTGCAGACGGGATTTAAATACTTGGGGTCTTTATTGCCCTAGCCCCTATTGTCCGTTATGAACGTAACTTACTTCCCCCGCTCCAACGCTTAAGGACTGATGTTGGGGCATGGCGCAAACTTCCGTTGTCCCCCCTCGGACGTGCAACATTATTTAAGATGATGTCACTACCTCGGATTTTATATGCGTTGCAAAATACATTTGACGTTATCCCAGCAAGCTACTTTCGAGAGGTGGAAAGTCTACAGAGACAACTGATATGGGGCGGGCGATCCCGCATTGCCCTTGCTAAGCTGACACTCCCCTGGTACGATGGTGGAATCGCACTCCCAGATATTAGGCGCTATTATTGGGCCTCCCAGCTGGGGGCGATTAATCATGACACGTACGGTCCTGCGTCGAATCCCGCGTTCGAAATGGACAAGTGGCTGCTGCCCGGCGGGGATTATAACAGGACGCTCTATACTAAATCTGCCAGGAGGATGCTCACAGGTCCAACTAAGATAGCGGAGCAAGCATGGCATCGTGCCAATGCTGCAATGGGATGGAAGGATTGATTGACTCAAGCGACTCTACTCTACATATCTGAGAGGCTTGACTGCCTGTGGAACACAAAAGGCTTTGATAGGTCGGACGTGATTGGTATATGCAGAGTGAATGATGTCTGGGTCAAGGACAGGGTCAAGACTTTTGAGGAGTTGAAAATGGAATACGAATTGAGTGATAGAGAGTTTTTACGTTACGCGCAGATTCGCCACGCGCTGACCTGGGTTTTTCCGCCGGGTACCACTATCCCTGAGGCATCCCCACTTGAAGATCGGGTACTGGACGGCTATGTTCCCGACAGTACAATTTCACTGATCTACAAAAAACTGATAAATAGTCGGGTTGACCTCTTAGACCGTCTCAGAGAGGCCTGGACCAGCGATAGTCTGGAGTTAGACGACGAGGACTGGCAGTCGGACGTATCCTTGCCGAGGGAGGTTGCAATTCCGGCTCGTCTCCGATTTGTACAGCTCAAAATCCTCCACCGGATCTATGTGACTGGTCTCGCCTGATTAGTATGGGTTATTCCTCGGACGGGATGTGTAGGCGTGGATGCGGCCTAATGGGCAATTTTCTCCATGTACTCTGGGAGTGCCCGGCGGTTGTGCGTTTTTGGAATAGAGTGCATGCGGTTATGGAAGAGGTCATGGGTGTTGCGTTGTTGCCTGAAGCTAGGAGATGCTTGTTGAATGTTTGGGAGCCGACTGACTATGATGTGGCACAAACTCAGTGGGTGACCCTCGGGAATATGATCGCCAAGAGAGATATTACGAAATTGTGGGGATCACAGAGGCCGCCCACTGTGGAAGGAAAACATGGACTGGTGTATGTTTAGAGAGAAGACAGTGTACGTGGCACGTGGCAGGCCCCGAAAATGGGGGAAAGTCTGCGGCCAGTGGAACTCCTATCGGGGTGATATATGTACACCTCCCTTCACACAATCCTTGACCACTCCTTCCCCCTGACCCGACAATCCTATTGATGTCTCAGCTAAAATGCCTCCTGACTTGCAACTCCCCTTGCTTTCCCCCATCCTGTATTGTTGATCGTATCAAAGTTGTATGCATTCCTTCCCCACAGGACGCTTCTCCATTTGTAATGATCGTCTTGCCTTGTTTATTTGTTGTTCATGTTTAAATTTAAAAAAAAGAATTATAAAAAAAAAAATCAGGACACATTTTATAGTAGTGTAACAGTAGGACTGTGTATTAAATGGAAATCAGCGTTACACCGTGCCCGGACTTGAAACAAGGGACTATGCTTGTGTGTCGAATTAATTACTTAGCAGACTTCAGGCAGTGGATTTACATAGACTACAATTTTACCTTTCTTCTTTACAGAAGAAATCGACCGAGGCGCACACGAAAAAGTGTGTTGGATTTCTTTGACCTGTTAAACTTTCTACAAGTAGGTCAAAACCTCCTTTTCACCCTGCAAACTTGATAGTTTTACCTCCTCCTCTAAATTAATAAGGTATTCTTTCTCCTGTCGCCCGATGTGTTTTAGGACTCTTGCCTGATACTCCTCTACACACTTGCGACACAATGGCTCTCAGCCTTCGTCCCCTTTGCCGCAAAACATGTAAGAGACTTTTATGCATTCAGTTCTGACTCTTTGACTGGGATTTATTTTGGGACCCCATTTTTTAATTGTAATTTCATTCTTATTCGTAGGATGGTTGTATAAATTGGTTGAATATGGTGCAGCAGAGATCGTCTGATCTCGCCACAGGAACTAAGGTAGGCTTACTCAAGGAGAGGAGATCTTCTAGAGTAAGGAGGCACACAGGCTAATATGGCATAAAATTAAGATTTTGTTTTTCTGTTTTCCAGCTTTCTGGTCCTGAGGAGAACCCTGGAATCTGTGGGGTTCAAAACACGTCAACCTTGTGGTGGCCAAACTAAGTGCACGTATTACTGTTTTAGAAATTAGAAATGTTGCAACTTTGAAATGTATTCTTGTTTGGCCCATTTGTGTATTATTTTATTTTTTGTTTAGGTTTAACTCTGAATGATTGGAATTGGGGAGCTTGTAGACTGCTGGAGTGTTAGTTGAGTGATAGTAGGATTGCCTGAGAAGAATGTTAGAGTATTTCTGGAATTCTTTAGGATGTATTGAATTTTGTAGGTTTTTAGGAGCAGGTAGTTTGGTGCTTTGAAAAAATTGTTTTATGTAAAAAAATGTTGTGATTCTAATTTCATATGTGAATTTTTTGAATAAATTCTGATTAACTTGTACGGCAAAAGAGGTGTGTGGTGACATTGTTTCAAGTCAATGCGCCTGGACAAAAAAAGTGTTAATTGTATATCAGCATTGGCATCTTGTTGTTTCTTGTACCACTTCAAGGCCATAAAAATTGGAAGCCGTGTGCAGATCTTGCTGTTAGCAAGTCAGCATTTGTAAAGCAGATGGATATTTTTGGTCACCCTGTTTCACTGCCTTGAAATGTTCTGATATCCTCTCTTTTACTGGTCTAATTGCGCTGCCCACATATATCCTGTTGCTTTTGCATATTAGAACATAGACCACAAAGCGTGTCATGTAATTTATGTTATCCTTAATTTGGTATGTAGGGCTGTTGTTGTAGCTGAATGCTTTTGTATCCCTGGCAAACCTATGCATCGTGCAATGTCTACATCTGTGAGAAACTCTCACATGAGGTGTCAACCAATTAGTATGTCATTTTTGCCTAGATGGTTGGGGAGAGTTCTAATCATCATCCCTTTCCGAAATTTGATGTTCGGATTTTTTCAATTTTGGCATCTTCTCTTAGTATGTGCCAGTGTCTATTGGGCATCCAGCTGACCTCACTTATGTTCTTGCCATATATAATCATGGACCTGATAGTATTTGTATATGTGTGATCTCTTGTTCTGCACTCTTTAAGTGTTTGTTTTCTGTCTATTTAGTCTTAGTGCTCTGTTGTAAGCAATTTTAACTGTCTGTGTCATAACCTCTTGTAAAATCTTTGTCTTATGTCATCAAGATGTTTTCTAAATTCAGTGTCTGAGCTGCAATTCCTCCTGGCCCTGACCATCTCCCCGTATTGGATGACAGAGAGTTGGTATTTGGATGAATCGCTTGAAACTCATTAACCAGGAGTCACATGTGTATAGTTTCACATCTAGGAACTGTATCCTTTCATATTTAACACAAGGAGATGCTGGACAGAGCGCTGAAACTTTTCAGACATTCACCCCCAGTCACAGATCAGGGTTGAATCCATCATCATTCTTTAGCTCAATTTGCCGCCTCAGTTCAGACACAGCTATGTTCAGCACTGTATATATCCTGGTCACACTTAGTACTTTCTTCACCATATCACTTGCACCATTCGAACAACTCATAGGTTCAAGAACTGTGTCAGCCTTCTAATGTTATCCCGACACCATAAAATGTAAAGTAATATATTGAATTATCCCTCAATACAATTTCAGATTTACTAAATTTTTGGTTGTGTTGTTTGTCCTTCCTTCTCTTACATTATCAATGATTATTGCTGAAAGGTTTGAGTACTGTTTCCTAATTGTTATTATTCAGTAAACCTAGAATTAATTCTGTACCCAACAGAACCAACACCTTCCACATTCTTGCATATAGCTATGTATGAACTGGGGAGGGGGAGTAAGCTAAAGAACGATGATGGATTCAACCAAGATCTGTGACTGGGGGTGAGTGCCTGAAAAGTTTTGTCACTCCGTCCATCATCTTCTTGTGTTTGCTTTGCTCGCCGTAAGGTGGCAGGATATGCCCAGATGTGAGTCCCTTGCTCACTTTGCCACTGTATTAAGCTAGTCTGGCTGATGAGGGCTGTTAGCCCGAAACCGGTCCCAGGATGCTTGTTTCCGGCCCAGGCAAGTGTCATGATTCACGGCGTTCTGCCCCTTCTACCCGCAGTGTGTGACTTTATCGCGCATATGGAGGACAGTAATCCTCACTTCCGGGTGATGGACGGGTTGCGGTCTAGTTCCACGACCGGGAACCGCCTTCACTGAACACAGCGTTTCAGGGGGAATCTGCATAACTACAGCGGTTCCTGCTGGTTCGGCACTTCAAATTGATGCCAGATTCCTTCCTGGACTGCCTGCTTCGGATCCAGACAGCTAAGCAGGTAAACCGAGGTCGCGCAGGGGGGCTGCCTCGCTATTGCTTACAGACCCACTCTCATTTCCGACGGGGGTGCTCTGCATACTTCTAGCCGGGATTTCCTTGGTGTTGTGCAGAGCTGGGTTCTTCACTGTTTGTGCCCATTTATGACTGGGGCTGAGTGTTAGAAAAGTTTCAGTGCTCCGTCCATCATCTCCTTGTGTTTGCTTTATCCTTTCAAAGTTTCCATTCATAGTAAATGATGTGTTGTATGTGTTGGAGTTGAGATAGTTTTTAAACTCCAGCAGATCATCTGTGGTCCCTGTCCAGACCATCAGGATATCATCAATAACTCTGCCCTAGTAGTGGATATAGTCTACCCATTGTGCTCCAGACCTGCTCCTCCTCGAACCACCCGAATAAAAGGTTATCATAAGAAGGAGCAAATCTGGAGCCCATCACGGTCCCGCACATATAGTGTTACCATTTGTCCTCAAATAAAAATACATTGTTGTCCAATATTATCTGCATAATAGTCAAAATCATTTCGATGTGTATTAATAGTCCCACAGGTCTCCTGTTGAGAAAGTGTATCACTGCCACAATGCCAAAATCTGGTAGAACATTGGCATACAGAGACGCCAAATCTATTGTCTCCAGCAACAATTTCCCATAACATATTCAAAACATATTTTGTAGCTCTAATAAATCATGGAAGATTAGAAACAAAGGCTGCAAAAAGGAACACATTGTGAGTTTTCAGTAGGCTCACCTACTGACACAATCAGCCTACGGACACAATCAGCCTACCGGGGGAAAAGAAAGCGTCCTTATGTATTTTGGGAAGGGTAGATAAACAGGGACATCTAGGTCTATCAACATTTAAAAAAAGATATTCTCAAATTACAATAGTTCCTCCTCATACAATGCTTTAATCTCCCTGTTTAGTTTTCGGGTGATACCTGGGATCGGGTTGGTATTAAGAGGGGTGTAGCACATTCTGTTACTTAGCTGTGAGCACATCTCATTGTTGTAGTCCAATTTTTCATAGCCACCACACACCCCCGTTATCTGTCTCCCTGATGATGAGAGTATCATCTTCCTGTAGGGTTTTGAGTGACAATTTCTCTTGGATTGTTAAATTGTTCATGGTTGTCCCTGATCTTATGTGTTGACATCTGTGTTATCAAATAAAGGTCATCACATACCTTCAAAAGGTATCACAATTGTTATTTGAAGGGAGATTTTGGCTCCATTTGGTTGTGGCCCAAAATCTTTAGTGCAACTTGTGCCTATGCCTCTGGGCTGTAACTACACTTCTTACGTTTGCAACCTCCTCCTCTTCAGTTGTTAATGAGAGGAGTGTGGTAGTGTTAATTACATTCTGTTTAGAGGTTATTATGGGACAATATATGTCATAGGCTTCGGGTATATAGTATGTGTTGCTAAGTATTTTTTGAGTTTTAGTCTACCTAGAAATTTAAAGACATCACTTTTAACCAGATCAAGATTTAGATTCACAAATAGACAAAATCCCAAGCCTTTCTTCATGACTTTCTTTATTTCAGGTGAGTTTACCTTGTCTGACAGGTTTACAACCCTAACATCAGATATTGTAATATCAGAATTATGTGTATCTATTTCCTTCTGATACATGCCCTTGTCTGCATCCAAACTCTCTCTTTGGAATGATCCTTGCTTCTTCTCCTTCTAGTCTTTCTGTGTTCATGGGTCTAGTGTTCGTGTTACGATTGCCTATTCTTATGCAGCATAGTTCCTCAAAAACCGAGTTCTGCTTGTGTTAGATGTGCCCTCCGCGGGGTCTAGGATATGCTCATTGTCAATGGAGGGTGCACTGGAGGAACTGTTACTGACAGTATCAGCTACTGCCATAGTTCCTCCACCTGGTTTCTTATTTACCAGATGATTGAATTTCCTAGCTGATGTAAACAACCTTCCACCTAGAAATTAGTTTTCATCTCTTTTGAGTTGCCTTGCTTTACGCATTTTGATTTTGTCTTGGTGTTTCTGCAGTACAATTTTTTTTAAATGCCCTAGTTCTTTTGTGTAGAGTCTGGTAGAGTCATCTCCTGTATTTCTTTTTCCATGTCCCTGACCTCTTGTTGAAATGTTGCGATCTTTCTCTCTGCATTAACTATTAGAATCTCTATAAAGTTCATTGAGCTGTTCGTTAGATCTTTTATTTCACTGTAGCAGGGGATCCTTGTCTTAGTCATCATAGGTTGGGAAAATTTGGGCCCTCATGCCAGTGGGGATTCTACTGAGCTTGATGTATTGTTTAAGGGTGATCATATCCAACCACTTACACAGCTCATTCGTTTTACGTTTCTCTAGTTTTTTTAAAACTTCCTTTTCAATCCTTAGTTTCTGAAAACACTGTTGAGTACCGAGTTGCCAGTATTAAAATTACTGTATGACTCCTCCGTTATTTCTCTTTATCCAATGTATCCGACATTATCGCACTGCAGAATAACAGTAATCACAATCAAGCGGTGCCACTGTTCAGTTTGTATAGAAAATACACACAGGTTGGTGGCTGGGGATAAGAGTGCATACAGCACAGTATAGAGATAGTTCCAAATGTTTAAGTCCAAAGATGCTCTCCAGTGTCCGGTGCTCAAGGAAGAGGAAAAGCTACCTGATCTTCCACTGCTGGAACAGGGCCAAATGTTACAAAATGATGTTGCTGAGCACTCTGAATCAACGTTGAGTTTGTGGTATCAAGCTTCTTTTATTTCCACAGTTATATTTCAAATGCACCTTTGTCAACATGTGTGTCGTCCTGCGATGCATATATCACAGCAGACTTCTTCAGGGCTACAATTACAAGCTTATATAGTTTTTAGGGAGGAGTCCCTAGGTAAGGTATAGTCAGAAGATCATCACCCGGGTCAAAGTGACCAAAATCATCCTGAGCACAGAAGTGATCCTTCATGGTAGATAGGATAAAATGTTTGTAATATAGTAGTTATTACTATCTCTTGAACTATTCTGCCAGTACCCCCAAATTGCCTAACAGGGTAATCTATCCTAATTATTAGTATAAGATATTAGTAAAGAAGAGGGGTAATTCATGGTATGGATATCTGGAGATAGCCTTTGGTGCCCCATGTCATATAATAGAGTCTTAGTCACTCATACTAGTAACCGGCTAGATATATCGTATTAATCCATGAAATTCCCAAGTCAAATATCATGAAGGAACTAAGTTGTGTCTATGTGTTACGAAAGCTGTCCTCCTTACTATCACGTACATTCTACTTGTGGTTCCTAGAATTACATAGGATCTCCGTGGTAAACAGCCTTTACAACGAAACTTTTACAACGCACTACCATTACAACGCGGTCATTACAACGCAAACCATTACAACGCATTGCGCTGGGGGGCGCTCTAGGATAGGGAATAAGTTTAATTTTCTATCCAACACCTTCCTTAGTGTCCACGGGGACTGGAGTTGGAATAGAAAATCAAACTTTTCACTATCCAGCACTTCTAAGCGCTATGCGTTGTAAAGGTATGCGATGTAAAAACCGTGTTGTAAAGGCAGGCATTGTAATAGCCTGCGTTGTAACGTCATACATCCGATCTCCATTTAATAAGGTGCAATAATCCATCAATTGAAATTAGGTACTAAGCAGGTACTCATTTCTTACCTTATCGCGCCTGCCTGTTGTATGTACTGCTAGAGATTTCACCCATACTCTAGAAGAGCAATCTAGAGGCATATTCCACAGACAGACAATTTTCGTAACACAAGGATACCGAACCGGTGAGCTCTGCTCCTCTCATGATATTTGACTTGGGATTTTCATGGACTAATACTCACGGTATGTCTAGCAGGTTACTAGTCCGGGTGATTTAGACACTATTATATAACAAGTGGCACCAAGGGTTGGCTTCAGACATCTATACCACTATTACCCCCTTCTTTACTAATATCTTATAGTAATAATTAGGGTAGATAACCCTGTTAGTAATTTTGGGGTAGTAAGGGTGGGCGGTGAACTGCGCTCTGCTAGCGGAGTTTTGCAAAAGTTCGGAAAAAAACTCAGACACCGCGGCATAGCAGAGTTTGCCCCTGCCGCCCACCTGCAGAACCCTGCGATAGTTGCGCAGGTCATGATGGCTACCTTGTGACTGGCTGACAGAGGTTCGAGCTGGCAGCTGAAAGGCCACATCAGTTATACACTTAAAGGCCAATTAGAAACCAAGGGAAGGTGAGGTAAGTGCACACTGGGCAGCCTCCTGCACGAGCTGCTAATGTGGACAGATTTTATTCTGCTTGCTTTATGGGAGATGTTGCTAACAATGGGCCCAGGCACAGGCCATTAGGTGCCTGAGAGAGAATGCAAGGCTGGTCAGTGCTGCATGGTCATCTTCCGCTGCACCTAGCAGCAGGCCACAGCTTGCTTGTCCGGGTGGGGCGAGGGTGGTTCTCTGGCTGCTGCTCTGTGCTGGAAATCAGCAAATACCACAACCAGGAGCTGAAGGGGTTAAACCTCACAGCGGGACAGACTCTCACCATAAAGGCATGCTTGTAGGGATGTTAAAATGGGCCAATCTCTCAGCACCAGCTCTCCCTGGCACACACATCTCCTAGACCCCCACATCCTGCACTAACCTATTTTACACTCTCTCCTCTCTAGAGAGCCTGCCCTTACTCTACCGAAAACACTGTCTCTCTTCCATATATACCACTCTATCGCTCTTCATTCCCATTAAAGTTATAGAACTTTCCCCAACTCTTTGCACCCCCTCCCTTTCTAGTGAGCCTTCCCTCACTCTTCAGTGGCCCTCTCAGAGCAATCTCGCCCCTCACACAGCACTGTCAGCCTCCTCTATCTGCTTCCTCTGCCTGCTCCTCTCTCTTCCCCACCCTCTTTGCCCTCTCCATGCTGCTGCGGGTTGGCCCTCTCCCACGCCATTGCCAGCTCTGTACCCACTCCTTAAGCTTGTCCCCTTTTTATCCAGATGCATATGGCTTCTGTAGACGGTAGCTCAGCTGGCGAGACACTGATACCCCTTCGAGGGCAACCCTGTGCCACCCTGCCTGGCATGTGCCCTTCTGCGGGCACCAGCAGCATCTCTTGCAAGCCTCCCTTGGCAGAGATCAGAGAGGCAGCTCTAGCAAGGAGCAGTCCATGGAGAAATGCACCAGCTTAGTGCCAGCCTCTGACCGGAGGGATGTGCCACCTGCCCCAACACCAATTGTTTCTTTTTGCCACCTGCCCCACCACCGGCAAACAGCAACTAGGCACTATAACATTTTTTATATAACCCTATCACCAATGATTGATATAGCACTGTGCAGCATGAAACTACAGATTACAATAGAATCAGGCAAGAAAGCACTGCAAGATACAAGTTTAGTTATTTTTATACTCATGGACTAAGCAGGATCTGAGTCTGAGTAAAGGCTAAGCGTGGGCGTAAAATCCGTTCCGCTTGCGGATTTTGCGGATTTTCGGTAAATCCGCAATCCGCGAACTCTCGCGGATTTACCGAAAATCCGCAAATCCGCGCGCTGCGGATTTTTTGCTTGTGTTCGCACTGCTCGCGGCCTACGGCGCGGGCAGCAACAATCTCGCACTCGCGAAATTACAAAAATTACAATTGGGGAGGGGTGAAGGAAGTGGCCCAGTCTCCAACTTCCTGTTCCTGTCCAGCAAGCTCCTCCCATTGGGGTGGGGTGAAGGAAGTGCCCCAGTCTCCAACTTCCTGTTCCTGTCCAGCAAGCTCCTCCCATTGCTTAGTCCATTTCCTGGCCACTTTGAATTCGATCTTGACTGGGAAGGATTAATTTTTGTGGATGCTGCTGGATATTTGGATTTGAGGCCTTTTGGATTACTTTTGGATTCGAAATTTGATTTCACAAGTAAGTTGATAACTTGATGTTGTTTGTTTGTGGTGATTTTTGTGTGTGTTTTTCGACTTTTTGGGGTGGTGTTGGGGGCTGGCTATGTTGGTGGGGGGCCATTTTGAGGCATGGTCCTGCAGGTCCTGGCCATGTGGATGGGGTCAAGCGGCCATTTTGAAGTCAGGCAGTGTGCTTTGTGCCATAGGCCCACCCAGTCTGCTCTGATTTCATTCATTATGCCCAGGGGGCCTAGAACTCCCGCGGATTTACCGAAAATCTGCAAGTTTGCGAGCTGCGGATTTTTTTGCTTGTGTTCGCACTGCTCGCGTCCCGCGCAGCAACAATCTCGCACTCGCGAAATTGCAAAAATTACAATTCTGCACATGAATTGAAAACCACCAGCAGGCACCATGCTTAATTGCAAGGAGTCCATTTTGTGGGGGGGCTGGGGGGGTGAAGGAAGTGCCCCAGTCACCAAGTTCTTCCTGTTCCTGTCCAGCAAGCTCCTCCCATTGCTTTGTCCATTTTGAATTTGATCTTGACTGGGAAGGATTACTTATTGTGGATGCTGCTGGATATTTGGATTTGAGGCCTTTTTGACTTTCTTTGGATTACTTTTGGATTAGAAATTTGATTTCACAAGTAAGTTGATAAGTTGATGTTTGTTTGGGGCATTAGCTACAATTTTGAAACTTTTTTCAAAACATTAAGTAAAATATTATATAGTGGCTACTGGCTAGCCACAGTATCCAGTTGGACCAGGCTTAGTTATGGGCGCATGATACAACTGTTTTGTTGAATTTTAACATGATTCTGGCCAGGGCATGGATGGCATTGGATTGTGGTGATTTTTGTGTGTTTTACGACATTTGGGGTGGTGTTGGGGGCTTGCTATGTGGGTGGGGGCCATTTTATTGCCTGGTCCCGTGTGGGTGGGGGTCTAGGGGCCATTTTGAAGCCAGGTTGTGTGCTTTGTGCCATAGGCCGGCACCCAGTGTGCTCTGATTTCATCCATTATGCCCAGGGGGCCCAGAATCGGTCTGTTTGTGGATTTTGTGGGTTTTTCGCCACGTTCGCGCCGTGAAGCAACAATCTCGCACTAGCGAAATTGCAAAAATTGCAATTCTGCAACAGAAAACCACCAGCAGGCAGCATAAACCTTCCGAAACTTGATGGATGGCATTGGATTGTGGTGATTTGTGTTGTGTTTTTTGACTTTTTGGAGTAGGGGTTGGGGGCTGGCTATGTTGGTGGGGGCCATTTTGAGGCATGGTCCTGGTCATGTGGATGGGGGTCAAGCGGCCATTTTGAAGGCAGGCAGTGAGCTTTGTGCCATAGGCCTGCACCCATTTTGCCTTGCTTTCACCCATTGTGCCCAGGGGGAGTCAGTGGTACATGAAACTACAACCCTCTCTGTGGGCTCTCTTGGATCAATGTTAAATTCCTGTTTCCCAAAAATTTAGCAATTCTTATTTTTGATATTTCCATATTGTGGTGTGCACATGTGTATTCATAAATGCCTACTTGCAAACTATTAATTGAAGCGCTACATATGCAACATATATTTAACTGACGTTCCTCTGTCTTCGTTTGCTTTTAGGTGCACAAAGTCAAGAACTCCGTATCATCGTTGAGCATCAGTGCCAGGAAGAAGTCCTGCTGCGGCCTGCTGTTCCGACATCTGAAGAAGATGGCTCCAAAAAGAGGTGCCCGTAGCTCCTCTTGCAAGAAAGATGTCTCTACTAAGGAGAAGAAGAAGCAAGTGGCACCACTTACCAAGGAGACTGGTGCCTCGACCACTACATTTTTGTGGAAAAAACAAAAGTCCACCATGAGTGCTGCACAGGTAGCCTGTTTAGTGGTTCAATCACCAACGACCAGTGATGTTGGCTCATCGCAAGAAAGTAGCAGCACATAATCAACACAGGTTGTAACTCATCTCACAAGTACTATTCAACAACCAAAGCCGCAACAACAACTGCATGGGCTACTAGTACAAGCACAAGTACATGCGCAAGGAGCTGTCCAAGGAGCTGACCGAGAAGGAGCTGTCCGAGAAGGAGCTGTCCGAGAAGGAGCTGGCCGAGAAGGAGCTGGCCGAGAAGGAGCTGGCCGAGAAGGAGCTGTCCGAGAAGGAGCTGTCCGAGAAGGAGCTGTCCGAGAAGGAGCTGGCCGAGAAGGAGAAGGCCGAGAAGGAGAAGGCCGAGAAGGAGAAGGCCGAGAAGGAGAGGTCCATGGAGAGTTGCAAGTAGAGGTCAGTGAAGAGGCCCATGTAGCGGCGCATGGAGCGGTGCAAGTGCCCACAATGGTTGTTCTTCCAGAAGTAGGGGCACAGGAGGAAATTGACTTTGGAGCCGGGGTATCATGTCAGGAAGACGAAGCCACTCCTCCTGATGATTCATTTTCTCCCAGCTCCCCAGCAAGGAAAAGATCAAGGAGGGTGTGTAGAAGTTCCTTTTCAAGCCCCGCTCCATCAGATGATCTGGATCTAGATTGGCAACCATCTCCGACGTCTGAGAGGGAGGCACACCATGAGCTGAGAAAGGTATCAAATGTTAAAAGGAAGGGCCCCGGAAAGCTCATACTTATGGATCCGAACGTCGGACTTGATGAAGTGGTGCATTCTGATGTTGATGAACAGGATGACAGCAATGACCTAGTCATCACACACGTCATTCCAGCCACACCGGCCATGCAGCAGACAGACATTTATAACCTATCCCGACGTCATGCTGAGCGTGACCTTGGCGACGTGGCACTGGTAGCACCACCAACGCAGTCAAGTAGTACAACAAGTTCAACAAAACCCACAGCTCCCATATTTTCTCCCCAGAGGGGACCTCCATCCAGCTCGACTACCTCAAGTAGGGTTGCTGCAATAATTGCACAACCCAGTAGATGTCTGCAAGGATCATCCACCACTGCTTCATCTGGCATTGGCAGTATCACCTCGTGCGGCAAAACCAGAAGTTTCCAGTCCCCAGTTTGGAACTTTTTTAGTGTCCATGCAAAGCATGATTACATAGCCATTTGCTCCATTTGTAAGACTAGAGTTAGCCGTGGTAAGCCTGGTACCAACTATGGTACCGGAGGCCAGATAGGTCATCTTAAAAGAAGGCACGGTGTCGAATGGTATGCGCACCTAGCAAACATCGAGGGAAAGCAATCCCAAAGGGCAAGTGGCCAAAATATACCCGTACTAGATGTTTCATCTGAAGATGACGGGGAGGTAGAAGCGTCAGACATTTGTCTGGTTGCACCCAGTACCCCTGGCAGCACCACACCCTCCGCAACACATAGGAGGCACACTGAGAGTCTGGGAGACACACCAATGCGGAAAATGTCAACACTGAGCACAACTGGGTCAAAGAAGTCATCAGCATCATCCAGTAAATTTGTCCAGCGCACCATTACAGCCATGTTCTCCTCAGATGCACCGTTTCACCGCAACCACCCAATTGTGCGCCTGTATAACACTAAGCTGGCTAAAATGCTAGCGGTGGACCTTCTCCCTTTTTCGTTTGTCGAAGTTGTGGGTTTTCTTGAACTCGTGGCAACACTGGCCCCTAAATGGAAGGTTCCTAGCCGGTTCTATTTTGCCAGGGTTGCTGTTCCAGCACTACATAAAGAGGTGCTTGAGTTGATTGGGGAAGCTTTGCAGAAGAGTGCTGTTCACACTATACACCTGACAACAGACATGTGGACCAGTTGCCAAGCCCTTGATTACATGTGCATCACTGCACACTGGGTCTCTTTTTCAGGGGTTGCAAAACAGATAAATGCAGGTGGTGACTTGGTCGAGATTTTTAAGGGTGCTCGTAAACATGCAACATTAGCCATGTTTGGCATGGAGAAAAGTCATACTGCAGACAACATTTTGGATGACTTTAACAAAAAGGTCTCGCAATGGCTGCCCCCAAGAAAATGCAAGGTTGGTTATGTTGCCACTGATAATGGCAACAATGTAGTTAAGGCCATGGAGGACGGTGACTATTTCAGAGGGGCGTGTTTGGCGCACTGTATAAACCTGGTCGTGCAAAAGTTCTTGAAAAAAGAACTTGCAGTCGACAAAATACTGACCATCTTCAGAAGAATATGCACACATTTCAACCATTCTTTTAAGGCCCGGAAGGAGCTGAGGCGCCAGCAAAATGCACTTAGAATGCCAGTGAAAGCACTTATCCAGGAGGTGGCAACACGTTAGAACACAACCTTCTACATGCTTGAGCGTCTGCATGAGCTGTTTCCAGTAGTCAATGAGTATGTCTACAACCTGGGTGGTGGTACGACAGAAATAATGCTAGCGGTGGAGCAATGGCAGCTAGTTAAAAGCCTGACAGACATGCTTCGTCCTTTTGAGGTCTTCACGCGTGAAGTCAGCAGGGAGGACTGTAATTTGGGAAAAGCTATCCCATTGTTGCTGAAGCTCGAGCACCAAGTCAAGGCGGTGTCTTCAAAATTAAAGGATGCTGGAAAGAATGAAGCATATGAGTTGGCGCAGAGATTATTACAACGCCTAGTTAGCAATGAACGGCTTGTAAATATCAAGAAAAAACAGCACTACATTTGTGCTACTATTCTGGATCCACGTTACAAAAAGGCATTGTTTGGCAAAGTATTAATTCCTTTTGAAACATCAGATGTTACAGAGTACAAAGGTTGGCTAGCTCAGTCAGCCATTCGTTTTGAAAGAGAGTGGAAGGAAACTGTAGGAGAAGACAGTACTACTAGTGAATCAGCAGGCCATCAGGCGTCCCAAAAAAGCACTTCTGCATCTGTGCCTGTGGCAGAAGTGAGTGACTTTTCCTCTGAGCCGTTAACCACACCAGCAACCGTATCATCTGCACCAGGCCCAGGCGATATGTCTGAAGAGGATTGGCTAAGTCAGCTAGGGTTTGCTTGTCCCAGAAAGGACACAGAAGTGCAAAGTACAGGAATCCGGGAGAACATTGTTTCAATGGTGCAGGCCTATCTGGATGACTCAACAGCGGTCAATATTACTGAGGACCCATTGGCGTATTGGCATGGGAAAAGAAACATATGGCGAGAGCTCACCAACCTGGCTATCAATTACTTGTCTTGCCCACTCGCAAGCGTGTCTTCAGAACATGTTTTTAGTTCTGCTGGTGGCATTGTGACTTCCAAAAGGACCCGCCTCTTGCCCGCAAATGTGGAGCGGCTCACCATGATAAAGATGAACCAGCACTTCATACCACCAGATTACAAAGTACGAGAATGCACGCAGGAAGAAGAGGACACCGACCTACCTGAGGGAAATTTTCCTCAGTTACCAGAAGTACTACCGACTCAATTTGCAGAGTTTGAGGACGAGCTCTGCTTCCCTGACAGCGAGTTCTGAAAATGAGTCAATGAATCACTAACTTTATTTTTCGTCCTTATTCACTTTTATTCCTGTGTGTCTGTCTTTCTTTGTTTAGCAAGTGCTTGATCACATTCACAACAAAACTGTAATCACCCAATCACAACAACAAGCCCATCAGCAGAACTGTCTTGATTTTGATGCCGCAGCATTCCTCAGGTTCACAAGTTGACAAGAACCCAGTCCTGGTCGTCTATCCTCCTCCTCCAGACTCACCCTATCCATTTCCCGTAATGCTGATGCCTGGATTCCGCACAATGAAGAAACTTACGTTGACGAGTCACCTAAAGAGGGAGTGGAAGTAGTGAGTCCTCATTTAAATACATTTTGCTAAGTGTGGCTTTTTTCCCGGATTTGCTTTTTGGCTGTTTGGGGGTGTCAAACTTGTTTGCACCTGGGTTTACGGGTCTTGGCTGGGCCATTGCTGGCAAGGTCTATTAAGGGATGAAATTGGCTAGGAGGAAATGGGAGGTGAAAACATTTAGGCATTATTGCTCGCTTGCCTGTCTTAGGGGTGCTGTCTGTGGGGCTTCTAGGTTTTTGGGGGTGGGTTTTGGGGTCTGTGAGCACCGCTGCCACATTTCTAATGTTGATTGCTTTTGTTTTGCAGAAAATCCACGCCGGGAAACTCCAGTTGGGGCCCTGCTGCAGAACGCTTTAAGATACTTTGAATTCCAGGTGGAGCCAGCCCTCAAACACAAATTACAGGTAAGATAAGCGTTTGGATGGGAGGTAGTATAATGGAGTATTAGGAGAGGCGAGAGAGTGACGGTGCTACTAGTAAAGTCCTAGGACTCTTGAATTAACTTACTCTGTGACAGGCATTTACTTTGGAAAACATTTGGCCAATTACACGTGAACGTTTAGGCGTTATTGCTCGCTTGCCTGTCTAAGGGGTGCTGTCTGTGGGGCTTCTAGGTTTTTGGGGGTGGGTTTTGGGGTCTGTGAGCACCGCTGCCACATTTCTAATGTTGATTGCTTTTGTTTTGCAGAAAATCCACACCGGGAAACTCCAGTTGGGGCCCTGCTGCAGAACGCTTTAGGACACTGTGAATTCCAGGTGGAGCCAGCCCTCAAACACAAATTACAGGTAAGATAAGCGTTTGGATGGGAGGTAGTATAATGGAGTATTAGGAGAGGCGAGAGAGTGACGGTGTTACTAGTAAAGTCCTAGGACTCTTGAATTAACTTACTCTGTGACAGGCATTTACTTTGGAAAACATTTGGCCAATTACACGTGAACGTTTAGGCGTTATTGCTCGCTTGCCTGTCTTAGGGGTGCTGTCTGTGGGGCTTCTAGGTTTTTGGGGGTGGGTTTTGGGGTCTGTGAGCACCGCTGCCACATTTCCCAACTCCCAATTCCCACCCCCCAAAAGTCTCTAAAAAAGGGGCAAGGGACACTCTAGGGATGCATGCTGTGGACTTTGGCCTCCAGGGCATCATGCCTTAGGGCCAGGGCATCGTACTGCTCCCGGAGGATGGCGTGGTCTAAGCGGAGGCCCTCCAACAAATTTTGATTTTCCTTCGACTTGCGGACCTCCGCCTCCAGGTTGGACACTCTGTGGGTTGCACGGCGCAAGCGAGCCTTGAGAGTACTGTGAGGGGCAGCCTTTGCTGCTCGGCGGTGGTGACTGCCAGCCCGGCTCCGTACCGCCGGAGCACTGCGCTTACCGGCAGAACGTGGGGGCGCGGAGGAGGATGCATGTGTTCCAGTAGATGTACTGGACTGCGTGTCCTCCCCCTCCAGTTCCACCAGCCGCCGATATTCGGCAACAGTGGCATCCAGCCTCCGTTGCCGGGCCAGTAGAGCCTGCATACTCCTGGATGGTTTGGATGTTTTAGTACGACCAACTATATGAAGAAAGAAAGACATAATCTGTAACCAATGCTCCTTAAGAATATGATTAACACAAAATGATTCAGCAGAAAGTTGTGTCACAGTACAACTAGCAACTAGCCAGCGCAGTACAAAACTATTGAGGCCAGTATCATGGGCGTCTGCAGGGAGGGGCAAGGGGGGGCGCCTGCCCCCCCCTGGATCGCAGGTCCATCCAGTGCTGACCCAGTGACAATATGGTAATTACAGCAGGCTGGGACCGACAGACAGATAAGGCAGAGACAGGGACAGAGAGATAGAGAGGGAGATGGAGAGGGAGACAGAGGGAGAGAGAGAGAGGGATTGAGACTGAGGGTGACAGAGGGAGGGAGACAGAGAGGGAGACAGAGAGACGGAGACAGAGGGAGACAGAGAGACGGAGACGGAGGGAGACAGAGAGAGAGGGAGACGGACAGAGTGAGTGAGACAGAGGGAGAGAGAGAGAGGGGGAGAGAGAGCAAGAGAGGGAGACAGACAGAGAGGGAGGGAGACAGAAAGAGAGAGGGAGGTAGGGAGACAGAGACAGACAGAGAGACACAGACAGAGACAGATGGAGGCAGAGACAGGGAAAGGGGCAGACAGGCAGAGACAGACAGAGAGACAGAGAGGGAGACAGAGGGAGAGAAACAGGGACAGATAGCGACAGGGACAGACTGAGAGATAGGGGCAGAGACAGGGACAGACAGAGAGGAAGACGGAGAGGGAGACAGAAGGAGAGAGAGAGAGGGAGGGAGCCAGAGGGTGACAGAGGGAGGGAGAGGGAGGGAGACAGAGAGAGAGAGAGACAGCGAGGTAGAGGGAGACACAGGGAGACAGAAAGAGGGAGACACAGAGAGAGAGAGAGGGAAACAGAGAGAGGGAGGGAGACAGAGAGAGAGGGAGGGAGACAGAGAGAGAGGGAGGGAGAGAGACAGAGACAGAGAGAGAGAGAGAAAGAAAGATGTGTGTATGCCAGGTCTGGTGGCTCAGTGGACGAAGGCGTCCGCTGCAGGGGCATGAGTTCAACCTCATGGTCATAGTTTTTTTTGTTGCTCTAGATCCACCCCCCTCCCCCACTGACCCTGCCCCCATCGGTGCGGCCCTTGGCCACAAACCACACTGTCAATTTGGCCCCGAGAGAAAGTTTGTGAGGACCCATGCCCTATAACCACATCCTCCTGATCTAGAATTGTTTTTTTCTGG